>NC_138057.1:83026060-83626060 GCF_964194185.1 Rhinolophus hipposideros
ACACACACGCCCGCCCCTGTGTGGGATGAGCACAGGGACCCAGGGGAGAAGGAAGGCTGTGGGCAGGCAGGGGTGAGAGGGGCACCACACAGATGAAGATGACCGCTGCCCTCTGGCCGCTCTGGTCCCTTCCACTCTTTCCCACGCACAAGGGACCTTCCAGACAAGAAGGAGACACAGTGGTCCCTGGAACAGAAGAAGCTGTCGCCCTCTCCCTAAAATGAGGACGCATGGTCCCAAGCATCACCCAGCCGTGGCTCCCAACCACAACAGGGACAGGGAAAAGAGTGGGGAAGGCTGGCTGTGCCAGTGACAGCCCAGCCAAGGGACGGCTGCCACACGCCCCAGTCCTCCTCCCTGGACTGGTCGTGCCGGGGTGGTGACATCCAGGTGTCCCTTCCCTGGTCCCATCCCGCGTTCCCCACCGTCTGATGGTGATGCCCACGTCTTGGTCCCCAGGGTCTGCATTTTCCGTAGAAGTCTAGTTTGATGGCTGTCCTTTCCCAGCCTCTGCTGCAGGCACAAATGCACGAGTGGCCCTGGGGGTCCCTGCTCCCACACGGCCTCCTTCCTCACAGAGCCTGACCCTTGCTGACCGGGTCACTCACTCCAGCCAGAGGGACAGTCCCTTTCCCGGCTTGTCAGGTCAGTGGCACAACACCCGAAACTGCCAGTGGAAGCCGGGTGGACGTCACATGTTCCGGTTCAGGTATTATGTCTCCTCGGGACAGGAGGAGGTCCCTGGGTACTTGGTGAGAGAGCCCTCCCGCCTCACCCCTCGGTTCCTAGCTCCCCAGGACTGGCTCTGGGGGAGACAGCACCGCACTCCCACACACACGCATATTCTCAGGTTGAAAACATGCTGTGTCCCAGGAGACAGAGCCCGTCCTCTGGGGTACTGCCCCCGTCAGCGTGACTGGTCTTCAGGAGGCAGCCCACAGCTGGGAGCTGGAGATGGGCTGCGTGAGGATGGGGACCTCCGCAGCGGGTGGGGGACCCACTGTGCATGCTTCCATTCTCAGCAGTGGGCTTAGAGACCAGGACGAGGCCTCGGGGGTTCATGACGGCCGGACCATGAGACACAAGTGGGGCCAGGAGAGGCCAGGACCCAGGTACCCACCCTGTGACCAGGCCCAGGCGCACCAGGCTCTGGCCATGTGGGGACGCTGGAGTGGGGGAGAGGGACACCGGCTGGACTGGAGTCATCGAGGAGAGGGCCTGGGCAGTGAGGACCTGGGGCCCTCCCTCCTGCCTCAGACCCCACAAGGACGGGCTGTGAGGTAACAGTGTGGAGACAAGGCAGGACCTGTCCTGGAAACTTGTCCTGTGAGGGGGTGGCAATGGGACCTGGGAGGACTGCTGGCTGGAACTGTGCGGCTGCCCCGCCTCCAGCCCTGAGCGTTGGCCACCTGCCCTCTGCGCAGTGGTGGCAAGGTCAAGTCTCTTTATCTTGGCCCAAGAGCCCTGTCACCATCTGGGCCTGCTGGGCCCAGGACCGGCCCCTGGGGGCTTCCAGAGCCGACTGCCTGTTTCCTGAGGAGGAAGGGAGGGAGCAGGGGGGCTGGGGTGATCCGGGCCTGGTGTGGGGGTCTGAGTGGGTGCACAGCTGAGCTGCAGCCCTTCCTGCCCATCCCTGCCCCGTGCCACCCCGCCCACTGCCCCATCCCAGGGCCACACCCACTCGGCCCCTGGTGAATCATCGTTTCCCCAAAGCCCCTCCCCACAGTGGGTAATTTGGGCCTGGTTTCCCAGTTCCCCAAGAGTCACCCCACGGACCCCCCAGCACACACACATAAGGAGGACACAGGCTCCAAGGGGGACGGTGCTGCCAGGCCTGGGGTTGCACAGGCTGTCTGGGGCCACCTCGGTTGGGGGGTGACAGGGTGACGGTGGGGAGGGTGTGGTGTGAGGGGAGTCCCTCATCCTGTGGGGCGGGGTGGACCAGCAGATCTGTCCCGTTTCCAGGGCTTTCTGTGTGTTTGAGACCCCTCTGCAGGGAAGCGAAGGGGAGTGAACCTTGTGAAGGGAGCACAGCCCAGATGGGAGCCAGGGCGGGCTTCATCTGGGAAGGGGCCCTTACGGAGCTGCCCACTTCTGCATGTTCTCTGACCTGACCAGGGAGCAGGCGGGAGGGACCGGGACCCCAGCATGGAGGGAAGTGTGGTGGCTGACAGGGCAGGCTCCCCCCACCCCAGCTGACAGGTTCTTGGGAGCTGGAGGGAGAATGAAGAGGCCCCCCATCAACTGAGCAGGCGAGGCCTTCCCCACCCTAGTACCTCGGAGCCCCCAGAGCCATCACATGCCTGCTGAAGGCTTATGAGGCCAGGGTGCCGGTGGCCAGAACTCCACCTGTGCTGCCCCAAGGCTGGATGGTGGCTGTCCAGCGTCACCTACCACCCATGGCTGACCACAAGACAAGGGGCGTGCACAGGGCCTCCCCCAGCCGTCCATGCTGGGGTCCACCTCTGGTGTCCTCCAGGCAGATTGGAAATGGGAGTGGATGCCAGGAGAGGGGCTCAGACAGGGAGAGCCGTGGCCTCTGGCCACTGGGACTGGCTTGCGGACAGAGAGGTGTGGGCACCAGCAGGGACCCTGGGAAGGTGTCTGACTGCCCACCTCCCTTCCCTGGTGAGAAAGCTGGTTTCCCAGGCTGATGGCGGACGTTGAAACATTGTCTTCACTGTGTTTGTGCACACAGACTTCACATGGACACACACAGACACACACACATGCACACGCACACACGCGCTCAGTCGTGCACCGCCACGCCCCTGCTGTGTGACGCACTCTGTGTCTTTGGAAAGCTCTGTGAGGGCTGCCCCTGTCAGGGAGCAATGCTCTGGCAGAACGCTCTTTTGTTTTGAAGGAAGCTATCTTATTTCTTAGGTTTGTGCGGATTAACTGGAAGCTGGGTTTTTTCCACCCTATCAGTTGCCAGGACTCGAGACCCTGGACAGCAGATGTCCCCCGAAGCACCTGTGCACTTTAGCGAGGGGGCTTGGCTCCGTCCCCACCCGGAGGGCTGGGCAAGCCACACAGGCTGCCCTGGGGCTGGCAGTGGGGGAGACTGCAGGAAGGCATGGGGCTGTCCCTGGAAGTACACCCCAACTGCAGGGGGAGGCGGATGACAGGCCTTGTCTCTGGTCCCCACCCCCACATCCAGGGGCCTGCTTCTGGTCTCACCTGTCAGAAAGACCTCAGGGGCTCGGGAGGCTGGTACCTAGTGGCCCCCAGGTCCCACAGCACCATGCTAATGGCATCCTCCAGAGCATGCCCACAGCTCCCTGCGTACCTCCCAGTGGCCTGGCCCTTTCCCAGGGCAGAGTGGGCAGGGTGGCTCCAAGTGCAGGGAGCTGCCCCCATTTCGGAGCCAGGGGTACCCAAGAGGACCTTCCTAGAGTCGTCTGGGGACAGGCAAGTCTGTGCAGAGCTCACAGCTGTGGGGGAGCGGAGGGGCATGGGACAGAGCTGGGCATGGCATTGGAGGTCGTGGTTTCTCCATCTCGCCCTGGACTGCTGATAAAGATGGTCAGAGCCCCAACTCCTGGTAGACCTGCTTATTTCTGGGGAGGGGGAGGTGCACCATGAAGCAGAGACACCCCTCCTACTCCCACATTTTCCTTACCTGGCTAGGGGAGGAGCCCCTTCATCCTTCAACAGCTTCCCAGACAGAGGACCAACCTGGTTTGGACTTGGATGAGGATGGAGGAGAGACTTACAGGAAGAGTGGAGGGTGGTAAAAGAGAATGAGACAGATGCAGCTTCCAGGAGAGGGAGGGGAGGAGGCTGTGCACGGAGGGAGAAAGGGGGCTGCAGCTGCTCTGGGGGGACAGGGGCTAGGGTGGGGGAGCCTAGGGAGGGGCTGAGGGCCATGCCCCAGGTGTTGCCCTACCCCCAGCCCAGGCTCCTCAGGAAGCCTGTGTGGGCCCCCAGACTCCATGCAGACCCAGGTAGTCCTGCACAGTTCTCTGTGGAAGACAGAGTGGCCACGTGTGCACATAGGTGTGAGTGTATTTGTGCAGGTGTGTGTGTGCAGAGGTGTGCGTGTGCAGGTGTGCATGGATCATAGATGTGTGTGCAGGTGCACAGGTGTGTCTGTAAGTGTGTAGGCATGTGTTCAGGTGTGTGTGTGTGTGAGGATGTGTATGCACACCCATTGGTGGGTGTGCAGGTGTGTAGACGTGCAGGTGTATGTAGGTGATCAGGTGTGTACACGTGCATGCATGCCTGTGGGTGTGTTCATACAGTGTGTCCCCAGGAATGGGCTCATGGGCCACACCTAGGTAGGGGAAGGGGACTGGTCCGGACTTGGTTCGCAACCCGTGAAAAGGGAAGGACGGACCAGTCCCCCAGCCCTGCAGGCTGTCTCCGCAGAGATGAGGGGCTCCCTTCGCCTGGGTTCAGAGAAACACCAGTCCCCAGCGGTGCTGCTGTCACCCTCCCAAGAGGCCACGGTCTCTGCTCAGCTCGTAAGTGCCAGAGACATTGTGAACCTCTCTCAGCCTTCCTGTGAGTGCTGATCGCCACACTGAGGATAAACCACTGCCCTTGGAACCGCAGGGGGCCGGGGGTGGGCAGAGCCCCCTCCCGCCCTGCCCTGGGGAGCCTGGGCCTAGGAGTACCATCCTCATCCTCGGCAGCAGGCCCCAGGCTGGGCCTGCACTGCCTGCTAGAGCCAGAGGCTGAGAGGCCTGGGTCTAGTGGGGACAGTGACCTTGGCCATGGCTGGCCTCTCTGGACAGTGCTCACCCTGCCATTGCAGAAACTATCTGTGCCATGCACCCACTGCCACCCTCCCCGTGTGCTTCTCCAAGTCTGGCTGTGGTGGGAGCTGCTCAGGCACTTGTCACAGGCCTGGTTCTGGGTCTTCAGAGCCCTGGTGAGGTCAGCCCTTCCCCCCCACCAGGGATCCCTAGGACCCCATTCCCTGGCCTGTGAGGAGGCATGTGAGGCCGCCTTGTAGACCCTTGTGGATAAGCCCCCCGGCAGCTGCCCACCCTGCATGGGCTGCTTCATCCTGTACCAAATCGATGGAGCACCCCAGTGACCCGCTGGTGACCACAGCCTGTCAATCTAGGGAGGCCTTTGGAGGAAGGCAGCCCTCTCTGTCAGGTGGGTGGGTACCCTCTCAGATGCCCTGTGGGCTGCGGGGAGGACAGCTCAGCTGTGAACAGTCCTGGCCTGGGCGCCCCAGGTGACAGGACAGTTCTGAATCCCACAGGGTGCTGCTGGGCCAGACTTGTGGGCAGAGCCAGTGCAGCTGGGGCCACAAGCTAAGGAGGCGCATGTGCCCAAGGCCAGAGTGACCCTAGGCTGAGAAGGGGCACCTGCAGCCAGAGCCTCACGGGCTGACTGTGGGGAAGCTGTGCCCCGCACGCCTGGCGCTCTGGCTGCATTTCACCGACAGGCCCAGTCTCTGTATCCTGGCCTGTCTCCCATCAGCCCCTGGGGCCGGCTGGGTCTTCCAGGACCAGGTATAAGTGGGGACTGGCACCCCCTCCCAGGGTCACCAAGCTTAGAAGGGAGCAATGATGGTGCTTGTCAGAGAGGGGTTGCAGTCTCAAGTGGGAAGTGACCAGTGGCCCCAGAGGCAGGGTAGCACCAAGGCACATTCCCCTTGCCCCCGGGGGCCAGGGCCAGTCTCAGACGGAAGAAGGGACCAGGAAGAAGGGACCAGCCGTGAGAAGTCCCCTTGCCCCTCTCCCGCCCAACCACCAGTGACAGGGCCCAGCCTGTCTTGGTTAGAACCTCTTACATAAGTAGCCCTGTGGGGGGTAAAGCTGCAGCTGGGCTTTGCCAATGCGTCTCACCGCCCCCCCCCCCATCAAGAGCCTCCAGTGGGCGGTCTGAAGGCCAAGCCAGGCCCATAAATAGGGATATCCCCAGTGGCCACTGCCTGTCCTGTCCGCCTCTCTGACTGCCCAACTGCTGCCACCAGACCCCAGACACCTGCTCAGCTCGGGGAGAATGGCTGTTCTGCACACGCTGTGGATGGGGCTGGGCCTGCTGGGGGCCCTGGGAATCCTGCAGACCAGGGCAGAAGCCCAGGTCTCCCCACAGCCCAACTTCCAACAGGACAAGGTGAGATGCTCCCCTGCCACGTCCCCAAGGTGGGAGGGGGGTGCTCTGTGGAGCTGAGATGTCTCCCTGGGAAGAAAGGAGCTGAGTGGAAGGAGAAGGCTGACCTCCAAGGGCCACCCGAAGGACATGTGTCCATGAGTATGCACATGGCACATGCAGACACGCGGGCCACCTGCGTGCCTTCGCCATCCAAACAAAGTCACCCCCGTGAGCTCATGACATCCAGAGGAAACAGGCATACGTTCCACACCAGGGTCCCAGGACAGGTCTCCGTGCGCGAGCGCGCAGATGGAGATGACGCAGGGGGATGGCGCAGCGGATGGCCACAGAAACCTCAGGGTGCGTGGGTGCACGCCCTGCATACACACAGCCGGGGGCTCGCGCACGCTCGGGGTCTGCGCCGGGACGCGGCGGTGCCTGTCCGCCCGCCCCCGCCCCGCCCCCACCGTCGCAGACGTCCAGCGGCAGGCCCAGGGCAGCCAGCCGAGCCCTCCCCGCCGTCTGCCGCCCGCTCCACCGGAGGGCTGGGCGGGCCTGGGCGCAGGGGATTGGGCCCCGGCCTGTCCTGGGAGGGGGCGGGCAAAACGGGGGCGGGGCCGGGCTGGAGGCTGGACGCGGAGGGGCAGGGGTGCCACGCCCGTGGGCCCGCGAGGGTCCTGGCAGACCGGGTGGGGACTGTTCGTCGCAGTTCCTGGGGCGCTGGTTCACTTCGGGCTTCGCCTCCAACTCGAGCTGGTTGCTGGAGAAAAAGGAGCATCTGTACGTGTGCAAGTCGGTGGTGGTCCCGATGGCGGACGGTGGCCTCAACTTCACCAATACCTTCCTCAGGTGGGACAGCCGGGCGGGCTTCCGGGGCCGAGAGCGCCCCTCCCCGCGGTGGTGCCCTAGGGACAACCAGGACTTGATCCTGATCCAAGGGTCACTTGCCCACAGGAAAGACCAGTGTGATACCCGGACTCTACTGCTGCAGCCAGCGGGCACGCCGGGCTACTACAGCTACAGGAGTCCCCGTGAGTGGGGACCCCCTTCCGGACCCCTGGGCTCAGCCCTGGGCAACACTTGCTGGCCAACCCCCTGCCTCAGCAGTGCATGAGTGGGATGAGAGCCACTCCACCAAGGTCAGCGAGTCCAAGGCCTGGCCTGGGTGTGCCCAGCTCAGGATGGTGGCCCAGGGACCCTGTCTCTCCAGCTCAGGACCCACTTCGGAGCCATGTCCTGCAGGGCCCCTCCCTGCCCCAGGATGTAACTTCCCCAAATCTCTGCTGCCCGCTTCCTGCTGACCAGGCAGGCCAACACAGGCAGCTCCTGCTGCGCGCACACGGCCTCCTTACTCCCCCCAGGGATGGCTCCCCCGTTGGGAAATCTTTCGTCCTCTGAGATGCCTGCGTGTTTGCGGCCCCCAGGACTCCTGCTTTGGGAACACGGGGCCCTGCAGAGTTCATGGGTTGTGCAGGCAGAAAGCAGGCGGCTGGCCACCTGCCCAAATGGGGGAAGGGATGGAGAAGGCAGCCAGCCCAAGGGAGAGCATCCTGTCCGCTCCCACAGCCAGCCCGTGGAGGGCACCCCTCTCCCACCCTGAGCTGGGCCAGAGGTTTGGGGCAGGTCCCCGACTGCCCGACCGACCGGGTGGTCTGGGGTCCCCAGGCTGGGGCAGCACGCGTGCCGTGTGGGTGGTGGACACAGATTACGAGGACTACGCCCTGCTGTACACCGTGGGTTCCAGAGACCTCGGCCAGGACACCCACGTGGCCTTTCTCTACAGTACGTGCCCCCCCAGCCCGGGACCCAGAGGGGCACCCATGGCAGGGGGGAGCAGAGCAGAGACCTTCCCTGCTTCTCCTTCATGCCCCAGGCCGCACCCAGACCCCCAGGGCCGAAGTGAAGGAGAAATTCACTACCTTCGCCAAGGCCCAGGGCTTCACCGAGGACACCATTGTCTTCCTGCCCCAAATGGGTGAGCAGGCTGCTAGTCTGATGGGGAAGAGATTAGGTCTGATTAGAGGCAGACCATCTCCTGAGGGGAGGGCAGGGGTGGAGTTCACCTGGCCACACGGCCACTGAGCAGCATGTGGCCTCTAGAGGGGGGCAGTCTGTTCTCACCAGGTAACCTTGATCTACAGCCCCTGGGGGGGGGGGTAGGACAT
Organism: Rhinolophus hipposideros; assembly: GCF_964194185.1. Classification (NCBI taxonomy): domain Eukaryota; kingdom Metazoa; phylum Chordata; class Mammalia; order Chiroptera; family Rhinolophidae; genus Rhinolophus; species Rhinolophus hipposideros. Next base: position 83,034,286 of record NC_138057.1, read on the forward strand.
GGAATATGCCTCTTCTCCCAGAAACCCCCTCCCCAGATTCACCAAGTACCCAACGTGTATGCCAGGCCTCAGTCAGTCCCCAGGATACCGGGGTCGGTCCCCAGCCTGGTGGGGTGTGGGCACTAGAAATGCAACCCATGGGGTGGGGGTGCCTATGGGAATACAGGCGCTGTGGACACACAGGACACGAGCACATTGGGGCTCCCTGAGGCCTCAGCAGGGGCAGGCAGCCCACTCTGAGACAGGTGGGGACAGAACCCCCTCTGTCTGGAGAGGCAGTGCCTGAGGTAGGGGTGGAGTGATGGACTCAGCAGTTTTGGGGGTCAACCAAGACCAAGTCTCCAGGGCTGTGGGTGGGGTAAATGCAGGCAGCCCTGGTAGGGAAAGTGGCCCTGGCCCAGGGCGATGACTGTGCCCTCCTTCTTTCTTGGCAGATAAGTGCCTGGAGTAGCACAAATAGGTGAGTGGGTAGGCTGTGGCCTGGCTTCACCCAACAGTCCCGATTCATTCATTCTCTCATCATTCATTCAAAACATACACACTCCACCATGCAAGGGTGGTCCCAGGCAGACAGGGGCCCGTCCAAGGGGAAGAGGTCTCCACTGGGGTTCAGAGGGTTGCTCAGGATAGGAGTAGCTGGAGGATGGGACAGGAACGTGTGGGGAGGTCAGAGGAGGCTGGTGCCCTTTGCTGAGTCAGGGGACGAGGCCCTGGGAGGGGGGGTTCACTCCCCGGCCGCGTGGAGCCCCAAGGAGTCTGGAGACCCTGGCGCAGGGAGGGCCATACTGCCTGCTCCAGCTGTAGCCCTGCTCTCTCGGCCAGGTGACCCCAGCCCTCAGGACCTGGCCAGTCCGCCCTGCTCGCTTCTGCTCCAAGACCCCAGCCCTGGCTCTTCCCACCACCGCCTCTGCCCCTCGGCTTTATCCTGCCTCTGAGAATAAACTGGAAGCAAGTCAGCAGCCTGGCTGCGATCTGTCTGTCCTATAGTCACCCGTCACTGCCCTGGGCCTGGCTCTGGCTGGCTCCCTGGGGACCTGACCATCCATTTGTTCTGCATAACATCTCGGAGGGGTGGGCCAGGGCTCAATAGTGTTTGCTTCGGGTGGGGTGGGGTGGGGGGGCCGGGTCAGAAGTAAGGACTGCTAAGGGGACGTGCCATCAGACCCCATCCACTCCATGCGCGACTCTGACCTCCCCTCAGTCCCTCCAGCTGCAGTCTGACCCTTACCAGCCAGGAGAGGCCCAAGGCCCAGGGGAGCTTGCACCCTGGTGGGTTTTGAAGCTGCAGGATTAGTACACTCGGATTGGGCAGAGATAAGGGTTTCTAGAGACAAAGAAGGGGGTGGCTGGAGTGTCTGGACCCCACTTCCCCAACTGGGACAGACTGACCGAGCGGGCTGGAGTCAGACCAATCTCACATCCCCTCTGGCTAGCTGAGCGGCCCCCAGCCCACTGGCCTCTTGCTGTCCCCCAAGAGCACAGAACCCTGCCAGAGTGTGGTCTCCCTTGCAGACCTGCCCCTTGCCTCCTGCTGGGCCATTTCCAGGCCCTTGTCCTGGGTCCACCAGGTTCCCACCTGGGCAGACTTCATCCAGGCCCTGCTGAGACACCAAGGACTGTGAGCTTCTGGGAAGGAGGTGGATTGGGGGTTGTGCCTGAGCTGAAGGCTGGGAGCCAACAGCCCAGAGGACCTGCTTTGGGCCATCCGGCGGCCTCCGCAGGAGGAAACACGGGATGGGCCAGGGTGCTTCAGGGGAAACCTCATCAGGATCCCATCTCAGTGGGTGTCCTGGCGGGCAGGCCAGCTTCCCAGGAGCATCTTGGGGGCATCAAGGCCTGCTCCCCAATCCATGCAGTCACCGGGACCGTCCTCCACAACGCTGATGACACTGCTGGTCGGCTCTATCCTCGCCCTGCTTGGGGTGTCCACAGGCCAGGCCCAGGTCCCCATCCAGGCCAACTTTGATGCCATGTCACTGTTCTTTAAAGACACGTCCTAAAGAATTTGAGGGTAAAATGGGATAGTATCTTATGAAAATTAACAAAGGAAACCTCTGCCAGAATTGTAGTGGGAGGGCCTGTCGGGGAAGCTAGCTCTCCTGCCCTGCCACTCATTCTCAATTACCCCAAACAGGACGAGACACCTGCATCTCCAACAGGTGTTTTCTAGGTTACTACCCCAGCAGGTGGAAGATTCTTCGCCCTGCCTGCGAGCAGCCCAGCTAACGAGAGACTGTCACAAACCAGCCAATGAGTAACCAAGACACTTCCAACTCCGTTCCCTCCAATACGCTTTTTAAAAGTCCTTCCCAACTCCCTCCTTTCCTCTATAAAAGAAGGTTCCCCTGTTTTGTTCTCCCGACTTGCTCATGGTTTTCTCATAGCTTGCATGTCTCAAATTCCAACTCTTTGTTGTTTCCCATTTCTGCTGGTATGTAACTGACTGTTTTTTTTGTTTTTTTGTTTTGTCTTTTAGGACAACAATCTGTAATGTAAATAGTTCAGAAAAAAATAATACCAGATGCAAATACTTCCAAGTATTGATAATTGTTCCATCTGGGTGATGGCTCATCAGTACTTTTCCTTCCGTCTGACACCAGTCTGGACTTGAAGCCCCGGGGGAGGGGCCAGGAGTGTGGGAAAGCTCAAATAGCCAGCCCCGCCCCTACCTGTGCCCTGTGAGCTCGCCCTCCCATCCTCCGATGCTTGGATGAGGCGCCGCCTGCCCCCCTCGGAAGGCGGCTGCTGACACGGCCTGTCTGAGCTCCAGGCGATACATCAGCTGCTTGATGCACTGGTAGATCGAGCGGTTGTCTTTCAGTTTCCACATGGACTAAGAGAAGAAGGGTGCCCTGTCGCCAAAATCAGCCCACAACTCAAGCACCCCGTTAAGACTAATGGTAAAATACACTCCACCCGCCCCACTCTCTCTCTGGAACAGTCTGATCACTGGGAACTAGATGGAAGGCTAGAGCCAGGTCCGGGAAATAACCCAACTCTCAGGGGGTTCACGGTCACCAGCTGGGCCGAGTGGCACTCTGTTAACTTTCTCAGTGAGGCAGCATGCTCCAATACCAGCTACAACTGACCGATTTCGGTACAAATAACCCGTATCCCCAAAGGGATATTAGGCGAAGGCCAGTTTTTGTCTAAGAGGACGGCTTGCTTTCTGAAGAATTCAAGCCGACGTGCCACAACGAATACTCACACGGCATAAACAAATAGGCCTTTAACGCATTCACACACACACACACAGCAACAAACAGAAAATGTTTTAAATAACTCCCAAGTAAAACCTGGAGAGCGCCAGACGCAAAAGCCCTTTGGCTCAGATCCAGGAGGCTTCCAAGACAAGGAGCACAAGCACCGCGTCCAAACAGCTCAGTGAGTTCCCAAACCCACAAGCCGCCAGAATTCGTTCTTCTCTGGATCCCAAAGTGGACCCAAAAAATGTTACTTGGACAAAATACCCTTTCTGGGCCGGTGCTCAGGCGGTTGGAGCTCCATGTCCCTAACTCCGAAGGCTGCGGGTTCGATTCCCACGTGGGCCAGGGGGCTCTCAACCACGAGGTTGCCAGTTCAATTCCTCGAGTCCCCCAAGGGATGGTGGGCAGCGCCCCCTGCAACTAAGACTGAAAGGACAACTTGACTTGGAAAAGTCCTGGAAGTACACACTGTTCCCCAATGAAGTCCTGTTCCCCTTCCCCAATAAAAAAAAAAAAAAGTTAAAAAAATAGCCTTTTAGATAGTCCGCCAAAAGGAGCGTTTATTCGGGAAAAATAAAAAGCAAAAGCCACCACAGCAGTGAGAGGAAGAGCACACCCAGGGGCCCACTTGCAAAACAACAACAAGCCTTCCCGACTCAGCCTCAATATACACGCATCCCTCCCCGGAAGTTACCACAAAGTTTAAACAGGAAGTCAGGACTAAAGAGTTAACAAGGGGCCCAGCTCGTCCGACAGTCCTCCCAGCTCTATGGTTAGTCATCCTAAGATGCCGGTTCACTTTTATCAGGCTGGAAGGGGCATCTCTCAGGGCGCCAGGGCTGGAGCCCCGACTGCTCTGTGCAAGCAGCTCATGGTGCCCGCGGGGTCCAAGCTGGAGACAGGCCATTCGGGGAGCCACGGCCCACGCACTAAGTTCCGCCCAGAAGACATGGGGTCCGCCCCACAATTGAACTCCGCCCCGAGGCCCCGCCCCTTGACCGAGCACCGAGCAGATAGCCCCGCCCTCAGCAATGCCGGCCGGACTTCTCACCCTAGGCTCCACCCTCCCGGCTCCGCCTTCCTGGCGCGGGTCGACTGATTTCCCGGCCGGGCCTGGACCCTAAGCCCCGCCCCACGTGGGCCCAGCTTTGCTCTGCCCCGCCCCAGGTCCGCTCCCCGGTGCAGGCCCCGCCCCCGGTTCCCGCGGCCGGCCGCCAGCGCAGGCGCCTTGTCCCAGCGCCTCAGCTCGCTGAGGTGCCATGGTGCCGGTGCCGCCGCCGCCGCTGCTGTCGCCGCCTCTCTGCACGCTGCCGCCGGGCCCCGGGCCCGCGCGCTTCGTGTGCTACTGCGAGGGGGAAGGAGTTGGGGCCAAAGGCCAAAGCGGCTTCAACCTCTAGTGAGTGGCGGGGTCCGTGGCGGGGAGTGGGCAGCTCTGCGGGCGGTCCTGCCTGACAGCCCCTCCCCCACAGTGTGACAGACGCCGCGGAGCTTTGGAGCACCTGCTTCACGCCGGAGAGCCTGGCGGCCCTCGTGGGTAACGGGGCTCCTGGGCGTGCCTGGCAGCCCCCAGCACCCCATACCTGCAGTGCGGGCCACCTATGGGCGGTAGGGGGCGGTCTGGGCACCCTTCCCCTGGCTCTGTAGCTGTAGTGCTGATTGCCTTGGGGTCCCAGGTAGCTCTTGGGCAGGTTTGGGGTGTCCTCAGTGGTTCTAGGCTCTTGGACAGATGGTAACTACTAGCCTCTGTGCCCTGTAGAAAGCCCGTTTTGGCCTGAGTACAGCTGAGGACATCACCCGCAGGTTCAGGTGAGCTCTGAGCCAGGAAGAAGGGTGGGTGGGGAGTGGGTGGGTCTGGCCACCGCACTCAGTACCCCTCCTTTCCCAGGGCAGCCTGTGAGCAGCAAGCTGTGGCTTTCACCCTGCAGGAAGACGGAGCCTCCCTGACCGTTGCAGGGGGGCCCTTGGCACTGGACTTGAGCCTCTCCAAGGTGCCAGGCCCAGAGGCAGCCACCAAGTTGCAGGCACTGACACTGGGCCTGGCAGAGCGCGTGTGCAGCTTGGAGCGGTGGCTAACAGGTGGAATGGGGGTGGGCACCCCGCAGCCTCACCGGGGGCCCCCTTTCCGTGCCTCCATTCTTGGCTGTTTTCCCACCTGCAGAGGAGACAGCTGCCAGCCCCAGGAAGAGCGCTCGGCTGGTGGGGCCTCAGCAATTCTTACCAGGTAAGGCCTGTCCCCTGTGACCGGTTGGGGCTGTGCTCATTCCTCTGTGACTCAATTCCCCCAAACAAGACTCAGGCTCCAGAGCCTGGTTCTTCTGTGGAGAGGGGGGTGTGGCCCTGGCATCCTCCTGGATTCAGGTGCTCCCCCATCCGGTTTCCCCCAGACCCGGATCCTCAGAAAGGCAACCCTGGGCCTGGCGTCAGGAGGCGGTGTCCTGGAGAGTCCCTCATCAACCCTGGCTTCAAGAGGTGCCCACCCACTGCCCCTCTCTCCTGTGCCCAGGCTCCAGCCCTGGACCCTGTCCCTCCCTCCACACCTCCATGACGTCCCCCCTCTTCTTTCCCAGTAAGAAACCAGCCAGTGGTGTAGATTTTGATGATCTATGACATGCAGCAAAAAGTGATCCTGCTGGGAGTTGGAATGAGGGGACGGGCAGCCCCTGAGACCTCACAACGTCCACCTGCCCATCCTGCTGTCCAGCGGCAACAGACCTTGAGCCCCTTCCCCATCAAATAAATGGCTTCCTCAGGCAGACGTCATGGCCTGGCTCTGGCTCCTGGGGGATGGCTTGGGGAGAGGGATCAGGGATTCCCCTCAGCCTACGATCTGGACATGGGACCACAGGATGTAAACGGATGGATGAGGCGCTCGCTCCCTGGTGGAGGAGCTGCCAAGCTCCCCCGACTGCCCACCTGCTCCTGTCTGGCCAGCCCAGGAACTGAGGGCCGTGCAGGGCCCTGCCAGGGCTTCCCAAGGCTGGAACTCTGTTCCACCCCACGGGGCACACACCTCACTCTTCCAGACCCCACCCAGCAGGGCCTAGCCTCCAGTACCCGACAAGATGCACACAGTAGGTCCTGCGGGAGACGGGGGAGTGGCCTGCCCCCTGGGGGCAAGGCCGAGGAATGCGGGCCACCCCGCCCACTAGCCAGGAGCCCCGAGGTGCCCAGGCAGGGCTCTGCTCCCCACCCTCCTTGGCCATCCTGCCTCCCTGTCCTGGACTGACTGGTTTGGGAGCCCAATCCAGTCCCCGCCGTCCCTGTCGAGTGTGAGGGGGATGGGCTGCGCCCCGCCCAACGGGCTCTCTGCCTCTTGTCATTCTGGGCTGTCATCTGAAACTGAGCGTCCCACGGTCGGGGTTTGAGGGTGGCAAAAATCGTGGCCCTCTGGTCCCTGGGATGTGCGGACACGCTCACTGGAGCACAGATGGCTTTATGGGGCTGCAGACGAAAGAGCGGGGCTGGCAGAGGCGGGGTCACTAACGGGGTTGGACGGCGGGCCCGTAGGCCGCCAGGATCTCGGAACTGTGCGGACAAGTGTACTTGAACTCCTTCTCCTGCAGCGCGCAGTCCAGGTAGCGGCGGACGCCGCGCAGCTCCGCGGGGATGGGCGCCTGGCGGAAGTGCGCGCACACAGTCTGCGGACAAGGGCGTGGGCGGGGTCAGGGCCTCCTAGAGGGCGCGCCCCGCCCCCTCCCGCACCCGGCCCGCGCTCACGTCCACGATGTGCAGCTTGGGCAGCAGGCCGCAGTCGGCCAGCGTGAGCTGGTCACCGTCCAGGAAGCGGCGGCGCGACTCGCGCAGCTGCGGCTCCCGAGCCAGCTCGTGCTCCAGGGGCGCGCGCAGATATCTGTCCAACCTGACGAGGGCGCGCAGCAGCAGCTGGTACAGGGCTGGGGCGGGGGCAGGGGGTTCGGTGAACGCCCGGTCTGGGACACAACTCCCCCCATCGTCACCGCGGCTACCAACCCTCCTCACCATCATCCTGCTCGGGCACTGGGTTCTTGATGAACGCGGAGAACTTGTGAAAGACGTCGTTGCCCGCGGTCGTGGACTCCCTGTAGCGGGGCGCCAGGCTGGGGAATCTGGGGTGGAGAAGGAACTCGTGTCAGACCCTCGCGCCGCAGGCACCACAGCTCCCTTCCTGGGCTCTGTCCTGGGGGGTCCTCCCTGTGGGCCCCTCCTGCCGTGCCCCGGCCCTCACTCTGGCGGCCCCAGCGTCTCCTCCAGAAACTCCTCGATCTGCAGCGTGTCGGTTTTGGCGTCGCCATCATACAGCAAGATGGGCAGTTGTGAGCCGGGGGCGAAGTCCTTCAGGACATCTGGGGACCTGTGGGCACGAGGGAGGGGAAGTGGCTAGCCTGAGGGGACAGAGGACCCTGAGGGGTCCCTCAGGCGCGGGCTCACCTGCGCATGTCCACCGTGGTGAGCGTGAAGGGCACACCCTTGAGCAGCAGGATCATGAAGAGCCTCTGACAGGAAGGGCAGTGTCCCACGCTCTCACAGTCCTCACTTGCCTATGGAGGGTGGAGTTGAGGGGTGTCAGGTCAGGGCAGGGAGCAGACCCAAGAATCCTGCCACCAGGCTGGGTGGGACCTGGTCTGCCACTGCCAAGGGACAGGAGCGATGCCAGGGCTCCAGCTAGGGCCGGCACGGCCTCAGCAAGTGGCCGGTGAGAGCCCTTGACTTGGTCTCTAGGAGGTGGGGAGGGGCACAGAGCTGCTGGAAGCCTGGAGGCTGGGTGAGGGCTCAGAGGCTTGGCCCCTTGACCCTTATCTTCAGACCCTGGGCAGAGGCCAGGGCCCTGGGCTCCAGGCCCCACGGGCTGCTCTCAAGGGTGGGGTGGGCCGAGTGAGCTGTTTTCTGAGTGATTCACACGCCAACTGGGCACTGAGGCTGGCAGCACACTTGCTGCCCCAAGCCCTGAGGGTGGGGAAGGGTCCAAGGCCTGGCAGTCCCTACACTGGGCCCCGCAGATCTGGCACCAATGGAGCTGCCTGGGCCAGCCACACACACCCCACCTCCGGCGTCTCCCCCAAGCTCTACTTGGGCATCTGCCACTGGCTGCCTGGTTGTCACCTCCCCCTGGAGGGGGGCTTTTTCTCCAGGATTGCTGGACTGGGTCCAGGAGCCCAGGCTGGGAGTTGGGACAGGGCCACCCTCAACCCCTTTGGAGATGACTCATTGACCCTTCACCCCCAGGTTAACCCCACTTTACTCAGCCTCCGTAGGGCTGCCTGAGCCCACCCACCATGGGAAGGGGTGCAGATACTGCTGTGGAGACCCACCCCTCAGCCCACCCTGGAGAGTGGAGCCCCGCAGAGCACCCCTCCCCGAGGCCTTCCCCAGCCCAGCCTGACCCCGGCACCTTGACAAACAGCTGGAGCTTGGCGGTCTCGGCCATGGTGAGGAGCTGCAGCAGCAAGGGCGGGGACCTGGGGAGCTCTTTAAGGCTCCCTGGGCTCCCGCCCTCCCCCGCCCAGGGCCCGCCCCCAGAGTCACCTAAGCGGGCGGGCGGGCAGGCAGGCGCACGAGGCTGGTGGGGCTCACTGTCCGAGCATGAGGGTGTGACTATGGGGGGAACTGAGTAGGCAGGGCTGGCCGTCTGAGGCAGGGGACCTGAGCACCCCATGGGGGGGCGGGCGGCACGGTGAGATGGAGGCCAAGACCAGTGGATTGGGAGGCAAGAAGAGAGGCGCCCTCCAGCCTGGGAGCGGCAGCTCCGCATCAGATCACCCCCACCATGAACCCCACTGCCCTCCCTGCAGTGAACACCCCATTATGTGTAGGGCCCCCCAGTCCAGAAAGCTGGGGAGTGGATAGAAGAAATGAACAGCTTGGCCCCAGCCTCAGTTTCTCTATCTGCCTACCAGGGCATTACAACAGTGATAAGCCCACTTAGAAGGGGTGTCTCCTCCCACCCACAGAGCTCTGTCAGGCGGCGCTCCCGCTCCCCAGGGCGGGGCCCACATTCCAGACGTGCCCTTGGGCAACAGGCCTGGCTCCAGCGTCAGCCCAGCTGACCCCTCAGCCCTGCCCCTCCCACGACGGCTCAGGGCAGCTTTTTTTCCCCTCTTAACCTTTAAGAGGAAGAACCAAGAGGGGATTTGGAGCCACTGCCTCTTGGCGCACAGGATCCGCCCACCCCGCCCTCAGCTGGAAGGCCAGGGGAGGTCGGGGAGCCTGCGACCCCACAGGTGTGCCCCTGCTCGCCCCCGTAGGGTGGCCCGCCGCACCTCCCGCAGTCCACCCTAGGGAGCACCCCGAGGGAGGAACCCACAGAGGCTTAGCGCCGCCAAGTGGCCGAGAGCGGGATCAGCGCGGCGCTTTTGCCTCCTCGCCCAAGGTTGCGGCCTCCGCGGGAACCCCAGCCTGACCTCTCCTTCCCGGACTCCACCCGGGCCAGGGCTCCTGAGCATAGGCCACTCCGAGAGCCTGGCGGTTGGCTTGGATATACTGTGGAGTTTGGTGCCCGGCTCCCCTCTGGGGTTTGGACCTCCCTTCTGCCCACCTCTATTCCACAAGCCAGATTTTAGGGGCCCTTTTCCTGCTTTGCCTGCACACAAACTGCGTCGTGGAGAAGGCCCCTCCACGTGCATGCTTGCCAGATGTCCTGCGTGTTTCTATGTATATAAAAATACCCTTATGTATCTGTAAGAAAAACGGTGAACTAGACAGTGAACAGGTGGTTCAGAGAAAAGGAAATAAACGCCAGCCAAATGCATGTGAGCGGGTTTCACCTCACTGGTTTGCAAGAAACAAACCAGAAAAAGTTCATGGGTGCAACGGGAAGACATGTGGTGGTCATATTTGTGGCAAAGATGTAGGGGACCCAAGTGTCAGCAACCGCCAAGATGAGTCACCCATCTGGGAATTAGCCCGGAGATATTCTTGTAAATATGCGAGGGATATATAAACAGGGGTGTGCTGGTGTGTCTCCCGGGTCGGTTTAGTGGTGTGATGGGCTGAATTGTGCTCTCCAGTTCACGTTGAAATCCTAGCCCCCAGTCCCTCAGAATATGGCTGTATTTGGAGATGGGGTCTTTAAATATGTGATTAGGTTAAAACGAGGTCATGACTACCCTCACAAACAGGAGATTTGGACAGACATGTGCACGGGGAAAACACTGTGTACATGGAGGCAGAGATTGGGGTGGTGCTTCTCCAAGCCAAGGGACACCAGAGATGGCCAGAAACCACTGTGAGCCAGGACAGAGCTGGGACAGGTGGTCCCTCAGCCTCCAGACAGAGAGGAAATGTCTGTTGTTTTATGCTACCCACTTTGTGGTCATTTGTCATGGCAGACCTAGCAGACCAATACAGGTGGGAGAAAAACACCCGGTCGATGGAAACAACAGAAAGCATCAGTATGTGTCATTCCGAGTCATTGCTCGGATACATGTGGGAACGGACGGAAGGTACCTCCTGTAGAATGATGACCTGAGGCGTGGACATCTAGCTAGCGCCTCCTCTCCATCAGCACCATTTGCATCTTCTGCCAACTTGCCATCATCAATTGTTTTTAAGAAGACCAGAAACGCATGGTCACCAGCCATGATTGGACCAACGACCTACCCAGGCATGGGTGTGTCTATGCTCTCCTGCCACATCCACGGCGCAGCCCTGGAGGGGTCCCTGCAGTGACAGATGGGGGGCCTCACCCATGTTAGAAACTCCAGTCCTGAGCCCCCTTTGTGGGCCCTTCCCAGCATCATCTTAAAGGCTCTGTGCTCAAGGGAGACAGTGGGGTAGCACAGGGGTCTCCCCAGGAACGTGTGCTGGTGCTTCCTAGCTCTGCGCCAGGGGGCTGAGACGCAGCGAGCACACCCACTGCCGCGGAGAAAGGCTGGATGCAGACATGGGCGGGGGTTCCAAGCTGGCCTGGGAATTGTACCACAAAGTAAGAGACTGCCCTAAAACACGTCTGGGACTAGGCAAAGGGACACAGAAGCCACTGTCAAGGGGCTGCCACTGGCCAAATTTGGGGCCATCTGAGTGTAAGAGTGATACTAGAGCTATACATTCACAAATGTTTGAAACAATAATTACAGAGGGTGCCAAAAAATGTATGGATATTTTAAGAAAAACTATTAAATTGTAATACCGAATATATACCGATAACAAAAGATGAATACAACTCATGTTTGACTTCTGCAATTACAAGAGGTTCTCAAAGTGGTTACCATCAGCGTCCAGACACTTCTGATGACGGCGAACAACTGCTTGAACAACATTGACCAAAGTGTTCACTTGTACACATTTTTTTGGCACCCCCGGTAGTTTGTGTATTTTACCACAATAAAAAAAAATTTTAAAGATGACAATAATGAATGAGAACATGTTTTTTGAAACCCATGAGTCCACAATGACTATTTCTAAAAGCAGAGGAGATCGTTGTGAGAAAAAATGACAGCTAATAAATGCAGAGGAAAAATGAAGTAGAAAATCACCATTTTGCAGCCCCCATCAAGGTAAGAACATTTGGGGTGTAAGCTGGCCATATGACCCTCCAACTTCCTCAGAGGTGTTCTGTGTCCCTTCCAGTCCCCTTGAAGTGGTCTAAGGTGGGCGACTGACTATGGCCAAGCTCACGGGGCGGGGCTCTGGGAGCCTTCCTTCTGACCACCCTGTCTCCAGGCTCCATCACCATGGAACCCCCAGGCCCTGGGAGCCTCCACAGCACCTTCAAACTTTGTACACAGTCTTACCTGGACTTTAGTCTCAGCCTAGAGATCACCTCCTCCAGGAAGCCCTCCCACGGCCTAGATGAGATGCAGATAACCCAGCACACACCACCCACAGGCCCTGCATGGGCACCAGGCCCCTGGAGAAAGCAGCAGAGCACATAGGACAACACTGACACAGCAAAGCCCACTTAGGACCTGCCACCAGGCCCTCACCATGAAAACCCCATTGTCCATTGGTGCCCTGAGCACAGGGAGTCCAGGCTGTGGAGGTGCAGAGGGAGGGGAGTGACAGATGGCCCCTGCCTCAGTCTCCCTACCTGTAGCAGCGGGGCATGAGAGGCATGAGAAGCCCACCCCTCCTCCAGGCTGACCCCACTGCCCTGCTCCCATGCTGAGCCCACGACTCCAGGAAACTGCAGGCAAGCCTGCAGGGCAGGGGCCATCTGCATCCCAACACACCCCCCCACACACACACGCAGGCCTACATGGACTTTTTGTTTATTTATTTAAAACAAACATCTGTGCGTTATGTACAGGTCCGGCTCCTGGGTGGGCGGGCGGGCAGGGTGCCAAGTTGGGTGGGAGAGCAGTGGCAGCTGAAGGGGGTGGGGAGGGGTCTGGATCTTGGCCTGGCCAGTGTGGCCGGCTTCTCCACTCCTGCTACCCAGCCGCTGCCCTGTGGCAGCCCCTCGGTGATGAGCTCCCAGCATGAAACCAGGGTGAGGAAGCCTCTTCCCATAGCAAAACAAATAGGTGCCTGCAGGTGGGACCTAACCCACCCACACTGTGCCCCAGGCATGCGACAGCCAACTTCCAAATTGTATGTAAGAGAAAAGCCGGTTCAGGAAGCCAGGCCCAGGCCTGGCCAGCAGAGGGATGTGTGGTACCTAAAATCAGGTGTCACCCCAGTGGCCCTGGGGGTGGTGGGCAGAGCTGGGCAGGGGCAGAGGCGAGGTGCTCTCGCCCCAAGGCTTTAAGGCAGAGCAGGGTGAGGGTGTCACAGCCCAGGGCCAGGCCAGCCTTTGGCACAATGAAAGGAGGGTGGCACAGTGGCCACGGGCAGGGCTGAGGATGGGCAGGGGGCTGGAGGGGCTGGGGCCCTTGGTCCTGGACCTCCCACTCCAGGGCCCCGCAGATGGCATTGGGGGCACAGGTGGGGCCTGGGCCACTGCCTGACTTCTCTCCCTCAGCCGTGTCGAGCCAGCTCCTGGTGGTCAGCAGAGCGTGTCCGTGTTGAAGGAGAGCTGGGCCTGGTAGACAGCAGGCGGGCCAGGCTCAGGGAGGCACGTGGCACCCAGCACTCCCCCACCCCAGACTGGACACGGTGTCTCCCACCTCCATCTCCCAGTCTGGGGGCCACTGCATCCACAGCTCTTCTGGCCCCTGTCCACCTCTGCTCTACCTATCTCCGAGGCCCCTCCAACTGCCACGTGCTGAAGGGTCACAGTGGGTGTGTGCCCTCTGCCTGTGCCTGTGCTTCCCACGTCCCCTTTATCCCTGAGCATCAGGTGGGTCCTCTGTCCCTGAGCTGCAGACAGCAGGAGTCCCTGTGGCCAGTCACCCGGATCGCGGAGCCTCTGGCCAGCCTGGCGCCCGGAGCCTGCACCCGGCTCACCCGTTCCTCCTCAAAGCTGATGAGGCCCTCGTCCTCTGTGTCCAGGTCCTCAGGCTCGTCGGTCACAAGCGCCCGCAGCTCGGTGGGCGTGGGCCGTGTCCGGAACAGGCTGAGCAGGCGGCCCAGTGGGGACTGCAGGGCTGAAGGTGGTTCTGTCTCCTGCTGCTCCAAGTTGTCGCTCTGTTTCTTGGCGAAGTTCACAAATACCTGGTGGACAGAGAGGGGGAAAGGTCTGTGGGGGTGGGGCAGGCAGAGAGGGGATGGGCGGGACTGGCGGAGGTGGGGCGTGGGGTGGGCGGGTGGCACTTACGTTGTCCAGGGTGGTCTGGCTGACAGAGTAGTCCTCAATGCCCAGCACGCCCACCACCTGCTCCATCTTACTGAACACCTGAGCCAGCGAGATGTGCTCCGACTTCAGCTGGTACTGCACCTTCGTGTGGTGCCGCTCCTGGGGATGCAGAGGTCAGGAGGTCAGAGGCCGCTTGGGCCATGCCCCACCCCCACCACGGCGTCCCTGCCCACCTTGAGCACAGCCTCCGGGAAGTTCCGGTTGAAGAACCGCACCACATCCTTCACGTGCTGGCTGCTCTTGGTCCTCACCGTGATCATGTAGCCATCCCCAAACCTGCCAGATAGGCCCATGGCCAGAGCTCCAGTCACCCCAGGGAGCCACCCAGCGGCCCCAGACCCACACGGGCTCCCTCCTCTCACCGATTCTTCAGGTGCTGGATGCTGCCCAGACAGCGCAGGCGTCCGTTCACCATGATGGCCAGCCGCGTGCACAGTGCCTCACATTCCTCCATGCTGCAGATGGAGACACATGGGCTTGCACGGGGTGGGTGGGGCAGGGGCAGGGGGTGGAGGGGTCCACACACACCTGTGTGACGTCAGCACCACTGAGCGTCCTGTCTTGATAAGGTCGAGGATGAGATTCCAGAGGAAGCGTCGGGCCTTGGGGTCCATACCTGTGGTGGGCTCGTCCTGGGGGTCGTGCCAGGCTTAGCTCCTGCACCTCCCTTACTCCGCCCAGTTCCCCAACCCAGCCACCTCCCGCCTGGGCTCACCAGGAACACAAAAGTGGGGTACTTGACTGCCCCAGGCTCACCAGGAAGACAAAGGCAGGGTACCCGATGAGGGCAATGGCCGTAGACAGCTTTCTCTTGTTGCCTCCACTGTAGGTACCAGCTGGCTTGTCGGCATATTTGGTCAGCTCCAGCTTCTCCAGTGCCCACTTCACCACCTGGGGGGAGAACAGGAGTCAGGGGCTCACCCTCCCCGCCGACCCCTGCCCCGCCTGGGCGACCCTTACCTGGGCCTCGTCCTTCCAGGGGATGCCGCGGAGCCGCGTGTACAACTGCAGGTGCTCCCGGGCTGTGAGCTCGTCGAACAGGGCATCAAACTGCGGGCAGTACCCCAGGCTCTGCTGGACCTGGAGTAGCTCCTTGAGCACACTGGGGACACAATGTGGTCAGCACCGGGTGAAGTCACCCCACCAGCCGGGGTGCCCACCCAGGCCCGCACGCCCTCACCTGTGCCCGTTGACAAAGGCCTCGCCCCCCGTCGTGCTCTCGTCACCCGTCAGCATCTTGAAGGTGCTGGTCTTGCCTGCACCGTTGACACCAAGGAGGCCGAAGCATTCGCCAGGACGCACGCCCAGGCACAGTCGGTCCACAGCCAGGATGCTGCCAATCTTCCGAGACTTGTACACCTGGCAGAGGTGAGGGGCTGTCCACTCAGAGGGGCAGCAAGGTGCCACTGGCCCACCTCACCCTAAACCGCATGCCCCCCCGGGGTCCTGCCCCTGCCCAGAGTACTCCCCGCAACCGGCCCCGCTGAGCCCCACCGGCCCCTCAACCATGTCCCACGGAGTCCTGCCTTGTCCTAGAGCTACATCTGGCACCTGCCCTACCTCTCCCTTAGCCACGTCCCCACATGGGCCCCACGCCCACACCGAGCCTCGCCCGACACTGGAGGCAGCCCCCTTCCCGTGCCCGAGGCCCACCTTGGTCAGGTTCTCAATCTTGACCATGTCATTGTCGGCGTCCCCCCGCAGCACTCGCTGCCGCTCGCTGGCCACATCGACATCGTCCTCCACAGGTTTGGTGGAAACCGGCATGCGCCTGCGGGAACAGGGCAGAGTCCAGCCAAGCCACCTGCCCCGACACCACCACGCGCTCGCCCACGCGCCGTCGGCCCGCACTCACTGTGGCTGCCGCAGGAAGTTATACTGGCACATGATGGTGAGGAAGAAGCCCACGACGCCCTCTACCGTCATGGCCACCAGTCCCCGGGTGACAATATCCCACTCGAATGGGGACTTCATCTTGTCAAATTGGCCTGTGGGGCAGGCGACTCAGGGCCTGTGCCTGGGACCTTGAGAGCCCCCATTTGCCCCCCACTCCTGGAACTCCCTGATCTCTGGAGCCAAGTATGACCCTCTCTGTCCTCCCCACCCAGAGGCGCATGCTGTCCACCCCCCCACCCAAGGGCCCCAACTGCCCCTGCCCGCCCTGACCCCCACCCCAAGGTCCCCTGCAACCCTCCCACCCCCCGCCCTGTGACAAAACCTTGTGGGTCCCTACTGCCCGCCTGCCCTGGGCCCGCCTGCCCGCCTCACCGATCTTGGCATAATACTCGTTGATGTACTCGTTGTAGGCCATCTCCATGAGCCCATGGCCCAGATTGTAGTTGGGGAAAATGAGAAAGCAGCTTTTCAGGTAACTGTTGACAACCTTCAGGTCCTGGAGGGTCACAGTGGGTCACAGGCACAGCCTCAGCCCTGCTGCCCCCCTCGCCCTGACACCCTGCTGGCCATACCTTGTCATGCTCAAAGAGCTGCAGCAGAAAGGTGGCCACAGTGGCCGTGATGCCAATGAAGAGATTGATGACGATAAGAAACACATAGGCCGAGCTGGGGACCTCAAACCAGAAGGAAGCCGGGTACATGATGGGGGTGATGGACCACCTGTAGGTGGGCAGGTGGGTGGCAGTCAGCAGGCGCCTGAGCCCACCCTGCACTCACTCCCCCTACCCGATCCCCCTTACCCATAC
Organism: Rhinolophus hipposideros; assembly: GCF_964194185.1. Classification (NCBI taxonomy): domain Eukaryota; kingdom Metazoa; phylum Chordata; class Mammalia; order Chiroptera; family Rhinolophidae; genus Rhinolophus; species Rhinolophus hipposideros. The sequence goes on from NC_138057.1 coordinate 83,050,845, forward strand.
AGCAGGAAGAGGGAGAGCACGGCAGGGAAGTTGGTGGGTGACGTATAGGCCGGCAAGTCGAACACAAACAGGATGATGACGCAGCAGGTTGCTGGGACCAGGTAGTTTAGCTGTCAGAGCAGGGATGACTGGTGAGGGGCAAGGGTGAGGGCCTGGGGGCAGGAGTGAGGGGCTAGGGGCAGGACAGACGGGCCTGGCAGCGGACAGGCTGACAGGATGGCCAGGGCTCTGGGGGTCAAGGCCCTGGGGAGTGGCGCACCATGTCCCACACGTAGTTCGCCAGCCAGTAGATGACGGGGTTGCAGCCGCTGACAAACTGTAGGTGCTTGGCCTTGGTGGACTTCTCGGCCACCAGGAAGACCACGAAGCTAGCCGGCACGAAGGACATGGCCACGATGATGAAGATGGCGATGACCACATCTGTGCCCTGCAGCCTGGGGGTGAGGTAGCCTTCAGCCCTGCCCTGGCCCAGTCTCACTGGGGTGCCCCTGCCCCTGCCCCCACACGTACAGGTAATCCAGGGAGAGGCTGGCGCTCGTCTTGTTCATGGGGTGGTTGGTGACAGTGATGCCTGTGGCACAATGAAGGACAGCCTCAGGTACCTACTCCACACCACCCACCCTCACCTGTCTCGCCCCGACTCACCATAGGCCGCTGGGTGGCCCTTGTTCTTGGGCAGGTTGGCACGCAGGATGGCGTTGTTGAGGCTGTTGAGGTAGGTGGGCATGCTGTGGTAACCCTTATTGTTGTAGAAAACCTGGGGGGGCACAGGAAGACCCCAAGAGCCTGTGGGTCCCTGCAGACCTAGGCGAGGGCCGGACCCCGTGGCGCCTGGGGCCAGGCGGTGCTCACCTGGGCTGCCCGGCGCACAGCCATCTTCCGCACCATGGCTGGGGCCCGGGCGCCAAACGAGGCCGGGATGGACTTCTGCACGTTGCCGAAGGTGATGGCCCCATACCTGGACAGGCAGATCGAGGGGCAGTGAGGCCAGGTGGGCAGTGGGTGGCTGTCCCTAGCCCACAGCCAGCATGTGCCTCCATCCCAGCTCACCGGTGCAACCGGAAGCGGTCAGAGGTGAACAGCAGGTACTCGGAGACGTTGTGGCCGGTGATGTCGGTCAGGATGTCGCCTGTGACCACACGCATCTGGGGCGGGTGCCCGCCCACACCACTGGGGCAGGAGAAGCCAGTGCCCTGTGTGGAGCAGGTGCAGCGGACAGGCTCCCGCACCAGGCGTGGCAGGGAGGGCGCTGATGTCCAGTTCTCTGTGGGCACAGCGGGCAGTCAGTCGGGCCTGCTCCACCCCACATCCCCAGGAAGCCCCGAGAGCCAGTACCTGGCCCGGAGGTGGGAGGCAGGGAGGTGTTCCAGGCCTGCAGTGGGTCCTCATCCTGGGACACTGGGGAGTCGGATGGAGCGGGCGAGGGTGGGGGTGGCACAAAGTTGGACAGAGGTAGCCCCTGTGTGAAGGATTCCAGGCACATGCTGTCGAAGAACCGCGCGGCCAGCAGGCGTGACTCGCCGCTGCTCAAGTTCAGCGTGGAGCCCAGGGAGCCGTTGGCTGGAGACTTGAGCACACAAGTGGCGCCCACACCCGATGGCAGCCGGAATGTGCTCATGAGCTGCTGGGGACTGGCGTCAGGCGAGAGCTGAAATCTGGGGGAACCCACAGCATGAGTCTAGGTGGGGACATGGGTGCCCACCTGCCCCAGCTCTCGAATTTCGTCTCTGCCCACCGCAGCTACCTGGTGGGTGGCCTCACCGGTACTCCCGGCGTTCCTCGTTGGCGTAAGGGATGAAATTGCCGCGGGGCTGGGTGTAGTTGTGGTACTGGGAGGGTGACAGGACCAACGGGGGCAGGTCACCTGGCAGGGTGTGTGGGGCAGCCCAAGTGAGTCCTGAGCACTTGCCAGCAGCCCCAGGCCCAGGTCCCTTAATTCCAATCCCATGAGGCCCCAGCTCGAGGCCAGGGCTCCAAGAAGGCATGAATCCTGCGGGGTGTCCACCCATCTCAGATGCAGTGCCCAGGCCCTGAGCTGGGAGGACCCCGAAGTGGCTCAGGAGCAAGGCAGAGCCACAGTCCCACCCAGGTAGGATACTAGTCCGGGAAGCCCCTCTGCGCAGTGAAGCGGATGTACCGATCTCAGGGACGGAGAGCGCCACGGTCATGGCCACACAGACAAAGAAGGCGGGGAGCAGGATCTGCGAGGACAGTGCCTTGGAGTTGCGGCGGGCACAGTGGAAGCGCTTCACCAAGAGCCCGTGGAACTGGCGCAGCTTCAGCCACCAGCCTTCCAGTTTGCGGCTACCCTGGCCAACCCGCGTAAGGGCCTCCGCCTCGGCCTCTGCACAGGGAGGCAGGGCTGAGCAGGCGGCCCAACGCCACCCTCCAGGGACCCTACCCAGCCCCACCCAGCTGCCCCCCACCTTGCAAGCTGACGTTGTCGGGGTCCTGCAGGTTGTTGAAGAGGGGGCGGTAGTCGCCGTACACGTCAGCATAGCCAGCTCCCTCATCCCCACGGGCAGAGCCCACTGACGACTGCAGTGAGGCCTGTGACTGGGCCAGCTCCGCACACCGGGCCAGGTTCCCTGCGTGCGCCTCCCCCAAGGAGGCCAGGCCCTCTGTCCCCGGCAGCATGTCCTTCCTGGACTCCTTCACATCTGCCATGCAACAGGAGCCAGGGAGAGGGGAGAGAGGAGGAGGCTCGGGACTGCCTGCCACCTCCACGCCTGCGCCACTCTCATCCACCCACCTGGGACCCCCCAGCCCCAGGATGACCTTGGGGAGTCCTAGGCCTTTGCTCTCAATCAGGATCCTTGGCCACCAGAAACAGGAAGAGTGAGCAGCCTAGCCCTGAGTTTCAGCCTGGTGGGGTGGGGTGGAGCAGGGCAGGACAGCAGCTCAGGAGCCTCTCACCAGCCTCACTGTTCTCCAGCGACTGGTCTTCCTCTGACACCTTGAGAAACACCTCCTCTAGCGTCGTGTCCATGAGCCCGAAGCTGCTCAGGTGTAATGCGTCCAGACTGCACTCCAGATGCTGTGAAAGGGCTGGGTGAGGCCCACAGCAGAGTGGGCCAGAGGGCGGGCTGCGCCCTGCCCCTCCATCAGCCCCGCCCCTCCACCAGCCCCGCCCCTCCACTGGCGCCAGCTCTTCCACCCCTGTACCGGGCCTCCTCCAACTCCTCAAGCGCCACCTGAACCCCTCCCTGCTTCCACACCTGGAAAAGACGCTCGAAGGCCCCCTTCTTGGCGGCCTCGCTGGGCAGGATGTAGGAGAGCTCCGTGCTCGTGTCAGAGACCAGCAGGCAGGAAGCCACATGCTTGCGGATGAACTGGGAAACCTGGGGCTCCGAGCAGCTGCTCAGCTGGGCCCGACCTGGGGGGCTAGACATCAGCCCTGGCTCTAGGATAGGGGAGTAAGGAGAAGCTTCACCCAGGGGCTAGGGAACAGGCACCCCTATGAGAGCACAGCCAGGTCCAGGTGGGGGCCTGGGGACAGGGTGAGCCAGGCCTGAGCAGGCGTCCTGGGCCCACTGGGGAAATGGCAAGGGCGTAGCCCCTCTACCTCACTGGTCTTGGGAACATATTCCTGGGGCAGCAGGCCCCAGACCAGCTCAGCGATCTCAGCACAGACCTTGGGGGACCCCTGGCTCAGCAGGACGCTTAACCAGCGTGAGGCGGTAGCCGTCCCCATAGGCGCCCTTGAGGAACAGCGGGGAGCCACAGCATTTCAGCTTCCCGTGGGAGATTATGGCAATGCGATCCCCGAGCAGGTCAGCCTCGTCCATGTGATGGGTGGACAGGAGGATGGTGCGGCCTGGGGGATGTAGGATCAGGGTTAGAGGGTGGGGGCGGGGCCGGGTGGGGCCAGCCAAGGGTACCCACACCCACCCAGCGCCCCGCTCACCAGGCTTATACTTCAGGATGAGGTCCCAGATGGCACGGCGCGCATAGGGGTCCACACCAGCTGTGGGCTCATCGAGTATGATGGCGCGGGAGCCACCCACAAAGGCAATGGCCACAGAGAGCTTGCGCTTCATGCCACCCGATAGCGTCTGCACCAGTGAGTGCCGCTTGTTGGAGAGCTCCAGGTCTTCAATCATCCTTTAGGCCAGACAGAGCACGTGGGACCAGGACCATGGGAACCTCAGCCACAGCCCCTGGGCCCCGCCCCACCCCTGGGCCCCACCTCTGCCCCACGGACCCTCCCCTTACACCCAGAACCCCGCCCCACCCCACCCACTTGTCCATCTCCTTTCGGATCTCCCCCTGAGCCATGCTCTTGAGCCGGGAGTAGAACCACAGATGCTCCTCCACTGTGAGTCGGTCAAAGAGCACGTTATGCTGTGGACACATGCCCAGGTTCTTGCGGATCTCATCCATCTCCGTGCGGATGTCATGCCCATAGATGGTGGCTGAACCCGAAGTGGGCGGGAACAGACCAGTGAGGATAGACCTGGGCGGATGGGCAGGGTCACAATCCCCGCCTCCTGCAGGAAGCCCACCCAGCCGCCCACTTGGTCAGGGACTTCCCACCCAGCCCTGACACTCACATGGTGGTGGTCTTGCCAGCCCCATTGTGGCCCAGAAAGGACACCACCTGATTCTCATAGAGGTTCAGGCTCAGCTTATTCAAGGCCAACTTCTTGTCGTTCTTGTAGACCTTGGTGAGCTTGTCCACGCAGACGACTAGAGGCAGGTGGGTGGGCTCCTCCTCCATGCCGCGAGTCTCCTCTGTATCACAGCCACGGGTCAGCGCTAAGGCTGCCCCAGGTCCCCGAAACCCAGCGACTGCCCCAGCCTCCACCCTGGCTCCCGCCTCACCCAAGCGCCGACTCTCCATGGCACAGGCCTGGTCCTCCTCCATGACGCTAAGGCGCGGGGCACGAGCCCACGGCCAGCTCCATTCCCACGCCTCTGTCCGCCCACTGCCCAGCCAGTAGGACTTCTGCAGTGGGAAGTACCAGGGCCGGGGCAGCCCGTACATGCCTGGGGGTTGGGTGGGGGGGAGACTGAGCCAGGGCCTGGTGTTACTGGCCATGTGCCCCCCAGGGAGCTGCAGCCTCCCCCATCTTCACCCCACCAAAGGGCTGGCCAGTACCTGGGTGCACAGCTTCAATGTACCACGTGAGCACGCCATAGACCACCGCATCCACCATCAGCATCGTGACAGCCAGGAGCAAGTTGAAGTCGTCCCCTTCCACAGGGGACTGGCTGAACGTGTGCCACTGAATGCCCACGCCCGCCACCTCGTACAGGGCAAAGTACTTGGAGCCCAGGCCAAAGGCTGTTGTGGACATCAGGGACTGAGGAGATAGTGGGGTCAGTGGGGGAAAGGGGACCGCTGCCACGCCCCACCCCACCCTGCTCACCACAGTCCTTACCGCAATGCACTTCTCGAAGGCAGTGATCTTATCGTGGGCCACCTCCTCGCGGATGGCCACGTACATGTAAGGCACATAGCTCAGGAAGTAGATGATGCCTCCGCAGGCCGAGGCCAGCTTGGCCTTGGAGTATAGCACGGACACCAGGAAGCTGGGGCAGGTGGGGCCATAGGCCATCAGCCACAGCCAATGCCTCCTCCTGCCCCTTGCTGGGGCACAGAGGGGCTCCAAGCCGGGCTGTCTGTGTTTTCTGGGTAACCCTGAGGGACACCCCCTCCCAGCCCACCAGTCACACAACGCTCACCAGAACATGATGGTGGCCACGGCGTAGACGGCCAGAAAGAGCCAGATGATAAGCACGTGGCTGTGCATGAGGACTTGGCCGTACTTGAGGATGGCGGTGAGCGCCGTCACCGAGATGGACAGCTGCACAAAGCCCGTGATGAACCAGGCCACCCAGTGCACGGCATTATTGAGGCCCATGGTCTTCATCACCTATGGCCAGGCGGGCAGTACAGTAGGGAGCTTTGGGGCAGGGCAGGGTGGGAGAAGGCCCGCAGCTGCCCCCACCCCCACACCCCCCTCTGCCCCCACCCCACCTCCTTCAGCCGGTGCTCCTTTTCTGCCACAATGTGCTGGATGGTCATGGCCACGGAGTAGACCCAGGAAATCACCATGCAGAGTGGCATCATGTGCTCGATGACAAACAGGAAACTGGGGTGGGAACAGGGGCGTGAGGGGTGGGCTCGGCCCTGCCCCCACCCCCAGGTGCCCCGAACTCACTCATCCCGCGTGTAGCAGGGGTAGGGGAACATCTGCACATAGCTGCCCGGCTCCACCACATCGTGCCCCACAAAGGTGTTGATGATGGCGCGCTCCATCATATCTGTGGGCGGGGTTGGCCGTCAGCAGGTGCGGTGGCCCCGCCCCCCACGAACCCAGGGCCGGGCCTCACCCTGGATCCAGACGAAGCCGTACAGGAAGTAGAAGCGGCCCCCGGTGTTGGGCCCCGGCCGCCAATAGGCTCGGCGGATCTCGTTGGTTTTCTCGGTGAAGCTCGAGTTTTGGCGAATCTTGTAGTGCACGTGGGGCGGCAAGGAGCCATCCTTGCGTGTCTGGAAGATCACGCCTGGGACAGGACAAGGGGCAGGATGGGGGGGGTGAAGTGACCAAGACGGGGGATGGGGACTTGCAGAGAGCAGGCAGGGACAGGAGCTGGGTGAGGTGGAGCTGAAGAGGAAGGGGCAGGGCGACAAGGGCCGGGATGGTAAGGGGCTGCAGAAGGGGCTGGGGGCCGCGGCTCACTGGCGAACACTGTGACGTTGTCCTGGTAGGCCTGGTTGAGGGTGTAGTTGACGATGCTCTCCTCATCCGGGAAACCCTTGAAGATGTCCACGCTCACCTGGGGGGAGGGGCATCGTTGGCACCGGCTCTGGGCACCAGCAGAGCCACGTAGGGCTGGCCCACCCCACCTTGGACATGAACTGGATCCAGCCGCAGGCTGCATTGTCAATGGTGTCCAGCTGCTGCAGGAGGGCAGAGCCATTAGGCAGCGAGAAGTTGTCCTGGCGCAGGGCGGGCGGCAGCTCCTCCAGCGAGAGGTTCAGTGCCTCAGGATGCAGCCGCAGCTCCGCCACATACTGGGGGCAGAAGGCTAGCTCAGAGGGTGGCCTGTGCTGGCCCCCACCCAAGGCACAGTGGGCTCCCCACCACCCATAGCACGGGCCCCCTGGCACCTGCTGCAGCCAGAGTAGGTGCTGCTGCAGCCTGCCCTGCTCCAGGAAGCTCCGGATCTCAGCCGAGATGTTGAGCCAGACCTGGGCATAGTGGGTCACGTTGCCCACGAAGGCAAAGGTCTCGTTGGCCTGCAGAGGTTGAGGGCACGGAGCATGGGGCTCACTCGAGGACCCCAGCCAGCGAGGTCCCTCGCCTCCCCCAGCAACAGCCACTCTTGCTCTGGCCTTGCTTCCACCTGGAAGCTTCGAGCCCTCCCCATCCCACCTTTCTGCAGGGCCCCCTGAAACTTGCTGACCCCTCCCAGGGCAGCATGCTGCCCCACTTCCCCTGCTCACCTGCTGTGCGCTCCCCGCTCCTTTCTCAGACCCGTTCTCAAGCATCCTTCGAGCAGCACCGACACTTGGCCCTCATCTTGCCCACACTCAACCTAGGGACCCCCGCCACAGCCTCTCCCCTGCCTGGGCCATTTCCAGCTCTTGTTTCTACTTGTTCCAGGACCTCTCTCCTAGGATGGCCATGAACACCTTGCCCTTAGCCAGCCCCAAACTACCAAGCAGCCTGGCCCACATCTCGCCTACTGGACACTGCTCTGGAAGGTTTCTGCACGCGGCCCATCCTCCTTCCTCACCAGCACTGACTGGCCCTGGCCACACCCAGCCAGGCCAGAACCCTGTACCACAGCAGCCCATGGGTGCCCCACACTGCAGCCCCCATGTGGTCCTGCACCTTGAACCCGCCCACGGCCCCACATGACCATATAGAAGAAGCTCCGTGGCCTGGCTGCAGCCTTCCTATGTCAGTTCTACTGACTCCTCTGCCCAGGGGTCGGTAGACTCTCCTCCAGCTCAGGCCCCAAAGGACATATGCAGCTCCAGCCCCGGAAGCACAGACTCACACACCTTGAGGATGACGCGGTCTGCCTCAGAGCCCGCCGGTGCGTATAGGATCTTGGGGTTGCTGGTCATGAGGTGCACGAGAAGGCCCAGGTTCCGCTGCTCCTTGCTCGTGAAGCCCAGGGAGCTCATGTTGCCTCGCCTCAGTGCCTCAGGCTCAATGGTGCTGTGGGGATGGGGCGGACTGTTAGGGGTGGAGGTGGGGCTTTCCAGGAGAGGCCTGGGGTGGGGCGGGACCTCAAGGGTGGGAATAGAACTACAGGAGGGGGCGGGACTTCAGAGTGGGTGCCCTATGAGGCGTGGAGTTGGGGCGGTGCGCCAGTACCCAGGGGACACGTTGGGGAGTCACTACCAGGCCTTGGGGTCAGCCTGGCCCCATCTGCCTTGTTTGCTCCCACCCCTACCGGTTCCCTACCTCCCACCTACCGGTTGTTGCCACACAGGATGGGCTGTAGGGCAGCCCAGAGCTGCACGAAGGCGGAGCACTGGCCCTGCTGTGTGTCAGAGGCTGGGGACACAGCAGATGGGGCACCCTCCTCGACCGTGGTGTTGGAGCTCGTACCCACCCCGGCCCCTGTGCTGTTGGCCGTCCCGGCAGGGCTGCTGGCTGGGGACCCAGGAGCACGGCCGGCGCACGCGCCCTGTGGCAGCAGCAGAGCCAGGGCCGAGAGAACGTCCACGTCCTGCAGAACTTTTTGGGCATCCAGCAGGTCTTCTAGCAGCGCCTGCAGGCGCCGTGGGGGAGGTGGCTGCTGCCGTGGGGCTGAACCGTTGCCGGCATCCAGGCCCAGCTGAGGGGAAATGGGGCATGTGGAGAAATGCAGGCTCAGGGAAGGGGACAGGCTGGGGACTGATCTACAGGTGTGTGGCGTGTCAGGTGGAACGGGGAGCATCCTAGCAAAGGGCCATAGACTGCGGGGCTGAGTGAGCGTCTGCAGCCTGGAGGTAAGGGGTGCACTGGCCGTGGGCTGGGAGACACAGACTGAGGTGAGGACACGGGGCAGGGTGGGGGCGCGAGGGTGCTGGACACCCAACCACAGGCACACCCCACTCACAGCCTCAGGTCCAGGAGGCCCCCAGGAGTGCTGGCACCTCCTCCAGCCACACAGCAGACCTGCTCACCTGCTGGGCGACCTTGGCCACATCCAGCTGATTCCGGAGCTCAGCGGCCAGCCCAGAAAAGCGCCGGGTGCGGGCTGCAGCCTGCCCACTGCAGACAGTATCCCGGTAGCCCTGCAGCGCTGGCTGCTGCCCTTGGGGCACAGTGAGTATGCGGCCTAGTTCCCTGGAGCCTGGTGCACACGTGAGCTGCTCCAGGAGGGCGGGGGCAAACAGCAGCTCCTGGGGGCGGAATGCAGGGAAATGGCTGGGAGGAGCCCCAACTAGAAGGAGGCCAGAGCCTCACCTGTCCTACCCATTGTGCCAGGTCTGAGACTGCCCAGGGTCTCCAGTGGGGTGAGGGGGAGACACACATCACCATCCTGCCTTTCCCCCACCATGCCAGCCACAAACTCCCAGGACACTCCCTCACCCCAGAAGGGGCTCAGAATGATCCAGGGGGCCCCTTTCTGCACCCACCAGGCAGAAACATCCACCCAGAGGCAGGCAGCAGCCTCCCGTCCCAGTAACAGACCCCTCACCTCCAACTGGAATAGGGAACTGGCACTCAGGCGGTCCCAGGGCTCCTGACCCCTGGGGAGTCCTGAGTCCACATCCAGGACAGGTGAAGGGCCAAAGAGCAGGCGATAGACCTGGGGTGTGAGGGGGCCATGGCTCAGGCAGGGGGTTGCCGAACCTGGCCCCAGAGCTGCCTCAGAGCCCTGCATGCCCCACTCCCCTCAAGCAGGAGAAGACAGAGCAGAGTAGCCAGGGCTGGGAGCCACCCCCAAGAGCAGACACACACTCACTGCCGGTGTTTGGCCCACCTCACCTCGGGCAGGTCCACCTGAGCAGCCAGGAGAGCCCGGGCCGTGCTGTTAGGCAGCGACAGGTTTTGAGACAGGAAACGCCACAGCTCCCTCGGGTCCCTGGCCACCGAGTCCAGAGAGAAGGACACTGGACAGGCAGGAGGACAGCTGAGGGCAAGCCCTGAACAGACTCAGAGCCCAGATCCCAGGCACGACAGCTCAGCACTGTGGCAGGCAGCTCAGCCAGGCCCATGAGCTCGTGCCCTGGGAACTCAGAGCAACGTTTTAGATGGATGAACCCAGGTGTGGCAGGGTCACCAAGCCAGATTTCCAACTCAGCTGACCCTGTAGCTCGGGCCCCCTACACACACACACACGTACTGCCCAGCCTACCCTACACATACCTGCGGGCCTGTCCAAGTGGCTCTCCCTGGTGGCGGGGCCCAAGCTGAGGGCCTCCAACTGCTGGTGCAGGGCCTCGAGCCCTGAGCCCAGGCTGGGCCGCTCCGGGTCGAAAAGGTTGCCCTCCTCCACCACACGGTTGAGGCGCTCCAGCAGCTGAGTGACCCTGCACCACCATCAGATGTCACCCGCTGGCCACCAGGCCCTGGGGTGGGGTGGGGAACGGGTGGCTGGGCTCGGGAGTGGCACTCACGTGGAGTTGGCGTACTGCAGGAAGCCAAACTCATCCCGCTGGCCATCTGGGCACAGTGACTGCATCACAGGCAGGATGCCAGCGGAGGTGAGGGGCGCAGCCGTGTAGAAAGCTGGGGGGGACAGGGTGGGTGAGAGGGCCCAAGGAAGGAGGGAAGAGAAAGGAGGAACCACGAAGGGGGAGGGGGAGGGGAAGGAAGACAGAGGCCGAGAAGAGAAATCGAGAGAAAGTCAGGAAGGAAAAGCAGCTTCAGGCAGCAGACAGGAAATACCGGGCCAAGAGTTCTGGTGCAAATGACCCCAGCAGGTCAGAGGTCGAATGGCGTCTTCCCATCCAGTCCCTACAACTCTCAGAGCACCCCTCTTCCCTCAGCCAGCCAAGGCCAAAGTGACCTGACACCCCTCTCCCAGGACCACAGGCGTGTCTCTGCCCACATAGCCCAGGGGAGCGCATGGGGTCCCCTGCTGGGAAGTGACCTCTGACCTCTCTGGCCAACTGGTTAGCAGAGTAAATGCAGGAGCCTACCAGGGTCTCAGGGGAGAGCAGCCAGGTGCCCCAGCCCCAGCCCAGGTGCCCCAGCCCTGCAAGGAGGACCAGGCGACCCCACAGAGAGACACTCTGGGAGTCTGAGTCTCTGTGGCCCTTCACTCCCACCACCCACTACCCACTCCCGAGAGCCAGCCCTTGCTGACAGTGGGCAAGGGCTCTGCAGGCTCCAGCGGGGCCCAGAAAGGCTGTTAATGCAAGCAGGGAGGGTAGGGGTGCTCAAGCCACACCAGGAGGCCCCCCAGGGCCATCCTGCCGCTGTGCCTGGGCCAGCAAGGAGGAGACGGCCGCTCACTTACAGACTGCATGCGGGCAGCGGAGGACAAGAGACCATGCAGGGGAGGGGCAAAACAAAACAGAGGAGAACAGTGAGGAACGGACGTCTCAGTCACTTGTGGTCACCAGCCAGCCACCACAGCCAGCCACATCCTCCAGCCCCGCCAGGAGGCATGGCAAGGGACCACGCGGGGCACAGAAACATGGACTGCCCAGGAGCAGAGGGGGGGGGGCGGGGAGGGGCCAGTGGGAGCTGGGACACACATATGTGGTCACGTGCACACACGACATGCGTGCATGATGCAGTGAGGGCTGCCTGCCCCGCCTCACCCCACCCTCGCAGATGTGCCCTGGGCCCACCCCAAGGACCCTCACCTTCCTTCACAGAGATGGTGGGTTTCTTCTGCCGCAGCCCCAGCAGGATGAAGAAGAGAACCAGAGGGATGAAGATCTCGAAAGCCAAGACCCACTGGAAAGGGCGGGCGGAGTGAGGCCACCTGCCCAGGGCTGGACAGGACAGGACAGACCCCAGCCCTCCTCTCCCTGCCAGACAGACGCCCTCCTCGCAGGCCCAGTCCAGCCTGGCCCAGCCCCCACGCGCTCCCCCAGGGGCCACAGAAGGTCAACCCAGGCCCTTCCTTCAACGGCCTTTTTGAAGGGCAAGAAGGCAAGTGTTGTCTGGCTCAAGTGAGAATCAGTCCTCCTACCCCACAGCCCAGGTCCCACTCGCCACGCCGAGGGCCAGCAGGGACCAGTCAGCCAGCTTGCCATCCACTCTGCTCCATGCACATGCCCCGCCCATCTTCGCCAGCAGGGCCTAGGGAGATGAGGCCTGACTGGAGGAGGCCTGGTCAGGGGTCTGACAGTCCCCAGTCCCAACACACAAGCACCTCCTTCTGCCACGGCCCCTCCCTCACCCCAGGTGGCTCAGTGTTCCTAGGAGGGCTCCTGCCACGCCAGGCTGGGCACCAGGCTGAGCCCTGTAGGGACCTGCTGTGTGGGAAGGAGCTGTGGGGGGGGAAAGGCAGGCGCAGGCTTCCTCTGTTTCACTGGGAGGACGGAAGGACTTCACTACTCTCACCCCCACCTCTTCTAGCTTGGGGAGGGGGTGTGGGAGGAGGAGGAGGTCCCCAGGCCAGCTGCTGCTGGGGGGGCCTGCCCAGCCCAAGGGTGTGTCCTGACCCCACCCCCACCCAGCTCTTCTCAGGTGCATCAGGTTTCCTGCATCCTCACCCCCCACCCCAAAACAGACTTCAGAGCCCCCATCCCAGCGGCACTCTGTCTGACCCAGGGCGTGAGCCTCTCTCCCCTGGGTTGGGGCAGCTGCTGCTATGTTTACTGTGCTTGGACAAGAGTGCTCTGTGGTCTGGAACACCCTACACCCGCCCCAGCCTGTGCCAGCCTCCACCCCCTCCCCGAGCCAGGCTCCAGCCCTGGGCTGGCCCAGGAGGTGTCACGGGCACCCACAAGGCTGGGGACAGGGGCATGCCACATGTATGCATGCCACAGGGCGAGGGTGGCTGCTTGCAAGCGGCGACCCAGGAGGCCGAGGTCATGGCAGTGGTGCCAACCTCACCCACACCCCCCGCCACTGGGCACCTCCACTGCGTAACTGCAGCAACAGGCCTCACTGCCTCCTCATTGCTATAGCAACGGCTGCACACGAGCTGCTAGGAGCGGGAGGAGGAGAGGCCTGCTGGGCAGGCAGGCGGGCAGCCAGAGGGGCATCTGGTTACAGGCAGGCAGCACAGGTTCAGCCCCACCTGGCCGGCAAGGTGCTCACACCCTGTCCCTTGCGAGCAGCTCAGTGCCCCACGTTGTCCCTGGGGCATGGGTGCCCGCCCTGGGCCTGAGCCCCCTCCTGCTGTATCAAGGGCGGCACAGGTGAACCTAAGGATGGAGTTACTGCCTCCCACCTGGGTGATTTGATGACAGTAATCCAGTCACTCCCCCAGGAGCAGCCAGTGGCCCCACGGTAGACCCGTGTCCAGATAACTATGATAGGCCACACCCACAGATGGAGAAACTGAGGCACAGAGGGAGGGAGAGTGAGCAGCCACAGAGGTCCTTGGTTCCTACACTCCGGACCAAGATTCCCACTGGATGTACCCCATTCCCCCAGGGAGGTGCACAGCACACAGGGCAAAACTAATGTCGACCAAGCCCAGGGGCCCAGCTCTGAAGCCCAAGATACTTCCAGGAAGGTGGGGGCCCAGCAGGAGCGCGCCCTGCCTCTGGGCAGCCCCAGCACCATAGTGCCAGCTGCAAGGCCTTGTCCACCCTGAGGAAGAAGTTCCGGTGTCCTACCCAGGCCCCAGGACCACCATGGGGCAGGGGCACAGGAAGGTCTGGGGGAGGCCCAACCCGGCAAGTGGGAGCCACTCCTGGGTGTCGGACAGTGGGCAACCCTCCTGCTTGCCAGGTGCCCTGCAAGTCACTACTCCTTTTCCTGAGCCTTGGGGTCCCCAGTAGATTCAGGGGGCATCATTCCAGCCTCTGCTCCCAGCCCCCCATGGGCCCCTTCCAGCCAAGAACCCTGGGGCTGATACTCATGTATGTCCATATGCCAATCCCCCTTCTTCTCCCGAGCCCCACCCTGCTGTCCCCAGTGACCCAAAACCTGGGGTGGAGAAAGCGGCATCAGAGGCTGCTTGGGGCTGCAGGCCTGACCCAGCGCCAGCCAGCCCCCGGTGCCCTGGGCAGGGAGTGTACCCAACCCTGGCTCCCCGCCAGGGCCAGGTGCCCAGAGAGATCCTGGCAGGCCATGGCGATGACAGCCACCCTGCCCTGTGCACTTCAAAGCCCTTCTCAAGGAGAGACCCAGGCAGAAGCTAGTCGGCCCAAGGGGTCCCAGGAATAGGTGGGACAGGAGCTGCCTGGGCCCCAGGTGGGCAAGAGGATGCCTCCTTCTCAGGCCCCCACTCAGACCCTGGCCTGCTCCGGGCCCCATCCTGGAAAATCCCCAGGGCCCATTCAGAAACCCAAGCTGCCCAGGCCTCCGATGCGTGTGCTGCTGCCCTTCCTGGGGCCAGAGCAGTGAGGGCCAGCATGACGACATCCACACCGCCCCAGCCCTCTTCTCACCAAGGCTTCTGTCCCTGACAGCTGCTGTGCCCTGAGCTCTCAGACCCCTGGTTGCCCCAAGCACAGGGCAGAGGACTGGAGAGCCTGCTGGTCACAGCTCCAAACAGCACAATCTGGCCCCCAGAGGAGGCTGTCAGGGGGATCAGACAGTGGATCAGCCTTGGGGAGGACTGCCCCAAAGGACAAAAGGGTGCGGGGACTCAGGCTGGCCGAGGCTGGCACAGCAAGGACATTTCCAATGGTGAGAAAGCAATGGCCAGGACTAGTTGACAGGGGAGGCTGCCCAAGGACAGAAGGGTGGTGCAGGGAGGGAAGAGTCAGGGTCCCCGCAGGGGCTCCAGAAGGGCTGGGCCAAGAGACCATAGAGCCTCTGAGCTGGATCAAGTCCCCAGGCCAGGCCCCTGTCGTGGGAACCAGGGCCTCCCTCGACCCCAGGGTCCCCAGGGCCACCTACCCCCTCGCCCCCGCCCCTTCCCCGAAGTTGGCCCTGAAGAGCGCGCTGCGGAGGGCGCCCGTGACTCAGCCGAGCACCGCGAATGTCAGCGGGCGCGGCAGTCAGCTCGGCTGGGCACGGCCGAGCCCGCTCGCCAGAGGCGGGAGAGAGGGCAGGGGCAGGCGGGGCCCGGCTGGGAGGGTCTCGGGCCCGCCGCCCCCCGCGCCCGCCTGGGGTCTGCGCGCGCCTGACCCGGCCCGCCGCACGTGCGCGCGGAGAACGGGCCGCTGGTCCAGTTGTGCGCGGCCTCGGCGGCCGGCAGGCCCGCGGCGCGGGGTCGCTCACCGGGCTCCGACGCTTCAGCGTCACGTTCTTCCAGAGCAGCAGCTGCAGCTGATGCAGGAAGCCCATGACGGGGCCGCGCTCCGGCCGCCTCCGCGCCGCGGCCCGCTCGTCTGCGCGCCCCGCCGGACCCGCCGCCCGCCGCCCGCCGCGCTGTTCGGCATCGCCCGCGCGGGGGGCGGGGTCTCGGCGCCGGGACCGGCTGCACGCTGGCTCCGCCCCGGCGGCCGCAGCAACAGCCACTCGCGCCTGCTCCCCGCCCGCACCGCCCCGGCTTAAAGGCGCCGCGCTACGTCCGACGCCCCGCCCCCGGCCCGGGAACCCCGCCCGGAACCCCACTCGCCCCACGCCGCCGCGGCCCCGGCGGATCCTGGAGCTCTAGCCCTCCACCGGAGACTTCCTGGTCACCCCCATCTCTCCAGGCGTTGAAGTGATGTGCCCAAGAGCCCACATCTAAACCCAGACGGCCGACTCACCCCTTCCAGGGCACTCTTGTCCCAGGGTCACCAGGCCTGAGCGCCGCCCTCACCCCACTGGAATCCTGCCGCAGAGGCGCCCCAAGGTGGTTACTGGCCCCGAGGGCGCCCTGAGGGGATGCTGCGGGAAGTTCGGCTCCTACCAGGTCACCACCTACGCCCACCTCTCTCTCAGTACTGGTGGCAGGAATTTCATCTGGACATAAGAGCCAGGTCCCAGTCCCTGAGAGCTGGAGGGGCAGCCGCCACACTTGGCTTGGGGAGATCTTAGCCCTGGCTGGACATCCCACCTGTGCAGCGCGGCCACCACCCTCAAGGCTCCGAGTCAACATTCCGCCCACCTGGAAGCGTCCTGCCCTGCGCCCCTTAACGGGGTGGGGCTGGTGAGAGGGGCTGCAGGTGGCCTGTGTCACATCTGTAGGAGTTTCCTGTGCCCCTTGTGAATGAGCGGCTTGGTAAACCACATGGCAGGGTGGGACTGGCTGGGCTCTGCCGGGGCTGCACTCTCTGCATCAGGAGGAGGGGAAGGGACCTGCTGGCCGTCCCACTGCACCCTGGGCAGGCAGCGTGCTTGGGGAGACTGAGGTTGCCCCCTCTGTGTGTGGCTCATTTTTCTCCCCATATCCGAGGGCGAGTCTGGCCTGTGCACAGGGAGTTTGGGGTCGAGTGAATTCCGCAGAGGTGATTTCGTGCCTCCTAGAGCGAGGCTGCTGCTGGCCCCCCGGGAGGCGCGGCCTTAGTTGGATGGGGAGCTTGCAGGGTGGATTCCGAGGTGGCCAACAGAGGGCAGCAGAGGGCTGGCCGGCCCCTTGCACTAACAGGGCGGCTCTCATACCTCCTCCCAGCCTGCTTCCCCACTTGTGAATAGGAGCGGTTGGAAGTATGATGTCCAGTGTCTGGGGTGCACCCTTGAGGGCCGCAGCTCCCCCCCTTTCTTTGAAGTGGGAGGAGGGGTGGCCTGGGCAGATAAGCGGGGCACAATTGCCCACCCACCCTACCATTCAGCAGGAGTACATTTCCTTCTCCTCGGTCAGCACCGGTACGTGGGGCTAGGTCAGGGCAGGAAGTCACTGGTAGGCCTTTCCCACAAGCCACTGCCAAGAGGGAAGGCAGCTTCCTGCCTCGACCTGCTGCCCACCCCCACATAGGGCAGGAACAAGTCCCAAGCTCCTGTCACATGTGCTCAGCATTTTGGGGCCCCTGTCAGCAAGCCCCAGAGACTCACCATCAGCCTTTCTTCTTGCCCCACAGGCCGCCAAACATAAGGGGCTTCCTGGCAGCAGCACCCTCCTCAGTGCCCCCTCACTGCCCACACTGCCACCCGCCACCCCTCAGAAGGAGCCCCACATCACAAAGCGTTGATCTAGCCTGAGAATGAAATCCCAGGGCCTTCAGGAAGGGGCACGTTCGACCCCCCAGCCAGGTTTCTGATCTTGCAGCCTGCTAGGTCCACCCCCTCGGGAAAGGCTCAGGGAAGGCTCTTTTGGGCGTCAGGGAAGGCTCTCTGATGCAGTGCGATTTAGTGGAGGGGGGAGTGGGCAGAGCATTGCGGGGGAGGGCATCTCAGGCAGATGAAGTACAAGGCCCTGAGGTGGAGCAGGCAGGTCCCATCAGGACAAGGAGGCCAGTGTTGCCAGGAAGGCAGAAGAATGAAATGGCAGTGGGCAGGGGAGAGGAAGGGGGAGTGGATATGTGAAGCCCTGTGCCTAGCAGACTTGACACATGCCACTCTTGTCCTTTGTTTTTTTATTGATTAATGGCCCCTCCCCGAGTGGACTACAGGCTGCAAAAAGCCCAGAACCACCTGGCTCGCTCAGCCCAGTGCCCCACCCTACACAGGTCCACACTTTGGGGCTCCAGAATTGTGAGCGGGGCACACGACGTGCCTGCACATCCTGGGGACCTTGGATACAGAGGAGGTTCAGGGGATCCAGGTTTCATCCCCACAAACCACAGGGTGACATGTCTTCAGCCCCAAGGGCCCTGCCTCCAGCCTGTCTCAGCCCCACATCATCACATGCCCATGTCAAGAGTTCAGCCTTGACCCACCCAAGATATGATCTTGGTGTGGAGGGAGGGCCTTAGCAGCCTCTGGTCTTCAAAGGGCCTCAGCAACACGTACCTCCACTAACTCCCTCCCTGCTCTCACTTCTGCCCCCGAATGCCTGCTCCAATGCCCACCAGCCTCTTCCTCTAGGCAGCTTGCCAGACCTGCCGACTCCTCCCGCATC
This sequence comes from Rhinolophus hipposideros, assembly GCF_964194185.1. Lineage (NCBI taxonomy): Eukaryota > Metazoa > Chordata > Mammalia > Chiroptera > Rhinolophidae > Rhinolophus > Rhinolophus hipposideros. The sequence goes on from NC_138057.1 coordinate 83,068,809, forward strand.
CTTGCTCACTGGTCTCCCACCCCAGCCTCCACATTAGCATGATGGTTTCCTGGGGGGCCGGATGTCTGGTGGTTTGATTTCAACACCCAGCTGTCCACCCACACTGCCTGCTCCCAGTCGGCCTTGCCTCCTCTGCTCGCAGAGTTCAGGCCTGGAACCAGCCTTGGAGGTCCTGGTAGACCTGGTCCCGGGGGAGGTGGGGGTAGCGGGCACAGATGGCACAGAAGCGCTCCCGCCAGTCACCTAACAGCCGCACACGGAGCCGGTGTCGCCAGGCAAGATAGCGCCGATACTGACTCTCGTTCATGCCAGTGAGGAAGGCAGCCAGCTCTCGGGCCGAGCCGAAGTCGTCCACATGCACGAAGGCATCAGGCGGTGCGAAGGCCTCGTAGGTGGCCCTGGGGGGCCCCAGCACCACCGGCACGGTGCCAGCTGCCAGTGCGTTGCGCCAGAACTTCTCAGTGATGTAGTCTGGGTGTTGAGAGTTCTCAAAGGCCAGGTAGAAGAGGTAGCGGGCCACAGTGGGCAGCAGGCAGTCGCTGCACAGTGGCCGCCTGTTGGCCCGGCCAAACACGTCCACCGGCAGGTGAGGTGCCAGCTGCTGGTACAGCTGCACGCGCTGCTGCCGCGTCTGGAAGTTGCTGACCACCCAGGCAGCCACTCCGTTCTTGGCTGGTAGTGGTGGTGCGGGCCCCTCGCGGGGCTCCAGGCGGCCGTAGGGCACGAAGATGTCTGAGTCACGGCGGTAGCTGAGCACCCAGTTGAAGATACCCTGGAGACGGCCAAGGCCGCGAGTGTGGCTGGGCGACTCCATGGAGGCCCACACCCAGGGCTGCCCATGTGGCCGCTCAGCCAGGGGCAGGCGGGCCCCCCTGGCCTGCAGCTCGCGATGGTGGAAAACCACGGCATCCGCGCTGGCCAGCAGGCTGCGGTTGGTGCTCAGGTGGCAGTGGGTCACGCCGTAGCTGCTGCAGGTGTTGCTGGGCAGCTCTGGAGGCCGGTTGGCAAAGGGCCAGTGCCAGATGAGGATGGTGAGTGTGGGCTGGGGTGCCGGGACTGCCCCAGGGGCCCAGCGGAGTAGCCACAACAGCCAGAGGACTGTGAGCAGGACCACCCCGGCCAGGCCCCCCAGGGCTCGAAGCTTCTGGATGGAGACACGCCCTATGCAGGACACAGGAAGAGAGGCTGTCTCCCTGGGGCTCACCCACAGCCCATCCTCCCAGCCTGAGCCACCCTGAATTCCAGACACTCACCGGCATTATTCATCTACAGCTCCCAGAATTAGTCACCCAAGAAGCCCCACGCTTTCAAATCACGGCAGCCACCAGGCAGAGGTGCCCTGAAATCACAGTTGCGCGTTGCACCCGGCCCCACCTGGAGACACAGTCCTTTTATCTGCCCACGATGAGGGAAACCGGGGGTACCTTCCTGCCCCCGCCCCGCCTCTGCCCCCGCCCTGGAGGCCTTTGGCATGTACCACCACCCTCACTCCGCCTCCCTCTAGTCCTTTGGCTGCTGGGGGAGGGAGTTACAGGAGGGGCACCAAAGCTGGGACCACTTCCATGCCCCCTACCCCTGCTGGTCTCTGGGCAGGCATAGGAGACAGGAGCGGGAGAGGGCCTGCTGGGCCTCAGGGAAAGGGAGGCCATCCTGGCTGGAGCCAGCCCCTCCCCAGAGGGCTCCGGACATCGAGGACCCAGACCTAGGGCCCTGGAAAGCAAACATGCTTCCCTTGGACGCCGTACCACACTGAGCTGCAGGCCAGCGCCACCCCCTCCCCCTATGGCATCACCCACTTCCCCTGCTCACCGCCTGTCTGCTCGCCTGTCACCTCCTCCATCGGCTCCCAGCCCTTGGTGCTGCAGATGTGCTGTGCTCAGCTCTTTGCCAGGAGGCTGAGCTTTCTCCCACTGCTTCTAACTGGGCCACCCCACCCCACCCTACCCCTGCCCTCTAGGACACCATGTCCCAGAACCCAGATTCCCGGGGTCCTAGGAGTGTCTGTCCACACGAGGCTCTGGCACACGAGGCAGCGGCAGGGCCTTCTTTCCCTGTCCCAGGCCACATGTCCATACAAGTCCCAAGCTGGGGGTAGGCCTGGGGTCTTGGCCAGGCTGGGAAGAGCTGTTGATGAGCAGGACCGCGAGGTGGGAGGGCTGCCCTTGGGGGCTCCAGGTCTCTTCCTCCAGGCCCCACAGCCCAGGATGAGGGTGGCGGCAGGGAGGGGGCTTTCCAAGCTGGAAAGGGAAGGAGTCGTTGTGTCCCTGACGCAGGAGGGCAGGGGGCTGGCGCCCGCTCCAGGAAAAGGAAGGCTAAAGTCCAGAGTCCCTCTCCTCCCCCACCCTCCGGCCAACCTGCAGGCCAGGGCCTAGAGGTCCAGTTCCTTCCCCTTTTGATCTGGTTTCACTGAGTTGGAGATGTGGCCAGCTAGCACTTCCCTTATCTCCGGCCTGCACCCCACTCTCAGCCAAGGTGGTGCTTCATTCGCTTCCTTCACCCAGCCGGACTCTTGCTTGGTCCTGGATATGGCAGGGCAAATCCAAGCCTTCCTGCTCAGCGTCAGGGAGGCCTCAGGATGGTCAGGTTCTTGGAGGCTATGGGCCAGATGTCGTAACAGGAATAGAAACCAGAAACCGTTAGCCAGGTCTGCCACCTGTGCCATCCTGTGGGTCTCCCTGTGCCCTGCCATCCCTACCCTGCTCTCGTCAGGGATGCTGGCCTCCTCCGGCTCCTGTCCCCCAGTGGGGACCAGAATGCCATCAGGGCGGGAACCGGGGAGCTGGCAGCAAGCCCATGGGGGACACAGAGGCAAGTCCAGGAGAGGGGGCAGTTTGGCCCCTCTGAGGCTCCCCACCCCCTGCAAAACCTCCGAGCTGCGGTGGGGCCTTGTGCAATACCGAAGGAGGGGAGGGAGGGCTGTGGGATCTGTTGGAAACCATCTGGCAGACCCAAGGAGTGGAAGCAACAGCCAGGCCTGCCTGGATCCCACCGGCCATCATCAGGGCCTGACAAGAGTGGGTGACTGTCACCAGCCCCCAACCCTTCCAGCCACCCCAATGTTTTGGGAGATGACCACAGTGGCACTGGGTCTTTGGTCCCACGCTGGCATCTCTTTCCTGGCAGGGGGGTCCCAGAGAAGCCACAGACTGCTTCAGGCCTCGCTTCAGCCCACCTCTTCCTCTGTCCCTATGGCAGACACCCAGCAGACGGTGGGGGACGCAGGAAGGAGCTGATCCTGCCGCAGCCTGTTAGCGACCTGGCTTCTGGCTGCCAGCACCTCTGCTCTTCCTGTTTGCACTGCCAGGCTGGCCTGGGCCCCTGCTAAAGGCCTCACCCACACGCACCGCCTGCTCCCTTCCTGGGTGGATTCGAAGGAGTCTCCCCACCTCCGCCCTCGCTCGGTGGATCCCCCAGCACAGCCCACCAGCTCGTGTTGGCAGCCACAGGGCCCCAGTTGTGAGAAACTGCTGGCTGGGAAATGGGGCTCTGAGGTTTGGCCCAGAAATGGGTCAGAATGAGAGGCTCTTGGAGGAAAGAAGGTGAGAGAACATGAGTCAAAGGAAAAGTTGGGGGCCTCATCCTGCCATCTCCTCCCAGGCCTTGTGACTCAGTGGGACGCAGGCAGGCACCCAAGTCCACTTCCACAGCCCGTGAGCATCTCAGAATCAGGAACACGCTGTCACTCCCGTAGCTGAGCCCTTGGGCCTGCTCCAGGCCAGCCTCCCAATGGGCACCAATTAAAACCAAAACCAGGGGCTGTGCCAGGTCAAAGGGCAGGTGGCAAGCCTCCCAACCACTGGCCCCTGCAGATGACAGCACCTTGGGCAGCAGGAGGGAGGCCACCGAGCCCCAGACCAAGGGGTGCCTCAGGGAGAGAGGGCCAGAACCTAGCTGCCCACCGGCCCACTCCAAGTGTTGGCCAAAGCAGGGCAGAGCCCAGACATGAGACCCAAAGGCCGCCTGGTGGTGGTGCTGCAGAGCACGTGGCTGCCAGGGAGTGAAGGCAGCAGAGGGAGCCAGAGCGCAATTTATTCTCAACGGGAGGGTGGGGATAGTAGTTCAGGGTATCCCTTTGGGAAGATGGGTGCAAAGAAGGTCGCAGGTGGCCAGGGGGCCCCCAGGCTGGGAAGCAGTCGAGGGGGCAGTAGTGGGTAGTGTTGGGAGCTAGTTGAAGAAGGCAGTAGGAGGGGCGGTGAGTTGGACTGCCTCAAGGGCACAGGTACGCCTGCAGCCGGCTAGCTCCCCTCTCCTACTCCTTTCCCTTCCTGCCTAGGCTGGGGGCACACCCACATCTGGTCCGGGAGGTGCTCCAGGATCTCCTGGTGGCTCCTCCAGGGACCTATGCACCATTCCCACATTTGAATCACCCCTTCTGTTCTGCACTGAGACCCAAGACCCACTCCTCTGTGCTGTACACCTGGGAGACTCAGGATCAGACTTGCCCAGGATTGGGGTCTCCAGAGAGCCTATGAAGCCAGGGCCTCCCTGGGCCCTAAGCCCCACACTTAGAGAAAGAGGGTTGTAGGAATTCGGACAAAAGCAGGGGCTGGCTCTGTCTGAGCAAGCTTGGGGCCAACAGAAACCATGAAAGCCAGGTGGGCAGCAGGGGAGCCTGTCTCCCTTTGCACATGGGTGCATGAGGTGGAAGGTGGAAGGCGGAATGGGGTGGTGCAGGCAGCTGAACTACTCAGGGCACTGTGTCAGGCAAGTGAGCTAAGAGAGGCCCCACTCCCCAGACAATCCCAGTTCCCTGCCCTCTCTTCCTTGACCTAGGCCTGCTGGCTCCCCTCTCACTGCAGCTGCTACTGGAAGGGGGACCCTTTTCACTGGGGCCCTGGGGAATGGAAACAGGGCAGGGACAGGTTATGGACTCCCGAGAAGGTGGAAAAGAGGGTCCACTGGTGATCACTCTCTGCCTCAGTCAGGCCAGCAGGAGGTTGGAAAGGCAGTTGTCAGGATCCCAGGGACTGAGCCCAGAGCTCCAGGGGAACCTCCTGGCCCTGGGTCTGCAGGGTCAAGTGAGGTAGACTGGCCTGAACAGACCCAGTTGGGTGCCAGGCCTCCTTTGCCCACGAGCGAGGACTTAGTGTCTGCACCTGTTTTCTCTGTGGCTGTCTCCGAATGGCTCGGATGAAATGACAGTGGGTACGTGACCCTCATCAGCCTCCCCTCATCTCACACAGGTTCCCAGCTGCCTGCACCCACCCCTTTCCACCTTCCACCTCATGCACCCATGTGCAAAGGGAGACAGGCTCCCAGCAGCCAGCCAGCCCAAGGCCACAGAGCAGGAGTCCAGGCAGGCAGGAGGAGTGACTTTCCAGCCTGGGTGGGCTCTGGCCCCAGAAATGTGCTGCTTTAGGACAAGTCATTAGATGCAAGCAAGGGCCAATCCTGATGCCCAGCCCAGCCCAGCCCAGCCCTGCCCCGTCTCTCCTCAGGTAACTGTCCCATTCAGGGCTGTCCCATCATCTGAGAGCCAGAGATCCAGCATTCTCTGGACCACTGAGGGGCTTCTGAACCCAGTGCTTCCCCGTCCCCAGCCTTGGTAGGGCACATGGGTCTGACCCCTCACCCCCAGAAACCCCTTTCCCAGGCTGTCGCAGCACCTTTGACCACGGAGCATGACCCCCCACACCTGGCTTTGAGCTGAAGGTCACCTTCTCTAACCCTCTTGCTCCTCAGTGGGGAGGGGGTTGGGGTGGGCCAAGACCCTGCTCCTGACATTTGGGGTCCCCACCACCTCTCTTGCCCCAGCCCACCCTGGTGTACCTGCCTGTGCCCCTCAGGTCCCTCTGCCTGGCAGCCCACCCCATGTATGCTGTAGGGGCGCAGGGGCCCAGGGCCCTGTCTGGTCCCTGGAACAGCCACGTCCATGGCCTGCAACCTGTTTCTCCCTGCCTTCTGGCCCAAGTGGTAACAGGAAGGATAGAGGCATTGGGTGCCCAATGCCAGGTGTCTGTGGGCACCCCACCCTTTTACCACATATGGGATGGGTCTTTCAGGAGGTGGCATCAACTCCAGACCAGCCTGGCCCTGCACTGCACCCCTCCTCTACCCCACTTGGGGCAGTGTGGGTAGGGGTGAGGCCTGGAGGAGGAGGGTAGAGGGTGGTCTGCTCTATCTGCAGGAGACTAAAGCCTCCCTTGCCCACAAGGCGGGGAGGGTTTTTCCAAACAGGGCAGAGGTGCCCCCTCTCTCTGGGGTTGCGGTTGGTAGCCTCAGGTCCCCGCTAGTGTCCAAAAACTGGGCTCGTGGGCCAGTCTCCAGCACACCAGGGCCCAGGTTTGAAACATACTTTAATTGGCTTTTCTCCAGCATCCCCCTTCATGCCTGGTCTCTAGGATTCTCCCCTATTCCCTCTTTTGGGAGTCAAGACTCAAGAGCACAGGTTCAAGGAGAAACACAAGGTCCCCTGTCCACCACAAAGGGGTTCCCAGCTTCCTGGCTGGCGCCAGGGCCCAGCCACAAGCACAGCCCAGTGTCAGAACACGGTGTCTTTATTGGGAAAAGCCAGTACCTGCCCTCCCACCCGGGGGGCCGCAGGGTCCTCAAGAGGGGCGTCGGCCTTTGGGTCACTGCGGTGGGGGTGGCAGAGGCGCCGACAGCGAGGAATGGTCGAACAGCGGGTTCCGCACCTCCATCTCTCCGGTCTGCGAAGGCAGGTGTGAGGCAAGCCCAGGCGGAGGGACAGGCAGCAGGGCGGCCAGGTGGGGGCAGTGCGCCCACCTGGGGAGAAATCCCCCAGGAGCTGGTAAGCCCCCACCCCCCATGGCACTCACCGGTGCCAGGCCCGGGCACTCGTACACCGTGAAGTCGCCATCTTCGTTCTCTTCATCCGAGGAGGCTGAGTCCAGCTCCTTGGGCGGCTCTTTATGCCTGGTGGGGGGGGCAGGGCAAGATCGCTGGGTCCTCCTACACCTTCCAGGTGCCAGGAGCCCAGACTAGAAGTAGGAGCTCAGCACACTTCCACCTGAGCCAGGATGGGTTCGGTGGGGCCCAGGAGTGGGGGCGAAGGGGCCTGGGGAGGAGGCGAAGGGGCCCGAGTGGGTGGGCCGTCCGGTGGGGCAGCTCACCGCTCCAGGCACCGCATCTGCTGTCTCTGGTGCTGGTAGTGGTACATCTCGGCGCTGTGCGCCAGCCGCTGGTCCCCGGGCTGCTGGGGGAGCGGGAGGGAGGGTCAAGGCGTGGCGGGGGACAGCGCTACGGAGGGTGCGCTGGGCAGGGGCGGGGCTACGCACCGAGATCCCGGGAGTTGCCGGGGAGCCCGGCGCCTGCGGGGCTGCGTAGTCGGCCTTCTGGGTCAGGCGGATGTCTCGCTGCAGCCTGCAGGAGCAGAGCCTGAGACCCGCGTGGTGGCCGCGGGCTCGACCGCCCACCCTCCTGCTGGCCCCACGCTCACCTGTACCAGCAGAGAGCGGCCACAGCGAGGGCGGCCACGCCAGCCACGGAGCAGGCCACGATGAACACTGCGGGGAGGGGCGCGGTGAGGGCGGGCTTCCAGGCAGGACCCTACCGCTCCGCCCGCTCAGACCTACCGAGGGCGAGGCCGTCACCGTGCCCGCCCTGGGCCTTCAGGGGGGACATGTGCACGGGCCCAGACGACACCAGGGAGCCCAAGGTGGTGCGGGGCGTGGGCGCAGGGACTCCCTGAGTGGAGTGGAGGCTCAGGTCCGGGCCCTGGCCTCGCTCTGAGAGCCCCAGGGTGGCTGCTGCAGAAAGAAGGCAAGTTATAAGAGTAGGACCAGGCGGGGGTCAGGGAGGTGGGGAGACAGATCAGGCAGGGAAATGGGGCCGGGTCTCACCAGGCTCCAGGAGTTGATGGGGCGCCTCAGGCTGGGGCAGGGCCGTGACCCCCCAGCGCCCTGCCTCCTGCCCGGCTAGCTCCTGGGCCAGGAAGTCAATCTCATCTTCCAGTCTGGGCTGGGGTGGGCCGTGCCCTGTGGACGATGAGGGGCCATAAGGTGGAGTGGCCCCCCCAGCCGCTCCCTGGCAACAACAGCTGCAGGTGGCCTCCAGAGACAGAGAGACCCATCCTGGAGCCAGTCCCTGGGCCTGGGCCTCACTCCTCCGTCCAGGCTCCTCCCAGGCACTGGTGGCCTGAGGACCAGGTACCAGCCTGCAGCCCCTGGACATCCTGGGTTGCCATGGTGACACATGAGGGCCCTCAGTGTGAGTAGCAGCATACCCAGGAAAAGTGGGGGTGACGCTAGGAGCACATTCAAAGGCCAGGAGAAAGGCAAGGGTGCCCCTTACCCCACTTACCAACAAAGGGGTGGGCAGAGCATTGGGACAACATATCACCTCACCCCATCACCTTCTCTGTCAAGAGGTGCAGTGGGGAGAAGCCCCATTCTGTCCCCCCCCCACCTCTACCAGGTCATGAGGAGGGCGGGCAGTTGTCCGGGTAGGGCTAGTGGCTGGGTCCCCCCTTGTCCCTGCAGTGAGCTCCACAGGCCAGCCAGGCTCCAAGAAGACACCTGCACACAGCACGGAAAGAGCTGAGCGCTGCCTCTGCAGCAGGCCTGCACTTCTCTGTGCCCCCCGGCTCACTGCCAGGAACATGGTCCTCCAGGAAGCCCTGCCCGCTGGACCAGACTCACAGCAGCCCCGCAGACCTCCGTAATGCTCCACCCATCACACTTAAAGTCACTCAGCATCTGGGCTCTGGTCAGCGGGTGGGGCACCCCAGGTGCACATGGAGTGGACGAGTGAGCAATGGAGAGAGGGCATGCTGGGCAAAGAGCAAGGGCAGCCCAGGGAGTGGGGAAGTGGATGACTGAGGGGTTTGGGGCAGACCTTCTGGGGACCCAGGCCTGGGGAACTCTGACCCTGCCTCTTCCAGGATCACCCCAACATTTCATTCCCGACATCCTTTGCCCTGGACCTCAGCCCACCACCAGGCTCTGGGCCAGTGCCATCTGGAAAGGATCACCAGGCCACCTGGAGAGTGACATAAACGTCCCTGGCATCCCGCAGAGCTCAGAGGACCTGGGAGCTGAGGCTGGGAGTCAAATGCATCAGGGCAGGGAAGAGAGGAAGGCTATCCTGTTCTCTCAGATGTACCCGGAGGCTGGCGCATCCTGGGCACACAGAGCCCTTGGTGGTCCTCCTGGAAGGGCTGAAGGCAGGGCCCACAGACATGTGCACCTGGGGGGCACCGTGCCCGTCTCTTCAAGGCACAGTCCAGGCTCCCAGGACAGGCGGCCACATCTGGGAAGGAAGCAGAGACAGAGCAAGGTCACAGGCCTGCACAGAGGCAGTACTGTCGCAGCCACCCGGCCCCTCCCCGCCAGAGCTGGCCAGGCCTGGCTCTGGCCATTGTTCTGGGCAGGCCCTTCCTCCCAAAAGCCAGGAATCAGGACCAGGAAGACAAACAGTCCAAAGACTTATCGGAACGCCCCTGCCCCACCCACTCCCAAGAGTCCACTCTCCAGGCCTGGGCCAGCCCTCTGCACGGAAACTGACTCTCACTGTGCGGCAGCACCGAGCTCTCCTGGGCAGGGCCGTGCAGCCCTCCAAGTGCAGGCCCTGGTCTCACCATGCCCCAAAGAAGCCTCTGTCCAGACTGGGAGCCCCAGAGGGTGGGGCTCAGGTTTCTCTCTCTGGCTCGGGCAGCAAAGAATGCTCACTACCTAACCCCCCCCACACACACACACACATAATGGCTGTCCTTCCAAACCCCGACATGCCGTCCTACCACCCTAGAGAGCAGAGCTGGAAGACATGACAGAGCAAGGGCCCAGCCTGGAAGTCTCTCCCCGCAGGTCTAACCTCTGGCTTGTGTCCCAGGACACAGAGGGGCTGCTGGGGCTAGGGAGACCTGGGATGGAACTGGCCTGTTTCATTTGCTTTGGATACAGAAACCAAGCTGGGGTCACTTTGGCAACCACCATGGCCAGGGCCTGGGGAGCACCTGGGACTCTGGCGAGGCCTAGCTCTTAATTTGGGGCCCAGACTGCAGTGTCCTATACACACAGCCAATGGCTCCTATCCTGATGCTGGGGGTGGAGGGCAGTAGCCCTCCCTGCCTCAGATTCCCCTCGGCTGCAGAAGGTGAATTACCTCAAAGCTAAGGAATGTCTAGAGGCCTGGGACACTGGTCCCAGTCAGTGGGCAGCAGATCCAGGGGGGGTACCCAGCAGGCTGGTCAATTCTACTTGCGGAGGCTGTGTTAGGGGTGTCTCTGGAGGACCAGGAGCCTTCCTGTCAGCCCAGCCCCCACACGCACTGCAGAAGGGCCACTGGGGCCCAGGGTGACATGGAGGATCTAAGAATGCCCAGCTCTGTCCTTCTCCAGACCTTGACTGGCCGGGCTTGGTTTCCGTGGTAACCTGACACAGCATCCTTGCTGCAGGCATCCCCTACGGGAAGTACCAGCAGCCCCTGTGGCAGGTGGGCAGAGGCGCCCATCCTGGGTCAGCAGGTGCCAGTATCAGTGAGCTGAGCCTGGGGCTTGGGCTAGTTAAACATTCAGCTTATGCCAGCAGGTCTGTCTGGACCCCACCCACCAGCTGGGTGCCTGGGGAGCCAGGTACTCCCTGCCCGTGGTGCTGAGAACCCAGAATGCACCCAGGTCACGGGTGGGGGCCTGAGGTCCAAAGCTGGCTCCAGCGTCTGGGTGGCAGGGGCCTCCCTACACTCCCCCCTCCTGCGCCACCCCCAGCCCAGGAAGATGTGGCTGCTGCCTGTTTAGTCCTGGGAAAGTCCCCACTCCAGCCTCAGTGTGCAGGAGGAGGTTCCAGGAACAGTGGCAGCTGGAGAGTGGCTGGCACCCCAGCCTACATCTGGGTGATCATAAAGCCATTGAACACCTGACCCAGCACCTGCATACCCCAGGGGCTGAGCACTGCGGCGACAGTCCATTTCCTCAAGAGGCCCCACCCTGCAGGCCCTGGAGCCAGGCTCTCAGTGGGCAGCCTCTGCTGTCCCTGGCAAGCCAGGCTCCGGCCCTCAGGCTTCCTTGGGCACCTCTCCTGGTCATGCCAGCCTCTCACGCAGGGGTGCTGTGCCCAGGACGAAGCCTGCTCTGCTCTGGCCACACATACAGAACCACACTGCCCAGGTCAGCATCCCAGTAGCACCACATACCAGTCACTTAACTTCTCTGTGCCTCAACTTCCTTGTCTGTAAAACAGCCTAAGAACAGTACCTCCCTGTGGAGTTGCCAGGAGAACTGAGTAAACGTATGGGCACAGTGTCCCGGCTCAGCCCTCTGGGAGCCCCGGGTCCCTGCAGACCTTCATTGCCTGAAACCTCGGTGCCCGTCTGGGAAAAAGACAGGTCTCTGAGGACCCAGGCTCATGCTCTCCCCGAGCCTACCCTGGGAGGTGCCCCTCAGCCCCTAGCACAGAAAACAGGATGGCCGGATCCTCCAGGGAAGAGGGTATGGGAGGAAGCTTGAGACAGGAAGCATCTCCTGCCCCCACGGAAGCCAGAACAAGACCCTAAGCCTGGGACAAGCTGTCAAGTACCCCAGGAACCTTCAGACCCTGCCATGGCAACCAAGCAAGGCATGTGACCAACACCTCTGGGGTATGGGGATAGGCATATCAGCACTGCGACCCCAACCCCAGGACAGACACGGGTAGGTAGACAGGCACCCAGGGCCAGGCCCTCACAATAGGAACGCGCACAGGACGGACTGCTGGCGCGGGTGCCCGCAGAGAGCCCTCCAGAGACACGGACACAGATGGGCTCACGGACTAAGACAAAACGAGAAGCGCCTGAACTCGGGGTTCGCCGCCAGGAGCCCGGGAGAAGCCCCATCTAGCGGAGGCCTTCGGCGGCCCGATGGATGTTTACCGCAGCCCGCGCGAGGCGAACCAGGCCTGCGGGGCCTGCGGGCCCGGGAGAGAGTGACGGCGGCGCCGCGCGGCCTGAACCCCGCCCTGGGCGCCCCGCGGCCTGCGCCCAGCGCTCTCGCTCACCCGGGCGGCCGGCGGCGGCACCGCGCAGGGCCGCGCCGAGGATGAGGCCGGAGAGCAGCAGCCGCAGCAGCCGCAGGTGCCGCGGGGAGGGCGGAGGGACGGGCGTTGCCATCCTTCAGCGCCGCCGCCGGGGCAGCATGGCACCGTGTGGCCCGGGGCTCTGCGCGGGCTCCCGGCGCCGCGTCGGCGGAGGCGGAGGGAGCAAAGGAGGCGGAGGAGGAAGAGAACCTGGAGGAAGAGAGGCGGAGGCTCTGACGCTGCGGCAAAGGATCAGGGATGGAGGCGCCGAGGCGAAAGGGAACGCGCAGGGAGTGCGCCTGCGCGCTCCACCTGCGGGGGCGGGACGGCGCCTCCATTCTGCGCCCCTCCCCCCTGTCCAGTTCTGACCGACCCCCCATCCCCCTTCTGGGGGCCTCAGGCTGCCGCAACCTCTGCAGCCGAGAACCTTCTCTGTTCTCCACAAATCCGGCTAGGGACTGACAGAGGGTGGGTTTCCCGGGAGGCCATTCTCCCGGCCCCTCCCTGCGGGGCTGCCAATTTCCACCTCACCCCCACCCACCCGGCTGGAGCAGAGGATCTGCCCGGGTCTGGAGGAGCGAGCACGAGGAACACAGGAACACCAGGCGCACACGGAACAAGGTGCACAGGTGTGCCCAGAGATGCACTGGGTACTCAGAGACACACGGGTAAAAGCACACACGCACAGAACTAAGCCGGCGTTGGTGAGCACTACGGTTGGAATGGGGCAGCCGCTCTCAAGTGAGGCCAGCAGGGGGCAAGAGTAGCCTGGAGCCGTGGATGCGAGTCAGTTGGGAGCTGTCCACGGTCCCCGGGTGACAGCCTCCTAGCTCCCTGGGGCCCCACGACAACAAAGCAGCTATGATGCATCCCAGTACACTCCACCTGTTGCCTCCTAAGAGCACACCCACCCCTCCCACCTAGAAACCTCCCTCCAGCTCAGGTCATTAAAAGAACAAGGATGAGCACCCAAGCAGGTGCTGCCTCTCAGAACTTTGTGTTTTGAACTCAGAAGATAGGCTGACTACCCTCAGGTTTGTGAAGTGACTCGCAAACCTGCAGAGGTGGTGGGGTGCGCGGTGGTGGTGAGCAGAACAGGAACGCCATCCTCCCCAACAGGCCACTGACCAGGCAGAAAGTGTCTGAGCTCACTTCCCAGAATGGTTGGGGCCAGCGGGAGAAGCAGCCAAGACCACGCCTTCCCATCTTCCCACGCTGCAGAAAACAGTGCATAGGGGAGGGGCTGCAGGAACAGCAGGTGAGGGCCGGCTGATGTTTTTGGGGGATGTAGAAAAACACCCAGCCAAGAGACGAGCGCTGTCCCTGTGCGCTGGCTAGGCATGGCTCACAGCCAGGTTTTGCACAAGGTTCATCTGACGGAGCAAAGGGGCCCAGCCTCCCTCCTGGCCCCTGATATCAACACTGCCCACACACCTCCTGTTGAGGGTTTGCCCCTCCACCAGTCTCTTGGAGCACTGACTGGACCCTAGCACCTCCGGAGCCCACGACCTCTGCTCTTCCTGGCCCCAGGCCAACTCCAGACGAGGGACCAGCATCCAGGCTGGCCTAGGACACTGAGGCAGATCTAGGGGTGCTGCAGGGGTTGTGCCAGCTCGAGAAGACTCAAGCGACTCAGAGACTCTCAGGCCACGAAGGTGGGTGGGGCAGGGAAGTGGGGTCTGCACCGCCCCAGGTCTGGACGCGGGCCTGCATGACCAACAGAGTTGTGGGGAGGGAGGACAGGCAACAGTAAAGGTGCCCCACCCCATGAACATTGTCTCCACCGCTCTAGGAAAAACTTTTTATTACAAAATTTTACAAGTAGGCGCTGGGCTTGCTCTCAGCCTGTGTGTGGGCTCTGGCCAGCTCCCTAACACAGACCCGGATGGTGGTGGGCGTCTCTGAGGGCCCCAATTATCAGAATAAAGGCTTCACTTCCTGGAGACCCAGTCCTGCAGTCACAGGCTAAGGACTGCGGGGTGTCTGAATCGCCCACCCCCAGTAGGAAGAGGAGGAGCACGAGGCCTTGAAACGGAGCCCAGGCTGGGGGGGGGGGGGCTGAAGCGGCTGTTTTCTGTTCCCTTTGCCCACTTCTTGCCCTCTATGGGCATGGGCGCTAAATTCCGGTCTCGATTTGGGGGCTGCATTCGGGACAGAGATGCTGAGGGTTTGGGGAGGTGAGGGATGGGGGTAGATGGGGCTGGGGCATCTGCCCCAAGCCAGTCCCTAGATGGTGCTCGGCGACTTGGCGGAGCGCGCCTGGCGCAGCAGCAGGACAAGCGCGGCCAGGAGCAAGACGGCGAAGAGCAGGAGGAGGACGACCCAGGAGCCGAAGTCGGTGCCCTTGCGCAGCTTCGGCGGCTCGGCGGGGATCAGGTTGGTCAGGTTCAGCATGTAGCCGAGCGCCCAGCCGACCGCAGTGTCCCCTGCCTGCAGGTGAGGGGCATGGCCTCAGCCTCCGCGAAATCCTGGAGGCCCCGCCCCTCCGCACCGGGCCCCGCCCCTCTCCGCACTGGGCCCACCAGCCAGCTCCCACCTTCTTCTGGAAGGTCACCCCGCCAAAGGCGCGCTCGTCGAAGCCATAGCCCCGACTCAGCAGCTGCTGCACGAACATGGCCCCGGCGCAGTAGTCGGGCAGGCGGGCTCCCTCCTTCGGCGCCCGAGCCTGCAGCTGGGATGCAGGTGGGAGAATGTTGGGCCTGCGGCTACCAGGAGGTCTTGGCCTCACCCCGAGGGGTGGCCAGCGGTGTGCTCCTCCCCCCTCTCCCCTCCCCCTCAACAAACACACGGGCAATGTGGGGTAGAAAGACTGGGGCCGAGGGGGCCACCACCAGGCAGGGCTGTTCCTCTAGGATGCAAGGAGCACCTGTGCCTGGGAGGTGGACTTGGAGGGGTCCGCAGGGATGGCCACCCAGGGAGCAGAGGGCTGCAGCAACCTTGGCCCCGTCAGGGAACAGGAGAAGCTCCAGGTCTGAGCTTCAGCCGCTCGGCTTGCTTCCTGCCCCCCACCTCCAGGTCTGCCTGCTACTAGACACAGACGGGACAAGGGCCTGCATCACCACCCGAGCCCACAGACATGCGTGTTTCTCCCACAGTCTCTGGTGGGCACCTCACTCTCTATGGGCCATAAATCCTGCATCTGCCTTTATTTGGCACCAGTGCTTGCTAGTGGCAGAAGCCAGAATTCTGCAGCTTCTCATTAAGTCCTCACTCTTCCACCCCCCAGGGCCCTACCAATTCTACCTGCTAAATCCTGAGTCCTTCTATTTCTCCACCCTCCCCACCTGTCTGTTACCCGCTCCCCACAGTCACAGAGGTGTTGCACTGGCCGTTCCCCTGCCTCTAGCTCTTGCTTCTAGGGTCAGGCCTCAGGGAGGCTTCTGCAGCCCCGTCTCGTCAGGCTCCCAGTCTCTGCTGCAGCCCGGCCACTTTTCAAGTCTTGACTTCTGGTGTCTATCCCATCCCCCACCCTCGCTGCAGTGGGTGCTCTGAGAGGTTCTTTCTACTTGCAGTGGGCGCCAGGTTCTTTCTACTTGTAGAACAGATGAGTGACTGGGAGGCGTGAGCGGCTGGCTAAGCCCTCCTGCAAAGCGCTGGAGGAGGGGAGCAGGCCTTACCTCACTCCATGTCTGGTTGCAGAGGGTGAGCGTGGCATCCTCCAGTTGCTTCATGGTTGCCACGGGCAACCCCATCACAGTCCTCAGGAAGTCCACGGTGTAGAAGAAAGCAGAGAAGCCCTGCAAGGGGGGTAGTCACACTGTGTCCAGACCCCAGGCGCTGCAGGGCAGCGGCCCCCACCTCGCCCCTGACTCACAATAAAGTCCCCAGACACAGGGGGCTGGAAGATGCTGTTGAAGGAGCATTGGGAGAAGCGGCAGGAGGAGAAATTGAAGAGCCCCAAGACCAGGCTGCGGCAGAGGGCAGGGTTGCTGCTCCCCGACAGGTGGACCCTGCTGCTGCTGTTGAAGGTCTGGGGCCTCTGGGCCACGGTGCATGGTGACTGATACACGTCTCGGAGCAGCACTTGGGTGGAATAGCCCCTTGGCCAGCAGGGGTGGAAGCTGTGGGGCTCGCTGTGGGCCTGGGGCAATAATGAGGGTATGGGTTGCACCATCCCCACCCTAAGACCCTAGAAGGGCCTCCCCAGAGGACCAGCCTGATGAATCTCCCACAAGTCCCACTTGGTGACATTACTTCTGTGCTCAGGAGCAATCCATGGCTCCCCATTGCCTGCTGGGCACTCCAGGCTCACTGAGATCTGCCCCTTGTCCCCCTTTCTCCCAGCTTGGCACTCACCAGGTCCACCCCCAGCTACTGAGCCTTTGCCCACACTGGATTCCTCCCCACCTGTCCTTTCAGCTGATTAAAGCCAACTTTGGTTCCTACTGCCTGGAAAAGCCCTCCTCAGTCTGGCTGCCTGCCGTCCAGGCTCTGCTCTGTGCCCTTGGCCCCATCCCTTCTTAACCCCTCCCTCCAGGGGCACAGTGGTATGGGTGGGCTGGGGGTGCTGGGGCACCTGCAGTGCACTGGCCATCAGCCTCTGGAGGACCTGGTCACGGCCATAGCAGAGGAAGCTGTGGGTGTAGACGCGGTACTGCTGACCGTAGAGCCACAGCTGGACCTCATTGGCTGGATCCTCAGCTGGGCTGGCCGTCTCGAAGGTGATCTGTGTGGAGGCGCCCCCCAGGTCCATGGCCCCCAGCGTCCCCTTCCTTGGCCGGAACCACCGGCCCACCCAGTCGTACTGTGAGGAGTGGAGGTTAGAATGAGCCGGTGGGTGGGTGCCCATGCCCCCTGGTTCACAGGGCTGGCCAGCAGGCCCACCTTGATGAAGTTCTCCAGCAGGTAGTTGGCAGTCACCCAGCCAAATACTCCCTCGTCCTGGCCTGAGAGGATGCGGGCACCACGGAAGTCAAAGGGGTACTGGGTCAGCTTCTGCGTCACAGCTGCGAGCACGCTGGCGGAGGCCTCGGGACTGGTGAGGCTGTGATACAGGGTGGACTCTGAGGGGATCTTCCCAGGTGGCTATGATCCTGCCGCTGAGGTACATGGTGACTGCCTGGCCAGCCAGGACCGTCCCAGCCCAGGGCTGCTTGCTGCTGAGGGCGTGTGGGCCCCGCCCTGTGCTGAGGCTGCTGTGGGGACCCAGGGCCAGCCAGGTCAGGGCACAGGCACACTCACTTGAGCAGGCGCATGCCCGCAGTGGCTCCCAGGTAGAGGGGCGTGCCCATGTGTCTGTCCCTGGGCACGTCCCGGAGCGCCTGGTCCAGGCATTCAGCAAGACTCTGACCAGCCCCGGAAGGGTTGTCTGCATAGCTGGAAATGCCCCCACCTAGAGGGAGGCAGCGAGATGGACCCAAGCCTGCGGGCAGCCCCTAGGCGGGCCACAGACCAGTAGGGCTGGAGCACTTTGGCTCCCAAACCAGGTGGCAGCTTAGACACACCTTCCCAGCTTAAGCCCTCAGAGACACCCAGTTCGGTGACAGACAAAGGGGCCCACCCACATGCCACTCAGAGTCTCTGAGGCTGCTGCCTGCATAGTGGGTGTGTACACAGGTACCAGGACAAAGCACTGGGCACTGTCAACCTGGCCTAACCTCCCAGGAGGCCTGCGTGGGTGTGCCTACCAGCTCCTCCGAGTTCCGAGGCTCAGAGAAGGTGAGGGACAGCTAGTGACACAGCTTGGTTGGGGGAGAATGGGGACAAGGGTAGATGGCAGGAGTCTCCTGCCCTGTCTGGGGTGTAGAGGCCAGTCTTGGGCCAAGCGAGACCCAAACCTCCCAGCCAATACCTGGGTCTTCCTTTCTAGAATGGAAGTGCCTACAGCCCCGCCGAGGCCCAGGGACCCAGCCTCTCTTTTGGGGGCTCCTGCAGCTCCTGCTTGGAGGAGGCCCCACCGGGCAGCAAGCAGAGGGGCCTGACTGCTTGGCCTGGGGCCCCTGAGGCCCTACAGTGAGTGTGTGTTCAGTCAGGAAGCACCTAGTGCTTGAGGGAGCACTCACCGCGTACGTCACAGGTGCTGTGCTGGCCCACAATGCCAGTGTCATTCTCCTTGTCCGCCGGCCACTTGTAAATGAACATGGATGTGTGGGAAGAGCCAGCGTCCAGGACGATGCCATACTGGGGGTGGAGGCGGGGGTGGGGCATGAAGGCCATGCCCTTTGTCCCTTCCCCCTCCGGTCCCCATCCCACCTTATGGCAAGGTTGGAAGTTCTGAGGCTCAGAGAAGGCGAGGGACAGCCACAGTGACACACCTTGGTTAGGGGGAGAATGGGGACAGGGGTAGATGGCAGGAACCTCTCCTGCTCTGAGGGCAGGAGCCTTCCTGGCAAGGACAACTGAGGGCTGTGGCAGGGTCAGAGGGTCCCAGGATCACCCTTGGAACCATGCTCCGGGAGTGGCGCCCAGCTGCAGGCATCCTCTGCGGCCAGCTCTTCCTTCCTACCCCGTCCCAGGCTCTCCGACCTCAGCCCAACCTGAGGAAGTGGAGTCAGGACCTTGGGAGTAGGCTGGGAGAGGCTGAGTGTGGACCTCTGGTCCATGGGGCCCTGCTTGAAGACACCCCCTCCCTAGGCCTCAGAGCCAGGGCCAGAGTGAGCTCTGTCCTGCAGAGCTGGGGCATTGGCCAGGCAGGCCTTCCTTGCAGGTTGGGTGAGATCAGCACCCAGTTTGCAAGTGCCATTCTCTAGCACCTGCCACCCAGGGTCTGGATTCTAACAGGAAGAGCCACGCTGGAGAACAAGCCCTCCTGAGCCCCTGGATGGGGGCCACTCCAGTCCTGCCCCCACCAGGGAACTCCAGCCCATCCACTTGCCGGACCCCTGCCAGGTGGTCACCCTTGGCTACAGAGCACCCACCCCTGCAAACTCCCATCCTGGGCTCTTGGGACTTAGAGCACCCAGGCACACACACCAAACCTCCCCCCACCCCCGCAAGTCCAATAAATGGTTAAGGGAGCCAACTGGACTCCTGGAAGCCGTGCCTGGCCTAGCCCACCCCAACCCCTTTAGGACCAGCCAGCTCTGCCCCCCAAACCCCACCCTCTACCCACTCAGCCAGTTCTCCCTCGAGGGCAGTGCCTGTACTGTCTGGACCACGGGGAGGTGGGAAGGGTCCCCTGGGCCCTGGATCCCGTCTGGTCCGAAGCCGAGCCAATGCGCCCCTGGGGACGGCGCGGCTCCAGCCAGAGCCGTAGACAGCCCCTCGGCCGCACCCATGACAGGCTCCGCGAGCGGAGGAGTTCCCGGGACTTCTGCTTCCAGCTCAGCGTCGCCCCGGAAGCGCCGCCGCCGGGTAGACGGGGACGGGAGAAGAACTCGTGTGGCCCGACTCCACCCTGCCGGCCGAGTGCTGAGCACGCGGGCCGGGACTCCACCTTGCCCGGCCGGGCGCGGAGCGCGGGTGGGGGTCTGGGGTAGTCACTCCGGCGCAGCCTGGCCCTGCGCGGGTTCCAAACCTTCCGGCCCGGCCCGGTCCTCCCCAGACCGCGCTGAGTGCCGGAGCATGCACCTTGAAGGCGGGCGGCTCCCGGATGTCGCGCGTGGGGATACACAGCAGCAGGAGGCCGGTGAGGCCGGCCGCAGCCAGCAGCAACGGCAGCAGCAGCGACAGCACCTTCCTGGCCATCGGTGGCGCGCGGACAGACGAGGCGCTGACCGAGGGGTGGCGGGGAGCCTGGCGGCCGAGGTCCCGGGCTGCGGGATAGGCTCCCGGGGCGGGGCACGAACCGGCACCGGCCACGCCCACTGGCGGCCGCCCCGCCCACAGCCCTCCAGGGCCGGCTTCTGGGAGCGCAGGTGAGAGACGCAGGGGTGACTCACTCTGCCCTCCCGGCTCCCAGGTCGCGGCCCGGGCACCCTGAGACAGTTGCCTATGTACTCTCCTTCCTGTTCACTCACCCCCAAGACTCATCCTCTCTGACCTGTTCCTTTGACCCAAAGGGCTGACCTACTAGCGTCTGGACACTGGGGGTTCCATTAGGGTAGGGCCTAGAGAACCCCCAGCCCACTCCAGGAGGGGTCGTGGTGTGGCTTTGGGGGAGAAGGCAGGTGGCCTGGCATAGGTGTGGGCTGAGCTGGGCTGGGCCGGCTCTGGGGCAGGCTTGTTCAGAGGGTCATGTGGCTGGAGAGCCCTTCTCCTGCCTGCTCCTGAGGATAGGAGACACTGCCAACTACAGGAACAATGTGGTTTCTGGGCTGGGTCCCTGTCATACCCTCCCTGAAAGAAAGGGCTAGCCAGCCTGCTGGGCTGACCCGGCCCCGGGCTGCATGGCAGAGTACCTTACAGGGCAGGCCCCGGACACAGAGCTGGCCCAGGCTGGGCCTGCCGTTGAGGTGCTGGGAGTTCAAAGCTGAGCAACCAAGCAGCATTGAAGCCAAACTTATGTCACACAGCCCCAGTACCGAGGTGACAGGCAGAGAAGCGCAGCATGGCCACAGTCACACCGAGCCCAGAAACCTGGCTCAGGGCCTGCACCATCCCTGCTGCCTCCTTTACTGCGGTCGGGAGGCAGAAGCTTCCCAAGGAGGGGAGCAGGAAGAGGGTCCTCTGTGCACAAGGCCTCATGCTGGAGATAAGCGAGAGGGTCCCCCAGGCCAGGCTTGTCAGCACACAGGTCCCTGGACGCTGCCTGGGGTGGGCAAGTGGTCAGCTGGCTCCAGACCCCAGCTCTGCCCCTCCATCCCACAAAATGTCTGGCTCCTCCCCCCACGTGCCCTGTGTGCCAACTTGGCCAAGCATCACCCCTTTCCCTGACCACTGGCCATGCCCACTTCATGACCTGGCAGAATGAGAATTCTAGTACCAAGAACCCAGCGGGACAGCAGGGGAGCCATGTGGCAAGACCACCCGGGAGTGCTAGCGACGGGTGGGGCAAAAAGAGCAGCATTTGATGGGGGCAGGGTCTGGGTAACACGCCGGTTAGAACTGGCAGGGACAATGGGGCTGGGATTGCTGCCCAGGCTGAGGGTCTGGTGTCACAGGCCCAGCAAAGGAGCCTTTCTTCCAGTTGAGGACCCCGACGGGAAGGGTGGGAACCCTGGGAGGTCGCTCAGCCTCTTCAAAGCCCCGTTGGCTGGGCCCCAGCAGAAAGCCTCTGGCCCCAGCAGAGAGCCTCTGGGTGGGGCCCTGTACCGGACTCCAGGCCCCAGTTTCCCGCCACCACTCCTCCCTTCCCCCCCCAAGTCCTTTCTTCCACCCCAGAAAGCCCAAAGGAGGGAGAGGCCTGCAGATTAGGCTGAAAAGGAAGAGACAAAGGCAGCCCAGAGGGAGCCCAGTGCATGAAAGGGCATGAAAAGCAGCCATGCTGAAGGCCTGCCCCCTCATTGAACTGACCTCCCAGAACCCCCACTAGCCCCACTAGGCCCTAGCAGGGCTCCCCAATGTCCTGGACTGTTCTTGGATGGAGCCCCGCCAGGCCTGAGGATGGGGCCTGGACCCTGTCCTCAGGAGAGCTGAGCTCCTGGCCGCAGGCCCAGATCAGCCTGGGAAAAGAAGAGGGGAAGGAGGCAGGGAGCAGGGAACAGCCAGGACAAGGCTGGGAGGGACTTCTGTCTGTCCCGAGAACCAGCACAGGAACGCCCCTTCTTGGCTGGAGCCAGGGCTCTGGAAGGCGGCTGGGGGGTGTGAGATGGGAGGCCAGCCCTGGCAGGAGCCTCCTGGGTGGGGCTGGCCCACTCCCCCACCCCTACCCTCCCAGAAACTCAGTGGGGGTGGGGCTCCAGATGTGCTTGGCCCTGGCCCCAGGCAGGAATGCAGCTGTAAGGGGTGTGCTGGGAGAGGAGCTAGGGGAGAGAGGGCCTAGAGTCCCCCTGCCCCTACAGGACCCAGACCTCTCTCCCAGGGTGAGAACATTCGCTCCACCTTGGCTGCCTCTGCCTCAGTCTCCTCACTGGAAGCCACAGTGTCTTGTATCTGAACAATGACGGGTAAAAGCCTTTCTTCGTGTGATCATTAGTCGCTGAGGGTCATTCAACAAATGCTTGCTGAGCACCCCTGTGGGCCCGAGGCACCGTTAGGCTCTGTGGGTGCACAGTGAGCAAGGGGTGTGCAAACCCCACATGTGGGCGTGGGGAGGCCCAGCCACCGCCTGTCCTGCGGGGAGCTGTCTTGTCAAAGGTTCCCAGGATGGGGGACCTGTGCTACCTGTGAGATGACACAGACGCACAGAAGGTCAGGTAGCGAGTGACAACGCAGGAGTAGGTCAGAGACCACGGTGGCCCTAACAGGTGTCCACGCTCTTGGATTCTGTGTTTGTCACTGTCTCGCTTTGCTTTACAGTTTCCCACCAGCCGGGACGTCTGTGTTGTAGTGTGCTGTTTTCCTGGTTTTCCCACCATATTTTGTTCCCTGGACCTGCTATCGTAACTGGCTTCTATCACTCAGAGTCCATCTTTGAACTGCATCCTTTGAGTTGACCCTCCAAGCTGTGGCCCGTTCGCTCTGGTTGCGGGATGGTTTTCTGGCGTGAGCATTTGCATGTTTTCCATGACACATCTGTTCAACTCTTCAGTCTGTTTTCTAGGGGGCCTCCATCTATGTCTTACTGACTTGCAGGCATTCTGTAAGTGGACAGCTGACCCTTGAAGAACACGGGCTTGAGCAGCTCGGGGCCACTTACACGTGGGTTGTTTTTTTCCCAACAAATACTGTAAATGTACTTTCCTTATGATTTTTAAAATAACGTTTTCTTTTCTCTAGTGTAATAGAAAGAGCATCTAGTCTAAGAGAAAGCTTGTAAGAGTTTATTTGAGCCAAACTGTTGACAATTGCCGGCAAACAAAATCTCAACAGTTTGAGAAATTGCTTTGGAGAATAACAGTTTGCAGCTTATTTTATACATTAGGATCAAAGGAGGAGGCATAAGGAGGGTTACATGAAATCCGTGGTTGGCAGGTTAAGAGGGCAGGAGAAAGTAAAGCGGGAAATTCTCTGGGATTGGATAAAAAGCAAAGAGGGAGACACACACTTCTTTTTTTTTCATTGGTGGTTACAGGACTGTGAATAATTAACATTTTACAGCACATAAAGGTGGTATTTGGGGAACAAGATAATAGCTAGGGGTTCTGTAGTCTCCTGCTCTAATGGTGGGTGCCCTCAGGGGTCCAGGGGTTACTCTGACATTCCAAGGGTATATTATCTTAGGTGCAAAAAGACAACAGACAGGCTCACTTCAGGTAAAGACTTACCTTTATCAAGGAATCTACAGGCCAAGGATGTGACTTCCCACCATGGCCCACCTTTACTGTACTTAGGAATTTTTATGTTTGGACCATCCTCTGTGGTTACTTTCGGTCTCTGAGTTTGTAAGGCCCATTGTATTGGCCTTCCCTGAGCTTGTCAGGTTTAACACGTGGCCCCTTTTTGTCCACACTAGCTTACATACTGTAAGAATACAACATAAATACACACAACATACAAATACATGTTGATCGACTATTCATGTTATCAGAAAGGCTTCTGGCCAATAGCCAGCTATAAGTCTTACCTCTGGGGTGAGTCAAACATTATTCATGGATTTCCGACTGTGCTGGGGTGCAGGGCCGCAACCCCGGTGCTGTTCAAGGGTCCACTATACCCTGGACATAGTCCTCTGGCACTGAAACCATGGAAGCTCTCAGTCAGTCCAAATGTGTCACTTCCCTGCCATTGTTTGCTCTTTTGACTCTTGGATGAGGAACGTACCATGAGGTCTTAAAATAGTCCCCTGTGTCGTTTTCTAAAGGTTTTACTGCTGGTTGCAAGCCTTCAGGCCACCTGCGAAGGCTTTCTGGAGGATTTGAAGGAAGGATTGATTCTAGTTCCATGTTCCCTTGTGGAGAAGGGGCTGGCCAATGCCGTGTGTCACATGGGGCCCCCTGCCCTGATGTCACAGCGGGCATCTCTGTTCACCCAGCCACGACATGCATCCGAGAGCACTGGGGTCTGTCTTCAGTCCAGGGAAGAAAGTCCCCCTCTCCCTGCTTCTTTCCCTGGAGCTCTTTGGTCTTCCACGGAAATTTTAGAACAAGCTTCCCAAATTCCTTGAAACACTCTGTTGGGAATTTAATATGGTTACATTGAATTTATACACCAATTGGAGACAGCGAGCATCTTTAAAACATCGAGACTTTTATCCAAAACCGTGCTTTACTTCTCTATTTGCTTAGGCTTTCTTGTAGGTCTTTCAAAAACTTTTTAGATAATTTTCTCCTTAAAGGTCTTGCGTATTTTTTCTTAGATTTAATACTTGGTGCATAATATTTGACAGTTTTAAATTACATTTTTAAGGAGTTTTTTTTTGTTTGCCAGCCCATAAAGAAATTCAATGGATTTGTTTTCATATTCTTTTTATAATCACAACCTTGTTAAACGCTTAATAATTCTAATACTTTGTCAGTAAAATTTTGAATAGCATTGCCCATAACAGGCATTATTGTTTTCGTCTCGATCATAAAAAAAGTACTTTCAACATTTCATCATTAACCATGTTTGCTGAAGACTTCTTTGTGAATTTTTAGTTAACTAAAATTTCTTAAACATGAATTAACATTGAGTATTATTGAATGCATTTCTGCATCTCTTGCAGTCAGCTTCCTTCTTTAATCTGTTAATGTCATGAATTACACCAAATTTTAAAAATATTAAAGTAATGTTGCCTTGGGATTCACCCAAGTTGGATAAATGTCTCACTTTACACGCTGCTAGAATGGATTAATGCTAGAATGGGATTAATCTGTATTTTTCCATTCTTGTAAAAATCTCAGTTTGGTTTTGAATTTAAGGTGATAAAGTCAAGGGCATAACATTTTTCTCTGAAAATGTTGCAGAGTATCTGGATTACCTGTGCCTGGAATCACAGACAACTTGCAGGCGAGAGCAGTTGGGCCTGGCATGCTTGCGGTAAGGTTCTAACCACTACTTTGATTTCTTCCGCAGTTAGAGGGTTATTAGGTAGGAATTTCTTCTGCCTCTTGAGTTCATTCTGTATTTTCCTGGGAATTTTTCCCTTCCAATGGATGGGCATCATCTTGTTTAAAATATCCTGTTAGCGGCTGCTTCACTCCTGCAGCATATGCCATCATTTCTTTTTTTTGTTCCTAAGGTCATTTATTTCGGCCTTTATCACTTTAATTCGATTTAATTTGTGAGGATTAATCCAGCCAGATGTTTATGTGCTTTGTTAGTTTCTCTCCAAGGTTTGGCCGTTATCAGTGATTTCTGTGATGCATGTTTGTTTTCTGGTTCACTGCTTACTCTCTAATCTTTATTGTTCTTTCTCGAACGTAACTCTATGCGAGCAGGACTTTTGTGTCTGTTTTGTTTAGCTGTACCCTGTCTCAAGTATGTAGTATGTGCTCAGTAAATACATCCTAATATCCTTTATTATAATTTCTTCCATATTCTTTGTCTTTATTCTGCTATTTCTTGTCCCACTTCTGAAGTTCAATGCTGACTTAGGTCCTCCTTCAAGGCTTTCTTTGTTCCCCTTGTAAATGTTTGTGTCCCTCTCATCACTGCTGTCAGTACTTGCTCTTTTTGTTCCCATTGAGGTAACGTGGTTCGTTTTCCTTGTGAATTCTTATTTGTCCCAAGAGTTGTTTAGATGTGTGGGTTTTAATATCCCAAAGTCTGGGCTTTCTCAGTTCTCTTGTTGACGTTGTTTTCTAACTTGAATCATGGTTGGATTGTTCTGTGAATGAGAGTGATCTGCTGACCTTTGTGGTTTGTGGGACTGGCTTCCTGGCCTAGTGGAGTCATGAACAGTCACCAATGTGCCATCCGTGCTGGGGAAGGTTGTGTCCTCGAGTGGGTGAGTGCACTGGTCTAAATGTATCCGTTAGCTGACCGTTGGCGATAATGCTCAGGTGTGCCACAGTCTATCTCTCATTAAGAGACATGTCAAAATTTCCCACTGTGATGGCGGGTCTCTCAGTTTTTCTTTACATATGTATATATATAAAATTTGTTTTTTAAAGTATTTGTGCTTTACTTTTTTGCTTTGAAATAATTATAGATTCAAGAGAGGCTGCAAAGCAAGGTGCACAGATGTGCTGTGCCATATTCCCAGCGCCCCCATGCTGAGATCTTCCTCACTGGTGGTGCAGTAGCCGAGGAAGACGCTGCCTCTGAGAGCACGGAGAGCTTACTGACTCTTCCCCACTCTTACACGCACTTGTGGATGTGCATATGTGTGTGCAGCTATCCACGATTTCCACACGTGTAGCCTCACTTTACCACCATCCTGAACCATCCTGAGACTCCTTACACGGCCCCCTTCTAGCCACACCCCCACCACTCTCATCGCTGTCATTATGCTGGCTCACACGTGTTGTGTACATGAATCACGCATAACGCACCCTTCTGAGACAAGCCTTCGCACTCAGCATAACTTCCTGGAGGTTCGTCCACATGGTTGCTGAGTCATGCCCTATGATATGGGATGGACCACAGTCTGCTTATACAATGACCCACAGAACGATGCTGGCGGTTTTGAGTTTGGGGTTATTTCCTGTAAAGTCGCTATGGCATTCGTGTCCATGTTCCTGCGTGTGTCTTCATTTCTCCAGGTAAATGCTCATGAATGTAATTGCTAGGTTGTGATATGTCAGGCAGGGGGCTCCAGAAAGAGAACTGATAGGAATATATACAGACAGAGAGACGGGGAGGGAAGGAGGAGATGTCTCTTCAGCGATTGACCCATGCAACTGTGGGAGGTGGCGAGGCTGAAGTCTGCAGAGCAATTGGCAGGCAGGTGACTCAGCTTGTGTCGCAGCCTTGAATCCAAAGGCAGTCTGCAGGCAGAATTCCTTCCCCTTTGGGAGACCTTAGTCTTTTCTCTTAAGGCCTTCAACTGATTGGACGAGGCCCACCCATGGAATGGTGGTTTAATCTGCTTTACTCAAAGTCTACTGATGTAAAATGTTAATCTCATCTAAAAAACACCTTCACAGCAGCACTTACATGGGTATTTAATCAAATGACTGGGCACCATCCTGGCCAGGGGACACATAAAATTAACCATCACACATGGTAAATCAATTTCAGTCTTAAAAGGAACTATGGAACTCTTTTCCAGAGCGGCTGTATCATTTGACAGTCCTGCCAATAATGTATGAGTGATTGTTTCTCCACATCCTCACCAACATATGGTGTTATCACTATTTTTTATTGTAACCAGTCTGATGGGGGTGTAGCTATATCTCACTGTAGTTTTAATTTGCATTTTTCCAGTGGCTAATGCTATTGGACATCTTTTCACATGCTTATCTGCCACCTGTATACCCTCTTCGGCGAAATGTCTGTGTATCTTTTGTGATTTATATATTTTGAGGCTATGTTATTGGGTGATTACAAGTTGAGGGTTGTTACAGTTTTCTGGTAAGTTAAACTTTTTATTATTAGGTAGTTACTCTTTTCACCACTAATAATATCTCTTCTCTCAAAATCTATTTTGTTTTATGTTAATACAGCTACTGAAGCTTTTTGTTTGTTTTTTTGGTATCATTATATTTTAGGTGTGTCTCCTAAAACGGCTTTGGATCAGAAATTCTAAAAATCCAGTCTGACAACTTTGTCTTTAACTAGTTTAATCCACTCACGTACTTGTGATTATTGGTGTATATCTACCGTCTTATTATGTGTTTCCTGGATTTTTTGTCTTTTCTTCTTCAGGTGGAACTTCTTCCTTTTCTCATCCCCACTCCCTGCCCTTCCCTTCTTTGGAACATATACAACGAACGTACTTTACTGCACATACTTGATAAAGCTAACATCTTTCTCCTCCTGTGAACAATAAAGACCCTAAGAATCCCTTACCTCCAACCCCCATGCCTGCTTACATGGCATGACTGCTATTACTCCAGTTCTATCCCAGTGCCACACACATAGATTAGCACTGTGATTATTATTATAAATATTTGCCTGCTATGTCCGCTTAGAATTCCCTGCACATTTAATGATCTATTTGGGCTGGTTTTAAAATATGTCTACAGATTGGGGCAACCGGATGGCTCAGTTGGTTACAGCATGAACTCTGAACAGGGTTGCCTGTTTGATTCCCACATGGGCCAGTGAGCTGCGCCCCCTGCAACTAGATTGAAGGACAAGGAGCTGCCACTGAGCTTCCAGAGGGGCAGACTGATGGCTCAGTTGGTTAGAGCGTGAGCTCTCAACAAGGTTGCCAGTTCGACTCCCATACAGGATGGTGGGCTGTGCCCCCTGCAACTAAAGATTGAAAACGGCGACTGGACTTGGAGCTGAGCTGCGCCCTCCATAACTAGACTGAAGGATAACGACTTGACTTAGAGCTATTGGGCCCTGGAAAAACACACTGTCCCCGAATATTCCCCAATAAAAAATTTAAAATAAAAATAAAATGTCTACAGATTATTTGCTTCTCTTCCCTTGAAAAGATACAGCCTAATTCCCCCTATACCTCTAATTCCCCTACGCCCCTTGAGAAAGGACTGGCTCCTAATGAATAGAGTCAGGCAGCAGCAGCGACCCTGTGACTCACTCAGTGACTGGGTCCTAATAGGCACATGGCTTCCTCCTGCCTGTTTCTGTTGGATCGTTTGCTCCAGAGAGCAGGCACCACGCTGTGAGGACACTGTACGGACAAGAAACCGAGATGCTTTGCCAACAGCCATGTGAGTGTGCTATCGTGGAAGTGCAAACAGCTTTTTTAGAGACCTGCATGCAGCCTCCAGAGATGCCCAGTGGCTCCAAAACGCACGGAAACCACAAGAAAGCCATTGTTGCTTTAAGTCACTGAGCTTCAAGTTCATTCGTTTTGCAGCAAGAGAAAATGAACTCATTCTTATTCCCCCCCTTTCCTGCCTCTTCCCTCCCCTCACTCCTGTTTAAGCTGTTGTTTCTCAGTCTAGTTGTGTAGGATACAGCTCCCTGGCCCATGCTGGTATTATGAGCCTAGCGCTCCCCTCAGCTGAGGCCGTCGGTCACCAGACGTCGGTCGGCCGTTCACAGCAGCTCACGGCAGCTCTCACCAGCTGTCGGCCACTCACGTTGGCTACCAGCCACACAAAGTAGCCCACAGTAGCCCACAACAGCACACAGCAGCTCACGATGGCTGCCGGCCACTCATGGCAGCACACGGCAGCCCACGCTGGCTACTCACAGCGGCACACAGTAGCCCATGACAGCCCATGCCCACCTCCAGATGCTCACAGCAGCCCAGCTACAGGGAGAGCTGTTGTTCACAAGCTTAGCTGTAGAGGGTGCAGCTCATCCAACCACCTGAGCCCCCGGGCTGCTCAGCCCCAAACTCATCCTTATTTATGGCTCTTTGAACTTTCCCTTCTTTCTGCAGTCCTTCCTCTGGAATTCCTAATAATGAAGTTGCATTGCTGGTAAACTCAGATTTTGTTTGAAACATTTTTATTTTGCCCTCATTGTTGAAAGGTTGTTTCTCTGGGAATGGCCTCTGGGTTGATGGCGCTTCCTCTGGGTGCTTTGGGGTGGAGCAGTCCCTTTGCGGGTAACGGTTTTCCGCCTCTGGACCCTTTTATGATCTTGTAAGAGAAAATGTGCATTTCTTTTTATCCATCCTGGCTGGGATTTGTTGGGATTCCTGGATCCAAGAATTGATGTTTTCAGACAGTTCTGGGAAAACGTAAGCCTTATCTTCAGATACCGCCTTCCCCCCATCTCCTTTGAAGAAATACCACCAGGTGGACGGTCCTCCCTGCCCAACTCACTTTGCTATTTCCTGTCTTGCAGTTCTCGAAGTCTCTGCAGCTGTGCCGAATATTTCATCCGCAGTTTGGTCCACTTGAGGTTTTAATTTTAATTGTTATATATCTTTATTTCTAGAAGTCCCGTTTTTATACTTTATCAGTCACCTTTATAGAATAAAAGATTATATTTTTTATAGCATAAGAAACCACAAAGACTATTTCTTGTTCATGTTTTCAAGGCCCTTTTATTTCCTTAGACATATACAAGTTTATAGTCTCTGACAATTCCATATTTGAAATGTCTAGTCTGCTGGCTCTGGTGGATTCTTTCCTTGTGATTTGTGAAAATTTGTTCACCCGGAGATGCTCATTTTCCTTGAAATTTGATCTACACCAAACCCTGAGGCCTTAAATTGCATTCCTCAGGAGCAGTGGTTCCCAACGGAGGCAACCCCCCCACCCCACACACACAGTCTGGAGACATTTTGGGGCTGTGTGCGCTGCGGGCATCTAGTGCAGAGGCCAGAGTGCTGGTCAGCGTATTGGACTGAGCTGATTTACCCGGCCTCACAAACATCACGGTGCACGGCTGGGCCCTGGTCCCGAGATGTTTGCTTCTGCCTGTCACCTGGCTTGCCAACCTGGGAACAATTGAAATCCTGCCCTTGAGGCCCCTAGGGCCACACAGGCAGCTGGCTGTCACCCTTCACGGAACACCAGGGCCAAGGGAGGCCACTTTCCCTGAGCCGCCTTTGCGTAGCTGGGCTGTACTTGTACCTGAAGGGTGAGTTTCCTGTGGAAGGTGTCCTCACAGGTCTGGGAGCGTGCGGACATCGCAGAGCCCACAGGCGTGGCGGCACGCCTCCCGGGGGCTGTGCCCTGGCTGCTTCGGCCCCTGCAGGTCCTTCATTGGAAACATTTGGAGGGCTGGGCAGGAGCAAGCTAGGTGAAGTAGGGGTGGGGGTCCAGGCGGAATGGCACTGCAAAGCCAAGGCAGGAGGCCGACTGCAGGCGCACCCCCACACCGTTTGGGGTTTGGGTCTGTCCCGAGGGATGGGGTCATAGAAAGATTGGGAGCAGGAGACGATGCACTTTTCAGTTCTGGACACGTCAAGGGCTGCATTTGGAGGACTTGGGAGCAGAGAGACACCTAGGAGGGCGGGCTCAGAGCCTGGGTTGGGTTGGGGGGTTGGGCATGGGGGGAGGGGGGAGGGGCAGATTGCTGACTTGGGGAGGTCCTGCTGGGCAGGCCTCAACCTGATGACCAGGTTCTCTCCTTGCCTGGCACTGGTCTAATGACTGCATGGCAAGTCCACCTGGTTGGGGCTGCACCTTGCCCTTCAGGACCTGCCCCTCTCCCAGGAGAACCTACCCCCATCATCCAAGCAGGGCAGCTTGCACGATGGGATGATTTGAGGCTGGCCTGGGACACTCACTGCCACCCCCCACCCGCCAGCCCTGAGCACGATGAAGGGTGTGGCTCAGTCCAGGTTGATGCTGGGGGGTTAGCACAGAGCTGGGGCTGGGAGAGAGCCGCCAATCTGCACCCAGGACCCCTCCTCTGTGGCTGCGGTGCTCTCTGGGGCCCCAGGAGGCTGTGCACTGAACCTCTCCAGGTGTGGGGGTCCTTGAGCTCCATACATACCCACACCCCACTTTTGGAGCTCTCAACTGCACAACCCACCTGTCATTGCACCCTCAGCGTGGGAGTCTCCATGGAGATGGCACCAGGCCCCTCTTGGGATCAAGGTATCTGTTAGCCAGTCTGGCCTGGCGGGGGTGGGGGACTGACCCGATAGGGACCCCCTGCCTCTCACCCTTCTCTTCCTGATTCCTGCAGTTGCTCTTTTCAGAGCAGAAGTGTTCTCTCCCAGCCCAGACCTGGGGCCAAGCTGAGGTAGGGGATGGAGGGAGTGACAGGTCCTCATACCTGGGGACCCTACACAGTGGGCCCTGCTAGGCATGCTCAGCCTACAAGGCACCTTGGGCTTGTGTGGGAGGCCCAGCCCGACACTCACCTGAGCCATACCAGTGACCATAGCCTGCCCTGGCCAGGTGGCCTGGTGGGCCCAAGGTCCTGAGCCTGGGTCACAGATTGCTCTGTGGGGCTCGGTCTGGGTGTCTTGGCTAGGAAGGATGATGGCTAACCCCAGTTGGTTTAGGGTTTGAAGTCTACGGAGGGGGCAAGCAGGCCGTCGTACCAGCCCCACTCCAGGAACTTTCAGCCTTGGCCCAGGTGTGCACCCTGACCACCATCCCCTGGGGTCCCCCGCGGAACAAGGCACAGGTAGACACCCCCCTTAGAGCCATCCCCATCCCCTCCATCTTCTCCTGGTGGACAGCCCCCTAGCTCGGCGCCATGGGTTGAGGGAAGATGTCCTTGAGCGCCCAGGCCCAACCACCTGCAGGACACTCAGGTGTCTCAGCACACCCAGGGTCCCCTACTCCCAATTCCCATGTGAGACACCACAGTGGGGACGCTCCAGGGCCCATGACCAGTGTGCACGCACCACCCTCTGCTGGCCACAACTGGAAGTGCAACCTAGTGTGACCAGCACAGTTTATTGGAGACTCCAGGTGGGAGGGGAGACAGGTCAGCTGTGCCACAAACCCAGGGATGCCTGAGATCTGGTAAACAGGACCGGTCCTACACTGTCCACTGACTGTGGCAGTAGCAGCTTCAGGCTGTGCCTGCACAATGGAGCCCTCCCCCAGGTTGGCCTCCCACTTGCCCCTGCCAGGACGAAGGAACATCCTGGGGGAGCAGCCCACCTGCTGGTTCCACCTGGGGTTGGGGCAATCTGGGGGAGCCCATATTGAGAGGAGGGAGGGCTATGTCCAGGCCAGCCAGGTGGCCTTCAGCCAGAGAGGTGGGGATCAGGGGGTGCCCAGCCCGGGCTAGCGCCAGGCCAGGCTGAGAGGCCCATGTCCATGCCTGTGGCCAGCTGGCCAGCTAGATGAAGGTGGAGTCCAGAGGCCCGGCATCCTGCTGGCTGAAGGCACGGGCCTCAAACAGCTGCTTGATGAGGGCAGATTTCTCCTGCTCCAGCTGCGTGATCCGTTCACTTTTGTCGGTCACCTCCTGGCAGGCGGAGTGCAGTCAGGGCTTGCCATGCTGCCAGCTACCCCCTACACCCCTCCTGCGCCTCACCTGGGTGAGAAGCCGGTTCTGTTCTTTCAGCATGAGGATGGTCTGCTGCTGCCAGCCAGGGTCCAGGGCAGGGCCTGGGAGCCCCAAGGAGGATGAGGGCAGAGCCTGCAGGAGGGTACCGTCAGGCAGGCCTGGCATTCCCCAGCTGAGCCTCCAGGACAAGCGTGGGGGGGGGTGGCACCAAGCGGGGCCTGGACCCCAGTATAGGTGTGGGGTGGCCTGGGGCACTCACCCTGCCGGCACAGGCTGCAGCCAGCAGCTCCCCCAGGCACCGGGCCACCTCCTGTACCTTGGGCAGCAGTCGCCCCAGTGGGGGGGGGCTCCCGTCAGCCCCAAAGTCCTATAAGGAAAGCAGGGGAGGGGTGGTTAGAGAGCAGGGCCAGCCCAGGCTCAGCCACTGTGCCTTGATGGAGTCCCCACAGGTGGCACTCCTGCCTCTGGAAGTTAGTGCTCAGTCAGGAGGCAGGGCATCACAGGGTGGGGGGGATGGTCCCCACACCCTGGGTGGAGGGACAGCCACTGCCCAAAAACAGAGTGCTGTGGGGGAGGGGTGGACAGGTCACTCACGGTGCTGGCCCTGCTCTGGCCCAGCCGCTGGCGCTCCCGCACGCGCTGCAGCTGCTGCCGGCACCAATCGCGGCCCCTCGTCATCACCCGCAGGCCCTGTAGCAGCACCTCCTCCTCCTGCTCCAGCTGTGTCACCTGCTCCAGCTGCCACATGCAAGGACCACGTGTATGTGCAGGTGAGCACGCCCACAGTGTGGGCCACGTGCACCCACCACACGCACACAGCCATGCACGCGAGCCCTCACGTTCTTGTAGAGGGAGCACAGCCTTTCCCCCTGTGGGGGTCCCGGCCTCCCTTAGCCCCCTACCCCCGGGTTTCCCCAGGGACGCAGGCACTGGGACCTCAGCACCCCTCCTGAGGCCAACTTAGCAGAAGCAAGCCTTCGGAAGTGGGCTGCGGAGGAGCCACGCACGTCACCAGGGCCCATCCAGGCCCCCTTCAACCTGACCTGACCCTGGGCCACTCCTAAGGTAGATACAAGCCCAGGTGGGGAGCAGGTTTAGAAGTGACCCATGTTCCTGCCGTAGGCCACCCCCAGAACCCAGGTCTGGCTGCTCCCTCCGGTAGTCCAGGAGGCCAAGCGTGAGGGCCAAGTCCAATCCTAGGCAAGATGGAGAGCCCCCTCATGGCCCCCCAGGACCCCCACTCACCAGGTCACAGTCCACGCCATTGGTGATGGTGTGCCTCCGCCGTTCCCCTCGGGCACGGGGGGCCCGCCGGGCATTTCCCACACCTAGTTCCCAGGCCCTGCAGGCCACTGCACCTGCAGCACAGGCGAGGGGCTGGCTCACCTCCAGGCCTGCCCAGTCAAGTTCAACCCCCGCAGCCTGGCTTCCAGGCCTGTCCTGGACAACCCTCTCACCACCCCTGGCAATGCAAAGCCTTAGTTCAGGCCTGCATGCGACTGTGGCCATCAGCAACTCAGCCTCTCTTGGCCCCTCCCCATCTCAGTCCAGCTCCGGAGTCGGGCAGCGGCCTAGCCTGGCCCATACCTTGCCTCTGTGCGTGGCTGAGATCTGGCTCCACTTGGGTCCCCACCTGCTCCCTCATATCTGCCTTGGGGGAGGGCCGTGTAGCTGCAGGTCTGCACACACCACACACATGTGCACACACTTGTGCTGGGCGTGAGGTGTGTGAGGCCACGAGCTTATTACCCAGCATGCCTCTGCACGCCTAGTGCCCACCTTGGGCTCAAAGGCTGTAGGGAGTGAGCGAGTAGGGCCTCTGGTCTTCCCTGCTCTTCTTCTTGTAGCCTGGCCTTTAAGGTGAGTTCACGCAGGCACAACGTGGGGGTGTGGGTGGTGGAGACCTAACTTTTCCCAGGCAGGTGATCGCAGTATGGTTAGCCCTAGGCCTACGTGCAGACCTAGTGCACTCAGCAGGTGACCAAGGAGTTTCTGCAGCTCACATATCCACCTGCAGCCGGATGGCCAGGGCTTCTGTCTGACAGCCTCCTGGAGGGCCAGCCAGCTTCCTTGGAGAATGGGGGGACGTTGTAGGACCGCCCCGGGAGGGGAGGAGTGGGGCGCATGTCTGCAGGGCACCCTCCCCTGGCTTCCTAGCCTTACCCACCACACTACACTCATCTTCAGAGGCCATGCTCCTAGCATCGGGCAATGGGAGTGGGCGGGTCCTGCAGCAGGAGTACAGGTGTGCTTGGTAGGGACATGTTCAGAGGGATGGCACAAGGTGCTCTGTGGGCTGCAGAATTCACATTCCTACCTGTCGTGTGGCCAGCAGAGAAGGTACAGGCAGAGGGAGGTTGGGGGGGGACACACACACACCAGAACAGCTGCACAGTCTTCACTACCAAGCCTGCAGAGCAGCTCCTGGGTCCCCGGATGACCGTACACTGGACGTCCAGCTGCATGACCAGCAGGCAGACAGCACTGCCCCCATCAGGGCCTGAGTTAGCAGCCTGTACTTACCAGGCCTGGGCCAGGCTAGGGTACACACTGAGCCCCGACAGGGGACAAAGAAGGAGGGCCTGAATCTCTGGG
This sequence comes from Rhinolophus hipposideros, assembly GCF_964194185.1. Classification (NCBI taxonomy): domain Eukaryota; kingdom Metazoa; phylum Chordata; class Mammalia; order Chiroptera; family Rhinolophidae; genus Rhinolophus; species Rhinolophus hipposideros. The sequence goes on from NC_138057.1 coordinate 83,104,148, forward strand.
GGTGAGGGGGACTCTGTGTGTATGGCTTTCTCTTCCTGGGGAGCTGACGGGGGTCTCAGAGCTCCAGATTTGGCACCCCAAGAGCCTGTCATGCTCTGTGTCTGGGCCTCTGCCATCATAGGTGATAGTGAGAACCCTGGCCTGAGGCTAATGCTGCCCCAAGATGGGTCATGGGGCTGGGGCATATGGCAGAGGCTGGGGTCCAGCGAGGCTGGCAGAGTGGAGGCCGGCACAAAAAGGGTTGGAAGCTGCCATGGGTGGAAGGCTCCACACCAGCCATAGGCAAGTCCTATTCCCAGGGCAGGCAAGGGGGCCATTCAGCCACCTTCTGTCCCTGCCAAGTGGACCAGAAGCCAGGTGGGCAGCCTGCTGGCCATTGCCAGGGGCTGTGGTCTAGGTTCCTCTCTAGTGTCAGTGGCAGCTTAGCCCCATAGGCCTCGAAGACCCACCCACTCTTCTGCTCTTCCTGGCAACCCAGCTGGTTCCTCCTGCCTGCCCTGGCCTCAGTGGGGAACAATGGGCCCAACCCTCTTAGCCCAGCTGTCAGACTAAGAAGGACCCAGAAGCCAGCGAGGGCCCCTCACCAGTCTAGGGGACTCTCTCTCATCTGCACTGGTGGGAAATGCCTCTGCCTAAGCAGTGACTAGCGATGAGACCGTTGGGCCAGGTGTCGCCAGGTGTGACGCCAGTATTGGAGGTGGAGAGCCCTCTCACACCAGGCAGGTGTCCCCAGTGCCCAGCTCATGTTTGGTATAGAGTGGGTTCCTGGTTAGGGTTAGGGTTAGGGTTTGCGGAGTCACCCCTTGGCCCTGGTGGCCTCACGCTATGGTGTGGGAAGGGCTGGCCTGCCTCCTGGCCCCTGAGCACACTGGGACAGGTGTAAGAGGCCTTTTTCCTGGAGGCGCGTCCCAGGCTCATGAGCCGACCAAGAGCTGCCCGCCCCCGGGTACGGTGGGAGAAGCACGGGCGGCACTTCTCGGGCTCCGGCCGCAGGCGCAGGAGAAGGAATGCTACGAGGCTAGCCGCCCCGCACTCACCAGAGTCCGCGCTCGGGCTCCGCTCCAGCGCCGCTCCTTGTGGCCGCTCGGGCTCCGCGAGGCCGGGCGCCGCCTCCGCGGGGCCGCACAGCTTGTCTAAGCTCCGGGCCGCGCCACTGGGGCCGGCCGCCGGGGGGCGCGCGCCCAGGGGCAGGGATTTTCTCTCCAGGACCGTCGGCAGCTCGTCTGCAGGCGCGAACACCAGGCGCTGTGGCGGCGGCGGCGGCGGCTGGCTCCCTGTCCGCGCCGGAACGCCTACCCGGGTCGGGGCGCGCGCCGGGCCCCGCGGGCCGCTGTCCGCGTTCAGCAACGAGGTGCGCAGGCCGGCCACGAAGCGCTCGAAGGTCAGGTAGCCGCTGGCCGGGGCCACCTGGCGCAGGCCCTCGAGCACGCCGCAGGGCAGCTCGCGAGCGTCGGCGCCCTGCCAGCGGGACTCGATCTCGCGCAGGTGTACGTAGCCGCGCCGTCGGTCGTCCAGGATGTCGAAGAGGGTGCGCAGGCTCTGCAGGAAGGCGCGCGGCAGCCCCTCGGTGCTGGGCGCCGCAGGCAGCCCGCGGCTGGGCTCGGCCATCGCGGCTCCGGCCATGAGCCCACCGGCCGGGCTCCGTCCTGGGCTGGGTCCCCGCCCGCGCCCTGCCTCAGTCCCCTAGCGGCCCGACCGCGGGGCCCGGCCGAAACACGCAACCGATCTCGACAATAGCTGCTACTTTTTGAATGGGCCTCCTCGTGGCGTCAGCGCTCATTAGCATTCGCGGCGGCCATTGGCCAAGGCTGGCCCATCTCCTCTCCGATTGGCTGAGAGGCGGTTTGATTTTTCCGGCCGAGGGGCCAGCGCCCTGGACGCTCCTGCCTCGGTGCGGGGAGGGGCTGGTGGCGAGCAGAGACCCAGGGCTAGCAGGGGTATCCCACTGTACCTCCCTCCTGGACTTGCAGGGTGGGGTAAGGAGCCCCAAGCGGACCCCCCTCCTACTTCCCCAGGTCCACCACACCAATCCTCTCACTGCGGCTCAGCCCTTTTCTCGGCTGAGCCTTCGGCACACCTCTCCGAGGGGCGGGGCCTGGCGCCCAACCCAAAATCTGTCCCCAGGTGGCCTCGTGGGATGGGGAGCACACCCCCTCCAGGGACCCATCGTTCCCCTCTAGTTTCCCTGAACGCTCTTCGCTGAGGGTCCACGGGCACAGAAACCGCCAACCCTGGGCCCCTTTCTCTTGCGCCAGGCAGGCCCCAAGAGGATTGCGGGCTCCAGCCAGCTGGGCGCTTCCCTCATAGAGGCCTCTCTGTCCCTACTGCTGCTAGCTCCTCGCCTGGCCCCTGGAGACAGCCTGGCCTTTCCTGCCTGCTGCAGGACAAAGCTACTTTTTCCTGTGTCCCCAGATCCCCATCTGGTGACCAGTTCTCCTTGGCTCCCAAGGTCCTCTGCTCCAGCCTCTTCCTCTGGCTGGACATCTCCTCCAGCTGCTCTTCTGGCTCTCCCCACCTCCTCAGGCCAGTCAGGCAGCACTGTTTCCCTCTGGGGTCCCTGCTTCCTTTCCAGCCCCCGTCCAGTCACTCTTTCTGGTCAGTCTGGGAGGGCCCCAGCCTACAGCCTACTGTCTGGCTCTGGGAGCCCATGACAGGACTGACTGGTGGGACCCTCCTGAAGCCAGGGAGCTGCCCAAGATACTATCTGCCTGGAACCCCTGCCTTCACCATTGCCTGTCCTCTAGGCCCTGCTCCAGGCGCCATTTCTCCCCCCACAGTATTCCCACCAGCACCTTGCCATTGAGCACTGACTATGCGTCGCCTGCTGCTTTCTGGGTAGACTATCCATCTGCAGGGGTAAATCAGCAGAGTTGCCAGACACCTTCAGACCGGCCCCCAGTACAGGGTTCACCTTGGCCTTCTGGCTGGCCTCCCTCGAGCCCCTTTTGAGTGGTCTGCGGACCGGGCCTCTGTGTCCTTGGGCCCCAAGGCATTGGTGTCTGTATCTCAGGCAGCAAGGGCAGTTGCCCTGGCCAGAGTGTGTGCTGGGTCCACTTCTCCCCTGGGGTTACGCCTCAAAGTCAGGGCTCCCTTAGTGATAAGGAATTTGGGGGGACCTAGAAAGCTGTGAGCTTGGAGTCACCATATGAAGCCTGGTCTCTCCCTGACTTCCCCATTTAGTGACAGGGCCAGCCAAAGTCCCAGGACCACATTCAAGCCATTTGTCCTGTAGTTCACCTCCCCCTTCGTCCCACACACTCTGCTCCCGGCATCCCCTCCCTGGCCCCCCTGCTTGGGCACTCCTGAACTTCGGCCTCTGCACTGCTGGCCCTCCTGCTGGAAACGCCCTGTCCGGTCTGCTCCTAGCTGATCACTGTGCGTCCTTCAAAACGCCGCTCAAGGACCTGACCCACCTCCGGAAGTCTGGGGAGCTGCCCCGTCCATCAAAGCATCAGGCTGCTTTCTCCTAGCTAAGGTGGTTGTCCCCCTACCATTCCCTGTGCTCTTTGGGAAGGCCTGGCGTTGGCTTGGCCCACAGTGGGTGCTCAGTGGATGGCCAGCACGCAGGATATCTCATCCTTCAGGTCACCACAGGAACACCATCCTTGGGTGGGACACCAAGCCATGGTGAGGCCTGTGGGATGGGACGGGGGGGGGCTAGGGAGAGCTCTGTGGGGGTTAGTGTGGGTGTGGAGGCCGGTGGCCGACAGCACGTGACACTACTGCTGCTCAGGACAGCATGGCCAGCAGTGCCCAGGCTGGGCCAGGGCGCCTGTGACCCTGAGCTCACCATGCAGAGGAAACAATGGCTCCTCAAAGTGTGAAGCTGTGGAGGAGGCCGCCCCCCCACACTGCCCCTTGGTCTGTGGGCTTCCCCATGGCCTCTGGCTAGGTGCTAGAGAAACTGGAATTGGTGCCATCTCTAGGCATGGGACTAAGGTGTGGCTTTCATGTCCTGAATTCTGATCACTTCCTCCTTCCAGTCTACTTCCCAGTCTGGCTCAACACTTTCCCAATGCTGTAGCTTTCAACTTTGCTGGGTGAGTCCCCTATGGACCCTGTACTTTTTGAAGCACTCATCCCAATTGTAATTACATTCTCACTGTGCCAGCCTGGAGCTCCCTGGAGGTAGGCAGGGGGATCGGGCCCTTCTGTCCCCTGCCTAGCACTGGGCATTGAGTGAAGGGTGGGCAACTGCCTCCCAGTCCCTGAGCCTGTCCCAGGGTTCTCTGGTCTACACTTCTGCAGTGACAACGAGGGACCCATGATGGCTTCTGGGCCCTGCTCCTCTGAACGCTTTGGATGAGGTCCTTGGGCAAAGGGAAGATGACTCCTTGGCCACAAGCCTGCCCTTGGCAGGTGATCCAGGAAGTTGTCACCCATCTCTGCCTCACTGGCACTCACCTGTCTGTATCCGTCTGCCCAGGTGGGTCAGCTTCACTCTCTTGGCCCTGTAGTTGCCTCTGGCTACGCAGCCCCGATTGTCCAAACCCTTCTGATGTCAAGTCCACCCCCACCTTGAGGCAGGATTCAGGGGTCACCCTGAGTTCATATTCTGACACCTGCCTTCAAGTGTATATACAGGGGTGATAGGGTTTCCATGGACTTTGTCCTGGGGTGTGGAACCCACTTTTTTCCCTGATTCCCTACCTCCCACACATAGCTGCCCCAAACTGGCCTTCAACTGCCACAAACTATTGAAGCAGACTATTCGTTCATTCATTCATCAGCAACACTCTCTGAACACTTGCCATGGCCCAATCACTGCGGCCCAGTTGGGCTTGGGATCCAACACTCATTTATTCAGTCAACAAGCATTAACTGACTGCCTCCTGCGTGCTGGGCATTGATCCATGGTGATGGGCAGAGCGGTGAACCAATAACATCTCTTATGGAGTTTACTTCTCATGGGGGGGGGTGGATTTGGGCAGTACAGAATGTAGAAAGGGAGCTGATATGACCTGGGAGGGTCGCCCCAAGGATTTGACATATAAGCAGAGGCCTAGCAAAGTGGGGCAGAGAGTCATGTAACTTTCTGGAAAAGAGCAATTGTCCAGATAGTAGGAACAGCAAGTGCAAAGGCCCTGAGGCAGGTTTAAGACCATCCTTGGAAAGAGAACTATTTTCAGGTCCACAGAACTTACAGTGGGCCCCCAGGGGGCTGTGAAGCTCCCCATCCTAAGCCAGGAAGGGTGTATGTGGGGGAGGGGGCTCTGTGCAGAGCCTGCCTACAGGCGAACACAATTACATTAACAAGACTTAGCGGGTGCCCACCTATGGGACAGGTTATTTTTCATTTTGGGTTGTAAAGCACTATCTAAATTAGTTTTAACCATGTGCATGCATTAGTTTTAGACTTAATAAAACTGATTTCTAAAACAAAGTTTTGTACCAAAATGGCCGAAACTACTTTCACATTCTTCACAAGGAAGTTCATGAACAGCAACATATTTTAAAACCTGATGGTTAAAACAAGGAAGGGCCAGGGGCCACTCCTGGGGGGTTCTGGTCACAGGGCAACGGGAGGGTGTGAAGGAGGGAGCCCCCAAGCATGCAGGGTGGTCTTCTTGACCTTGGCGACATCCAGACTCCTGGCCGTGAGACATCCACCCTCCCCAGCCCAGCCCAGCCCAGCCCAGCCCTGAGTCTGGCCTCTCACGTGACTATGGTGCCTGCCACCAGGCGTCTTGGTAAGCGCAAATATGGCCACGTGCAACCGCAGACCCTAGCCTCCCCCTCGGGCACCCCTACCTCTCCAGGCTGTGGGTAGAGGGGCTGTATTAGAAGTGGAGTCAGCCCTCATGCTCCCCGACTAGGGAGATCGCAGAACCTGCTGGGAAGGGCTCCCTGTCCTAGGCGCCCCGGACCCTCTGTCTCAGGCGTTCCTGACGAAGAGGTTGGGCTACTCCATCCACTGCGGCGGTAGCAACCCCCGAGGTCGGGCTGCGCTGGCCCGCGAGCTCGGGGGTGGGGCCGGGGCGGAGTCGAGGCGGAGCCGGGGCGGGGCCCGCCGGGTCCTGTGACCGGGGTCCGAGCGCGGGGGTCACGAGTGCCAAAGCGGCCGAGAGCGGCGTTGGCGGCGACATGGCTTCGGAGCAGGACGTGCGCGCCCGGCTGCAGCGTGCCGGCCAGGAGCACCTCCTGCGCTTCTGTGCGGAGCTGGCGCCCGGGCCACGCGCCGCGCTGCTGGCCCAGCTGGAGTCGCTGGAGCCCGAGGCGCTGCGCGAGCACTGCCAGCGCGCGGCCGCGGCCTGCGCGCGCCCCCCGGATCCGCCGCCCGACGTGGCCGCGCGCCTGAGGCCCCTGCCCCCGGAGCGCGTGGGCAGCGCGAGCCAAAGCGACCCCGAGACGCGGCGGCTCTGGGAGGAGGAAGGTAGGCGGGGCGGGAGGCCCGGGCGGGGCGAGGGTCCCAGTAGCCGGGCGCTGCTATCCGGCCGGAAGGGGCCCTGCCTATAACTGCGGACAGGGGAGAGGTTGTCCTTGTAAAACTTTAGTTTGCTTTATTACTTTGTGAAGTCTCCTGCCCTCTCACACGCACCATCTAGCAACTGGGGTGGGGATCCCCGCAAACGCTGTGGAGCTGGCAGGCGCCCCCAGGCAGCTCACATCTGGATGGCCAGTGCCCAGCCCACAGGAGTACTGACAGCGGGGGACCCCTTGTGCACTTTTATCTGCTCCTTTTCACCCCAGCCCTGGCGCAGGTACACGCCGGGCCTCTTGGCCCGGAGGTTGGGCAGATGCTCCTGGAGGAGAGCCTGCCAGGCTCTCCCCCACCCCCACCCCCATACAGCTGGAGGGGCCGGGCTAGGGTGGGGGGGCACTCTCAAAGCGGACCAGTCAGACCCAGTGTTCCTCTGAAGGACCCAGGTTGGGAATGAACCCAGAAGGACGTCATCCTTTGAAGTGTCCTGGCCCAGATAAGATCAGAATGTTATCTAGAAATTTCCATTCCCTGGCTGTCAAGTCTCAGTCCGAACACAGTTTGGCTTGCTCTAAAATGAAAGGGTGGTTGTGTGGCAGTTCCAGGCGTCTCCTGATGGTACCCCATGCCCTCAGGTTTCCATCAGATTGCCCTGAACAAAGTGGCCGTGCTGCTGCTGGCTGGCGGGCAGGGCACTCGCCTGGGTGTGACCTACCCCAAGGGCATGTATCAGGTGGGTCTGCCCAGCCAGAAGACCCTGTACCAGCTGCAGGCAGAGCGGATTCGGCGGGTGCAACAGCTGGCTGACGAGCGCCACGGGACCCGCTGCACGGTGCCCTGGTGTGCCCTCTCTGCATTATCTTGGCCTCAGAGTGATCCCTGCCCCTGTAGCCCCAGCCCTGCCCCACACCAGGACTTGAACCCCAACCCCAGCACAGCCCTGGACAGAGCCCAGCATCCACCAGACTGGACCCTGATGCCAGCCCCTGAGAGAGTCCCGTCTGTCAGAAGAGCCACGCCCCCCTGAAGGCTGACATGACAGCCTTGCCGTCCCTTGCAGGTACATCATGACAAGTGAGTTCACGCTGGGGCCCACGGCTGAGTTTTTCAAGGAGCATGATTTCTTTCACCTGGACCCGGACAGTGTGGTCATGTTTGAGCAGCGCATGCTGCCTGCTGTGACCTTCGATGGCAGGGCCATCCTGGAGCGGAAAGATAAGGTTGCCATGGCCCCAGGTACGCCCCATCCCTGAGACTGTGTGGCCTAGAACCAGTAACTAGGTAGGGGTCAGGAGGCCTGGCACAGAGGCCGGAATGCGCTGCCGGAGGCAGTGTGGTTTTGGGAGAGTGGCCTACCCATCTGGGCCTTGATTTCCATCTGTCATGTGAAACCACAGGGCTACTTGGATAATGAGATGGCTGCCTCAGCCCGCAGGGGCCTCCTCTGCCTCCAGCTTGCCTGGACTAGCTGGCTGAGGCTAGCCGGGAGCCCTCACGAGGCCCACCCCTTGCTCCCTGTGCAGACGGCAATGGGGGCCTGTACTGCGCGCTAGCGGACCACCAGATTTTAGAGGACATGGAGCGCCGAGGAGTGGAGTTCGTGCACGTGTACTGTGTGGACAACATCTTGGTGCGGCTGGCAGACCCCGTCTTCATCGGCTTCTGTGTGCTGCGAGGTGCTGACTGTGGAGCCAAGGTGGGCCGCCTGCCTCTGCCCCGCCCGGGGGCACTGCCCCGCCTCCGTCCCCCCACCCGTCCCACCCTTCTGTCCCGGCTGCAGGTGGTGGAAAAGGCTTACCCCGAGGAGCCTGTGGGCCTGGTGTGCCAGGTGGACGGCGTCCCGCAGGTGGTGGAGTACAGCGAGATCAGCCCTGAGACCACACATCTTCGCACGCCCGACGGAGGCCTGCTGTACAACACAGGCAACATGTGCAACCACTTCTTCACTCGGGGCTTCCTCCAGGTAGTCACCAGGTGTGTGCAGCAGCCGCCAGGTGGTGGCCACAGTGACTAGAGACGACCTGAGCTGGTGGGGCTGTGGTTAGGAGCTTGCAGGTGGGTTGGGTAGAGAAAGGTTCACGTGTCTAAAGAAGCGAGAGGCACCAGAGAGCCCGGCCGCTGGTATAAAGCTCTGTGGCCAGGTTGGCCCGCCCCTCTCGTGGCACCACCTCTGCCCAAGTTGCTATTTCACCTGGGCAGGGTTGTGGCCGATGGTGCTTGGCTCCCGGGCAGTGTGCAGGAGGATGTTTATGCCCTTCCAGAGGCCAGGGTCAGCTCCTACCACTTGGTGCCCTGCCAGGCCCATCTGCCACCTGCCCCACCTGGCCCCACCAGCTGAGAGGCGGGATGGGGCTCTCTCAGGTGTCCTGTCTGAACTGCATCTTTCCTCCCCTTGCCTTCCTGTGCCCCTCTAGGGAGTATGAGTCCTTGCTGAAGCCACACGTGGCTGTGAAGAAGGTCCCGTACGTGGACGAGGAGGGAAACCCCGTAAAGCCGCTAAAACCGAATGGGATAAAGATGGAGAAGTTTGTGTTTGATGTGTTCCAGTTTGCGGAGTTAGTGGCACAAGTCATTTATTTTTTCCTTCTCTCCTGTTTTGGTGGTGGGTTCTGAGACCCAGTTGGGCAGGGATGTGGCAGGCTGAAGTGGGGGAACACAATGGGAGGTGGGGGCTGCTGCCAGGTCTTGGGGGGGAGGCCAGAGGAAGCAGCCCCTCTGGGTGGGAGCATTGGGTACACCAGGGGCTGTGGACTTTGAGGGGACACCCAGGTCCCTCCTGAATCCTTTATCTGCTGTTTCTGGGTCATGTTGTGCGGGGGGGCTCCCAGGGTGTTTGGCCCTGGCTCTGGGGTCCCGCGGCCGGGGGGTTTGGCAGGGGGGAGTGGGAGGGAGGACTTGAAGCAGTGCCTGCGGGGTCCTTCCAGGCTCATGGAACAGAGCCTGCTCAGGCACTGCCCCTGGCCTGGCCTTCCCCAGCCTGGGATGTCGAGCACCAGCTCTTTCCCCACCAGGAACTTCGTGGCCTTTGAGGTGCTACGGGAGGACGAGTTCTCGCCGCTGAAGAATGCTGACTCAGCGAGCAAGGACAACCCCACCACGGCCCGGCGGGCCCTGCTGTGTCAGCACTACCGCTGGGCCCTGCAGGCAGGGGCCCACTTCCTGGATTCCCACGGGGCCCGGCTCCCCGAGCTGCCCAGGTGAGTGTGGGCCCTGGAGCGCTGCCAATTCTGCCATGTCTGAGCTGGGCTGGGGGCTTCTGCCATGGCCGTGCACTGAATGCAGGTGGCCATGTGCCCAGCCCGGCCACACAATGACCGCTGCTGCAGCCTTTTGGCCTGACCCCTGGAGGTCTGCTCAGGGCCCTGGGGGAGGCAGGGGGCTGCAGCTTTCACTGGTCATTCCAAACTTTGAAACCAACACCAGGTAGGATATTCAGAAAATGTCTGCATCCAGCACAACACGGGCAGTGAGGGTGCGAGAAGGGGCGGTGTTGGGTTAGGTTTTAACAAAGAAAGAAACAGAAACTTAATGCAGTTAAATCTCAGAAGGCCAGGGGGTCTCACAGTCACTAGAGACTGGAGCCCCGAGGCCGACTGGTAGCTTTTATTGATAATCATGCAAGGAAGTAGTATTATCTATTCCACAGTCTGTGAATCTCATACATCATGTCACAAAAGTGAATCAAACCAATTATCTTTGTCCCCAAGCAGCTGGAGCAGAAAGTCTTGTGATGACTTAGGTGAGGTATGCACCTCCCTGTGGGGCAAGGCTCTCATGTGGTAATAGTTCCGTTGAGATAAGTGGAGAGAACTGATCTTTATTGCCCTCATGACTTCTCTCACAATCAGGTGAGAGAGGAAAGCCAGAGTCAGCTTTTCCCAGGCAGGGGGGAAGGGCAGGCAAGGCTCCTTCCCGATTTTCTAAGGCAGCTCATTGGGGGTCCCCACTTGGTTCCGCCTGTCTTAGGTTGTATATCACGTGAGATAGCTTACCCATCTTTGGCTGCAAACCATCTTTTGGGGACCAGACAGAGACATAAGGTGTAAAACATTGAGAAAAGCAAAGTCCCCAAAAGACACAATCTCACAGACTTTTCTTTCCTCAAGGAGAGATGGAGGGACTGTCAGCTAGGCTGCTGTGTGACAATAGCAAGGCAGGTCACTTTTCAGGGCCGGGAACGAAAGGGACATTAGGTTTTTATCTCTCCTGATTGTCCGCAGCCACCACTTAAGTCTGTCAGCCCAGGCTCTCTGCAGGATGCCTGTGGGGGCAGGGGGACTTCCAGCCCAAATCAGGACCTGTCACTTGGGCAGGAGCAGTTTGTTCATGGTTCTGGGGTCCAGAGGAAGAGATTACTGAGAAAAGGGCTGTGGGAGCTGGGTGTGTGGTGGTCAGCCTGCTAGGCCAGGGAGGGACTGGACCAGCTCCTGTGATGGGTGCTGTGGGGGGACACAGCCCTGAGCACATGCTAACACCTGGGCTTCCTCAGCATGCCCGGCAGTGGAGAGCCTCCCGCCATCTGTGAGATCTCGCCGTTGGTGTCTTACTCTGGAGAGGTGAGAGCTGCCTGGCTGTTTGGCGCTTTTCTGGGGTCAGGCCTGTATGATCAGAGCAAGACAGTCTGGGGAGAGGTGGGTGCTTGGGTAGAAAGCCACAGCTCTGCCTCATTTTACCAATAGGGTAAGTACGTCCTAAGTTGCAGAGGACCTTCCGGGCCGTGGGGTGGGGTGAGGACTGAGGCCCTTGCAGGTCCTGGGAGGGGCAGGGAGGACGAGCCAGCTCCGGTTTGGCTCAGGCCCATCGTCTTTTGTGGGAGCCCTGCAGAAGGAGGAATGCTGGCTGGCTCCTGCCCTCTGGGTAAGTGTGAGCTTGCCAGGAGGGCGCATGCTGGCCTGTCATCTTGAGGTGGTACCCAACCCTTTTTCCCAGAAGCCCCTCCACAGCTCCAGGCAGAACTGGGATGCTGCCCGGGGCCAAGAGATGGACACTTGGCTTGTTTCCAGGGTCTGGAGGTGTACCTGCGAGGCCGGGAGTTCCAGTCCCCACTCATCTTGGATGAAAACCAGGTCAGGGTGCTGCGGCCCTGACCTGCCAACTCTGGAGTCTGCAGGGGTGAGGACATGGCCCCCACCTGGGGCTCTGGGGAGGAAAGCAGGCTGCTGTGTGTTTTCAGTCCATGGACCACAGAAGGAAGAGAGCTGGTTTACTACTCCATGGGGGTGGACCCTATCCTGTCACCGGTTCCCATAGGCCTTCTGTGGGCCAGTGAGGTCTCTGTGGGTCCATTCTTGGTTGTGGGGGCCGGCGGGGGAGGTAGAGGGACTTAGGACTTTGGACAGTGAGGCTGAGGGAGGTGTGGCGTCAGCTCAGCCCTGCCTCTGTCTGAGCTGACGCAGGACTGGACGGCTGCTTCCCTGTCCCACAAGAAGATCCCAGTGTTGGGGAGGAGTGCCAGCCATGCCCAGCTCTTCTGTAGATGTGCAGCTGAGGAAATGAGAGGAGGGGGACGGCATCCTTCCCTCACAGGATGACTTGTTTAGAGTGGGCTGCCCCTCCCTCCCTGGCAGATGAACCAGTGACTGGGATCAGGCTGGGGGCTCGGAGCCCAGCCTGCCCAGCTGAGGCCGATACCAGAAAGGGTCCGACTCCCCACCGTGAAGGGCTGGCTGTGCTGACGAGAGATGGCTCTTGGAGAAGCTGGGTCTGCACACCTGAGACTGAATTTTCTGTCTCCCAGGCCTCAGCCCCTCAGTCACCTCGGCGGCTGATTTAGGCAGCTGAGTTTTACTTACGTACTTCCTACAAGGACTATGGGACCAGTGTAGATGGCTTCCTATAATGGTGGTCGGTTAATCTGGAATTTAACCAGATAGGGAGCACCACTCTCACCCAGCCTGCCAGCAACTTCTGATCTTGGTGCTCACATCCCCCCTGCTCTATGGAGGGAGAGGCACAGCCTCCATATTTGGGGTCATGGCCTCCTCCCTGCTTCCCTGCAGCCTGGCCGAGGCTGGGGGAAGCCAGCTGGCCCTGGTCCCTTGTCCTGACTTTGCTGCTCTGGGCGCCCGTGCCTCCTTTCTCCTATGGATACAATGCAATAACATCTACCTATCCCCGCTGGTGTGATGGAGCAGCATAAAATGCAGCCTGCTGTTAAGTTGGGTCACCTGTCCCCCACGCCCGTCCCCACAGCCCACATCCTGCAGGGAACCCACTGGCTTCCCCAGAGGAAGCACATTATCTGGGTGCTGGGTTCAGGTGCCGCGGAGTCCTCCAGAGGCTTGGGGTGGACGGTGGTTACATCCACGCGTCCCGACCTGGGCGTGAAGGCAGGGCTGTGCCTGCGTCTCCCAGTCCTGTGCAAACCTCAGAATCAAACCATGTGCCCAAGGATACCCCGCTCGGCTGCGCCACAGGCGAGCAGTGGCCCAAGGCGAGGATGGCCTGCCCAGGGCTGCTCACTTCTGTGACTGCATCAGCTGCGCACGCTTTTCTGAGTTCACTTAAAAAGCAACAGCTATTTTTAAAAACAGCTTGCTTTTTAAAAAACTATTATTCAAATAATTATACTTTCACATAAAGTTTCAAACAGCACAGAAATGCCCTGCGTCCCCTTCACTGTTTCCTGTGATGTTTGCAGCTTATGTGATTTCAGGACACAGCCCCACACCAGCACGCTGGTGCTCAGTCACTGTCACAGGTGTGGGTCCCTGGGTCCTCACTGCACTCGGGAGGCAGGATGGGCCCATCACCACCAAAACCTCCTCCATGCGATCTTTGTAGCCATCCCCCATCTCCAACTCCAGACAACTGCCAATTAAGGAACTGAGTTTTGAAAGATTGCCAACGTCGTGATTCTCCCCATAAGGTGGGGCATTGCCAATAAACCCCATGTGCCGTGATTGACCCCTGGCCTGACAGTGCAGTCTCTGAAGAGCATGGGCGGTGGGAACAGCAACAACAGGTTTACAGCTGTGTCTATCCAAGGGCTGGAGGCCCTTTGGGAACGAGGGCCGACAGCCGAGCCAGCACCAGGAATCCCCTCACGCTTGCTCTGCCAGCTCTACCAGGGCCTGACAGAGCCTGCGATCACCTGGTGGGTCAGGCACCCCGGGGCAGCCCCAGAACCTGCCCCTTGAAGCAGCCCTCCGGGGTGGGCACCTGCACTCAGCTGTGACAGCGTGGTGACGTCCCTGCACTTGGGTTCTCGGGACTCCACCCCGTTGCCTGGTAACCGGTTGTGCAGGGAGGGATGCCCGAGGGCGTCTCTGGAACTACCTGCAGAACGGTGGGTGTGGGACGAGACCTGAGAGGTGGCCCCTAGAAGGGAAGGGACAGGAGGGCGGCAGGAGCTTTCTGGGTCTCAGCCCAGCCAGGTGCTGAGCAGGAGGCGCGCATAACGGGGAGCCTGCAGACACCCTGCCGTGTTACGGCCGGCGCCGCGGGGAGCAGTGGCTCGCCCGCCTGGAAAGCACCCGGGAGGGTGCTGAGCTGAGCAGGTCCGCCGTAACCCTAGGCTGCTCTGCCGCTGGGACAAAGCAGGCGCCGGGAAAGTGCGGTGACCCTCGGGGCACCCGAAGACCATCGGGCGGGGCGGACGCGAACTTCGCCGGCCGCCCTGCCCCCGACTCCGCCGTACAGGCGGGGCGGGGTCGCCCTGACGGTGGGGGATGGAGCTGGCCGCCCCGGACCTGCGTCCACTCCCCGTGGACCGGGCATCGGTGCAGACGCGGGCCAGCGACCCGGCCGGTCCTCACGAACCACGTGATCCAAGACAGCGGGGATCCAAGACAGCGGAACCCGCGGAGACCAGCGCACGCCCCGCCTACACGCGGGCGAGATGTACGCAGGCGCGGGTCGGTGCCAGCGCCGTGCGTGTGAGCTCACTGCGCAGGTGCAGGCGAGCGCAGACGCAGGCGCCGTAGGGCGTACACGCGCTCGTAGGCGCGGCACGGAGGGCGCACGCGCACTGGCGTTGGAGCGCGCGGCACAGGCGCATTGGCGGCGACCGCGATGGGCGGGGTGTTGCCGGCGCTGCGATGGCTGCCCGCGGGTGTCCGAATAACCGAGCCTCCGGCCCAGCTCGGAGCCCGGCCACTTGACGCCGCCAGTGGGCGGTGTCCACCGGGCAGCTTCCGCCTCTGTCATGTATCCGCCCGCGCCGCCGGCGCCGCATCGGGACTTCATCTCAGTGACGCTGAACTTTGGCCAGAGCTACGATGGCAGCAAAAGCCGGCGGCGCCGCTCGTGCTGGAGGGTGAGGGTCGGGTCGCGGGGTCCCGTCGTTTCCGCCCGCGCCCGCCGCCCAGGCCTGAGACGCAAACGCTCGTCCCGGCGTGCGGTGCTCGTGGGCCGGGCCCTGCGGGGGTCGCGCGGCGGGGTGGCTGCTCCCCCGTGGGTTTCCTGGCGGCCCTCGCGCGGTGAGGTGTCCCGGTTGTGAGTTCTCCACGGCTGCCACGAGCTCAGCACCGCCGGCTTAACGGCCGGTATGCTCCTGCTGCTCTCGGGCCGCACGCCGTCCCCACGCGACATCTGGGCGGACGCCATACCCAGCCGGGGCCTGAGCCCCAACACACGGATGGCGGGCTCTCTCTCCTCCGCCCGTGGACTGGACAGAAGTGGTGTCCCTGTCTGTATCCACGCTCCTCTCGCGTGTACTGGTGCATTAGCTAGTCACGTGGGGCCCGGGCCCAGCCTGTCACCCCCACGGACAGGCAAAGCCACAGGACTCCACACGGGACCTTCCGAATTACTCATTGTCCTCACCCAGTTTGTTACAGTTGAAGAGCTTTCCAGGCCTGTTCTTTCCAGTAAACAGAGTCACTCCGTCCCTCCCACAGAAATGGAAGCAGCTGTCGCGACTACAGCGGAACGTGATTCTCCTGGTGCTGGCGTTTCTGGGCCTTGGTGGACTCCTGTCCTACATCAGCGTGGCGGACCAGTGGAAAGGTATCAGCTCCGCGAGCGCCTAGACGACACGTCTTGTCACCTCACTGGCAGAACGGTCTTGCCGTGGACCTCACAGCTCCAGAGGACGTAAAGGGCAATGATCTGGCCGGAAATCCAGGGCAGAAGAGGAGTTTTTAGCCACCTTGCTAGACCACGACGTCCGCGTGACGACGTGACGGCCTCCTGAGTGGTGGAGGGCTGGCCTCGCTGTCCTCCATCCTGAGGTGGCACACTTCCTCTCAGTGCATCCCGTGAATGTCAACACACGTGGCCGTGTGGGGCCGCGACCGGCAGAGTCCCAGAGAGGACGCAGAGTCCTCCTGAATTCTTCTCAGGTTGCTAATTTTAGGAGGGAAGCTAACGAGCTGCTGCAGGTCGCCAAGTAATCTGCCTGTCGGCCACCATTTGTACTTCCTGGGTGGGAAATACTTGGGGTTGTGGGTTGGGGATAAGGACAGAAGCTGCCAAGTGCTTCGAGAAAGGGTCGGTTCTCTTTGGCCGTTCTTGAACTCAGGTCAGCGGCTTTCCCGAGGTGACCTGGTGTCCTTCGATGTCTAGCTGTGGTCTGTGAAGCACTTGGAGTCTCCTGAAAGCCTTGTGGCATATGTGAGGTGACACGTGTTCTCTGTTCAGCTCCGAACGGCAGGTCGGCGGACGAGCAGAAGATGAGGCCGGCAAACCCACCCGTCCTGCCAGCTCCCCAGAAGGCAGAGGCTAACCCAGAAAACGTCGCGGGAGTGCTACCTCAGGTACTTCCAGTGAGCTGTAGGTGCACAGGAGCAGGCAGGTGGCCGCATGTGTGTCCTACAAGGAGAAGAGAGAGAACCTGGGCCCGGCCCTTGGGTCAGGGAGGGACACTGAACTGCAGTCTGAAGGCTGAGGATGGGGAGCTGGGATTCACAAGGGCCTGCATGGGGCAGGGCGCAGGGGGCAGCGCAGGCAGCCCTGGAGGCTCCGTCAGCCAGCGGGGGCAGGATGTCCGACATTCACTGTGAAGACGCTCTGGGCGCTGGGTGGACATGGCGGCAGAGTCAGGAGTGGACGGCAGGAGGCGGCAGAGCACAGCTGTCTGGACTGGGAGAGCCTGCGCTTGGAGAAGTCTGGGCAGGACGGGGCCTGTGAGGGGAGGGAGCGCCCCTGGGGGAGGGGCCAATGGAGGCTGAGAGGGGCCCGGTTGGGAACATCGGGAGCTCCTTTCTGGACCTGCCCCACCTGTGTGAGGTGCCTGGGGCCTCAGGAGACGTGGGTGGTGGTGTCAAGGTCAGAGTCAGGTGTGGGAGCCCCCAGGGACCGGTGTCTTCTAGAGGGTGGAGGAGGAGCCAGGCCTAGTCCTAGGTGGGATGAAGGAGGCGAGGGGCCCGCAGGGGACCAGAAAGCATGCCCTCTGCAGAGAGGGGTCCCGGGAGATGGCCTCTGAGACCGGGGTGCTCTACGCCTAGGGACGCCCTGTGTCGCTCCTCAGGTGTGTGGGTGGGCGCCGCTGCTGGAGAGGATGCTGGGCCAGCGCTGGCCTCACACCCTGCGGGGCCGCCCCCGCTGCCTCTCTCCAGCGTCTGTGTGCAAGAGAGCGAATTTCCTCTTCGTGAAGCCGACTGGCGTTCCCTTGGCTTCTTTCGGCCGCTCTCTGACACACGGACTCATAACCGTGGGAAAGCAGAATGCGGCATGTCCCCCCAGAAAGTCGCGGGCCCACGCTCATGACGTCCACGGTCCCGTCTGGCGTCCAGGGAAGGCCTGCATGGTCAGGGGTGAACGTCCCCATCCCTTTGGTGCAAGAATCGGGGGTGAGGCCCTTCCACTTGTCCCCTGGACACGTCTCCCACTCAGTGCTGGTCCCCACGATGTTTTTGCGACGGTGCTTTGTTTTGGCTGGACCCGAATCTCTTGACCCCCTCCCCCCCTTGAGTCGTTCGAATCTGTCTAAGGAACATGTTTGCGGCTTCTATGGACGTTGAAAAGCAGAGATTGCACCTCGCGGGTCGGCCTCCTTCCTGTCCTCGGGGGTGCTGTCCCTGGGCACACCCACCGTGGAGGACTGGCTGAGAGGTCGAGGACGAGCGCTGCGTCCACGTTGTCGCTGAGTCTGGCGCCTTTGCCATAAGTGCTGAGGATAAGGAGGGCGGCCGGGGCCAGGCCTGCAGCAGTGTTCTAACCCTTTCGTGCTCCCGTCAGGCCTGTGACAGTCTGGAGTATCCCGGGTCTGGCCTAACCTCCTCGGGCTTAGATGGGGTGGACTGTGTGTCTGCGTCCAGCAGGGCAGTAGGTCGTGTGGAAGGACGGAAGTCCTCCATCCTGTGTATCGTGAAAAACACAAATAATCTGTCTGTGCACAGCCCTGTCTGGGATTGTGTCTGATTGGAACGAGCGAGTGTTCTAGGTGGGAACGGAATAGGAGCTCGTATGCCGCTTGAGTTCTCACGAGTGATTCTTGTGTTTGTCTAGGCAACTCGAAGGCATGTCCGTCGGGGACCTCCCCACCTGCAGATCAGAGCCCCAAAGAAAGCCTCAGAGGACAGGAGGCTGGGTGCCACCCAGAGGCGGGAAGGGACAGCGGATGCGACTCAGCAGGAAGAGCACCCCCAGAGAACCCTCGTCAGGTACTGGGGGCACCAGTGGGCTGGTGTAGGTGGCGTGTCTGAGAAGCAGCAGGGTCCTGTGGGTGTCTCACTACGTTGCCTCCCGAAGCAGACTTGTGTTCTCCATCATGTGTGGGGCCGAGGGTGGAGGCGGGGGCTGCTGCCTCCTGGTCCAGCGTGGGGGCGCAGCCTAGCTGCTGCTGGGTGGCCACATGGGCACCTGCGTTTCTGTCCCGCACTGGCTGACTGCTCCCCCTTCCCTCCCGGTAGCTGGAGGGGGGCCATGATTGAGCCGGAGCAGGGCACTGACGTCCCCTTGAGAAAGGCCGAGGTGCCCACCAGGACTCAGAACCAACGAGGTAAGGCCCCACCCGCGCCCTTCGGACCTCCCCACCTGGACTCGCGGATGAGCCTTCAGGGTGCGCAGTGCAGCCCTGCTGTCCCTGTGATACTGGTCATCTTTGGATACCCAGGTGGGCCCCAGGTCCTTGGGGTCACATTTGTCAGAACATGCGGCTCCTTGTGGGCCATTGTCCCGAGTCCAGGCCACAGACACAAGAGGCATGCGTGTGCAGCAGGCTCCTTTTCTTGCCTGTGTCTGGTCCACGAGGGGCCTGGGGACGTAGAGACAGAGCTGCCCTTCCGCGTCTACCCCTGGTGAGAGGGGTCGGCGGCTGGGAGGCTCCCTGTCTTCGGCCACCAGTGGTTCGGCGCCTGCTGGTGCTTTGTGGGCCCTGTGCAGCTCGTCTGCCTTGATCTCACGGCTCCCTTTGAGGTCATCAGTCAGGCGTAGCTCTGTTCCCTAAACAGGAGAACTGAGATTAGGTCAGGAGCCACCAAGGCCATGGGCTTGGTGTGTGGGGACTCGCACCAGGTCAGCTGAGTCCGGGGCCCCGGCTGTCACCCTCCGGTCCTGCTGCTGACACCTCGTGGAAGGAGGACGAGGGAGCCCAGAGCTGGGAGCGGCACCCCAGGCCCGTGTGGACAGAGCAGTGGTGTGACCTGAAGAAGGGATGGCAGAGCCCTGGGGGTCACACGAGTAGGCCTCAGTCTACACAGAGGGGACACGTGCTGTCCTGTATACCGTGCCCCTGTGTGTGTGCCCTGCCATGTGTGGAGAGAACACACTCCTAGATGCGTAGGCTGCAGAGGGGCCTCGGCGTGTGTGTTCCAGGCGTTTCCTCTATAGGCACCCGAACATGGGTTCTGACAGACCCAGAGGCTTGTCCACGTCACCAGCAGCTGTCACAGTTGACATTCCCAAACCCCAGTGGCCCAGTGCAGTACTCTGGCTGCTGCTGGTCTGCTGCCTCCAGGTTGTTTGCTGGCTGAGTGCTCCCTGCGGCCCCCGGGGGTACCTGCCAGCTGCTACTGGCAGTGGATGTGATGAGCCAGGCGGGTGCGAGTCCAAGCTGTCATGTGAGGCCCTGGGGTCTTGCCACCTTGGCGGCCGTGTCCAGCTCCAAGGGTCCTACCTCTGGCACTGAGCCCCGACCCTCACTGTTGTCCACTGCTGCCCTGTGGCCTGGACAGTGTCCCAGGTCATCAGCGTCCCTACTTTGGGGCTGCAGCAGGGTCGGTCAGCTCCAACCAGGTCCAGGTCACCATGACCCGCTTCTCTCCTTCCAGCTTCCCCAAACGAGCGCCAAAAGGCCGTGGTAGATGCCTTCCGCCATGCCTGGGCTGGGTACCGCAAGTTCGCCTGGGGCCACGACGAGCTGAAGCCGGTGTCCAGGTCCTTCAGTGAGTGGTTCGGTCTCGGCCTCACACTCATCGATTCCCTGGACACCATGTGGATTTTGGGTCTGAAGAAAGGTACCTGTCACTCCCCAGCACTGTGTGACATGCGGGCAAGTGGGCGAGCCCTGCCCGCCAGGGTCCCCGGCTGCTGTGGCCGTGGACGGGTTCCCTTCTCCTGGGTGACAGGAGTAGACATGCAGGGCATAGGCACTTCCTTTGTCACCTTTCGTCCAGGCGACCGGGGACACTCAGCTGAACACCCTGCCGAGAGCCGAGTGTACGTGCTGGCGGGTGTCCCAGGGCATTTCCAGCCTGCATTCCTGTCAGTCGGGAGAGGGCCCTGTGACAGGAGGTGGCACGTGATCTGATGTAGCTGCCAGCACCCCGGATCTGTCTCTAATGTCCTCGTGCCACACAGATTGGTGCAGACGGGGTCACGCGTCATCAGTTACTTTTAACTGATAGTTTAAACATCTGTTGTAAATTTCCTGGGCAGGTTGGAGACCCTCTGCGGTCCTCACGTGGTCCTTTGTGCGGTGGCCTGCAATGGCTGACCCCTTTGCTGCGTGGGCTCTCTCCAGCCGCACGCTGGCGCATTTCATCTGCAGGCTTCAAGAGGCGGGGCTCGCCCTTGCACTAGGAAATGAGGTCGACCCCTCGGGGACCAAGCTGGACAGGACAGAATGCACATAGCCCCAGAGCAACAGGCCATGGGGTGCTGGAACCGTGGCCATGTCCTGTACTCTCCCGTTTTGTGTCCTAGAGTTTGGGGAGGCCAGGCGGTGGGTGTCCAAGAAGTTACGGTTTGAGAAAGACGTGGACGTCAACCTGTTTGAGAGTACCATCCGGGTCCTGGGGGGCCTCCTGAGTGCTTACCACCTGTCTGGGGATGCGCTCTTCCTGCAGAGAGCCGTGAGTGTCCTGCACCCCGGGATAGGAGAGTCAGGCACCCCACGTCTCCCCTTTGCTACAGGGACAAGGTGGGGCATCCACTTCTCTCCCCTGCTGTTCATTTGCCTGTTTCGGGGCCTGTATTGAGCTGAGCACACTGCCTGGCCCCCCGCAGCCGGCAGGGGACCAGCTCACTGCTGCGGCCGTGAGCGTCAGGCCATGTGAAGCCAGCTAGCTCACATCTGCCTTCGTACTTGGATGAAGGGGGCGGGGCGGGCGTCTTTGGCAGCACGTGGTGATCTCCCCGCACTGTGTCAGGAGGACTTCGGGAATCGGCTGATGCCTGCGTTCCAGACGCCCTCCAAAATCCCGTACTCTGACGTCAACATTGGCACTGGCGTTGCCCACCCACCCCGGTGGACGTCTGACAGCACAGTGGCCGAGGTGACGAGCATTCAGCTGGAGTTCCGAGAGCTCTCTCGTCTCACGGGAGTTAAGAAATTTCAGGTATGGGGCTGGGGTTTCTGGGGGCTTCTCGCGGGGTCTCTGGCTCATCACAGTAAGTGCCAGTGCGTGGACACTGACCCTTGGCTGGAGACCGCTGCCGCCTTTTTCCTTAGAGAACCCCGTTTCCTCACTGATTATTGGCAGGGACTGGAGGCCGAGCCCTCTGCCCTGACCCTGCCCTATGCAGTGACGTGTCCTTAGGGCCCTGGCAGAGCTCTGTGCCCCGGGGCCTCTGGTCATGGCTGTGTGCTGTCGAGATGCTGGCGTTTTGTAGGCAGTTCTGTGCTGGCGACATCGTGGTTGTCCTGACTGGTGCACGTGGCTCGGGCCCCAGTGCCCATGTGGGCATCTGTCCTGGGTGGACTGCTGGGGTGGCATCGCGGGCATGTGGCCACCTGCTGTGTGATGGGGTCGGGACGTGGTACAGGGCATGAAAAGGGTGTTCTCATTTGTCGTTCGCTAACTTGTTACCCTAGTGTTCAAGTGTCTGTCACGTAGTTCCTGTCCCCTGTTGGCAGTGTCGTTCTTCTCGTGGGTGAACTCCTAGGACATGGGGGTACTTCTGGGCTGGGGCTTCCATTCCTTTGGGTTTCTGTCTTTCTGCTAAATTGAGAAAATTCACATATCGAGAAATTTTGCCTTTTCTCGTGTATGTTGCCGTGTCCTCACGTTTTGTCCCTACAGCAAGTAAGACAGCGCTGTTAGCGGTCCCCACCGTATAACTGAAACCGCACACCGTGGGAGGGGTACGTGTGTCTGCTTTCTGTCACAGCACCATGCTTTCAAAGTGCATCCCAGGTGCCGTGTGGGTCAGCAGCAGCCCTTTCGTGGCCAGGCCGGGGCCTGTTGTGTGGTCAGCCCCTGGTGCCTGACGTCCGCCAGCGTGTGAACACTGGCTGGGTCCTGGCGTGGGGCGCCAGGGCAGCACCGCCATAGTGGGGCCCTGCAGCACAGGGGCCAGTTTCACCAGTCATCGTCCTTGGTTCTGAGCAGGCTCGGGGGTGTGCAGGGACATCTTGCTATGGGTTTGGTGTCTGTGTTAAAGACGTGCAGCCTCTTCTCAGGGCTTACGGCCACCTGTCTACCTGTGTAGAGGGGTGTCAGGCCCCTCGCCCGGTGGCCGATGAGAGTAGCTGTCTTGGCATTGTCAAGGTGGAGTGAAAACCCAGCACTTGGCCAGTTACTCAGGAGGCGCTTGCAGTGTCCCATGCTGCTAGGGCTTTGCAGTCGCTGGGGCTGGAAGAGGGAGCAGTACCGTGGCCCTCCGAGGGGTGGTCAGTCGGTGTGGGGGTGTGGCCAGAGCCTGGAAAGCGCCCCCGTGCTCTGATGAAGTGTGCACAGCTGCAGGGGCACAGCCGTGGCGCGCTGCCCGACTAGGCTGGCGAGCCTGGAGCAGCCGAGGCTGCTGGGGTCTTGAAGGGTGACGAGGAGTTGACAGGTGGCCGCTAGCAGCAACCTGGGCTCAGAGCAGATGTGCCTGCCTTTCCTCAGGAAGAGGAGCAGACGGCCAGGTGGGGCGGGGGTCCTGAGGACACAGCCCCCCCGGAGTGGGGCTGAGAACTGCCAGGACGACAAGGGCCGCCCAGTGGTCAGGGCCCGTGGCGTGGGCTGCCATTCTCCAGGGACCTGTAGGGAGCAGTGGGCAGAGGAGTGCTGCCAGGACGCCACTGGGCGTGGATCGGTGACGGGCGGCGCACGGGCAGCCCTCGCTCAGCGCACTCTCCCCTGTCTGCTCAGGAAGCCGCGGAGGAGGTGACGAGGCGCGTCCACGCCCTGTCCGGCAAGAAGGACGGGCTGGTGCCCATGTTCATCAGCACCCACAGCGGCCTCTTCACCCACCTGGGCGTGTTCACCTTGGGCGCCCGGGCCGACAGCTACTATGAGTACCTGCTGAAGCAGTGGATCCAGGGCGGCAAGCAGGACACGCAGTGAGGCCCGCTTCTACCGCCTGGGCGCGTCCCTGGGGCTCCGCCCCCGGGCTCTCGGTCAGGCCCCGCCACGGGGACCTGCTTCTCAGCACAGCCACTGTGCCTAGGTGGGGCCTGGCCGTTCGCTGAGCTGCACGCTCCTCGGTGCCGGGCGGGGCCCCAGCTCCCCGCCGAGGTGGCTTCTGGGCTCAGGGAGGCAGCTCTGCCCTCCCCCTCACGGGGACGTGGAGGCGGCCGGACCTCCGGGCCTCGCTCTGCCTTCACTTGGCTGCTTCAGCACGTCCACGGTCCCAGCTGGACTGCGGTGGCCCACTCACTTGGAAGTGCGCATAAACCCTCATGAGGGACCTGGAACGGCCTGATGTCTCCAGCCCAGGGCTGATTGTAACCCGGGTCCCTGGGAGGGGGGTGCAGCTCCAGGCCGACCCCAGGGTGGAGATGAGGGCATCACCACCAGGGAGCCCGCCTTCCCGGGCGTCTGGGGGCTGGTTGAAGGAAATGTCTCTGTTCAGGGAGCAGAAGGCAGTACCCTCAGCCCTGTGGGATGAGCCACCGCAGGCCTCTCCCCAGGCTGGTGTGGTGCCCCCCAGACAAGGCCAGGCCTGGCGCCCACAGTGCGTAAATGACCACTCAGGGCCATGCGCCTGCCTGGCCTGAGCATACAAGACTTGCTGGTCTCTTAGGTTACGGGACGACTACCTGGAAGCCGTGGAGGGAATCCGAAAGCACCTGCTGCGCAAATCGGAGCCCAGCAAACTCACCTTCGTTGGGGAGCTTGCCCATGGCCGCTTCAGCGCCAAGATGGTGAGCAGGCGCGTGGTGCAGGTGCGGTCGGGGCACTGCCTTGATGCCCGGGCTCTGAGTCAGGGCGACGAGAGAACAGTGGGTGCGGCCAAGGAGTGTGAGGTGTCACGGGTAGACGCAGGCTGGGCTGTCTTCTCCTCTCCCCTTCCCTCCCCTCCTGCCAGGGCCCAGCTCGCCTCCCCCCATCGCTTCCCTCACCCCAAGAAGGACCCCCCTTCGTGCTCCAGGGTCTGTTCCCCTTCCCTACCTCCTTCCCCCTGCAGCTGGTGCTCCATTGGTGTTTGAGGGGTTGGGGGAGGCTCGAGTCAGTGTTGGCGTACCCAGGACGTGGGTGACCTTCCACCAGCTTGTCTGCCCCTGTTGAGCCCCTGGTGCTCGGCCTGTAGTGTAGTGGCCGGTCCAGAGGCGGACACGGCTCAGGCCTGTGACTCCCGCGCTGGCTCAGTGGTGAGGAGAGCATTCCAATTCCAGGACCACCTGGTGTGCTTCCTGCCAGGGACGCTGGCTCTGGGCGCCCACCATGGCCTGCCTGCCGACCACATGGAGCTGGCACGGGAGCTCATGGACACTTGCTACCAGATGAACAGGCAGATGGAGACGGGGCTGAGCCCCGAGATCGTGCACTTCAACCTGCACCCACAGAAAGCCCAGAAGGACGTGCAGGTCAAGGTGAGCAGGCGGGCGGGCGGGGGCGGGGGCGGGGCAGGGCAGTGCTGTGGGGCCTCACGGAGCCTGTGCCCCCAGCCAGCCGACAGGCACAACCTGCTGCGCCCCGAGACGGCGGAGAGCCTGTTCTACCTGCACCGCCTGACCGGGGACCCCAAGTACCAAGACTGGGGCTGGGCCCTCCTGCAAAGCTTCAACACCTACACACGGGTGAGGCCCGCCTCCTCGCTGCTCCTCCCCCGCGGTGGCTGAGCGGACATTCCTCAGGGTTCAGGGCCCCTGGGACCCAGGGTCTTGGGCCGGGCATCCCTCGGTCAGGTCTCGAGGTTACCAGCCAGGTGGGGGGGGCCCAATGTCCACAGAATGCGTCCCTCCTGAGTCCTCCTCATGGCCTGGGCAGCTCTGTCCCAGCTGGGACGACCTAGGGCCACTGCTCTCCGGCCCGGCCGCTCAGCACAGCTGACAGTTGACCTTTGCCCTGTGGTGTATGAGGCACCGGGTTCTGGAACCATCAGGCGACCTCAGGGCCTTTGCGAGGACTCTGCAGGCAGAGCGCATGGTCACTTGAGGGCAGCTGGTATCGCCCGGGGCGTCTGGAGGAGCTGTGGCAGACCCCCGGGGCAGCCAGTCCCCTTGTTCCCTCCACCCCAGACCTTGCCCTGGGACCATGCTGCTCCTGTGAGGGGGCGCCTCTGGCCAACAGCCAGTCCTGGGTGTGGGGTGGGCTGTGCCTGCAGCCGTGACGCCTCGGCCTTTGCAGGTCCCCTCGGGCGGCTATTCTTCCATCAGCAACGTCCAGGATCCCCACAACCCCCAGCCCAGGGACAAGATGGAGAGCTTCTTCCTGGGGGAGACGCTCAAGTACCTGTACCTGCTCTTCTCCGACGACGCGGACCTGCTCAGCCTGGACGCCTATGTGTTCAACACCGAAGCTCACCCACTACCCATCTGGACCCCTGCCTAGGAGTGGGCACTGCCTGGGGCCTGTCGGCCACACCCTGTCAGCAGGACCCTCGCCCTGGCCAGGTCCGCCCTCCTTGACCTTAGCTGTGCAGTACCCACCTAGCTGGCTGGACGTGCTCCAGGCCAGGCTTGTGACAGGGCAGCAGGCAGCTGGGTCAGGATGTCATAGGGCCCGTGAGCTGCTGGGGTGGTCGCTGTCCCTGGGCTCCTTGTCTATGGTTCCCACACGGACATCGTTAGGGACGAGGAGGAGGAGCCAGTGCTGTGGTTCAGGGGATCCAGCCTCCCTTTGCCTCGTACCCCCTGAGAAAACTCAAATCGTGACCTACATTCCTGAAACTGGACATCCTCCTGTCAGTTGGTACCAGGGCTTCCTGGGGACCCCGGGGCCATTGTGTTGTGTTCCGAGACAAGAGCCGAGCAGACATGGTGATGCCACTCCCCCAGGATCGTGGCCTGTGAACATGTGCTGACCCGAGGCCTGGGGGGGTGTCTTTGGACACCGCTGACCGGAGGGCATGGGGATCCAGGCTCCTGGCTGGCTGTGGTGTTTACGTGTTGGACTCAGGGACCCTCCTCACCCTGCCAGGGCGGGGAGGGCTGAGGGGTGGGTGGCAAGTTCACCCCGCTCCCAGGCCACCCGGATGGAATGGACTTTTCAGTCGGGATAAAAGATTTGCTCTAATTGGTGTCTCCCGTGTGTGCAGGAGTCTTGTTTCCTGAAATGTCTGGGTTTCGGAATTGGGGGCAGTGGTCTGGGCCCCTCACTCTGTCCACTGAGGTCTGCGTCCTGCCATCACCTGCAGGTGGTAGAATGGAAAGTGTCAGCACGGTGAGGTGAGTGCCTGGCCTGGTGCAGGGGACAGGAAGGTGCCTAGGTGTGAGTGGCACAGTGGGCCTGGCCTTGCACCTGCTCTGCCTTCTTCCCGCATGTGGGGGAGTCCTCTCTCCCTACAGTGTAATCTGCAGAGTCCATCCCTTAGGACTGACCTGGGGCAGTTTCTGGAGAAGACAAACCTGGGCCCTGGCAGGGGGGTCCCCTGCCCCCTAGGACCGGATGATCTTGTAGGACAGGCCCAACTCTTCTCTCGTGTTAAGCTAGGAGCCCACTGCCCTCATCATCTCTAGAAGATTCGTGTCCGTCAAAAGCCAGGGCCTCTCCAAGCGCCAGACAGGTCTCTAGAGGTCCAGCCTCCATGTCAGGCAGGGCCAGGGTTCTCGGATGTGTTCCCTGCTGCTCCCCATGTGCAGGTGCCCTGGTGGCCGCTCCTCGCTCTCCAACGATCACCCCAGGCCCGGCTCCCAACCCCACACGTCCTATGCTTGGACAGATGTGCAGGTCCTGCCCCGGGTGTGGCCTCTTGTCCCAGCCTCATGGCTGCTGGCTGCCCGCCTGCACAGCCCCCACAGCTGGAGAGCGTGGCATGCTTCCCGCTGGCCCCTCCTGGCCAGGGGCTCTCGGCAGCTGTGTAGCAGGACTGACAGTCCACCTCAGGTCCGCTGGGACACAGGGCCGAGGCAACCCAAAAGGCAGACTCCCTGCCCCTGGACTCCCAGCAGGTGGGCTGGGGGTGGCCGCGTGCTGAGGCAGAGCCACTCCGCGGGGCTCCCCAGGGATGCTCGCAAGGTGGTGACTTTGCAAAGCTAAGGGCAGGGAAGATCAGTGGGTAAGTCTTGGCAGCCTCTCATTTCTTGGTGTAACAGCTCAGCTGGCCACGGGAAAGGCGACCCCCCCCAAACAGCAAACTTAGAGTTGAGGATTCTGTTTTATTAAACATGTGGCTGGTTTGGGGAGGTTGGGCAGTGTATTCACCATGTCACACTCCCTCCTCCCCTGCAGGGACCACAGCTGAGACAAGAGGCTTGGCTGGGCCACCAGATGTTTATTGAGCCCCTAACCTTGGGCAAGGCCCTACTGAGCCTTGTGGCCCAGTGGGTTCAGGAAGATGGGCCTGGG
Organism: Rhinolophus hipposideros; assembly: GCF_964194185.1. Lineage (NCBI taxonomy): Eukaryota > Metazoa > Chordata > Mammalia > Chiroptera > Rhinolophidae > Rhinolophus > Rhinolophus hipposideros. The sequence goes on from NC_138057.1 coordinate 83,131,550, forward strand.
CTCCTCACCCTGGAGTCCCTTGGAGATGCTCCCCTGTGAGTCCTGGTCCTAGCTGGGGGAGTGCCCCTTAGTCTCTGTGCCATGCGTGCTGCAACCGCTGCTCACGTCTGGCTGCCGCAACCCACTCGTGGATGATGCTGGCCTCCAGCTCACGTGCCTCCCGGACAGACGTGGGGTCTAATGGGTGGGACGCTCTGGGGAGCAGGCACGGGTTGGGGGAGTCACTCAGCATGGCAGGCAGACCCGAGGCTCACCCCCACCCCAGCCCATAGCCAGCCATGGGCCCAGGCTGGGTGCAATGCCCCCTCCCAGGGCAGGACCATACCTGAGGTCCAGGTGATGTGCTCCCCCACGGATGGTGATGGCGAGGACCGATGCACTCAGGTTACTCTGGATCTGTGTCAGTCAAGGGACATTCCATGTGGAGGCAAGCCCCAGGCCAGTCAGTCCCCCAGCCCTCCTGCATGCCCCAGCTGTGGGGTGCAGCTAAAGCAGTAGCACGGGGCAACTATATAGCCAGGATTGGCCCCATCATAAGGGATAGGTGAGCCAGAGGCCAGGTCCCATTAAGTCAGGAAAAGAATCAGAAAGGGGAAAGGATGAAATAATGAAGGTGTGGACATCGGCAAAGGCAAAGTGGGTTCCTGGAGAAGATTCTGTGAACCCACAAGGACAACTCTGCACAGGACACTGCTACCATCTAACGAGGCTCCAGTGGGTCGGCCCTGAGCAACTCACCCCACCCCCTGCCCAGGGGTCCAGGTCACCATTGGAGAAGATGATGTTGCTGGCAGCTCTGAGATCTGAAAGGGACAGAGCAAGTGGTGATGCGGGGACCGGCACAGCCCTCAGATCTGGGAGCCATGGGGCAGATCAGACCACAGTTTTGACCTTGGGAGTGGGGAGAGCAGAGCTTGCTCAGTGTAGAGGGAAAGACACTACCCCTGACCCCAACCTGAACCTCACCAGCCCCCCCAAAGCTGGTCTGCAGCCAGTCCCGCCGGGGCCACACGCCCCACGTGTCCAGGCAGTACTGCTGGCGGAGCACCTCAGTGAATGGCAGGTCGGGAAAGATGTCTGTCACGTTGTTACTGGAGAACGTCAAGCTGATCTCAGTGCAGGCCTGCAGGACCCCCCCCCCCCACGCTGGATCAGGCCGCCGAGGTAGGGTACCTCACTCAACAAGCAGCCTGGGCAGCCCCAGGCCCCCTCCCCATTTCAGGCAGTTCCAGGCCCTCCCCTCCATACCTGGTAGTCTCAGCCCTCACCCCATTCCTGGCAGTTCCCGGCCCCCCGCCTTCTATACCTGGTAGTCCCAGGCCTTGGCGTCGGGGCCCAAGCCACAGCCTGTGGGGTCCGCACAGGCCTGGTACAGCCGGTAGATGTCATAACAGGGCTCGGTACCCGAGGAGTTGTACACCAGCCCTGCAGGGAGAGGGGTGCTAAGGCCAAGCGCCTGGACACCCACCCTGCCCCCTCAAGGGGTCCTGCAGGCGTCAGGGGCTCTGGGGTGTGCACTGTCATCTGCCATCCATGCTGGACCTCCTAGAGCCCCTTGGAGCAGTGACCCCCAGGCTGGGCCAGGAGGGGGATGGCCATTTCCTACCTAAAAACAATGGCAGGGTATCCTGGGCCCTGAGGTCCCCTTGGGATTCCCCCCCCCCCACAGCCCTTGCCTGCTCCTCAGGCCATCTGCCCCCACACTCGGCACCCGGCCCAGGGCTGACGGACAGACGCACCCGCCAGTGCTCGGAGACCCTGGATCCTCTGGCTCTCATTCAGCAGCCGGTCGCAACCGACCTAGGGGAGCAGTGCGGCACCTCAGCATGAGACACCCCCTCGCGGCCTGCAGCCCACTCCCCAGCTAGCCCCTGGTCCCAGGCTGCAGAGTGGGAGGTGGCCCTGGGGCTGGCCCTTCCCTGGGCATGGGAAGAGGTGCCTCACCTGGATGGGGTTGGCAGGGAGGCTCCCCATGAAGTCGGTGGGGTACGGGTAGTCCATCATGGCCAGCACGGTGAAGGCGTTCCGGGCAAACCCGAACAGCTGGGCCAGGTCCTTCTGGCCCGTGAGTGGTTGGCAGGTCCCAAGCTCCTGGCTGACCACCTTGTAGGCTGCCAGGAGTGGGTAGGACAAGGGCCTTTGGAGGCTGCTGGCATGTGAGGGGTGGGGGAGGGGGGACAGCCTCCTCACCTCCCTGGAGGAACAAGTCCTTGATCTGCCGGAACGCATCCTGCACGGCCTGGGCACACTTGGGACTCTGGTCCTCAAAGTCCTGGAGAACAGACCAATTGTGGCAGCAGCCCCCGTGCCTGGGCGGACCATGCCGCGCCCCCACCCCATGCCCTCACTCACCACAGAGACGGCTCGGAAGAACTGGTGGGGGTCACCAACGCCCGCCACCGACACCATGGGGGCACTGGCCGCCAGCGCCCCCGCCACGAGGTAGGGGTACTTCATCCTCATGTAGGCGCTGAGCACCCCACCATAGCTGTTGGGGTGCAGGGTCAAGGCTGCGGCCCTCCCGCCAGCGCACCCGCCAGCCCCAGGGCCGCAGCAACTCAGGCAGCAACCTGTCACCAGCTGGGCCCACGCCGCCAACCCCCCCTTCCCCTTGCCCTCCTCAGCCCCCAGCGCCCCCAAGAAGGACCAGAACACCACAGTGTTCTGGCCCTGGGGCCAGGTGCACATTTGTTCCTCGGAAAGGAGATAGAGGACCCACCTCCCGCCGAAGGCAATGACTGGGGAGTCCTGGGCCCCGAGGTCACGCCGCAGCGCTCCGATCAGCCTGGCGAAATCGGCCAGGGCCTGCTCCACGGTCAGCAGCTCTGTGTGCCCACGCCATGTGGACTGCTCACCAAACGGCAGCGACTTTCCGTAGTAGCGCTGTGGGCGTGCGATGGGCAGACACTGACCCCACGCCCGCGCACCCACCGGCCTGCCCCTGGCCCACCGCGCTGCTGAGTACCCGCGGGGTACCCACGTGCTCTGCAAACACGACCAGGGCTGCCTGCTGCGCTGCCAGCTCCAGGATGAACCCTGAGTTGTTGGCAAAGGACCACACGTCGCCCTCGTTGCCCGTGTAGAAGAACAGGGGCCCCTCGCTCCTTTTCCAGAACTTGTCTGTCGGGTGAAGAAGAGCGGGGTGAGGTGTGGGACAGAACACCCCAGAGCCAGGCATCCCTGGGCAACCTCACCTGACACCAGGAACCTCTGGCGGAAGGTCTTGTTGCCAAACCTCTCAAAGTTGAAATGGTCCAGAAACTGCTCAAAGTAGTCTTCCCGGAAGTCAGGGTCTGGGGCTCTGTGGGCTGGAGGGGCGATGCTCAGCGGACGTGACCCCAGGGGCGGTAGGGGAGGACCCGCGGGGCAGCACTTACCCCCGGCCTCCAGGCCGAGCAGCCCCAGCACCAGCAGCAGGGCGAGGGCCCAGGGCAGCGCCGACCGCGCCTGGGGGTTCATGTCTGCTTTGACCGGCGTGAGCAGGTCACATGACGACCGAGGATCGCAATCATGTGACAGCTTGCGCAGGGCTGGCCCTTCCCTCCCACTGGCAGCTTCTGTTTTTCTGTTCATTGCTCAAGCTTCCTGGCAGCCACTGTGTCACCACGGAGACAGTTGCCATGGGGACACATTACACAGGGCGATCTCTCGAGGATCTGGCACTGGGGCAGGAAACATGTGCCCAGCCAACCTGTGTTCCAGTGACCATGGCTGAGGGCCTGGCCTTCCCCACACCTCCCTGCTGGTTGCCCAGGCTGGTCCTCCTCGAGCAGGGTGCCAGGTGGACAGGTTACCAGCACACACTTGGGTGGGAAGTGACCTGCCCCACTGCCCAGGCCCTCTGCCACGGGGGAGGGGCAGCTCTGAGAGTCAGGTCTGGGAAAGCCTCCAGAGCAGAGAGGGATGGAGGGAGCCTTGGGAAGATGGAAGAATATCCCACTCATAGGGCAGTGGCCCTGAGAAAGGAGCTAGTCCAAGTGACACCAAGGGTCTGCATGGGGGGTCGATGGGGGGTCTGGAGCCCAGTCCGGTTCAGGCGGCCAAGAGGCTCGGCCAAGGCCTCGGCTGGGAGCTTGGCCCCTCCCCTCTCCCTGTCTGGCCAGTCCCTTCACTGGCTCCTCAGTGACGCAGGGGCCCCAGGACCTGCCAATGCCAAGTACAGAAGAGCCACCTTGCACCTGGCATCCAGTCTAGAACCTGGGTGAGGGGACCAGACAGGCAGAGCCACCCCTGCCCCAGGCTGCAGAGGGATGGGGCGTCCCTGGTCCTCACTCCCAAGACTGTCCCTGGCCAGTGTGACCCCCCAGTCTCTGCCCAGCCCTGACCTGGGCTGGGGTGCTGGGCTCTCGCTGCAGCTGGGGGACCAAGGCCCCTGGCCAGGTTGGGGCTCAGTGGGAGGATGGGCCACTTGAGTCAGCCCTTTGGCTATGCCTCACATGGTCCCAAGACTGTCACTGAGGCAACCAGTGGTGACAATGACTGTCCATCATGTCACACCATGGGTGTGGTCACCCTGTGGTCACTCAGTACCACACCACAGGCCCTGTCCCCATCCTATGTGATGTTCCCCCATCCCTGTGACCCCATGTCCCGGTGTCCCTGTCCCTGTGTCACTATGTCCCCATGTTCCTCTGTCCCTGTCCCCATGGACCTGTGTCCCCGTCCCTGTGTCTCCTTCCCTGTGTCCCAGTGTCCCCCATGTCCCCGTGTCCCCGTCCCTTTGTACCTACCCTCGTATCCCCTTCCCCGTGTCTCCATGTCCCCATATCCCCATCCCTGTGTCCCCATGTCCCTGTGTCCCCGTCCCCGTGTCCCCATCTCCATATCCCCATTCCTGTGTCCCTGTCCCCGTGCCCCCATGTCCCCATGTCCTTGTCCCTGTGTCCCCATGTCCCCATCCTGTCTCTGTGTCTCCAGGTTCCAATGTCCCCGTGTCCCTTTGTCCCTGTTCCTGTGTCCCCGTACCACCCAGGGCTGCCTGTGTTAAGTAGAGAGCTGCCCTCTGAGGGCCCCCATGGCCTCTGCAGGGTGGGGCTGGGACCAGAGACAAGACTTGCAACCCCTTTTCCCCGGATGGCAGGCTGATCCCACACTGTCCCCTCAGCTCAGGAGCCTGGCGCCAAGCCCCCCCGCAGACCCACCGTGTCACCCCCTCCAGATCCTGCAGGCGGCACCTCCAGGCCTGGGGGGCACCAGAGAGGCCCAGAGGTGCATGTCCATCTCCTCTCCGACTGTCCTGCCTCACCTGGTGGCCCTGAGCATGCAGGTACGTAGGGGGCTCCAGAAGTGCTCCTTCCAACTGCATGGGGCAAGTAACTTTGGGGACAAGGCTGGGGCCTGGTCCCCCTCCACAGTCCACAGATTTGGGGAGCCAGGCCTGGTCTCCACTACCACCTGCTCTGCCCCTTTTACACCTCAAAGCTGCCAGCAACAGGGGTGACAATGGGGGCCGGGGAACCCTTACGTAGGCCCTGTGCTCTCAGCTCTGACCCACGCTGCACCTGGGTATGGCCACGCTCGTGTGTGTGTGAAATTATACCCTAGCAGCCGGTTTGAAAATCACTGGCTTTAAGGACATCCGCAACATTGTGCAATATCATTATCCATTTCCCAAACTAGCTCATCATCCAAAAAACTTTACCCACTAACTAGAAACACCCACTCCCCTTCTGCAGCCGCTGCTAACCTGGTCCGCCCACTATAGAGACATCATGGATGTGACTGTTTTGACAGGCTCGTTTCACTTGGCACAATGACCTCAGGCCATCCAGGTCATGGCAGGTATCTGGACATCATAACATCCCATTGCATGTAGATACCATGATTTCCTTATGCATTCACCCATTCGTGGACATGTGAGTAGCTTCTGCCTTTTGTCTGTGGTGAATCACTGCATGAGGACAGACGTGAGCTGGCTGGCTTCACATGGCCCGACGCTCATGGCCGCAGCAGTGAGCTGGGCTCAGTGATCTGGGAACAGGTCCCCTGCTGGCTGCGAGGTGCCAGGCCCAGAAACATGCAATTGAACTGCAGGGGAGAGGACTAGAACCCCCACCAAAACCCTGAAGCAAAGGGAAAATGCTGGAGTGCCCCACACTCATGTCCAGGGGGCAAGGGTGCGTGTCATAGGCCCGACGGGAGCACGAAAGAGTTAAAACCACGTCCCAAGAACACAGCCCTGAGAACACTGCTGCAGGCCTGGCCCCGGCCGCCCTCCTTATCCTCAGCACTTATGGCAAAGGCGCCAGACTCAGCGACAACGTGGACGCAGCGCTCGTCCTCGACCTCTCAGCCAGTCCTCCACGGTGGGTGTGCCCAGGGACAGCACCCCCGAGGACAGGAAGGAGGCCGACCCGCGAGGTGCAATCTCTGCTTTTCAACGTCCATAGAAGCCGCAAACACATTCCTTAGACAGATTCGAACGACTCAAGGGGGGGCGGGGGTCAAGAGATTCGGGTCCGGCCAAAACAAAGCACCGTCGCAAAAACATCTTGGGGACCAGCACTGAGTGGGAGACGTGTCCAGGGGACAAGTGGAAGGGCCTCACCCCCGATTCTTGCACCAAAGGGACCCCTGATTCTTGCACCAAAGGGATGGGGACGTTCACCCCTGACCGTGCAGGCCTTCCCTGGACGCCAGACGGGACCGTGGACGTCATGAGCGTGGGCCCGCGACTTTCTGGGGGGACATGCCGCATTCTGCTTTCCCACGGTTATGAGTCCGTGTGTCAGAGAGCGGCCGAAAGAAGCCAAGGGAACGCCAGTCGGCTTCACGAAGAGGAAATTCGCTCTCTTGCACACAGATGCTGGAGAGAGGCAGCGGGGGCAGCCCCGCAGGGTGTGAGGCCAGCGCTGGCCCAGCATCCTCTCCAGCAGCGGCGCCCACCCACACACCTGAGGAGCGACACAGGGCGTCCCTAGGCGTAGAGCACCCCGGTCTCAGAGGCCATCTCCCGGGACCCCTCTCTGCAGAGGGCATGCTTTCTGGTCCCCTGCGGGCCCCTCGCCTCCTTCATCCCACCTAGGACTAGGCCTGGCTCCTCCTCCACCCTCTAGAAGACACCGGTCCCTGGGGGCTCCCACACCTGACTCTGACCTTGACACCACCACCCACGTCTCCTGAGGCCCCAGGCACCTCACACAGGTGGGGCAGGTCCAGAAAGGAGCTCCCGATGTTCCCAACCGGGCCCCTCTCAGCCTCCATTGGCCCCTCCCCCAGGGGCGCTCCCTCCCCTCACAGGCCCCGTCCTGCCCAGACTTCTCCAAGCGCAGGCTCTCCCAGTCCAGACAGCTGTGCTCTGCCGCCTCCTGCCGTCCACTCCTGACTCTGCCGCCATGTCCACCCAGCGCCCAGAGCGTCTTCACAGTGAATGTCGGACATCCTGCCCCCGCTGGCTGACGGAGCCTCCAGGGCTGCCTGCGCTGCCCCCTGCGCCCTGCCCCATGCAGGCCCTTGTGAATCCCAGCTCCCCATCCTCAGCCTTCAGACTGCAGTTCAGTGTCCCTCCCTGACCCAAGGGCCGGGCCCAGGTTCTCTCTCTTCTCCTTGTAGGACACACATGCGGCCACCTGCCTGCTCCTGTGCACCTACAGCTCACTGGAAGTACCTGAGGTAGCACTCCCGCGACGTTTTCTGGGTTAGCCTCTGCCTTCTGGGGAGCTGGCAGGACGGGTGGGTTTGCCGGCCTCATCTTCTGCTCGTCCGCCGACCTGCCGTTCGGAGCTGAACAGAGAACACGTGTCACCTCACATATGCCACAAGGCTTTCAGGAGACTCCAAGTGCTTCACAGACCACAGCTAGACATCGAAGGACACCAGGTCACCTCGGGAAAGCCGCTGACCTGAGTTCAAGAACGGCCAAAGAGAACCGACCCTTTCTCGAAGCGCTTGGCAGCTTCTGTCCTTATCCCCAACCCACAACCCCAAGTATTTCCCACCCAGGAAGTACAAATGGTGGCCGACAGGCAGATTACTTGGCGACCTGCAGCAGCTCGTTAGCTTCCCTCCTAAAATTAGCAACCTGAGAAGAATTCAGGAGGACTCTGCGTCCTCTCTGGGACTCTGCCGGTCGCGGCCCCACACGGCCACGTGTGTTGACATTCACGGGATGCACTGAGAGGAAGTGTGCCACCTCAGGATGGAGGACAGCGAGGCCAGCCCTCCACCACTCAGGAGGCCGTCACGTCGTCACACGGACGTCGTGGTCTAGCAAGGTGGCTAAAAACGCCTCTTCTGCCCTGGATTTCCGGCCAGATCATTGCCCTTTACGTCCCCTGGAGCTGTGAGGTCCACGGCAAGACCGTTCTGCCAGTGAGGTGACAAGACGTGTCGTCTAGGCGCTCGCGGAGCTGATACCTTTCCACTGGTCCGCCACGCTGATGTAGGACAGGAGTCCACCAAGGCCCAGGAACGCCAGCACCAGGAGAATCACGTTCCGCTGTAGTCGCGACAGCTGCTTCCATTTCTGTGGGAGGGACGGAGTGACTCTGTTTACTGGAAAGAACAGGCCTGGAAAGCTCTTCAACTGTAACAAACTGGGTGAGGACAATGAGTAATTCGGAAGGTCCCGTGTGGAGTCCTGTGGCTTTGCCTGTCCGTGGGGGTGACAGGCTGGGCCCGGGCCCCACGTGACTAGCTAATGCACCAGTACACGTGAGAGGAGCGTGGATACAGACAGGGACACCACTTCTGTCCAGTCCACGGGCGGAGGAGAGAGAGCCCGCCATCCGTGTGTTGGGGCTCAGGCCCCGGCTGGGTATGGCGTCCGCCCAGATGTCGCGTGGGGACGGCGTGCGGCCCGAGAGCAGCAGGAGCATACCGGCCGTTAAGCCGGCGGTGCTGAGCTCGTGGCAGCCGTGGAGAACTCACAACCAGGAACCTCTAGTGTCTCAATACAGGGCCTTAGGAAGCAACTGTCTCGCACTTTCTTTCTCAGTCCCCCTTGTGGCCAAGGTCAGATGAAGTCAGGCCCCGGGACTTGACCTCTCATCAAAATTTCCCCAGGGCTGGGATTTTGTGGGTTCAGCCGCAGGTGTGTGTGGTTGAGTCAGGGTGTGTCTTCCTTCTTCTTCCACTGGAGGAGGAGCCAGTGACCCGCTTGTCCCAACAGTGGCCAGGCAGCACTGACACGCAGGACATCGACTAACTGTCACACAGGCAACTCAGAGAGAAACTGATTCTTGCTCCCTGATGGTAATAGGTCTTGCAGCCCAGAACCCAGATCTGAGATCAGGCCATGACACTCAGTCCCACGATCCAGAATTAGGTAGCTTCGTCCTCACTGCACCCCTTTTGAGCTTGATCACAGATCCGTAGTTTCTCTGTAGCATTTGCACAGGTTTAACAAGAAATTTCTATGATGGCCAACATGTGTCCTTGGTCAGCTAAGAGGAAATCAAGGACTGTGGGGTTTTCAGTGACAGCTCTGGCTCATGGATTCAGACTGCTTTATTGGGCTTTTAGAGCAGTGGCGCCGTTGGTGACTGCTAGGGTCAGAGACAATTCTGAACCCCGTTCTCCAGTTGCTTTGTTCCCGCTGTGGAACCTGTAGCTCAAAGTATGGGTGAAGAGGCAACCAGTTGTCCTAGCTGGAAGTTTTCTTAATAGCCTATACTTGTGTGATTTTGGAAATTTCTGACTATTCTTTTTAAGGAAGTGTGATTTCTTGGAGGGATAGGAATTTAAAAATATGGAAATCTCTACCAATTATTCTGAATACATGGCTGTTACTGTGCAGTAAGTAACCCTGATGCCTGTGTGAGGAGTAGCCTAGGAGAACATAGAGTGCATTTGAAGAAGTATCATTTACTGTAATAGCAATGAATACATTTGGTGCCCCTCGATATGTACAAGTTCCTTGAGTGGGATGAACCACTTACTGCAAAGCAGTGTGAGAACAAACCGACTATGGTCATTGTCCCCAAGGCACTCCTGACCCACTAGGTCTTGTAACAGGACCACACTGACTTCAGTGGACACATTTTGTTGAAATGAGGTCAAGGTCCAATTTCTGTGATTGAAATTTGGGGCAATCAACAATGTGAAGAAAACTTAAGTAGCAGAAAGGGCCCATGGGGCAGGGTCTTCGGAGTGGGGTCGGGGAGGGGCGCCAGATGGTTGGGGTGGCCAGCCCCCCACCAGGTTCCTGGGAGGCCCTCACTGTTACCAGTCACCCCACTGAGCAGAAACCCCTCCGGAGCTCGTTTCTTGGGAAGAACAGCAGCCGGTGACATTCCCCGCAGGATGTCACTCACAGAACCCAGCGACGGACCAGGTTTCTCAGAGACCGTGCTACAATAAGACAAGGCCATTTCATGGTCTCGTCTAACACAGACAAGGTCACCCTGCCACCCAAAAGGGACCTCGGTCATGCAGTTACCCCGTGTTCTGCCAGTGTCCAGTCTGGGGCAGTCTTCCCCAAACCGAAGCTCAAGTCCTATAATAGTTCTTCCGGACAGCCCCATCCTAAGACATTGCAGGCCCCCAGGTGCCATGCAGAGTAAGAAACCCACTTGTTAAGGGCAGTTGTGTTTGGCTGAAGGGCCATGATGGAGCTGGAAGTTCACTGTCTTGGAATGGGCCCCTCACCACGGTACTGGGGGGCACCTGAGACCCCTGCTGCCCTGCCCGCCACGGTACCGCCTGCCTGTGAGTGGGAAGCAAGTTCACACTTCATGGAGTTCTGGTGTTTCACTGACACCCTCAGCATTGTGTGTGTGTGTGTGTGTGTGTGTGTATGTTCCTAAGAATAAGACCTCTGGGGCTGTGGCTACACGATTAGAGCTGTATTTTAATTTGGTGAAACTATTTTCTGGCTTCGAACATCTGATTCTCTAATGTGTCGTCTGTCTGTCTGCTTTCTGACGTGTCGGATGTTGCTTGTCAGTCTGTCCTCAAGCTTACCTCCAGAGCTAAGAAACTCGCCAGGTTTCTTCTCAGACCCGTCTTTTGCCCCAGTCACCATCTCAAAACCTTCCTGGGACTTCTTACTCCATCTTGGGTGTGTGTTCCTGAGAGCTGTTTTCCTTTTAGCTTCTGTGAGAATCAGGTTTTGTCTGACCACTGATAAGTGACCAAAAAACCCCAGTAAATGACCCACTACTATGATCTATCATTCTGTCATTTCTGACTCCCATGGTCTGCTAACAAGTAAGGAAAAACAAGACTCTCTTCCTTTTCATAAAACCCTGTGGTTCTAACTTCCTGTCTCCCTGCCTTAAATACCCTCCATCTTCACACACAAGCAAAGATGTGCACGTAGCCGGCTGGGTCTGCTCAGGCTGGTGCTGGGTTGCAGCCCTTTTCCTTTCCCCAAATAAATCTTTTTTGGTGATGGAAACCTAGTCGATATTGCTCAGTTCACACGTCCCACACCCACCGTTCTGTAGGTAGTTCCAGAGATGCCCTCGCGCATCCCTCCCTGCACAACCGGTTACCAGGCAACGGGTGGAGTCCCAAGGACCCAAGTGCAGAGATGTCACCACGCTGTCACAGCTGAGTGCAGGTGCCCACCCCGGAGGGCTGCTTCAAGGGGCAGGTTCTGGGCCTGCCTCAGGGTGCCTGACCCACCAGGTGGTTGCAGGCTCTCGTCAGGCCCTGGTAGAGAGTTGGCCCTAACCTCCTCAGATCTTCCTTGTAGAAAAGCCATCTTCTTAAAATGCAGATTCTGACTTCCAGGGTCTGGGGGAAGGCCTGAGGTTCTCAACTTCCTACATAGCCCTGGGGGGTGCTGCTGCTACTGCTGGTCCACAAGGCTGCACTTGGGTCGATTCGGAGATCTCAGACCTTGAGAAAGAGGAAAGGGATATGGAAGGGAGGAAACCGCCAGCCTAACAGAAGAAATTCTGTAGCAGAGAACCTTGCAGTTCCAAGCCAGGCAGGATGGATGAACAAAACCCACAGCTAGACATATCCTTGTGATGTTTCCGAGTTCCATGGGCCAGTGAAGGTCTCAAAAGAATCCCAAGGGGAAAACAGTTCAGCCAGAGGAGCAACGATCCGTCCGGTTAGTATCAGGCTGCGCACTGGTCACCCTGATGTCGGAAAACAAAGAAGCACCTTCGAAACCCTGAGGAGGAACCATGGGACTCTCTGCCCTGCTCACATTTTCAGTCTTTAAGTCGATCTCACTTGATATTAGCCACTCGGCTCTCTTATGGTTGCTGTTTGCATGGTATATAGTTTTCCAATATAACAATTAAAACATATATGTGGGGCTGGCCCGGTGGCTCAGGCGGTTGGAGCTCCATGCTCCTAATTCCGAAGGCTGCCAGTTCGATTCCCACATGGGCCAGTGGGCTCTCCACCACAAGGTTATCAATTCAACTCCTTGACTCTCACACAAGGGATGGTGGGCTGCGCCCCCTGCAACTAACAACAGCAACTAGACCTGGAGCTGAGCTGCGCCCTCCACAACTAAGACTGAAAGGACAAACAACTTGAAGCTGAACAGCACCCTGCAAAACTAAGATTGAAAGAACAACAACTTGACTTGGAAAAAAGTCCTGGAAGTACACACTGTTCCCCAATAAAGTCCTGTTCTCCTTCCCCAATAAAATCTAAAAAAACAAAACCATATTATGCACCTGTCAACTGAAAAATAATATCGACCAGGTATTTCATTGATATTTCAAAAGGATTTATTTGGGCAAAAGAAAAGGTTACACCCACCGACATGGTGAGCCACGCTGGGCTGATGCCAAGATGGAGAGGTATTTGTATAAGAGAAAAGGAATTTAATGGAAGGCGAACTTAGAATTATACAGCTTTATGATAAATATAGGGTTCTTCCTATGCAATTATATGGAGTACGAGAACTTCCATAAGCCTAGCTTCTCCCACAGACCCTTCTGACTGGTTATGTTTCCTTAAAGTTTGAGTTTGTCTTTATCACACATAACAACAGGGCCCAAAAACACATGAAGCAAAAAATTAGAGAAGTGAAGACAGAAACAGACAATTCAAATTGGCAGTAATGGATAGACAAATAGGCAGAATATCAGCAAGCGTTAAGGAAACGTGAACAACGTTAGCAACCAACCTGACCTAACTGGCATCTACAGAACACTCGACCCAACAGCAGCAGGCTGTATGTTCTGCTCAAGAATATAGAGGGCATCTTCCAGGATAGACCATATGCTGGGCCATAAAACCAATCCACATAAAAATAAAATGTTTGAAATCGGGCCGGCCAATATAACAATTAAAACATATATGTGGGGCCAGCCCAGTGGCTCAGGTGGTTGGAGCTCCATGCTCCTGATTCTGAGGGCTGCCGGTTCGATTCCCACGTGAGCCAGTGGGCTCTCAACCTCAGGGTTGCCAGTTCAATTCCTCAGTCCCGCAGGGGATGGTGGGCTCTGCCCCCTGTAACTGGGGTTGAGCATGGCACCTTGAGCTGAGCTGCCGCTGAGCTCCTGGATGGCTCAGTTGGTTGGAGCGCGTCCTCTCAACCACAAGGTTGCCAGTTCAACTGCTCGAGTCCCACAAGGGATGGTGGGCAGCGCCCCCTGCAACTAAGATTGAACACGGCACCTTGAGCTGAGCTGCCGCTGAGCTCCTGGATGGCTCAGTTGGTTGGAGCCCGTCCTCTGAACCACAAGGTTGCTGGTTCGACTCCCGCAGGGAATGGTGGGCTGCGCCCCCTGCAACTGGCGGTGGTGGCTGGACCTGGAGCTGAGCTGCGCTGTCCGCGGCTTGGACCGAACAACTTGAAGCTGAATGGCACCCTCCGCGGCTAGGATTGAGGGGAAAATAACTTGACTTGGAGGGAGTCATGGAAGTGCACACTGTTCCCCGGTGAAGTCCTGTTCCCCTTGCCCAATAAAATCTTTAAAAAAAATGAAGTCATGCAACATATTTTAACCACATGGAAGTAATATAGAAATAAAAAGAAATATTTTGGAAATCGATAAATGTTTGAGAAACTAAAACAACACATTTCTAAATGAACCAGAGGTCAAAGAAGAAATCACAAAGGAAATTAGAAAATATCTTGAAATGAATGGGAAAAAATGTCAAAATTTACAGTATGCTGCTAAAGCAGACCTTAGAGGAGAATATATAACTGCAGATGTTTATATTAGAACAGATGAAGGATCTTGAAATTTGAAACCTAAGTTTCTAACTAAAGAAACTTAGGAAAAAGGTGCAAATGAAATCTAAAGCAAGCAGAAGAAAAGAATAAATGTTAGAGAAGTCAGTAAATGACAGAGATAATCGGTGAAATCAGTGAAAGTTGTTTCTTTGGAAGATCAACAAAAGCGACAAATGTTTAGCTAGACTAATCTAGAAAAATTAAGTCTGGAATACAAGAGGGGACATCACTTCTGACCTTACAGAAATCAAAAGGATTATAAGGGAATATTATGAACAACTTAATGTCAATAAATCAAAGTTTAGAGGAAATGCACAAATTATTAAAAAGACACAAAATAGTATATATATATATATATATATATATATATATATACACACACACACATATATATATATACACATATATATATATATATATATATACATATATATGGAAACTGGATTAATAATTTTTAAACTTTCCTTTTCCTCCAATCTCCCCCTCAAAAGGCTTAGGACCAGGTGGTTTTACTGGTGAATTATACCACACATTTGAAGGATTAATCCCAATCCTTCACAAACTCTTCCAGAAAATAGAAGAGGAGGAAACACTTCCCAGCTCATTCTGAGGCCAGTATCACCCTTATACCAAAACCACACAAGAGCATCACAAGGAAACTACAGACCGATGTCCTCCATTAATAGTCTCTACAAAACATTAGCAGACAAAATTCAATAACATGTAAAAAGGATTATATATCAAGACCAAGTGGGATTTAATTCAGAAATAGAAGGTTGGTTTAACATGTAAAAATTAATTAATGTTATACATCATATTGATAGTAAAGCACCAAAACTATATGACCATTTCAGTAGATGCAGGAAAAGCATTCAACAAAATCTAGTACTATTTGTAGTCGCACAACAGCCTAGCCAACTGTCTCTCCATGTATTTCCTTAAGGAAAGAAGAGTTTGTGAGATTGTGCCTTTCTTGGGCTCTGTTCCATCCTTGTGTTTACACATTATGTCTCTCTGTCTGGTCCCCAAAAGATGGTTTGCAGCCAAAGATGGGTAAGATATCTCACGGGAGATACAACCTAAGCCAGGCGGAACAGAGTGGGGACCCCCAATGAGCTGCCTTAGACAAATATGGGAAAGGGTCTTGCCTCCCCTTCCCCTTGCTTGGGAAAGTCTGTTGCAGGCTCTGGCTTTTCCCTTGCACCTGTTTGTGAGACTAGTCATGAGAACAATAAAGATCAGTTCTCTCCAGTTTTCTCAACAGAGTTGTTACAATGTGAAAGACTTGATCCTGAAAAGGTACATACTCAAATATATGGTGATGGAAGGAGAACTGACTGTGGGTGGTGAACACACAATGGGATTTATAGATGATGTAATACAGAATTGTACACCTGAAATCTATGTAAATTTACTAACAATTTACACCCCAATAAATTTAATAAAAAAAAAAAAGAAAAGAAAAGGTACATACTTTAAGTAAAAACATCATGGGACCTGTGCTTCCGCTGTTTACAGACAAAGGGTGATTGGAATAAACATTTTTCTGTTATGATGTCTGAGTCTCCCAGACCGTGTAAAAAACAATGTTACTTTCTTGTAGTTGTAGACCTCTCAATAACAGCCTCCAGCCCGGCTTTATTCGGGGCTCCAGTCCTCTGAGACTGAGAGACCCCTGGCCTTCGGAGAGATTTAGTTGCATTAAGTCTCTGTTTGTTTCTTTCTTAAAAACTTAACCCAAACCGCCCCTTCTCACATCCTTACTGCCCTTGTTGTGTGGGATGCAACAACTATTTAGGATAAATATTCTCAACAAGAATATTTATCTCAATAAGAATATTAGTGGTAGAGGAGAACTTGGCAAAGGCACATAGGCACAAAACCCTACAGGTCACATCATACTTAATTGTGAAAGAACAAAGCTTTTCCTCTAAGACTGAGAACAGGTCTAAGATGTCTGTTCTCACCACTTATATCCATCACAGTACATGCAGTTCTATCTAGTTCAGTAAGGGAAGAAAAGAAAGATAACAGGGCGGCCGGATGGCTCAGTTGGTTAGAGCGCGAGCTCTCAACAACAAGGTTGCCGGTTCAATTTCCGCATGAGATGCTGGGCTGCGCCCCCTGCAACTAAGATTGAAAACGGCAACTGGACTTGGAGCTGAGCTGCGCCCTCCACAACTGGACTGAAGAACAATGACTTGGAGCTGATGGGCCCTGGAGAAACACACTGTTCCCCAATATTCCCCAATAAGAATTAAAAAAAAAAAAAAGATAAGGTATTCAGACTGGAAAGGAAGAAGGAAAACTGTCTACTTTCAGACAACATGATCAGACAACATTATCTTCTGCGCAATGCTCAGGAGTCAACACCACCACCAAAACCCTACTAGGATTAATAAGCAATTCAGAAAGGTCACAGGTACAGGATTCATATTCACAGGTCAATTTCATTTCTATATATTAGCAATGAACAGGCCGAAAATAAAATTAAGAAAACAATTCCATTTATAATTGCATCAAATACTGAGGAATAAAGTTAACAAAATAACACTTGTACACTAAAACCTACAAAACATTGCTTAACAAAGAGTATTTAAATAAATGGATCAAAAACTCATTATTGTTAACATCACAGTTTTCCACAAATTGACCTATAAATTCAGTGCATTCACTATCAAATATTAGCATAAATTGACAAATTAATCCTAAAATTTATATGTAAATACGAAGGATCCTGAATAGCCAAAACAATCTTGAAAAACAATGAATTTGGGGGACTACATATGGCTGATTTCAAAACTTACTACAAAGCTGCAGAGATCAAGAGTGTGGTCCTGGCATAAGAATGAACATGTACTCATAGATCAGTGGGACAGAACTGAGATCCTAGAAATAAACCCTTACATCTATGGTCCATTAATTCTCTACAAATGTAGCAAGGAAATTCCATCAAAAAGGATGGGTTTTTCAGCCAGTGGTGCTGGGTCGATTGGATATCAACATACAAGTGGAAGAATTTAAACTTTGTCTCCCACCACACACCAAAAAGCAACACCAAATATAGGAAAACTACAAAATTCTTAGAAGACAACATAAAATAAAATCTTCATAACTTTGGGTCAGGCAAAGATGTCTTAGCTATACCAAAAGCACAATCAATAAAAGAAAAAATTTTGATAATTTGACTTCATCAAAATTTAAAACTCTTGCACTTTATTTTTTTTATTTTTTTATTTTTTTTTTAAACTCTTGCACTTTAAAGACAATATTAAGAAAATGAAAAGACAATTCATAGATTTGGATAAAATATTTGCAAAACATATATCTGATAAAAGATTTTTGTCCAGAATATATAAAGAACACTTACAACGCAATAGCAAAAAGAGAATTAACCCAATTAAAATGGGCAACCGATTTGACTAGACATATCTCAAAAAAAACAAAAAGAAAAACATAGGCCAATAAGCACATGAAGAGTCTCAACCTAATTATTCATCAGGGAAATGCTAATTAAAACCACAATGAGATTCACCTGCATGTATTATAACGCTCTGCCTAACAACAGAAGAATATACAATTTTCTCTAGTGCATAGAGAACGTTTACCAAGAAAAACCATATTGTGGACCATAAAATAAGTCCCAGTGTATTTAAAATCAACAACAGACTTTCTCTGACCATATTGAAATTAAAGTAAAAATCAATAGCAGAAATATATCTGAAAACTCTCCAAATATTTGGAAATTAAACAATTCTAAGTAACACATAAGTCAAAGAAGAAATCACAAGGGAACATAGAAAATATGTTTAACAGAATGAAAATATAAACACGGCAGGTCATAGTTTGTGGGATTTACTGCAGTACTGCTTAGTGGAAACTTTATAAGGAAATCGAGATCTTGAATCCTACTTCAAAACACCCATGGTCCCCACGTTTCTAGTCTTAGTAAATCTGATCACCGTCCTCTGTTGCTCAGGACAAAAACTTGGGAATTATTCTTGACTCGTCACATTCCTCCTCCCTTGTCTTGTCACCTCTCCTGCCTGACACATGGATTATCCATCCCGGTTGGTCACTCCCCCATCTTTCTTGGTTACCCACATAGCTGCCAGGTGATTAGTCTTCTGGTCAAATCCCTCCAATTTGTCCCGCCACACTGCATTAAAGCTGAAGCCCTCATTGTGGCCTACCTGGCCCCATGGGATCCGGCCCATGACCTCTCTGTCCCCTTCCATCACTGCCTCCCCCACTCACTCTGATCCGGGCCTCATCGCTCCACCCCAGCACCTTTGCATGCGCCACTCATTCTCCAAGAAACACTGATTCCACAGATATTTGCATAACTTGCTCTCATTCCATATCTTCTCAAATGTCATTTAGGTGAGGCATTCCCTGGAATGGCACCCTGTATTGATTAGTTAGTTGTCTACTGCTGCATAACAGATTACTCCAAAATGTGGTGCTTACAGCAATAGCATTTGTTATCTCTCACGATTTCTGTGGTCAGGCATTCTGGAGCAGCTTAACAGGGTGGTTCAGGCTCAGGGTCTCTCATCAGGTGGCAATCAGGGCTGCAGTCATTGGAAGGCTACACCAGGTCTTGATGGCTGGAGTTTCCATGGTGTGACTTGCTCCCATGGCTGGCAAGTTGGTGCTCGTCATTGGCAGGAGGTCACTCCATTGGCAGACATTCCCCTCCAAATGGCCTCTCCCAGGGCTGGTGCACATCCTTGCAACATGGCTCTGGCGGCTTCCCCCAGAGCAGGTGACCCACGGGGAACAGTGCCAGGGAAGCTGCCCTTTCTGGACCTTACCTCGGAAGTCACACACTGTCACTTCTGCCACATTCTAGCCATTAGAAGAGTCACCAAGGTCAGGCCACATCCAAAGGTGAGGAACTGGGCCCCCCTTTGAAGGGATGCACGTCAAACTCCACACACAGTCCCATCCTTTCTAGCCTCTTATTCCACTATCCTTTTCTTCAGAGTATGTAATGCTGCATGAAATGGGATAAGGTACCTATTTGTTTGCCAGATACTTTGGTTCAGGGCTCTGACTTTTGCACTGCCGCACTCCCAGCCCTTAGGGCAGTGCCTCGTACATAGCAGGTGTAGTCGGTGCTCAGAAATGTCTTTTGAGTGAATTACACATGAATGTTTAGTCTTGCCCACGCGGGATGTGTGGGGACTTTGGGATGTTGGAAATATGGTCCTCCAGGAAAAGCAGAATTTAGACAGTCAGAGAGGGCAGGGACAGGGGTATGAGGGACACCAGTGTCATCAGTGTCTGTGGCTATTTTCTGTGAGGGCCCTTGGGCTTCCCCAGATCAGGGGACAGAGACCCTGACTCAGGCCTGCTGATGGCCAGCCCCGTCTCCCAGTCCTGATTTCAAGGTCCTCACAGCAGATGGGCACCAGAAGGAAGCCCCGCCTTCCTCTGCCCACCTGGCCCACCATGGGCAAGGTGGATGGACACAGTCCCTGCACACCTGCTCCTCTGCCTGTCAGCTTCCTCCTCTCAAACAGGCTTCCTCTTGAGAGATCGAAGATGGCAGAGCAGATAAACACTGCCTGCATCCTTCAGCGAACACGTTAAAATTTCAACTAAGTTATAGAACAATCAACGTGGAGAACCATCTGAAATTTAGACAAACAGAAGCCCTATAACTAAGGATATAAAGAAACCACATCGAGACTGGTTGGAGGGGCGGAGACACAGAACTGGCTAACCCCAAACCTCCCTATGGTGGTTGAGAACCAGGAGGGATACCTCAACCGTGGAGGTTCCCCCGGAAGAGCAAGGGATCCCAGCTCCCCCAATATTAGCCTCCCCAGCCTGGAATACTGGTGCTGGGAAGAGGAGCTCCCACAACTGTCTGTGAAAAACAGTGGGGATTCCGACCATCTGGGTGGGACGGAGGCAGCAGGAAACTCAGGTGTCCTCCTAAAGGGCCCACACACAGACTCACTCCCTCGCAGGCACTCACCTTAGGTTCCAGCGCAGGGACGGTGACTCCGGGGTTGTTGGAGGAGGCATACGGGAGGCAGACCGAGGTATGTGGCTTTGAGACAAAGGCTGGAGGACAGTCAGCATTTTCCCTGTGAGGAGTCCTCCTCCCAAGCAGCCAGCAGGCAGGCACCATCTTTCCTGTGTTGAGCCCGCCCCCTACACTTACGGCCAAATCTGAATCTGATTGGCCAGGTGAGCTCCGCAGCTCCCTGCTGCTGACTCAGCTGGGATCCCGCCCCACCCAACTTGCGCACAGCTGGAGGCACTTTCTCCTCGAGCAGCCAGCCCCATTCTCATCATACTCTTTCTAGGAAAACTATCTGAGGCCCCGGGCCTCAGGTGGGCAGAGACTGGCCTCAGTGTGCTCTGAGACTTTTGCTGAGTAGCTCCAGGCTCAGCACTGTTACCAAACCAGAATTTACATTAACCTGGTGACCACAACTCTTCCCCCTCTAGTGATTCCCTGAGACCCTGCCTCATTTAACTCACATACTGCATGAGTCTTTATCAGTGGCTGAACCTTGAGGGAGCTGGCAGGTGGCAGCAGCTCTCCAGGTGTCCTGGATTTTTGCAGTTACCCCAGGCCCACTGTTGGTGGCAAACATCCTCAGTTCTCAGCGTGACCTCTCCCACATGCCTCCAGGTTTAGTACAGGCAGCTAACAACTGTGGATCTCTTTGTAGCTCCTACCAGGTAGCCCCCAGCCAGTCACAAGCAGTGGGTGACCTGGGCCTGCACCAGAGCCCCTCCCAAGAGGCCCCAGAACCAACATATTTGGAAGTTGGCTTCAGTCCACAGCAGAGCACCACCCAATTAGCCCCACAAGTGGCACACCCAAACGGCGGTCTCAATAGGCACCAAAGCCCACTAGGGTGAATCCCACTCAGTGGGGTAAGACCCCTGCACAGCAGCTTATAAGCTGTGGACGTGTCCATACCCCACAGCCAGTCAGCCTGAGGGTCAATCCCACCCACTGATGTGCCAAGAGCAATCAGGCTCAACTATAACAGGAGGGGACACACAACCCACACAAGCGACACTCCTGGAACACCCTGCTCAGGTGACCAGGGAGATTGTGCCAGAGCCCCACAGGGCACCAAGTACATAAGGCCACCCAGCCAAGACTGGGAAACATAGCAGATCTACTTAATACATAGAAATAAACACAGTGAGGCAGCCAAAATGAGGAAACAAAGAAATATGCCCCAAATGAAAGAACAGGAGAAAATCCAGAAAAAGAACTAAACGAAATGGAGGCAAGCTGCCTACCAGATACAGGGTTCAAAACAATGGTTATAAGGATACTCAAGGAACTTAGTGAGAACTTCAACAAAGAGATTGTAAGCATAAAAGGGACATAGAAACCATAAAAAAGAACCAGTCACAGGTGAAGAAAAAAATAACCAAAATTAAAGAATGCACTAGAAGGAATCACTTACAAACTAGATGAAGCAGAGGATTGATTCAGTGATTTGGAAGACAAGGTAGCAGAAAATACCCAATTAGAACAGCAAAAATAAAAAAGAATTTTAAAAAATGAGTATAGTTTAAGAGACCTCTGTGATAACATCAAGTAATAATATTCTCATCCTACAGGTACCAGAAGGAGAAGCGAGAAAGTGAGGGATTGAGAACCTATTTGAAGAAATAATGACTAAATACTTTCCTAACCTGGCAAAGGAAATAGATATACAAGCCCAGGAAGTGCAGAGAGTCCCAAACAGGATGAACTCTAACAGGCCCACACCTAGACACATTATAATTAGAAAGGCAAAGATTAAAGACAAAGAGAGAATTCTAAAAGCAGCAAGAGAAAGGCAACTAGTAACTTATAAGGGAGCTCCCATAAGATTGTCAGCTGATTTCTCAACACAAACTTTGCAGGTCAGAAGGGACTGACACAAAAAATTCAACATGATGAAAAACAAGGACCTACAACCAAGATCACTTCACCCAGCAAGGTTATCATTTAGAATTGAAGGACAGATAAAGAGCTTCCCAGACAAGAAAAATCTAAAAGAATTCATCACCACCAAAACAGTTTTACAACAAATGTTAGAGGGACTTCTTTGAGATAGAAAAATAATCAAAATTATGAAAAATAAAATGGCAATAATTACATATCTATCAACAATTACTTTCAATGTAAACGAATTTAATGTTCCAATCAAAACACATATGAGGGCTGAATAGATAAGAAAACAAAACCCTTACATGTGCTGCCTAAAAGAGACTCACTTCAGATTGAAAGACAAACACAAAAGGAGTGGAAAGGGATGGAAAAATATATTGAATGAAAATGGAAATAAAACAAACAAGCAAACAAAAAGCTGGAGTAGCCATACTTATACCATACAAAATAAACTTTAAAACAAAGGCTATAACAAGAGGCAATGAAGGACCCAGTAACCCCAATTCAGGGTATTTATCCGAAGAAACCCAAAACACTACTTCAAGGGGACATGTGCACCCATATGTTCATTGCAGTATTTACAATGGCCAAGATGTGGAGGCAGCCTGGGTATCCGTTGATGGAAGATGGATAAAGAGGAGGTGGTACATATATACAATGAAATATTGCTTGGCCAGGGAAGGGAATGGGTACTTGCCATCTGCAGCAGCATGGATGGACCTGGAGGGTATTATGCTGAATGGACTGTCAGAGAAAGACAGATGCAATGTGATTTCACTTATCTGTGGAATATAAGACCAAAATTAACAAACAAACTCAGAGAAACATAAAACATTTTTTAAAAAAGATTTTATTGGGAAGGGGAACAGGACTTTATTGGGGAACAGTGTGTATTTCCAGGACTTTATTGAGGAACAGTGTGTATTTCCAGGACTTTATTGGGGAACAGTGTGTGTTTTTCCCAGGACCCATTAGCTCCAAGGCAAGTTGCTGTCCTTTCAGTCTTAGTTGTGGAAGGTGCAGCTCAGCTCCAGGTCCAGTTGCCGTTTTCAATCTAGTTGCAGGTGGCGCAGCCCACTATCTCATGCGGGAGTCAAACCAGCAACCTTGTGGTTGAGAGCCCACACTCCAACCAACTGAGCCATCTGGTCACCTGGGAGCTAAGCAGCAGCTCACTGACTTCATTCTAGTTGTGCAGGACGCAGTTCGCTGGCCCATGTGGGAATCGAACTGGCAGCTCCATCGCCCAGAGCTTGCGCTCTAACAAATTGAGCCACCTGTCCGCCCCAGTAATTGATAAATTTAAAAGGGGGAGAAAGGTGAAAGGGAATAAGAGGTCCAAATTTCCAGGTAACAAGTAAGTCATGGGGATGTGATGTGCAGCATGGGGAATATAGTCAGAAATACTGTGATGGTGTGGGACAGGGTCAGATGGTTGCTGGACTTGCCATGGTGATCACTTCTTTAGGTAGATAAGTGTCGAATCTATCTGTACACCTAAAACTCATATAATATTGCATGTTAGCTACATATTAATAAGAATCTTTTTTTTAAAAATTGGTGTGCTCTTGTCAGAAATGTGTCCACAGGTGGCTCTTGAGCCCCAATTCTCCAAGATTCATCTGCAGAAAGGGTGTAGAAGTGGGTTCTTGTCCCAGGTTCTGATCTGGCCAAAATCCTAGGGAAGAACCTTGAGTAGTCAGCTTGGGTCATGTGACAACCACTCCAGCAATTGACTGAGGCCAAGGAGGGCCTGAATCCCAGGTTGGAGTGAAGGAGGGGCAGGAGCTGCTCCCTCTAGCTGTGGGCAGAACGAGGGAGAACTGAGGTGGCCTGAGCACCTTCCCATGGGGAGGGCTGGGACAGAACAAAACCTCCCTCCCCACCTGGGGCAAGGGGCAGCTTCCCAGTCTCTTTGGCCCACCCCACAGAATCTTACTCACCAGGATTCTGAGACATCCAAGTCTCAGGGGTTCATTTATCACAGCGGAGCAAAGCTTGGTCAAGGCTTTCTAGGGCTGCACCCACCCCCCAGGATGGGGATATGGAAGAAGCCCACAGGTCAAATGGAGAGTGGAGCCCAGTAGAGACTCTCTCATGGGGGGAACTGAGGCCTGAGGGCCAGGCACAACCCCACCCCCCATGTCTGGACATTGGGGACATGTGGAAGGGCTCCAAACAAAAGTTTGAGCACCTGCAGTCTGGGGAAGGCAGTAGGATGCTGGTAAAATGGCATTCTGAAGGGAAAGAGGAGCCCTGTTTGCAGGGTCTGGCAGTTTTCCTGGTCTAAATACTCCCCGCCATGGCCAGTTTCAAGCTCCTAGGTGTGCAACAAGCAGCTCACAAATTTTTGAATATTTAGAAACTCCTCTCCAGGGCCAGTAGAAGCTGCTTCACACCCCATGGGGGAGCAGGAAGTGGGAGGGGCCAGGCCCTCTGGCTGCAGCCCTGTGAAGCTTTTCCTCCCCCAGTGTCCTGAGGCTGTCTGGGCCACAGCGGGGCTGGCTGACCCCCTGTCTACCAACCTCATGCACACACGCAGCCTCCAGGCTCTGACCTGCCGGACGCCACAGAAGTTTGAGATGGGGCCAGCTCTGGGCCCTTGAACACACCCCATGTGCCCTCCTGTGAGCCCACAGGAGGTGTCAGCGTCCCCAGAGCTGGTGTTCTTACACTGTGAACCCCAGTTAGGGAACAGAGAGAGGCGGGGCTGCAGCCGGATGTGGCGATTAGCCCCCAACCAGCGATTCCCTTCCTTGAGAGAGGAGTGGGGAGCATGCCAAGAGCCACAGGCCCTGCCTCTCAGTGCCAGGGATCCCGCAGTGTCTGGGTTTGCCTATGTGGGGGTCAGCCTCCTGGTTAGAACTAAGGGGTGGGAAACAGCATGGCTCCCCCCCCCTTCGCTGCTCAGAACATCACTTAGGTGTGGGGACAACCCAGCTATGTCCCCATTGGGGGCTTTTGCTGTTGGGTCTGCAGAATCCTTAGTTGCTATTGGAAACGGTGATGTCACTGGCAGGGGGCGGAGTTTTAGCTCTCGTCTAGTTAGGGAGGGGGAAACACACTCCAGAGGTAGAGGGGACAAAGAATTCGGATCCTGAGGACCAGAGAGACTAGAGAAGCTCTGGAGAGCGGCAGGAAGCGAGTGGTGGTGCTGGGAATGCATCAAGAAATGGGCATCAGAAGGGCGAGGAGTGGCAGCAGAGGGCATGGATGTCTATCTTGGCACACACCTCACTGAGCAATGCTTCCTGATGTCTGCCCTTGGCCGAGTCTGCTGCAGACACCCGACCTCGGCCCTGGTCTCTCCATAGCTGCTTTGGGTCCAGACCGCCAGACTCCTGGAAGATCCAGCTAAACACGGGGGCGGCCACTGTAATCCCTTCTATTCTTTTCAACCCTTTGGGGGAAGTCCAAGTCACATGGCCAGGCAGATGGTGTCTTTTCCCCATTTTTAAGTCTCCTGAAGAGGGGGGAGCCCCACACTCCCTCCCCCAGAGGGACGTGGCTTAGGACCGCTCGACACCCCTGGGTCTCCAGCCTAGAGAGTGAGGCCCCAAAATGTCACTGACTATGGATGAGGACTCGTGCACGCCCGTGCACGCCAACACACACACACACTGGCACAAAACATTCAGTCATGTTAAAAGACACGCAAGGCTGCACGCGGTGACGCGGACCCTTCTAACCTACCTAAACTCAGCGCCCTGCAGGTCCCAGACAGCACACACGCGCGCGCGTACACGCACACGCGCACATACACTCCCACACAGGCGCTCCCTCGCGCCACGTTCTGACAAATGCTCACAGGAACGCAGGCGCACACTCTGGCGCCCCCCCCTTCAGCTCCGTGTTAAGAAGCGGGGGTGGCGGGAGGGGTAGAAGACGTGGGTCCTGCTCGAGGCTCCGCAGCTGCCGCAGTCACCGCAGCGTTGGGACAGGGACCAGCGAAGCCCGCGGAGGAGCCGCAGCCGGGGTGTCCTCTCGGCGCGGGGCTGCAGGAACCGCTCCGAGACGCGCTTCAGCACCGCGGACAGCGCCAACCGCTCGGGGCCGGGAACCCACGCGCACCCAGGACGTCCCCCGCCGGCCGAAGGCTCGGGTGTCCCCTCCCCTCCTGCAGACGTCCTGAGCTTAAGGCTCCCGAGGACGTGGCGCTCCTCGCTCGCCGGATCGGGGGCGCCCCGCCGGGGATGCGCCGAGGGCCCCGCTTTCGCGCTGCCCGGAGCCCATGAGCACCATGCACCTGCTGACATTCGCCCTGCTTTTCTCCTGTTCCTTCGCCCGTGCCGCCTGCGACCCCAAGATCGTCAACATTGGCGCTGTGCTGAGCACGCGGAAGCACGAGCAAGTGTTCCGCGAGGCCGTGAACCAGGCCAACAAGCGGCACGGCTCCTGGAAGATCCAACTCAACGCCACCTCCGTCACCCACAAGCCCAATGCCATCCAGATGGCCCTGTCGGTGTGCGAGGACCTCATCTCTAGCCAGGTGCCGGCCCCCACCCCCAGGGCTCTTGGGGGCGCCAGCTCTTTCCCCTCCCCCCACCGCCTCCCCACCATTGTCTCTCCCTCACCCTCCAACCCTCCCGCTGTCCCAGTTTCATCCATTTTTCATAGTCCTGTCCCTGCCTTTAAGAGAGGACACCCAAGTCAGCTGGCTCATTCTGGACAGGGCTGGTCTCACTAGTAGCCAGTGCCCCATCTTGGCCCCCAGAGCGGTCCCCTGCCAGTGTAAGCAGTTCTCAGAAGGATTCCAGGGCTCGAGGCCCTGACCAGTGTGTGAAGACATGTGGCAGGCATTTGGCAGTGTGTGGGGGTGGGGGCACCCCGGCTTAAGGTCAGAGGTGCTGTCCCAGTCACAAGCAGGCAGGGCTGTAAACAGAATGGGACCAGGGGCCACCTTTGTTTCCGCTTCTAGAGCTCTCACCCTTCCTCTCCCCCTCCCCCCCAGCCACAGGTCTGCCTGAGATGGGATGTGGCCCAGGTGTGGAAGCAGGGTGTGCTGTGGGATGGATGTGGGGACCGCACGTGTGGGAGGCGGCAGGGCACAGCATGGGGGCCGCTGGCAGCCAGTGCGCTGGCTGTGGGGGAGGACACGACTCCCGGATTTGCCTGTGGTGCTGCCTCTGGGCTGCGTTGCCTGCTGAATTCCAATGAAGACGCAGAATCACTGCACTGCAGCTCTTTATGTAAGAGGCAGGGCCGCCGCTGGGAGTAGCTCACCCTGCTCACCTGGCAGACAGACACGCACTCCCATGTACACCCCTGTCTCTACACAGAGAGGCACAGGCTGACACCAGCACACACCCATGCACACCAGCAGCACATGATCAGTTGCATACCCTCACTCACATACACACCTGCCCCCCATGCACATCCATGGACACACACTCGTGTGCCACACACTGCCTGGCATACGAAGATACACAGGCAAATGTGTGCTCACACATGCCAGGCTGTCACACATGCAGAAACACATAGAAATGCAGACATGTCGGGGCACACAGTGTGCACATGTATGTCCCAGCACATGCCATAAACACACATGCACATGCACACACATGCTCATGCACACACATGCTCATACAAACACTGACTGGGCACCTTTGGGTGCAGGCTGGAGGGGAGGGCAAATCGGTTCAAATGGCCCAACTGCAGGAGCCAGGCCAGAGCTCTGCTCTGAAACCCCCTCGCCCCACGAGCCACTGCCATGCCCCAGCCTGCAGTGAGTGATGTTCTGTGGCCAGTGGCTTCAGTCACTTGTTCCATCTGGGGAGGGACGGACATGAAGTAGAGCCAGGAAGTCCAGGTAGGACTCTTTCTGGGGATCCCTCCTCCAATCACTCACAGTTTTGCTGTATGTGGGCACTGGCCCCTCAGAGAACAGCCAGTCCCAGGAGCAAAGGTGACAGCAACAGCTGTCACTCACTGAGCATACCCTGTGGGCCAGGCCTGTGCTACCATGGCAGCCATCACCCCACCGTGTGCAGCCAGTGCACAATGCCCCCTTGACTTGGAGAAGCAGGTGGGCCACGTGGCCCAGATGCAGGTCCTTCTCATGTAAGAAGGGTATGGAACTGCCCAGCTGTCTGGTCCCGCCCGGCAAGGCAGTGCTGAGCCACTAGCTTCAGGCCTGGGCACACGGGCTTGGTCCAGGCAGGAGGGCCAGGCTGCCCCAGCACCTGCCTCCCTTTCCTCGAGGCTGTGCTCAGCACTCATCATCAGTACTGGGTCTTGTTCAAACTGAGCCGTGCTCAGCCTGCCCCTGGAAGACTCAACAGAGACCGAGGCCTCTGGGTGGCTCCTTGCCTGGCCTTTCCTGCCACAGCTCGGTCTGTGACATTTGCTGCTGACTTTCTGGAGACCAGTCTGCCCACCTCTGACCCAGGATGAGAGACAGTAGGCGGTCTGGCTGTCAGCTTGATTTGGGAGTAACTTCCTCCACCCTAGGGGTGACTGGTATGGCCAGGAGACAGGCCTCAGCCTTCCCTGTCAGGGTCTGACCACACACCTCCAGCAGCTCCTGCAGTGGGAGAAGGCCTGGGACATGGGAAGCGGGGTCGGGGTGGGGAGTCCTGTCATCTCCCTGTGTGTCCTCAGCCCCCAGAGTCTTGCTGTGCCTCTGACTCACCCCTATGATTCTTTTATACTCAGAGTCTTATACTCAGAAGGTGGTTATAGGGCCTTGTCCCCCTGCCTTGTGGGTGTGTATGCATAATGGTGACTGTGTGTGCATAAATGGTGCCCCCTAAACACCCCCCCTCCGTCTGCTGAGTTCAGCCTCTGCTGTTTCTGGACGGAGGCTCCTGCACAGTGCCCAGCCAGCCCCCACTCGAGCTGACCCTGTCCCCTTGTCCACAGGTCTACGCCATCCTAGTCAGCCACCCACCCACCCCCAATGACCACTTCACCCCCACCCCCGTCTCCTACACAGCCGGCTTCTACCGCATCCCCGTCCTGGGGCTGACCACCCGCATGTCCATCTACTCAGACAAGGTAAGCCTGAGTGCTTGGTAGGCTCCGTCCGTGCTCAGGCCGGCTGTCCGGCCGCCCAGGGCCCTCGGCAGCTGCATGGGGGTAGGGGCGCAGACAGGCACTCAGACCACGGGTGATACACAGCACCGAGCTTATGCACGCTCACTCACACCACGCTCTCATGGTCTCATAGACACACACACTCACCCACACTCACGCACGTACACGATACACACACTCACAGGTACAAACAAATCCATACACTCACACCTGCATACACCCACACATGTACACACATCCACACACACGCTCACGTGCTCTCACATGCACACACATGTGCACATTCGCACGCATACTCACACCATCACACACTCTTACATTCACACCCACAGAACGCTAACGTGTTCACCTCCCACACACATTCCCACACTTATACACATGCCCCCCCCACTCACACGCACTCGGGCAGACGGCCCACTGAGGTGACAGGTACAATAGCAAGCCCTGGGAAGCAGCAGAGTTGCCCTTGATGGTGGAGAAATGGGGGACCCCTTCCTGTGCCCCCCAGCCACTGCCTCCTTCATCGCTCTGGGTACCAGTCTCCTCAGATGCAAAGAGGAGCAAAATGCTTCTGCTGAGGAAAGCAGCCGGGGAAGCACATGCAAGGCTGGGGGGAGGGGCTGTCTCTCAGGGCAGGACCCCAGACCATCACGTGTCCCCAGGCCACTTCCAGATGATGACCCAGCTCTCTGGTCCAGCATGAGGGCAAACCTAATGGCCAAACCTCACAGCTCCACCCTGCCCCCACTCATGGTGCCAACCCATTGCCAATCGGTGCCCGACACAGGGACCAGGAAGGCCTCGGTCAGAGACAATTCAAGACCCCAGCTACAACCCCCCTGCAGCCATGTAGCCAGCTGGTGACGGACAGAGACCAAGGGGCATTCTTCCACTCTGGTTCCAAGGCACTGCCCCCAGGCCACAACGAGGGAGCTGGTGAAAAAATAATCTGGAAGTCTCAGAGGGCCCCAAGATCAGAATGGGTCAGCAGAGACACTGCGGGGAGCCACTGTGCTGCCTGGACAGACACCGAGGACCCCAGCTGAGGAGGGAGGGGCTGCTCCTTTCCCTCTCCCTGCCTGGCAGTTAGTGTCAATGCGGGACCAGCAGGCACAGCCCCTAGACTTGGTGCAGAGATGAGCTCTGTAGGTCCAAGCGTGAGGGTTTCCTGACAAATACTCATCTTTGGTTAGGACCCCTGTGAAGCCTGGCGGGGGCTGTCGTTGAGGTGCCCCATGTCAGCGAGAACTTTCTCAACCTAAGTGGTCCGGCAGCAAGTGGCTGCTGGGAGGTGGGAGCCCACCCAGGAGAATCCCACAGACCTGCTGGCGGGCACGGAGCCTCCATTTCTCAGAGACAATGATGTGGGGGGGTCATGCACCGGGCCCCCCCTCACGCCCCCCGCTTCCGCAGAGCATCCACCTCAGTTTCCTGCGCACCGTGCCGCCCTACTCCCACCAGTCGAGCGTCTGGTTCGAGATGATGCGCGTCTACAGCTGGAACCACATCATCCTTCTGGTCAGCGACGACCACGAGGGCCGCGCGGCGCAGAAGCGCCTGGAGACGCTGCTGGAGGAGCGCGAGTCCAAGGTGAGACCCGCGCGGCAGAGGGGCGCCTCGCGCAGCAGGAGGCGCGCAGCGGCGGCCTGCGCTGTGTCTGTGGCCGTGTGTGAACACCTTCTCTTTCCATCCTGCATGGTCAGCACCACCACGTCTGGCGAGCGCCCGCCCCAGCCTGTCCTCGGCTCATTTCACTTGCTTCTGCCATTAGTCGAAATCTCCTTCGTGTCAGTCAGTTTCTGCGGGGCGAGGGCAGGACCACCTGGAGCTCCGCAAACACCCCGCCCCGCCCACCCCACCCCTCCTCGCAGCCCGCAGCACCCTGCCGGACCCTTCCCTTTCGCCCCTCGCCCATCCCCAGCGGCCTCCCCAAGAACATCCCTTTCAGGGATGGCGACCACTCACCAAGCCCCCTCGCAAAGCACCCAGTCCCCTCCCTGCTGTGACCCATTCCATGTCCTCACGCTGGCCTCACCTCCCCACAGCCCTCCATCTCACAGCAGCCCTCCCCCTCCCCAAAGCCCCATCCAGGCCCCGCGGCCCCCCCTGCCCCCTCCTCACTTCCCAGCACAGGGATGGGCTTCACCTGGGGACCAGTTAGATGCCTGACTCTAGGACACACTGACCACCCTGCCCCTGCCCCAGCCCCACCCCCACTTTGTAGGGTTGCTGAGAGACCACACAGTGCCAATTTCTGGGGGTCCTGGTGACCCCCTTCCCCTTCCTTGCCTGCCCCCACTGCCAACTTGAGAAGGAGCTGGTGCTCACCACAGGCCCAGGGTGAGCCTTCACCCAGCCTAGAGCCCGGGCGCTCAGGCCAGGTGGGGTGGAGACACAGCTGGGCAGAGAGGGAGGGAGGCCAGGCTGGGGGTTGCCTGGGGAGGCCAGGCCAGGGGGGTGGGGAGCATGTTCTCTGTGAAGTCGGAGCCGGCTTCAACAAGCTAGTGCCAGCCCCATGGCCTCAAGGCACCACAGACCCCTGAAGGGAATAGAGGGTACTGCTTGGGGTTGAAGTCACAGGGTCCTGGGGGGCCCTGCTGTGGGGGACTGGCTGAGGCTGGGAGGGAGGGCTGGCTACCAGTGCCTCGGGGCCCCACGCCTCCCGAGATAGCACCCGGCAGGCATGTCGAACTTACACACTCACTAGTCACACCTCTGCACACCCAACCACAAGCGCCCACTCTCACAGGCACATGCAGTCACTCCCAAGACCATCCCATCCCCACACTCCACACCTCACGCCACAGACCCAGACATAAGCCTCCCACAGACCTGCCCGGGCTCTCACACGCAGGCCCGTGGCCCACCAGCTCACACACATGCACATGCACACACACAGATGAATGCTCAGCCAATACTAACCCTCACTCCCGCCCTGTGGGCTTATGTAGACCACTGCTCCCATGTAGATGGCTGTCTCCCAGGCACATATATGTACACCCACTCGGGGCACACTCACTCCCCAGTGCACATATGGGTCAAGGGGTGTGCATACACCAGTTAGTGAGAACAGAACACACGGACCTCTTAGAAAGGCTGAAGGGAGTACTCAGGGAGGAGGAGGGACAGAGGGACAAGGCATGGCGAGGGGCTTCTCACCCTCCATTGAGGACTGATGTAGGGAGGACCTCACAGCAGGAGCATGGCAAGGGTGGGGGCAGCAGGTGGGGCCCCAAAGGGATACATTCGGTGTGGACGCGGACAGGGTCTTCCAAGTGTGACCATTTCCAAGAGCACAGCCTTATGGCCGGGAGCCTCAGTGGCCCTTTGCCCCCTGGTCCCCCAGCACCGCCCCGGCCCCAGCCCCACCCAGGCCTAGGTGTTTGCGAGCTCCAGGTACGTGCCCACCTGCAGATGTGCCGAGGAGGTGGTGTGATTGCTTTGGCGCCGTCATTTTCAACCGTTTATAATCTTCTTCTGTGTCTGCA
The DNA here is from genome assembly GCF_964194185.1 of Rhinolophus hipposideros. Taxonomy (NCBI): domain Eukaryota; kingdom Metazoa; phylum Chordata; class Mammalia; order Chiroptera; family Rhinolophidae; genus Rhinolophus; species Rhinolophus hipposideros. The sequence continues at coordinate 83,164,092 of NC_138057.1, forward strand.
TATTTTCTCTGTGCACATTATTCATCAGAGTAAAAAAAGGAACTATGAAAACCTCGACCAACTGTCCTATGACAACAAGCGCGGACCCAAGGTATATATGCATGGACGTGCACGCCACCCACCGACTAGGGAGCTGTGGCCTCTCGCGCCTCGGCCACCAGGGCTGTTTTCTGGCCCAGCCGAGCCACAGGCCTGAGCAGTGAGGAGAGAGAGGTCATGAGGCAGGCAGTCACAGGCAGGACAGGGCAGGCAAGGGCTGCGTGGGTGCCCACGGCCTGCCCACCACAGCCTCCGCCTTGGCCTGTGCCTGACAGGCAGGCACAGCCGCGGCCGCGGGGGAGCTGCTCTTCGGGAAGTGCATGCGAACCTCTGGGACCCCCAGGGTTTCCTCGTGGAACCCAGGAGGGAGCCCGCCCGTGCAGCTGCCCGCCTGCCTGCTGGGGTCCGGGCTGTTCCTGCAGGGGCCTGTGGAGTCGGGCCTGCGAGGTTCTCCCGTGGTTTTGGAAGAGTCAGCCCCATCTTTGCTCCCAGTTGCATTCCAAAACTCTTCTAGTTCCTGTCCGCTGCACGCTCTTTCTGAGTCTCAGCCCACTTCAGCTTGCATGCTCAGTGCAAAGAGGACAGGAGTGGCAGTGGAGAGAGATGCTGAGAGCAGAAAGCAGTGTAGGAGAGCGAGCAGGCTGAAGAAAGGACGAGCAAGGCCAGGCCAGGCCAGGAGCCAGGAAGGCAGGTGGACAGCACAGGTGGCAGGTGCAGGCCGGGCAGCCCTAGCTGAGCTGCCTCGGTGTTCCTAGCGGCTGCGGCCCAACTCTCGCCCCTGAGGCGCTATGTCCTCTGCCCCGGCCACCTGCTAATGCTCCTGCTCACACCACAGGCCGAGAAGGTGCTGCAGTTCGATCCAGGGACCAAGAACGTGACGGCGCTGCTGATGGAGGCAAGGGAGCTGGAGGCCCGGGTCATCATCCTCTCTGCCAGGTAAGGCCCCATTGGGCCCCTCCAACTCACCCAGGGCTGCTCCTGGCCAGGGCCAGGGGCACCGTTGGGCTGAAGTTGAGCTTCAGCTTCCAAAATGCCCTTGCCTAGGAGAGCCCTCACCATGTACACCTGGCGTCCTGGCAACCTGGAATATGGAATGCCTACCTGTCCATCCCTCCCTGGCTCCTTCCTCCCTTGCACAGTCACCTGCTGCCATTTGCCCTGAGCTGGGCTTTGGGGGTGAGGTTTGGATAAGCCCTTACCCTTAGGAAAGCAAACACAGCCCTGGCCATTGATGGGCTGACACAGTGCTCTGGAAGCGAGCATCAGGGGAAAGGGGCCCAGAGAAGTGACGTGAGGGTGGGAAGGCCCACGGCAGGGAGAGGACCAGAATCCCAGGACTGGAAGACTGGGGCGGCTGAAGTGGGAACCAATTGGGGACTCATGAAAACCTGGCTATCCTTGGACAGGGATCAGCCAACAGTAACAATCTCCCTATTTGCAAACAGCTAAGTTCTGAGAAGGGAAAGGCCAGGCCACCAGAATAGAAAAAGGAAGAGCCACACCCCCGACACAGACAGGAGGACCTGGGTGGATCCACCCTACTGTCTTCCCTGTTCTAGAAAGTGTGCTGGGCTCCAATAGTGTGGAGAAAAACAGCAGGGGTCACTCCGCTCAGAGACACAGCCCCAAATGTTGCTGTCCTGCAGGCCAGAAAGAGGCAGCAATACGGAGTCCCAGGGCGGGTGTCCTCTTCCACATTCAGTCAACAAACCTCTCAGAGCCAGGTGCACTCCCTCCTCCCAGGGCAGAGCACAGTGTAGGGCCAACGGGGTTTCTCCGGTTAGAAGGCAGGAAGCAGCGCCACTCCCCTGCCCACACAGGTGTGACAAGAAGGAGCTAATCCCCCACTGGGGCTCAGAGTCACGAGTTACTTGCCCATGATGACCATCCAACCGTGGGCACTGTGGGGAGGGCTTAAGGAGAATGGTTTAAGGAGGTGCCCGAGCATGGTCAGGGTGCTGCACAATCTCTTCTGGAGCAAGCCGCGCCCAGAGAAGGTCCCTCCCAGAGCAAGCCCCGCGCAGAACAAGCCCCGCCTAGAGAAAAACCTCCACTTAGAGCAAGCCCCGCCCAGAACAAGCCCCGCCTAGAGAAAACCTCCACTTAGAGCAAGCCCCGCCCAGAACAAGCCCCGCCTAGAGAAAAACCTCCACTTAGAGCAAGCCCCGCCCAGAACAAGCCCCGCCTAGAGAAAACCTCCACTTAGAGCAAGCCCCGCGCAGAACAAGCCCCGCCTAGAGAAAAACCTCCACTTAGAGCAAGCCCCGCCCAGAACAAGCCCCGCCTAGAGAAAACCTCCACTTAGAGCAAGCCCAACCCAAATCTAGCCCCACCCAGGAAAAGCCCCGTTCAGAACAAGCGGCGCGCGAAGGAGCCCCACCCAGGGCAAGTCTCTCCAGACCCTTTCTTTTTCCCCCCTCTTCTTCCCCCTCCTGCCCCGCCACTCCGGTTCAAGCCTGTTGTTTCTCCGTCTAGTTGTGTAGGACACAGCTCCCTGGTCCATGCTGAGGAAGACTGAGAGGATGTGGTGGGATAAAAGGATGGCTAGGTGGGTGCACCAGTGGGCAGACAGATGGGCAAATGGTGACTAGTGATCAGAAGACTCCTTTATCCAGGACAGAGAACTGAAGGAACCCACTACCCCAAAGCATAGGTGTTCAACTGTTGGGCACTTTTACAAAGGATCGGGTCACACCCAACTAGACCTGCCCAATACATACACTGTAATTAGAGTGGTCCCCAGGACATGGGCCAGAAAGCCACATGTAAAATCATCCTCGGAACCCTGCCACTCCTAGCTCCAGCAGAGGGCTGGGCACTTCTCCACTGTGTTCCCTCCGGTCAGTGAGGCCATGCGCCATTTCCCACAGGCCTGGGGAAGCCCCCAGACACGGGCCAAGAGGGTCTTGCCCTGTGTCATTAGCTCCAGGGTCAAGGACAGGTTTGCAGATATGGCTCCAAACAAGAGGTCAGCCCAAGGAAGGGGACATGGTTACAGCAGACAGTTGCACATGCATGACACACACAGAGACATGCTCCAGCACTATGTGCACACCACACGCACCTGAGCACACACCATATACACCACACACACACACCATATGCACATGCGTCCACAACCCTAAACACCCAGGCACCCAGGCACCCAGGCACCCAGCATATTCACCCCACTCACACATACACAGAACATACAACATGCACATGCTTATACATGTGCACACAGCATATATACATACACACCCATAGACATGCATGCACCATATGTACACCACACACATGCACATGAGACATTCTAACACACACAAATACACACTTATACACAGACGTATCACACCTACACACAAGTGCATGCACACCACATATGCACATACTCCCTACCAACATCTACAGTGCACACGTGTGCTCATGCACATGCACACACATCACATATACCACACTACATGCTACACACATGCATATGCCCCACACAGGCACACACACTGCCCACGAGGCACCACATATCACCAGCACCCCCCTTGACTCCAGGCAAGGCCCTGGAGCAGAGGGGCCTGGATCTCATGGCACATGGCAGGTGAGCCCCGCAGCACACCCAGCTCCAGGGGCCCAGGATGGCAAGACTGTCCTTGGCTGTCCCCTGGGCAGCAGCGGACACTGGTCTTTTTGGCCCTGACATTCCAACGGGACACATTTTGGCTCCTGCTTCATGTATTTTGCAGGGACCCTATTAAGCCAATCTTAGTTTTTGACCAATTTCCTACCGACTGCAGAGAATTCATTTCCAAATGTTTCCTTTCATTCTCTCTGAAATTGTCTTTCTGCGGTCAGCTATTTCCATAAAGCAGTCTGATCAGTCTTTCCTCTACAGCCGTGTTACTGATGACATCGATTTACACAGATACAAGCATAGGTGTGTGTCCTTCCACCGAGTCTAATGTCACACACCTGAACTGCGTCAGGCAGACGGGCTTCTCTGCCAAGTTTTGTGAGCACAGTTGGCAGTGGGCACGCTGTGCCCGACACAAGTGATGTTGGTTTTGCTGGGTGATCATGGCTGGATGACCTCATTTGGGTCACCAGTGTGGCGCTGCCTGGAGCACCTCTCTTTGGTGTGGCTTACATCTGACAGTAGCATTGTCATTTAGAGCAAACACTAAAAGTGTTTATTTCTTTGTTGGCTAATCCTTGAGAAAATTAGGGGCAGCCTTAGGCAACCTAGGGCCACCTGGGTTTCCAGGGTCAGCCACTGTGAAAATAACCCAGCCAATCTATCCAACACTTTGCACCCGAGGCCCATGCAAAGTGCTTCTCATGGTCCAGGTCCACCTGGGGTCAGGTCCAGCCTGGCAGGAAAGGGAGGGGGGAGTGGGAGGGGACCCCTTAGTGGCCCCCACAGCCCCACCAGGCCAAGAGTCCTAGTCCTGACCAGGGAGACCCCTACCCTAGGGGACTGGGTCCACAGGGGCTCATCCATGAGGATGAGGACACTCCAAGACGTCAGGACCATGTGTGCCTGAAAGGCGAGGCCTGTGCTGGGTCCTGCTGGGCAGCAGCCCTGCTGTCTCCAGCAGCTTCTGCTGCCATGTTCAGGCCATTCCCAGGCACTGGGTCCCAACAGCATCTGACCAATCTGGAGAACCCCCAGCCCTTCATTTCACTTTTGGACATGGAGAACCAGAGGGAGTGTGGCTTGTCCAGGTTCTGGGGTGCACTGTGCAGGCACAGACCTGACTCTGCCACTTATCACCACTCAAGTGCCCAGGGAGTCTCACTTTCCCCTCCTAACACAGGGTTGGTTGTAATGCCTGCCTCACAAGGATATCGTAAGAATTAAATAGGATAGTTCATGTAAGCGCTTAGAACAGTGCCTGGTACCTGGTGATCAAGTGATCAACCAATAATGATCCATCACCATCCCCGGTCACCCTGACCCTGCCCACGAAGGGCAGGTGGACATCAAGAGAGGCCTGGGAAGCTCTGGGGGGGTCTGGGCCCCACCCCATGTCACCTCTATGGGGTCTCCTAGCCCAGGTGAGGCTAGGGGTGGGGCTAGCATGCCTCTGCTTGTGGTGTTCCCAGGCCTCCTTCCAGTTGAGGGGCTGGGGAAGAGGTGGGGACAGGAGAAAGACCTGGGAACCGGAGCAACCTCCTGCCAGCCTTGGTCGGGGAGGGCTGGAGTCCTGGGCCCGTCAACCCCCTCTGCCCCACAGCGAGGACGACGCTGCCACCGTGTACCGTGCAGCCGCGATGCTGAACATGACGGGCTCGGGGTACGTGTGGCTGGTGGGGGAGCGCGAGATCTCGGGGAACGCCCTGCGATACGCCCCAGACGGTGAGTGCTGGTCCTCTCTGGGTCCCGACGGCGGGGGTCCCCCACGGGCTCTAAGCAAACGCTCGCCCCAGGCATCATCGGGCTGCAGCTCATCAACGGCAAGAACGAGTCGGCCCACATCAGCGACGCGGTGGGCGTGGTGGCCCAGGCCGTGCACGAGCTCCTGGAGAAGGAGAATATCACCGATCCGCCGCGGGGCTGCGTGGGCAACACCAACATCTGGAAGACCGGGCCGCTCTTCAAGAGGTGGGCGGGGCCTGTCTGCTGGAAGTGGGCGGGGCTCTTAGGAGGTGGAACTAGTCGCTCTTCAGCGGGTGGTCCAGCTACAGATACAGTCGCGTACCCCACTTCCCTCCTTTCCGCCCACTTCCACTCCACTGTGATAATCATCCGCCCTGCTTCCAACGCCTCGAATATGGCTGCTTCCACTGCTGCCCCCAGCTTTTAACACTGCAGCCAAGCCTGAAACTCCCCCTCACTTCACAGGGTGACTGACAGCCCTCCGGACGAGGCTGCTGCTGTAGGTGGGGAATGGGCTCTTCCAGGGACCCAGGAGGTCAGACAAGGAGCTCAGGGATGGCACGCAAGCCTGTAGGGAGCCAGGGTTGGCCAGAGACCCAAGTGTATAGCCGCAGTGGGGCAGGAGTGAGCTGGAAGCGCCCTGGACACCATGCCCCACCCATCGCCAGATCCCACCCCGGACTGAGGAGCCTGTGCAGGGTCCCCGTCCACCAAGCCCATCACATGAGCACACACACCTGAAGATGCAGGCACCAGCACATGCACACACATTCAGAGGCATGACTCACACGAGCCATATCCAGTATATGCATGGGGGTGCACGCCACACCAGGATTGTGTGTGCACACAGATATGGCCCAAGGGGTGTGCCACATAAACACACGTGTGTGTACATGCAGCGAGACAGAACCTCAATTCTGTCTCCCCCACTCACTGGCAAACTGGCGACAGTGTCCTTCCTGGGCGTCTGTCTGCCTCCTTGGCTCCTGTGAGGCTCCAACATCCCAACCCACAGAAAGCCCTCAGAACAGGGTGTGGCGCCCAGCAGCTGCTCGGTTGTCATAGCTGTGCTGCCTGGTGCAGGCAGACAGGCGTGCCACCCGTCGGACTCACAGTTCAAGGGTCCGATGTCCACTGAGGCTGGGGCAGAAGACCAGGGTCAGGCTGCCGGATGCCCAGAAGTGGGAGTGTCCCTGAAACACCAACGAGCACTGCCCTTCCTAGAGTGCTGATGTCTTCTAAGTACGCGGATGGGGTCACCGGTCGTGTGGAGTTTAACGAGGACGGGGACCGGAAGTTCGCCAACTACAGCATCATGAACCTGCAGAACCGCAAGCTGGTGCAAGTGGGCATCTATAATGGCACCCATGTAGGTGGGGGTCATGAGGGGGTGGGGGCTGGGGCCTTAGGGTCCTGGGGCCAAGACCCCTGCGTGGCCACCCTCCATCTCATACTCCCACCCCCAGGTCATCCCCAATGACAGGAAGATCATCTGGCCAGGAGGAGAGACAGAGAAGCCCCGAGGGTACCAGATGTCCACCAGGCTGAAGGTGGGGGGCCTGCTGCCCTGCCCCAGCAACCACACCCAGGACACTCCATACACTCCCTCGAACCCAGAGGAGGGCACAGTGAGGCCAGTGAGAGTGACTGAAGGAAGTGGGGACAGGACCAGCACCTGGCTGCCTCCACACACACCTGGTACCTCAGAGGAAGCAGAGACAGCAGGTGGAGGGAGGAGAGGAAGCTGCCAGCCCCCACCCCGTGGATCTCTCCAGTGCCCCTTCGGACCCAACCCCACTTAAATCTGGGAAGCTGAGTGGGACAGGACTCCCCTGGGGATGAGCTGATGGGGGACACAGGGCCAGATGGGTGGTCATTCTGTGGACTTCAGCTTCAGCATTCTGTCCTGCGTCCTGGTCCTAGACATCCACCTACACACTCTTCAGCGTTCCTCCAGGTGGTCTCAGCCACTGCCGCCGCAGCCTTCACGGCCTCCTGCCATCACTGGGTCCTGCTGTCCTTTCAGCCCTGGCCTCCCTGCGGCATTCCCTGTGGTGACCCTGGGCCCCTGGGGGCCCCCTCCCTCACAGCATCTCTTCCCTGGCGACTCTGCCATGATCCTTTGGGCTCATTCCTGGGCCCCCTCTCTCCTCCCAGGGTGCTCTCCCGACAATCTGTCCCCATGCTGACCCACTCCAGCACCAGGCCCGTACCTCAGATCACCAGAGAAGGACCCTAAATGCTGTTGCCCAACCAAACTTCTCCCGGTTGGTGTCCCCAGGGCCTCAAATGTCTCTCGGCTCTGTCTATGTTCTGGGCTCAGCCCATGGCCTCTCACTGGAGCCTTTTGTCACCACACTTCTTGACAGGCAGAGTGAGCTTTCCCCACAGCTCAGACAGCATGTGTGGAAAAGTCTAAAAGTAACAGCTTGGTCCCATGCAGGCTGCCAGATGCAGATGGATTTTTACTTTTCTTTCACTGACTTCTTAAAAGCACAAACATATATTGCTTGTCTAACAGAAAAAACATGATGAAAGTTGAAAAAGCCAGTAAGCTCTTTTCGGGCCTCCCAAGCCTCAGGGGGAAAAAAGCCAAAATGCTGCCCTCCCTCCCAGCTGAGGATGGGGCCTGCCCACCGCACACCCGCCCTCGCCGATACTCCCAGCAGAGGGCGCCTCACACGAATGCCTGATGACCGCGGGCTCGGCTTCAACATCACCTCCACTGGGACCCTTCGTCTGCATGCCCTGCAGTTCAGGCCCCTTTGCCCAGATATGTCTTCCATACTCCCAAGCTGCGGGCCTCTGAAGGACAGGAAGGAGAGAGAGCCCTGGCATGAGCCACAAGGAGCCCCTGGATTGAAGAGGAGGGCATGGAAGAGAGGAGGAAGGCATCAGGAGAGAGGAAGGGAGGAAGGGGAGATGACCAGACAAGGATTCACTGCTGAGGGGCCGGGGCGATCAGACGAGGGCGACCCCTGGGCCCCAGGTCCCGAGCTGGCTCTGAGCGAATGTCAGTGGTAGGCCCCTGTCTCATGAAGCAAGCTCTGCGTTGGGACAGGGAACTGCTCATCCCTGAGAAGTCAGAGAAGGTGCCGGGGGCAGACTGGACATTCCAACTCCTCTGATGGAAGGAGTAATGTGTGAGTCAAGAGCCGAAGGACAAGTGGCCAAGAGAAAGGCAGAGTTTCAGGAAGCCATGTGCCTTCTGAATGCTGAGGTGGTGTGGCCAGTGGGGCCCCTCCTGAGGGCAGCAGGCAGATGGTGCCGACAATGACGATCGATGGCCGGGGAGGATGAGGCTCCAGAAAGGGGCACCGGCTGGAGGGGGCAACGCCGTGGATTTGGAGGGGCTTCAGGGGAGTCTGCGTGCTGAGAAGAGGTCAGCGCCCCGGCAACTGAGGGCGGGTGGTCCAGGCTGGGTCTCTGCCTTCCCCCCCAGATCGTGACAATCCACCAGGAGCCTTTCGTGTACGTCAAGCCCACGCTGAGCGATGGCACGTGCAAGGAGGAGTTCACGGTCAACGGGGACCCCGTCAAGAAAGTGATCTGCACTGGGCCCAACGACACATCGCCGGGCAGCCGTGAGTACGGCGCTGGGGCGCCCGGCGCAGACTTGGGGCGGCGCCGCCGGGAGCCCCGTGGTTACCGCCCCTTTCCCCCCAGCACGCCACACGGTGCCTCAGTGCTGCTACGGCTTCTGCATCGACCTGCTCATCAAGCTGGCGCGGACCATGAACTTCACCTATGAGGTGCACCTGGTGGCCGATGGCAAGTTCGGCACGCAGGAGCGGGTACGCAGGGAGCTCTGGGAGCTCGCGCAAAACCAGTCCGGGTGGACCGGGTCTTGCTAAGGGGGCAGGGCCTTAGGTGGGCGGGGCCTGCTGCTGGGCGGAGTCTGAGTGGGCGTGGCCTCGAGCTAGGGTGGGGTCTGGAGAGGGCGATCCCGGAGGAGGGGCGGGAGCCTGTTGCGGGAGTGTCCCGACAGTGTCCGCCTCCCCACTGGCTGTATCGCCTCGCAGGTGAACAACAGCAATAAGAAGGAGTGGAACGGGATGATGGGCGAGCTGCTCAGCGGTCAGGCGGACATGATCGTGGCGCCACTGACCATCAACAACGAGCGCGCGCAGTACATCGAGTTCTCCAAGCCCTTCAAGTACCAGGGCCTGACCATTCTGGTCAAGAAGGTGGGCATAGGCCCAGAGAGGTGAGGGCGGTCCTGGGAGGGCCAAGGCGACGCTGACGGCTGGTCCACCCGCAGGAGATCCCCCGGAGCACGCTGGACTCGTTCATGCAGCCCTTCCAGAGCACTCTGTGGCTGCTGGTGGGGCTGTCGGTGCACGTGGTGGCCGTGATGTTGTACCTGCTGGACCGTTTCAGGTGAGCGCAGCCGGGAGGCCAGACACCTCCACCTGCGGAACTGGCAGAGCGGGCGAAGGCGGGGCGGGGCTGCCTTGCCCTCCCTCTCCCGCCCGCCCTCTGCACCCTGCAGCCCCTTCGGCCGGTTCAAGGTGAACAGTGAGGAGGAGGAGGAGGACGCGTTGACCCTGTCTTCGGCCATGTGGTTCTCCTGGGGTGTCCTGCTCAACTCAGGCATCGGAGAAGGTGAGGCCACGCCACGCCCACACCCACCCCGCCCGCTCCACTCCTCCGCCGGGCGCTGACCGTCCTCTGCCCGCAGGGGCCCCCCGAAGCTTCTCCGCACGCATCCTGGGTATGGTGTGGGCCGGCTTCGCCATGATCATCGTGGCCTCCTACACCGCCAACCTGGCAGCCTTCCTGGTACTGGACCGGCCCGAGGAGCGCATCACCGGCATCAACGACCCACGGGTGAGGCCCGGCCGGACTAGCGGAGGGTCTTGACGTCACCGGGGGTCTGCCTCGGGTGGGGCGGGGGAGTAGCTGCGAGCCACGCTCTCCGATCCCGCAGCTGAGGAACCCCTCAGACAAGTTTATCTACGCGACGGTGAAGCAGAGTTCGGTGGACATCTACTTCCGGCGGCAGGTGGAGCTGAGCACCATGTACCGGCATATGGAGAAGCACAACTACGAGAGCGCGGCCGAGGCCATCCAGGCCGTGCGGGACAAGTGAGGGCGGGGCCTGCGGGATGAGGGAGGGAGGGGCCTGCGGGTCGAGTGAGGGCGGGGCCTGCGGGTCGAATGAGGGCGGGGCCTGCGGGATGAATGAGGGCGGAGCCTGCGGGACGAGTAACGAGGTAGCCGGACAAGGTGGAGCGTCCGCCTTACAGGAAAAGTGAGTGTCCAGGCTGGATGAGAACCACGGGATGGGGATGGACGTGAGGTTTCCTGGATGGTAGGACCAAGGAGGGCAAACATGAGGGTCGAGGGCAGCCCGACTGAGTAGGACTCCCGTGACATCTGCCCCTGCCCGCAGCAAACTGCACGCCTTCATCTGGGACTCAGCGGTGCTGGAATTCGAGGCCTCGCAGAAGTGCGACCTGGTAACTACAGGCGAGCTGTTCTTCCGCTCTGGTTTCGGCATCGGCATGCGCAAGGACAGCCCCTGGAAGCAGAACGTCTCCCTGTCTATCCTCAAGTGAGTCGGCCTCACCTGCCATCCCACCGCCCTTCTCTGCTCCCTAAGAGCTTCCCCATCCAAGGCACGTATGCCACCCCTCCCCGTCCAGGCCCCGCCCCACTCACACGCCCCGCCCAGGATCAGCTCCCACCAACTCACTAGCCCTGCTTAGGCCTGGCTCCACCAAGGCCCCGCCCCCGCTCACTCGCCCCGCCCAATTCATGGCTCCGTCCCTTCCCAGGCCCCACCCAGGCCCCACCCCAGCCTTAGCCCTGCCCAGGCCCCACCCCAGCCTTCTCCCAGCCCCATCCAGGCCCCTCCCAGCTCACTCTCCTGCCTCCTGTCCAGGTCCCACGAGAATGGCTTCATGGAAGACCTGGACAAGACGTGGGTGCGGTACCAGGAGTGTGACTCGCGCAGCAATGCTCCTGCTACTCTCACCTTTGAGAACATGGCAGGTGGGTTCCCCACCCTCTTCCCTGAACGCCCCTCCTGACACTGGGTGGGTTCCCCACGGTCCCGCAGCCCCACCAGCCAACAGCTGAGGCTCTGGGTCCTGGACGCAGGGGTCTTCATGCTGGTGGCTGGAGGCATCGTGGCCGGGATCTTCCTGATCTTCATCGAGATTGCCTACAAGCGACACAAGGACGCTCGCCGGAAGCAAATGCAGCTGGCCTTTGCGGCGGTGAACGTGTGGAGAAAGAACCTGCAGGTAGGGCAGGCCACCTTCCGAAACCTGGTGCCCATGGCCCGCCCAGCCCGGGCCCTCCTCCATCCCCACAGGCCGAAGCGCTGGCCCTGACTCCCGGAGCCCATGTGAGCAGGACTGGAGATAGGAGCCATGGCCAGGGGCAGCGTTGGTGGGGGGCCACCTGCAGGTGGCTGCCCGCTGCAAAGCCAGGCCAAGGGAGGCCACGCACCCTGCTCCAAGCCTTCGCCTGGCCCCTCTGTCTTCAGAGTCGCCCGCCGGCGCCCATTCCATAGGAAGGCAAACTGAGGCAGGGTAAGACAGGGACCCACCTGGGTGTAGCACGTGAGTCCAAGACATATTCTGCCCTCGCCGCCCCACACCCCTCCTCAGCACCCTCTGGGGAGCCTGCCCCCTTCCCTGCCGCCCTGCTGTGTCCTGTGCTCCATGACTCCAGGCTGAAGTGGTACGGCTGGCCCTGCCTGGTGCCCCAGGCAATGTCTGTGGGAATTTGCTGCCAGCAGGGGACCAGCTGCACTTGGGGCAGCCACTGCCCACCTGGGGCAAGGTGGGCAGTGGGGCCTGTGTAGGCCTGTGACTCCTGCCCCACAGTCCAAATCCAGTTTGCTCCATCTCTTCTCTTTCTCTGGGTGCCTCCCCAGAGCCTTCCTCCTAGGATAAAGCTGACATTGCAAAGAGGGAGGGGCCATGGGTGGATGGGTTGCTGGAGCCCCCATACCTCTCATCTGTCCACTCTTGCTCTTGGGACCTGGTCACTGCTCTCGCTGGTGGGCACAGGGCCATCCTGGCCATCAGACCCAAGGCCAGGGTACCAGAAGCTGCCTCTGTTTACCGGTCCAGTTCATCTCAACACCTGCCTTTGGCCCCTTCTCCCCTTCCTGAATCTTGGTGTGCCCCCTCAGGGGTCAGAATGGCTGGCGGGCCGAGGAGGAACTCCTCCAGTGCTCCGAGAGTCCCTCCTCCTTGGGACACCTGTAAACCAGGGCCACCCAGGAGCCAGGGAGCCAGGCGGACTTCCCAGGAAGAGAGCCAGACGGCATCCCCCAAGCCCAGCCCCAGCTCGAGCAAGGTCAGGCCCGACCCGGGCAGGAGCAGAGGCCATCTGCGCGTGTCTGGCTGTCGGTCTGTCGGTCCAGCACAGGGAGGCAGTCAGGAGCAAGAGCCCGAGTGGCCAGCCAGGCCGGGCAGCGGCCCCCAAGGAGCAGGCGAGGGCAGGTGCGGCCGCCAACCTTAGCTGTCTAATCACTTATACATATTCATTTTAGGATAGAAAGAGTGGTAGAGCAGAGCCCGACCCTAAAAAGAAAGCCACATTTAGGGCTATCACCTCCACCCTGGCTTCCAGCTTCAAGAGACGTAGGTCCTCCAAAGACACGGTAAGGGGAAGAACGCCCAGTCCCCCGTCTCCGACTCTTATCTCGCCCTGCCCCTCCGTGTCTGTGTCCCGTGCATCAGGCGTGCCCTCTCCCCCTTCCTCGTCATCCCACCCCACCCCCACCTCTGACTGCTGTGGCCTTCTGCCCTCATCTCTATTTGCCCAGCACACCAGGTCTTCTCTCTCTGACTCTCTAGGCCTCTCTCGGTCCTCTTTCCCGCTGGCCCTCACTGGGTCCTCTTTCCCCATGTGTCTCTGCGTTAGTCTGCCCCCCATGCCATGACGCCATGCGCCATCTTGAAGCTGTGTCATGTTGTTGGTCAGCCAGTCAGCCTCACCACCTCGGGGCCATGCCCGGGGCCCCTGGGAGCCCAAAGCCGCCCTGTCCTGGGCTCCTCACACATGGGAGGCCACACCACCTCTCTGTCACGTCAGTTTTTTCAGCCTGTCCCAGTGGGGCCTGCCACCCTCTTACCCTCCCGGCGACGTCCATGGAGGGGTGGCTGTGATGTCCCATCCGTCCATGTGTCTGGCTGCCGGCCCCGCCACCCAGACACCTGTGTCTTGTGTCTCACCAGAGCCATGCCCGTTGCGTCCCCTGCATGTGGTCTCTGTGTGGGCCAGGGCTGGGGGCCAGGCCTGGCTCCATCTGGGTGGGTGGCTGGGGCCTGGAGTTGGAACAGGTCCCCAGGCACACGGGACCATCAGGTGGGGGGAGTCGATGGTATCAAAGTGGGTGGCTCCCACCTTAGGCTGAGCAGGGGCCCTGCAGGAAGTGTGCCAGCAGCCCCCCGGGGTCTGAGAATGGGTGGGGATGGTCCTGAAAGTTGTGGCCTGCTGAATGTGGAGCATGGAGGCTCCAGACAAAGGCCCAGGAAGGGAGGCTTCCATGGAGGAGACTAGCACCTCAGCTCCTGAACCCCACCCCACCCCACAGGACCACGTCAGGGCCAGTCCTTCTGCGTGAGCCCAGAATTCCCTGCCCTCCTGCTTTGGGCAGCTTGTCACCACATGAGATGTGCACACTCAGATCAAAAGCCGCCAAAACAGACCCAGTCTTGCTAGGGGCACCCCGATTCCAGGTGGGGAGTGGGCCCCCCAGAGCCAGTGCAGCCATCGGCTCAGCGGACTCCCTACAGTTCAGGGGTGGGTGTGGCCGAGAGCCCACAGGAGTTATACTCCAAGGTGGAAGTGGGTTTGCACACAGCCCTCCCTCCCTCAGTACATGGGAAGAGGGGTGGACCTCCAGGACAGCAGGCTTGGCGCATTCAAAGTGAAGCCACCAGGGTGCCCCAAGTGGGGCCTGTGAGGCCTGGCCAGTCTGCTGCCCAAGAGGGGCTGGGCACAGGGATAGTGGGGCTGAAGCACAGGCTGGACCATCCAAGTCTGGGAAAGTGGGCAGAGTCTGAGCCAGGGGCCCTGCAATGGGTGTAGAAAGAGGTTAAGAGTGAAGGACCAGAGAGTATTGGGGGTGGGGCAGTCCCCAGCTAGCGGATATTCCCAACAGACAGTATTTTTGAGGAAGGCAGCTGAAAGGAGGAGCACAAAAGTCCCACAGGCAATGGGTCATTTTCTCAGGGTGTCACTGAGTCCTGCTACCCCGATCCCTCCCAGAGCAGACATGCATGCCCCTTAGCAAGTCCAGGTGCAACTCAGAGACCCTCTCAGTGCCTGCCCTGGGACACACTCACAGCGGAGGCTTCATGCGAGCCTCCCTGGGCCCCAGGGACCATCTTCCAGGCCAGCCATGTCCCCCTGTGGCATCTGGGTCTAGCCCTTTCCTGCAAGGGTGACTGGGGGCCCTGCAAGCTGGGGACGGGCTGGGCGGGGGAGGGCAGCCCAGCTCCCACCCTGTTTCGGCTGGGCACCTGCTTGGAGGGAGGCTTGGGTGGGGGGCTCTGTCGGGATGGGAGGGGTCGGTCCCGCTGCTGAGATCCTCTGCCCCTGTCCTGTGGCCGGTCAGGGCCAGGGTGGCACTGGGCGCTCAGGGCTGGGGTCCCTGGCAGCCAGCGGGGCCAGCGGGTATTGATTGTTGGTTCTTATTTATAGAGCACCGGGGGTGGACGCGGCGCTTTGCAAAACCAAAAAGACACAGTGCTGCCGCGACGCGCTATTGAGAGGGAGGAGGGCCAGCTGCAGATGTGTGCCCGTCATAGGGAGAGCTGAGAAGCCCCGCCCGCCCTCCTCTGCCCCCCTCCCCCGCAGACAGACAGACAGACGGACGGGACAGCGGCCCGGCCCACGCAGAGTCCCGGAGCACGACGGGGTCAGGGGGAGGAGCGCCCCCCAGCCTCCCCCAGGCCGCGCCCGCCTGCCCGCCGGTCGGCGGCTGGCCGGCCCACCCGTCCAGGCCCCGCGTGTGCCCCCGAGCGTCGGGCTAACGGGCGCCTTGTCTGTGTATTTCTATTTTGCAGCAGTACCATCCCACTGATATCACGGGCCCGCTCAACCTCTCAGATCCCTCGGTCAGCACCGTGGTGTGAGGCCCCCGGAGGCGCCCACCTGCCCAGTTAGCCCGGCCAAGGACACTGATGGGTCCTGCTGCTCGGGAAGGCCTGAGGGAAGCCCACTCGCCCGAGACTGCCCACCCTGGGCCTCCCGTCCATCCATCCGCCCTGCTGCCTGGCGGGCAGCCCCTGTTGGACCGAGGCGCCGAGCAGAGCGGCTGAGGACGGGCCAGAGCTGAGCTGGCTGGGCAGGGCCGCAGGGTGCTCCGGCAGAGGCAGGGCGCTGGGGTCTCTGAGCAGTGGGGAGAGGGGCTAAACTGGCCCCAGGCAGAGGGGCTTGGAGCAGAGATTGAAGCCCCATCGTCCCCCAGCCACCACCAGAGCCGCGGTCGGGGCCTGTGGCCCCTGCTGGCTGGGTCACCTCCTGCTGCAGCGCCCACCCCGCACAGCCTCAGCTCCACTCCATCTCCTCTTCTTACCCTCCCCTTTCTCCGCTTGACCCCATTCACTGAGCTAGCTCTGCCCTTCCCCAAGGGCAGAGCCTGACTCCCCAGCTGGCAGCGGCTTCCCAGGGCCTTGCTCCGCCTCCTTCCCGCTGCCTCCGACCCTCTCCAGACTCCGAGAGAACTGAGCCTTCTCTTCGCCTCCTCCGGCATGCAGCCCAACATGGGCTTCCCCAGTCGTTGGCTCGGGACTGTCCTCAGCCCTGCGCGCCACCTTGTACAGGCCCAGCCCTTCCCGTGTCCGAACCCGTGCCTTCCCCTGCGGCCCATGCGCAGCCGCACGCTGACCCTCCGCCCCAGGGGCCTGGCGCGCACCGCACCGTTCCCCTGACCTGGTGTGTGCAGTGGTGATGCCTAAAAGAATGTCACGAAATGTTCGGTCTGTGTCGCTTGTTGACGCCTGCAGGGACTGTGAAGGAGGGCAGGGGAGAGGGGAAAGATTGGAGGGCAGCCGCGGCCCATTCAGACTTGGGCGGCGGCAGCGGGGCTCCCAGGGTCTGCAGGCGAGGCCCAGCGGGCGTCGGAGTTCCGAGGTCGCCTCCGCGGGCGGCTGGCGGCGGCGCGGCGCCTGCGGCGCGCGCGGCAGGCGGTGAACACCGAGCCCAGCGCTAGGCAGGTGGCCAGGCTGGTGAGGAAGGAGACCGGCCCGAGCGCGTAGATCACCGCCAGGTCCCACGGTGCGAGTGGCTGCCCGCAGTGGCTGAAGGCGGCGTCGGAGAAGGCGGTCAAGGGGCTGAGCGTCAGGCGCCCCGGCGACACGCAGACCAATGTCTCGGCTTCTGCGGGACATGGGCACGGCGTCAAGCACCGGCGGGGCAGCTGCAGTGACCTCCCCGGCCCGCCTGCGCCCCGAGGGCTCACCTGGCGCAGGCTGCGGGTGCCGGCGCAGCCAGGCACAGAGCGGGCGCAGCGCGCAGCCGCAGGCCCAGGGGTTGCCGCGCAGGCGCAGCGCGTTGAGAGACGGCAGGCCGGCCAGCAGGTTGGGCGCGAGCTCAGACAGCTCGTTGTCCTGCAAGCTAAGCGCGTGCAGCAGCGGGAGTGCACCCAACGCCGCGGGTTCCAGGAGCGCCAACCGGTTGTTGGCTAGCGAGAGGGCGCGCAGCGCGCGCAGCGACGCGAAGGTACCAGGCGCCAGCGCCTCCAGCTGGTTGGCGCTGAGGTCGAGCTGCTGCAGCGCGCCCAAGCCCCAAAAGGCCCGCGCGTGCACCCAGCGCAGCCCATTCTCGCGCAGGTCCAGGTGCCGCAGCGCGTCAGAGCCCACGAAGGCTCGGGACGGCAGCGCGCGCACGTGGTTGTGGTCCAGCAGCAGCGCGCGCACGCGCCGACTCAGGCCCACGGGCACCGCGGACAGCGCTCTTCCCGAGCAGTTGGCCTGGCCGCCCGGCGCGCACGCGCACGCCTCGGGGCAGTCGGGGGAGCCCGGGGTTGCCGTGGGGGTGGCTGCGACGGGCGCTTGAGCCCAGACTGGCCACAGCGACAGCAGCAGCAGTAACAGCGGCGGCGGGCGCCACGACAGAAAGGAGGGACTCGGCATGGGAGAAGCCTTGGGACCCGCGGTGGGAGGCCTGCTGCTCTGGTGTCCCTGAGGGCCGTCCGTACCTGCGGCGCTGGTACAAATAACTCTCCGGCCCGAGCGCTGGCAGTTCCTGTCCCGCGGCTGGTCCCGCCTAGGGCGGGGCTGGGCACTTAGCCAGCTCGCAGCACCTGTCCGGAGCTCGGGGCTCTTCTTGGCTCCACGTCAAGCGGTGCTGACAAGTCGCCCTCGCCCCCTGCGTAATCCACCATCCTCTGAAGCCTGAGCAGCTGGATCTCACACACACACCACCCACCGTGAATGCAACACAGAGCAGGACCCAGTGGGCCCTGCCCCTCACCCCAGTTTCCAGCTCAGAGAAGTGAGCCCAGTGCACATACAGTGCCCCCCCCATGGGATGGACCCATCCCCTCGGTGCATGATTGGTGGGGGCATGAGCACATGATGGGGGCATGAGACCGGGGGATAGGCTATTAGGCTGTGCGGGGAGGCAGTCACCCCCTAAGAACTTTCCTGGAATCTCAAGGGGACAGTGTAGGTGGGGCAGGGGCAACCAGCCCAAGTCCTCGTGTCAAGCGCTGCTCCCTCTGGAGTGGCACAGTTGCAGGTCCTGTACTGGGGTTTTCTGAGGGTGGGGTGGGGCGGGGTGGACAGGGGCTCAGAATCTCTGCCAGCTTCATGGGACAGAGCAGCAGGAAGATGTGATGTGGGGAGGAGCTGTACTGAGGCCACTGCAGGAGGAAGTGGAAACACCAGGGTGTGGCTCCCGCCCTGGAGGGGAGACAGTGGATGCTTGGTGTGGACACTGCACCCCCATTGAAGAGAAAGGAGTTGACAGAGCGGCCCACAGACTCCTCTTCACCCCGTGACGCAGCTGCACAGGCTCTGGGAGGGGGACAGCGCAGAACCACTAAATACTGTTTAATGCCCCTTCCCCCAGCTGCCCGCAGTCCTACTCAGGTGGGGGAGGACAGGATAGCTCTTCTAGAGTGGCAGATGGGACCACTGAGTCCACAGGGATGGCCATTAGGCCCTGCTCCTCCAAGGGCGACATCGTGGAGACCTCCAGGTCGGGATCCATGAGCTGGGCCTCCATGTGCACCGTCTGCAGGTCCACGCGGTCTTCCTGGACTCCCAAGTGCCCCACCAATCTGCACGACAGGTGCCAGGTCAGGCTGACTGTGGGCAGCCGTCCACATAGGCTCACAAGGCCTTGGCCACCTGGGGATGCTGGACCCTCTGATCAGTGCTCCTGGGGGCAGGGAGCAGGGGCACAGCTCACCCTTGTGGTCCTCCCTTGGGGGTCACTCACCTTCTGTCCATGTGTCCGGGGCATGTTTCACTGGGGAGACAAAGGCAGGTGTGAATCCTAGAACAACAGGGCTGGACTCCAGGAGCCCAGAAGTGCCCCTCACATCTCTCACCAGCCCACAGTCTGGGAAAGCCATGCCTGGGCCCCTGTGACCCCACTGGGGGGGGCAGAGGCCCCTTTCCTGGGAAGACTGAGGGCCCAGGGTGGGCAGACCATGCTGTCCTTCAGCCCTCACCCACTCATCCCAACCCTGGGGCTCACACACCCCTTGGCTCGAATGACACCGACCGCCACGATGACGAGGGCAAAGAAGCAGCTGGCGCTGATACCAGCCAGCACCACGAGCAAGGCAATGAGGGCCTCACGGCTGAGGCCAAGGCCGCATTCGCAGTAGGTTCCAGCTGCAGAAACAGCACCCGTGTGGCCAAGGGACTGTGGTCACCTGCTGGTGGAGGACCCCCAGGGCCACCCCCAACCCCAGTGGCCACCAGGAGACAGTGTGCCCAGCCTGCCTGGACAGGGAGGGACCCTGGCTGGGGGTGGGGTTCAGGGGCAGGAGGAGGCACCTGCAGCAGGGAAGAGCAAAAGGGACAAACATATCAGGCCAAGGGGGCTGCCGACCAGGCAAGAGTCAGGCTGGGGACAGGGGGCCATGTCCAGCCCCAGCCTCACCACACACCTCTGGTGGAATTCTTTGGAAGGCGCTGACATCACAGTGGGGCTGTGAGGCAGGCAGGGTGGGGGCAGGGCCCCTGCTGGAGCTTCACTCGCCCTTGGGTGCTGGGATTCCAGGAGCCCTGGGCAGGCAGGCCCGGGGTGGGGCAGGTAGGGTGGACGGGGCCTAGGAGCCACTCCTGTCTCCCGGCCAGGTCTGAGGCAGAGGTAATGGGGTGGGGACTGCCCTGGTCTCGTGGGGATGGTGCTTCACAGGGAAGGGGGCGAGTGGGGTCGTGAACACAGTGGCCCGGAAACCCAGGAAGGTCCACAGCAGGCAACCCCTGGCCTCAGTGTCTCTCAGGACAAGAGTGAAGCCTGGGCTCCAGCTGGCCAATGTCACCACCCTTCCCCCAAGGCTGGGACAAGCAGGGGCTGAGACTGGCCAGTGGGGGAGCTGCACCTGCTGCCCTCACACTGGCTGTGTTGAGGAGGGTCCCACCCATACCCCAGCAATGCCTGGGGCTGGAGGGCCTCCCAGGGGATCCGCCATCACCCAGCAGGTGTGTGTCTGTTGCTGCTCACAGGCCTTCCCAGAACACTCTGCTCTGGGGGCAGGTGGCTCAGAAATGGCTGCAGGCAACGTTCGAGGCTCCAGCTTCAATGTCAGAGCCCACTGCCTCCTCAGCACCTGCCTGCCACCTGAGAGTCTGTCCCATGAGGCGTCCTGCAGACCAGGCAAGCACTGGCCTGCAGGCCGGTGTGGTCAGCCTCCTCCCTGCTCTTCCGCACTACTCCCTCCAACTACCCGGGCAGCAAGAGGAAGTGCCCCCCCACGGCTGACCCCACAGGGCTGGGGACCCCTTCTGGAGGGGCCCTCAGGGACCTGCCCAACAGCAGCTCCTGACACACCACTGTGCCTGCTGAATGATGCTGTGACCCAAGACACGCTGGGTTATACCACATTCGTCCCCAGACCAAGTTCAAAGGGAGAAAGAGCAGGTGTGCCTGTGCCCTGGGGCTGGCACTGACACCTTGCCAGGCCCGTCCAACAGGTTTGCATCCTGGTTAGGAAGACAAAGGCACATCCAGCCTGGTGCCAAGTGGGGGCTGGCCTGGAGGCAGCGGCGGGTGTTGGTGTCAGAGCTGCCTGGGCCTCCCCCTGAACTCAGGGGACAGCGGGAAGCCCCCCACTTGTGCCCACAGCACAGGAGCAGACAGCGGGTCAGACCCCTCCAACGGCTGAGGCCATGACCTCATTCGCACCCTGTCCTCCTCAGGCCATGGCAATCAGTGTGCTCTGGAGCAGGAAGGGGACATCCTGGGGGACAGTGCCACTCAGGGCCCTGTGAAGCCGGACTGTGGGGACTGAGGGGTGTCTGGGCAGCAGGTGCTCCCTCCACAGGGTCTGTCGCCTGCCAGGACAGTGCCACCAGGCCAGAGCAGTTTCTGCCTAAGGCTGTGGTGCCTGGTGCAGCTTTGAAGGCCTGGGGCCTGGGCAGGGCCAACGCCCCCACCTCCTGGGACCTCAGGATGAGGGTGGGGCCTGGAAAGGTGCTGCGCTGACCAGCTGGGCTCACAGGCCCTTCGTCCTGACCACACCTTTGGGGTGTGGAGGTAAGTGGCCTTCCCGAAAGCACACGTCACTGTGAACCCAGAGCACTGCGGCTGCCTGACTCTAGTTTGGGACAGCAAATGCCTGCTCCCTCCCACCACAGGGCGTGTCCCAGGTAGGCCATCCCGCTTAGGGGTGCAAGAGGTTCCTGGCTTAGCAGGAAACAGCCTGCCTGCGCTGCCTCCAATGTTCCAATGAGACCCACATGTCCCAGTAGCAGCCCTGGGGCTCCTGGCCCAGCCCTTGAGGGCTGGACCCTCGGGCTATGCAGAGGGAGGGTGACCCACGGGGTCCTTTCAAAGGCTAGATGAGTGCGGCTGGAGCTGGCACCCTGTAGGGGGCTGGAGGGCAGCTAAGTCCTGGTGCTCATGTCTGCCGGCATGGTGGGCCTTGAGGGCACCCACTTGCAGAACTGTGTTTTGGGGCCCAAACACAGGTGGGCAGGCCAGGGCCTCTTCTGCAGTTCCCTTCACCTGCCAGGCTGATGTGGAGAGGCTGGTCTGGAGGGAGAACCTGTATATGTGTCCATGAGGGGCCCACAAAGCCACCAAGACAGGGAAAGGATGAAGAACCAACCATTTTACTGTGTACTCTGGGAGCTAGGCAGTGAGTGGGGGGTTGGGCAGAGCGTGCGCAGCGCCTGGCTGTCCATCCTGCAGGGCACGGGCAGGTGGAGCGCTGCAGGGCAGGGCCGGCAGCCTGTCAGCCACAGCTCTTGGGCAGGCGGTAGACGCCTCCGGCGTAGACGAGCTGCTGTTCGCGCACTTTCTTCTGCAGGAAGCCTTGCAGCTCCTGCAGGTCAATCTCAGCGAGTGCGGGGCCCGTCACCACAAACATGCGCAGCATGCTGTAGATGCGCTCCAGCGACAGGCTCTCCAGGTTGGTCAGCATGGCCTGGATGTATGTCCAGAAGAGCTGCGGGGACAGCGGCGGTCAGCCCCTCCCGCGGCCCCGCCCACAGCCCCGCCCCCAGTCCCACGGGCGCACCAGCAGCTCCTCCTCCTTCTGGTCGGCTTGGGAGGCCATGCCCGAGTCACTGTCGTCGTCGCTGTCTAGGAGCACCATGCTGTCACGGTCCTGGGGCCGCTCCTCCTCCACGACAGAGAAGGTGCCGGTAGGCTCCTCCCGCAGCACGCCCTGCTGTAGCCACACCGCCATGCGCCGTCGCAGCAGGGCCACCGGCATCTTTACCACCTTGCTCAACTCCTCCAGGGTCCAGCTGGCTGCGGGGGCGGCCAGGCACGCTGGGCTAGGCCCGGTGGGGAGGGGATGGCAAGGGGTGGCCCACGTCCTGCCCACCCCCACCCCGGGGGAAGCAGTGCCTGGGCAGTCGGCTCACCTTGGTCCTGGAAATACAGCAAGACCACTGCCTGCACAGGGGTCACGGCCACAGACAGCGTGCGGTCAGCAAGCTCCACATCCATGGTTACCAGGCCCAGGGTGTGCTTCCAGCTGAGGGTCCGCATGGCCTGGGGAGGGCTGGAGTCAGCACAGGCAGCCCAGCGGAACCAGGCTCTGCTCCCTGGCACCAGGTGAGGAAAGGGCTTCCTGACCTGCCCACCCCCCCCCCAGCAGCCAGGCACGCAGCAGCACGGTGAGTACAGGGGGGGCTCCAGTCCCCACCTCCCAACCACCACGATCTGACAGCAAGCCCTAACTCAAGAACCCACCGGTTAGGAGCTAAACTGTCTGAAAGAGTTGTCCACGCCTTCACCCCCAGGCCCTCTGAACGCAACCCGAACCCGACCTGGAAACAGGTCAGTGAAGGTGTAATGACAGGAGGTCCTCGCGGAGCACAGCGGGCCCTGCTGTAGCATGGCCAGTGTCCTCGGAACAGGAAAGGGGGTGCGAAGATAGACACAGGGCTGCAGTGACGTGCCACAGGGCAGGAGTGGCGGGGACCGCCGGCACCACCAGGAGCTGGGACAGGCAGAGGACTTGCTCCTAAGCCTTCAGAGGGACCAGGCTCTGCTGGCACCATGATCTGACTCTGGCCCCCAGGACTGAAACAAGTGCCTGTTGTTTTAAGCCACCTGGTCTGTGGTCCTTAGCTATGGCAGCCACAAGAAATAGATTTTGGTCCCAGGAAAGAGGTGCTTCTGTAACACCACTTAAAAATGTGGGAGTGGCTATGGGGTTGGGTGATGGCTCCAGGCTGGCAGTTTTTGAGCTGCATTCTCATGAAAGCCTGGACTGCTGTGAAGAGATAGGTGCTAGAAAGAGACAGCAAAGGCCATTCCAGTGAGGTGTGTCGAAACAAGGGACAGGTTCCTGAGCTTGGAAAAAAGGCAATCTTTGTTAGAAGGCAGCAGAGATGTGGCTGAGTTGTGTTCTCCTGGGTGAGAAGCAGAACTGGCAAGTGACAAACTTGGATATTCAGCTGAGATTTCCAAATAGAGGGTAGGGGGTGCAGCCTGGTTTCTCTGCTGCTTGTAGTTAAATGCAAGAAACTGGCAGGCAAAGCGACCTGGTACTTGCTAATTTGGGCTCTTCTCTGTGTGCTCTGGAAAGAGCCAAATCTAGAGCTGTGATGGTGGAGCCAAGCGGTGGTCTCATGGCCAGGACACAGATGGCTTGTCCGGGCAGGATGTGTGGCTTCACGCCCTGCATGGCATCCTGCAGGGAGACCAAGGTCTGAGGGTTTTTTACCAAGAGAAACACTGCCAACCTGGACCATAAGGGGACATGGCTAAGTGAGCAGCTTGCAGGTAAGGCTGCTGCAGCAGGGTGGGAAGATGGCACGGAGCCAGTGGTACAGGTCTCAGAATCGAGGGGTTTCCTCCCAGGATCTCAGATTTGCCTGGGGCCTGTGGGCCTTCCTTCTGCTTCTCCCTTTTGAGATGGGGGTGTCTGCCCGACACCCTTCCCATGACCATATGCTTGAAAGACAATTACTGTCTGGTCTCACAGGCGCACAGCTGAAGGACTTGGGCCCCAGGATGAATCGTACCCCAAGTCTTACCCTCACCTGATTTAGATGCTACTTAGATGCTGAGATGTGGGGCTTTTGAGTTGATATTTAAATGAGACTTTGACTTTGGAGCTGGTGCTGGAATGATTAAGACCCGGGGGATGGAACTGACTGCACGTGTTTTGCACGTGGGAACTTCAGTTTTGAGGGTCCAAAGGGAGGCCTCTTGTGGGCTGAATTGGCCCCCCCAAAAATGTTAAAGTCCTAACCCCCAAGACCTCAGAATGTGGCCTTAACTTGGAAAGCAAGTCATTACAGATGTAGTTAAGATGCGGTCAGACCCAGTAGAGTGAGTCCTTAACGCAATAGGACTGGTGTCCTCATAAGAAGGAAGTTTAGATTTCGAGTCACAGGGAGAAGCCGTGACGACAGAAGCAGAGGTTGGAGGGATGTGGCCACAAGGCCAGGACACATGGAGCCACAAGAAGCTGGGAGCGGAAGAAGGACCCTCCCCTAGAGCCTTCAGAGGGAGTGCAGCCCTAGGACACCATGATTTGGGACTTCCAGCTACTAGAACTGAGCTGATAAAGTCTGTTGTTTCGAGCCCATTTGTGGTACTTCGTTACGGCCGCCCCCAGGACACTGATACAGCCACTCCAGGCCAAGTGTGGCTCTGAGTCCTTCCACAACCCCCATGGCTTTTAAGGGGAGACAATGATGAATCCAATTTGCAGAGAGAAAACGGAAGCCCAGGCTCTCTGGCTCCAAGGCCATGACCTCTACAGCTAGCGGTCCAGCACAACAGGCCAGAGACAAGGCGCAGCAGCAGAGCAAGAGGCAAGCACACTATGGTTGAAGGCCACCTGCACGTATCCAGCACAGCCCTGAGGCTGGGGGCCCAAGTGGTGGGGGTCAGGCACCATGGCCACAGGCCTAGCCCCTCAGCACAGCCCTGGGGCTTGCCCATGCCCTTCCAATGTCCCACCAAGCACAGAAAGTGCACTGGAGCCCCGGCCTGAGCCAGACCAGAGGGCTGGGGAGGGCACCCCACACATACATGTCCTCACCAGGAAGAGGTGGGTGCTGTGCCGACCGGGCAGCAGCAGGAAGCATGGGGGGGGGCCATGCAGGCCGCACGCTCACCTGTGTGACACTGCCCTGAGGATGGCCCTCCTTGGCCTCCCCACTCTAGGCCCCTGCCCTCACCTGTCTCTGGGAGGGAGGCCTACCCTGAGCCCGCTGCACTGAGCAGGTAAGTTCCTGGCCCGTAATAGCAATGCATGTGGGCCCAGCAAACCGGGAGGAGCTGCCACCCCCCCCCACCCCCGGCCCCACCTGGCCCTCCCGACGCTCCGTCCTGAGGCTCCTGAAGCCCTGGCTGCTGTTCCACGTCTCCGGGCTGCCCCAGGTACTCCTGGGGTTTGGGGTTCTCCACTCGTCCGCTGTTTGGGCGCCCAGCATCCTCTGAGACCAAGTGCTCACTGGGCTGCACCCTACGGACTCAGGCCTCACATGCCTTGTCAGTCCCAGAACCTGTTTCTTTACCTGTCCCCAGAAACCTGGGACAGATGGTAACTCCTTCCTCTCTCCCGCCAAGATTCTAATGAACCGTCACCTGCAAAGAAGGGACCTCTGCCCACCCCCCGCCCCCCGCCCCACCCACCCACACCTGCCACCTGAACTGCCCGCCCCACCACTCGGCCTGTTGGCTAACTCAGCCAGTCTGCTCCTCCCCTCCCTGTGCTCCTGGCCCAGCCCTGCGCCCCCCAGGACTGACAGCACACAGTACAGTCCTGGGCCTCAGGCACCGAGACCGAGAAAACAGCTTCCAGGAAACTAAGTGGGGGCAGGGTCAGAGGTCAGACACCTCCAGCGCAATCTGCAGACTCCTGGGCACATGCCCACACAACAGACACAGCCTCAGTTGCCCTGCGAAGTGCCGCCCCCAAGCCCGGGTTCGGAGGCCAAAGCATAGACAGTGGAAGAGGAAGCCCAGAGAGAGGGGCTGTGAAGAGGGGACGGCGACACAGGGGCACGCACACGCAGGCTGCGAAGAGGGAAGGGGCGGGGAGCAGAGCCTGGGCGCAGCCTGTCGCCCCAGTGCGGACACGTGGGGGCAGCAGGAGGGGACGGCGGAGAGGGCCCTCGCCCATCCGGACGTTTGTTGGGCAGGGTCTCCAGGTCGGCGGGCAGTACCTTCAGCTTCTCATACTTCTTGCAGTACACATCCAGGGCCTCCCTGATGTCCTCGGGGACCTCCAGCTTCTCGTCCTTGAAGGGGGGCCAGAACTCACTGGACAGGATGACGGCGTAGACCCCGAATGGCGGCTGCTCCTCCGCGGGCCGCTTCTCGTCCTCCTCACGGATGTTGGCATTGATGCGGCGGGAGTCCGCCATGTCCTGGGGAGCAGTCGTGGTCTCACGAAGGCCGGGGGGAGGGGCGGGGCCGGGGGGTAGGGCGGGGCCGGTGGGCGGGGCCTCCACCCACCTTCAGCATGACCTCGCAGAAGTGCATCGGGGCCTCGCCAAAGCGCAGCTTCAGCAGCTCCACGTTGCGGATCTCCCTAGAAGGATGCGTCTCAGCGGGTGCAGCGTGCCCTTGCCCCACAGGCAGCTCAGCAGAGCGGCTGGTGCAGAGACACCCCCAGGCCAGGAGGCGTCAGGAAGCACAGCGCCAGCCATCAGGGCCCTGTGCCTGCTCCATCCTATCCGAGACCTGCAGTCTGCAGGCCTTGCTTCCCCCCCAGTTCCTGGGCCGCCCCCCAGGCATCCCAGGACGGTGCATGTCTGCCCGGGGGAACTCAGCTGGGCATGGACGTGCTCAGGGACTGACAGGGTGGCCTCAGGCAGCGTGGCACAGTGCCTGGGAGACCAGCCTCACCGCTCGGGGCTGAAGCTGAACTGGTGCAGCAGGCGGTCAGCCAGCAGCGAGCGGTACTCGTTGATGAAGAGGTCTTTGCTGCCGTAGATGCTGACCAGCAGGCTGATGATGTCCGAGGAGCGCCGCTTGGAGCTGGACTTCCCTGTACAGCACGGGGACAGATGCCCCTGGCACTTCAGCACCTGTGCCCAGGCCTGAAGGACACAGCCCACCACAGGCCCAGAACGGGCCCACCTCAAGCACTCTGGGAACTGCACTGGGTGGGGCCCTGACCTCTGACCTGCTCAAGCCTCAGAGCAGACAGCAACAACCTGGAGACCAGAGTGCCCGCCCGGCGGGAACCTCCCCACAATGCAGAGGCTGGCGGGGCTGGCGGGACAGGAAATTGCAGACCTGGGTCGGCGTCCACGGGGTCAGGGACCCAGTCCTCAGGCTCGCCGGAGTCATCCTCGCTGTCCTGGCCAGTTTCCAGGCTCGCTGGGTCTGTCTTGGACAGCTCGACAGCCAAGTCCCCTGTCCCATCTGAGTCGCCCGTCAGCCCGGCCACAATCTGCCGCACCGTGTCCTCCCGAGTCCTACCAGTGTCAGCACCGTCGGCCCTCTTGGCACCTCAATGCCACCCACCTGACCACCCGTCAGCTCCTCCCTCCAGCCAGTACCCTGACACCGTGCCAAAACAGGCCCATCACGCTTTGTCTCAAAAAAAAAAAAAAAAAAAATGAAAACCATGACTTTCTGGGAGCAGGACCTGGGATGACAGGCAGACCCAGAGCCAGGAGTTCACGGCCGGGAGGCAGCAGGTACGACTTAGGGCAGCCCCAGCCCCTCCACTCTCCAGAGGGGCTTCATGGCGACTGTGCCAGCGCACCAGCTCCAGCACATTGTGTAATGGACTCCAGAGCACAGGGTCCCACTCCCCGGTCAGCTGGGTACCTCTGCTGGGATGGAGGAGGGGCAGGGGCGTGGTGACACTGAGCAATAGGACAGGAGCCAGCACCAGCAAGAGGATGTGGCCTGGGCCAGGCCATTCAGTACAGCAGGAGGAACAGAGCATCCCTGGTCCCTCAGGAACTCAGCTGCACGGGGGGTGGGGGTGGGGGGGGAAAGGCGGGACACCAGCACCTACATCTGAGTGGTCCTGCGACCACCCATGGCGCTCACCTCAGGTAGCGGCGAATGGGCTCACAAGCCACCTCCAGAATGACCATGGAGGGGTCCAGCACGCGCAGTGCCTTGATGGCGGAGATGTAGAGGGTGATGATGTCGCATGTGTTGACGCCTGCAGCCGGGAAAAGGCTGGCGGTGACGGCAATGCCCAGAATAACACAGGGACACCAAGGCACCACATATTGGCCATGTGGTCTTGAGGTCGCCACTGTGGCCTCACTCCCCAGGACACCAGTGCGACCCATAAGGAGCTACCCGCTTGCCCCCATCTCTCACTCCCACTCCCATGTGCTTTCTCCACAGCGTCCCCTCTCCACACTGCCCCACCCCCAGGCCAGACCCGTCAGTTCCCACAACTCAGGGCAAAGGAGGCTGAAGTGGAGGCCCCAACCCCGTAAGAACTGCACAAAACTGCTTCTTAACCCCTTCCCCAGGCCCAGCTCCGGGCCCTGGGCCCTGAGGGTGGACGGTGGTCAGCCGCAGGACCTGGGTGGAGCAGCCGCGTCTCCAGGGCGGCCTTGAGAGACGCGAGCAGCTGCTGCCGCTGGTCGGTCCTCTCCAGGCAGTACTTGAGGTCCTCAACGGCTGGCCGGGAGTCTGGGAAGTCTGCAGGAAGAGAGCCGGTCTTGCACACACACACACGCACATGTGGCACGCACCCATGTCGCCTGCCAGGGAGCCCAGAGGCAGCAGGGCCTGAGGGATGAGCGCTGTTGCCCTCAGGCCTTCATGTGCCCACACATTTGACCACAAGCGCCCTATGGGGCACACAGGCCGTCCAGAGTAGGGATGTGAGACGGCTGGGACGCCCCCCCCAGCTGCCCTGCTGGGGGCGGGAGGTGGGGTTGGGAAGCTCTGCATTAGGCAGCGGGGCCGACCTCGGATGACACTGAACAGCTCCTCAATTCGCAGTCCAGCGTACACGCGGTAGAAGAACTTCTGCACATGGCAACGCCAGCGACGCAGCGTGCTGCCGGCCTCAGGGGACGCAGGCCTGGCGGGGCCATCCTGCAGGAACACCTTGCCCAGCCAGCCGACTACCCTCTCGATCCACTGTGGGAGAGCACAGGAGAGGCAGGTGGGGCAGAGCCCAGCCTCACCCAGAGCAGAGGCTGGGTGGGGCAGCACAGCTACCAGCCTGCTTGCCGGGCCCTGGGGAGTCCCCAAGGCCACCTGCTCTGGAAGCCAGAATCACATTAGCAGGATGATGGTCAAAAGGGGCATGTCAGAGCCTCCACCAATGCCCCCCACGCCCTTCCACGTGCGAGTGGCCCTGACCTAGCACACAGAGTACATTCTCAGCCCCGAGAACAGACACACCATGGGGACTGCATACGCGACCAGCCCCTACATGCAGACAACGCAGCATCCAGCGAGAACATTTTTGAGCATATCATGTACGCCTACAAGACATACCGCCACGTGCTCTCAGGGATGCACACATCCCCCCAACAGACTGTCCAACCACCGAGAAGACCACCTGACACTGCAGCCTCGGGGCTACCCCAATCAGGCTTCCAGGCCCACGTCCACTCCAGACCACGGCTGTGGGACAGCTCTGCGCCCCCATGGCAGCTAACCTGTACCCTCAGGAGGCAGACACCAGGCTGGTCTGCACCCCATGGTTTTGCCCAGCTCCTCCGTGACTCTGAGGAGTTCAGAACAGAACCCCAGACCACGCCCCAACAGCATGGGCACCCTGAGGCCCCTCACTGCCACATGCCAGACCCTGGCACTGCCTCCAGCCACGTGACTCTATACAGGCCTTGCTGAGCATGTTGCAGGCTCTTCCTGGTTGTCGCGGGGGGGGGGGGGTGATAAAAAGGTCCACAGGGACCAGCCTCCACCCAGCAGTAAGTTAGCTTCAACCACCCATGAGGTCCTGGCTCACCCCTCCTCCACGTTTGGGCTACTTCTAAAGCCAGGGTGTCAGGTTTGCTGCAAACCTATTCCCCAGTCCTCACGGGACACAGACTGAGAGGAGGCCGTGTGGAACTCACCTTGTGGAACTCACGCAGGAAGGAGCGCTCGTACTCGCCCCGGCAGCGGTCCTCCATCCTCTCCCGGGTCACCTGGTGCAGGGTGGTGGTCACGGCCTCAGCACTGACCCGCTCCAGCAGACTGAGCCTGTGTCTGGAGGAGAGCCCTGCCCATGGAGCGTGCACAGCGCACGGGCTGCACACACTGCCCCCACACCCAGCACACACCTCCCATGGCCCTCCTGGTGGAGGCACATAGTACACAGGGCTTTGAGGAAGAGCTGCTGGGAGGAAACAGCACTGGCAAGGCCCTGACCATCCTCCCCAGGTGGCCTTTCTGCATGGGCTGGGATGCTGGCCTTCCCCATGTGAGCAGCATGTATGACTCAGGGACCAGTCTCATCTCCCAGAAATGGCTCAGAAACAACAACTACACACATTGCCACCTGGCCACATGTGTACACATGCCATGGTTGGTGCCACTCAGGGCCAACCCTTGCCTACAATGGCAAAGGGACTCAAGATAGGAGATGTGAAAGAATGCTTCTGTGTGACTTTCATCTGGGGCGAACCCAGCAGACATCGTTCGGGGCCTCCCTCATCCCTACCAGCAACAGGACCACTCCCTAGGTCCAGGTACGAGACCCTCTCCCTAACAGCTGCACTGCTGGCACTTTTCTCAACATGATAAAACTGTCATAGTGGCCACAGAAGGTGGAGAGCCAGTACAAGAAGGCCTGGCTCTAACAACAGAATCCTTTCCTCTTCAAAGGGCTGGAGAGGTGTCTGCTCGCCCAGCATACCAGCCTTTTCTCAACTTGTTCCCAAAAGAAGAAATAACAAGCCCACCTTCTGCAATTACAGGATAGGGTGAGCATCACTGCTCCCCCACAGCCTATAAAAGGCACAGCTGAATTCTGCATGGCCCAAGAACCTTGGAATCACACAGGATCTTAGTGCAAGCAAAGTGTGAAACCTTGGGCTAACTTGAGTCACAGACACACCTGTGTTCAGGACAAAAGGTGTTACAGCACAAGGCTCTTGGGGACCCTCCCTGTCATGTCCATGGCGACCAGGACAGGTGGCAGAGACCCCAACCAGCTCACCAGCTCTCTGCAAGAGGCCAGCAGGGCTCAGGGGAGCAAGTGGGAATCAGAAGAACGGGCCTGGCCTGGGCGCAAGTACTCACAAGACCTGGCTGAGCTGATGGAACTGCTCCAGGGCCTGGCGGCACCAGCACTGCTGCTTGTCACTGCCGCAGCCCGCACACACTGGGCTCTGCAGAAGCCGGTAGTACCGGCGGCGGGCATACCTGCTGTCCAAGTCCCCCTCCAGTTCCGGGTCTGTGCCCCCTTCCCCTTTCCTTTTACTCTGCAAGTAGACTCTCAAGAAGCGCCCATAGAGGCGCTGGACCATCTCCTGGAAGCTTCTGGGGGTGGAGAAGAACAGCACGCCCCGCAACGTGGTGTGGACCTTGTCCCGCAGGCCCTGGGCGCCGGCGCCCATCAGCAAGCCCAGGCGAGTCCACTTCTCCAGGAGCTCCAGGCTGCGCAGGTAGGGGTCCAGGCGGCTCTCCAGCAGGCCGAAAGCGTCAAGCAGCAGCAGAAGGCACTGGGGCTCGTCGGCACAGTTCTCGCGCTGGGAGACGGCATTCCAGAACTCGAGGGAGATGTTGGCCTGCAAATCGTTCTGCAGCACCTCCACGAACCACTCCTCCAGGACCGAGTGCAGGCCGTGGCCCTTCAGCACCTCCACGGCCGCCCGCAGCTCCTCTTCCTTGGGAGGGACCGCGCCGCTGGTCCGGGAGGACGCCTGGAGTGCAGAAAACCGTGAGGAGCAGGGGACACCGCGTAGAGGTGGCGGAGGGGCCGCCGCGGAAACCCCGCTGCCCCTCCTCGCGGCGCCCGGAGGCCGGCTCGGGGGTGCACGCCGCCGCCCAGCGCGCCGGGCCCGCCGCCCGCCCCCCGGCCTCACCAGTCCCAGCGCGGCCGGCGGCACCAGCCCGGTGCTCACGGTGTTCCAGGCCAGCAGCAGCTGCTGTGTCGGCCCGGGGGCCTCCGCCGCCGCCATCGGCACCCCCCAGCATCCAGAGCCGCTCGGCGCCGCGCGCGGTGATGACGCAGAGCGAGGCCGGAGGCGCGCGAAGGTGACGTGTGGATGGGCGCGCTGTTGAGAGGCAGTGCGCAGGCGCGGGCGGCGGTGCCGGGGCGGCGGTTGGAGTGGCCGGCGACCATGACCCAGCAGGGCGCGGCGATGCAGAACTACAACAACGAGCTGGTCAAGTGTGAGCGGCCGCGCGGCGGGGCCTGCGGGGCAGGCGGGGAGGCCGTGGGGCTCGGCGGCCGGCAGGCGCAGGCACCAGGTGGCCCGCAGCACACGGCCCAGTCTGTCGCTCCGTGGGTGCGAGGGTGGCCCGGCCCGGACTGCGCGGAGGCGGTTCGGAGCTGCCCGGCGCTCAACAGCTAGCACCTGGTGGGACACGCACCCGGTGCTCGATATCTGTGGAGTGAGCAAGCGCTTGAGCCCCGCCGCCTCCAGGCCCAGCGCCCGGTGGCCGCAAGTGGGGCCGCCTTTAACCCGAGACGCCTGCCAGGCCCGCCCGGCCCCCGGTGTCTCTGCCACCTTTGTGCCCTACAAGGCCCTGGGATTCAGAGGAGATGGGACGGATGGTGCGCTCCTTCCTGCCCTGTGCCCACCGCCCTGCCCCCGTCCGCCCACCCTAGGCATCGAGGAGCTGTGCCAGAAGCGGGAGGAGTTGTGCCGGCAGATCCAGCAGGAGGAAGAGGAGAAGCAGCGGCTGCAGAATGAGGTGAGGCAGCTGACTGAGAAACTGGCCCGCGTCAATGAGAACCTGGCGCGCAAGATCGCCTCTCGAAACGAGTTTGATCAGACCATCGCCGAGACCGAGGCTGCCTACCTCAAGGTGAGGCTCGGGGCAGCTTGGGGACCTGCCTGCCAGGCGAGTCCCCCAGGCGGTTCTGGCCTGGAATGCCCACAAACAAGTGACAGGACTGTGGCACAGCCAGGCCCACCATGGAGTGACCTAGTGTGTCCCCGGTTGTTCTTTGTACCATACTCAGTACCCATCCCGTGGTTTCTTCCAGACTGAGCAGCCGAGCGGCAGCAGCAGGGGCCAGAGTTAACCTGACTTTCCAGGGAGCGAGGAAGGGGCTTTGGGCTAGACTCAGAGGGAAAAAGGGCCCTGCCGACCCTATCCGCCTGTCCCCTCGGCTTCCTCTTCGCTGGGCTATGGGAGCTTCCGACAGGACGGACGGCGACAACCATTTCGTGTCTGTTCCCAGATCTTGGAGAGCTCACAGACTCTACTTAATGTTCTGAAGAAGGAAGCTGGGAATTTGAGCAAGGCGACAGCCTCAGAGCAGAAGAGCGGTGGAGGCAAGGACAGCTGACAAGGCCCAGGACGGGAGGCTTGCCTCCACTGCGCCCACCGATGGCTTGGCCCCCAGCAAGTCTGTCTTCAAAGCGTCTTTGTCCTTCACGACAGCAACTGCTTTCTCTCACTGTCTTGCGTGCCAAGAGAGGCAGCTGCCAACCTCTACTGCCCTTGGGCGCAGCCCACCAGGTGGGGGTCCTAGCCGTGCACTCACGGGCAACGGGGGGGTGGGCTCTGGGTCAGCTCCACGTGGGGCCGCTCTCAAGCCCCCACATCTCCCCGGGTTGTGGGAAGGCCCTGCTTCTGGCCTCAGCATCATGGGAATGCCCTCATGTTTTCCCTCTGCCGGCAGGTGCCCAGGCCAAGCAAGTGGCGGAGGGGTTGGGGCCCTCCTTCACCTCATTGCTCACTCTGGTGGCCTGTGACTGTCAGTAAACATTGTCTTTGTAAAGGTACATGCCAGTTTGCTTCCTGTGTCCTGTTGGGAGAGGGCGGCTGCCCACTATACCCAGAACACGAGCCTCCCCCAGCTGCGCTGTGGCTCCTGGGGGGGCGGTTGTGTGGGTATTTGCTGACCCTCACTGCCCACCTCTCTCCTGGGCCCTGGCCCTGACTCTGGCACATGAAGCCTGTCCTTTGCTGAGGGGCTCTGCCACCCCCTGGTGTCTAGCACAAGGTGTGGCCTTCCTGGGCTCAGGTCCCACAGCAAAAGCTGTGCCCCAACTCCATGATTCCTAGTTCTCAGCCTGACAACAGTACTGCCTCCACCCCGTTGCCCATCTGCAGCTTTCCAGGTGACCTGGGTCCTCCTCTGCTGGTCTGTCAGCCCGTGGGGTCCCTGTGGCTGCTTGCCCTCCCAGGAAACACCAAAGACCCTCCCTCCCCAGCCCGGGCTCCCCACAAGGGACAAGGTCACATTCCACATCTGGGCTGTAAACAGCCCCAGCTCCAGGCCGGCAACTGGACAGGTAGAGCCCGGCCAACTGCCCACCACCTCTTAGGGCCCGCTGGGTTTCCCTGCCAGCCACCAGCACCGACACCAAAGGAACTCATGGGCTCTCGTGGTTCAGGGAGTTGTCAGGTCAAAGAGGACACAAGGTCCCTGAGGCTCTGGCCCCACTCCCCCCGACCCCTGCCCATGGTCCCCGCATAGGCTCTTAGCCCTTCAGAAAACATCAGCAGCACTGACTGTCCCTGGGCAGGGTTTCAGACTCCAGAGCTGGCCCAGTCCCACCTCCTACCACAGCTCCCCCCATCAGCCCTGGGTGGGAGGGGCTGCACCAGCAGCTGGGAGCACTCACGGGGGTCCCTGTCCTGAGCAAGGGGGTGGTTGGGAGGGTAGCTGGGGCTGTGGGGAGTGACAACCTGGACCAGCAGTACTGCGAGGTGTGGGGGGGGCCCCACCTCCTGTACCCCAGGCTGAGACATCCAAGCTGGGCCCACACCAACCCCACGTGGTCCCCTCTCCACTGCCAGCCTCTCACTGGAGCCCCACAGACCCTGCCTCTGCACCCCCCTCCCCGGCTGAGAACCATGAAGGAGGCAGGCTCGTCCAGTGCTGTTTATTGAGTCCACCATCGGAGGCAAAAGACGTCCATTCGTCACAAAGGGGGCAGGCTGAGCTCAGCCATGGGGGCTTAGGGGGTCAGCTAGGGGGGCTTGTAGTCCTGCAGGACAGGCAGGCAAGCCGGTCCTCCACCCGGACGCACCCAACAGCTGCTGGGCACAGCGTCCAGCAGCACCTGTCCCTCATCCACAGGCAGTGCCCCCAAACCAGGGCTGGAGAGGGACTCCCAGATGGACCCAGGGGAGGAGCAGCCTCGGGAAGGGAGGGTGGGTGATGGGGGCAGAGCCTGGCAGGGCAAAAGGTGGGTACAGAACGAGGGCAGAGCTTGGCCGTCCTGGCAGGGCTGGAGTCAGAAATAGAGGGCTGGTTCGCTTCGGAAGTCTGAGAGGTCGCTGTGACTGGCAGGGGTGAGCTGGGAGGCAGGAAGGCAGCCAATGGGGCTTTGTCCAGGCATTAAGAGACCCCTCCTCCCTGTGCCCAACACTCCACTCACCATGACGTCCTTCTGTGTGGGCTCCACCTCGCTTGGGGCCTGCTCCAGCGTCTGCTCCTGCCACTTGCTGAAGGCCACGGAGTGTTTGGGGGTGTAGCTGGACAGGCCTGCAGGCCCAGGGCACACGTGGACATGTGGGTGTATGCACAAGTGGCCCAGACTACCCACTGGGCTGCCCGCCGGACGGGGGACACTCACCTGAGCTGCCGTCTGACAGCCGAGGGCTCTCGGGCACCACGCTGTTAACGAACGTGGCTCGGGGCAGGAAGAGCACGAAGGGCTTCTCCACTGTGGCATTCAGGCTGGGCCCCTCCTCTTCTTCCTCCTCCTCGCCCTCCTCCCCTTCCCCCTCGGCCTCGGCCTGGGCCTGGGCCTCGGCCTCCTGCACCAGGGAGCTCTCAGAAGGGTACTCGAATGTGGTGTGCAGGCTCTTGTCATTGAAGGAGATCTTCATCTGCAGACAGAAGGCACATCAGCCAGGCCCCCGCTGCCCTGCCACCATGGTCCTCCAGCTGGACCAAGTGTGGCACAGGGTGGTGGGGGGACTCTTCAGAGGCTCCAAGCAATGGGGTGCCTCTCACCAGAAAAACCTCCACCTGGACCCTGCAGGCCCAGGCCACGACGACCCGAGGACAGCTGGCTCTGGCTGCCCACAGCACCCTGGGCCCAGGGTGACATCACCCCAGTGACCCGCCGCTCCCAGGGACAGGGCCCCAGCCAGCATGTTCGGGGTCTCCATGAGCCTCAGGCAGCCTGCAGGTCAGAGGGCCGCCTGCCTTCTCAGGGAGCAGAGACCAGCCACACCCCCCCGCTGGGTGGCTCCAAGCAGGAGCAGAGTCCATGGAAGGCTGCAGCGGGGGCCACACCCTCTGCTCCTAGCAGCTTCTGCTGTCAGCTGCGCCTCTCTCCAGAGCCAAGTTCATGTCGCAGCACCTGGACAGTCCTGTCCACCCAGCTCAGCACGGACCACCACTGCTGGGCAAGGGCCCACAGGAGGTGCCAAAGCCGGGTGGTGGTCGCAGGCCGACACCAGCAAAGTGGCACCAAGTGCTGTCACCCCACTCGACAAAGAGAGTTAGCCTAAGGCTCACCAAGTGGGGGTGTCAGTAACCCTCCCCTCCCACCTGGGCTGCCCACTCAGC
The DNA here is from genome assembly GCF_964194185.1 of Rhinolophus hipposideros. Taxonomy (NCBI): domain Eukaryota; kingdom Metazoa; phylum Chordata; class Mammalia; order Chiroptera; family Rhinolophidae; genus Rhinolophus; species Rhinolophus hipposideros. Next base: position 83,200,703 of record NC_138057.1, read on the forward strand.
AGTCTCCAGAATCTCACCCCCGAGCAATAAGCCCCAGGCCCCCTCGGCAGGGCTCGTCACTGGGTAATGAATACGAGCACGGCCTGCCTGCAGCAGATGGAAGCAGCCCTGCCGGGCTCGAAATATTAAACTCCTGTGCACAGGACACCAGCGGCCAGCTCAAGTTCCTCCTCCTCCCACGGAAGGAGCCAGAGCCGGAGCCGGAGCCGGAGCTGGGGCCGGGCCGGGCCCAGACAGAACCACGAGTCCCAGGAACAGCAGGACAGGGAGGGGCCTCGGCCTTGGCCTCAGGGACACGAGTGAGCAGGCCCCACTAGGAGTGGGAGCCAGCGCCCCACTGGGCCAGTGTCCAGAAACAAGGGTGCACACTCCTGCCGCCCCACGGCCACATGTGCACGCACAGCCCTGCACTTCCCTGGGCAGCCCACCTCAGCACAGCTCACACACCTGCTGGGTGAGGCACAGGTCCGTCCCAGGGCCCCCCCACCCGCCCAAGACGCCTACACAGACAAGTGGCCAGGGAAGGAGCAGACCTCCTGAGCCAGGCAGAACCAGGAGCGAGACTCAGAGGCACCCACTCCCTCACCCTGCTCTGCCCCAGGGAGGCCCACCTGGACCTCCAGCTGCTCCCACCAGAACAGAGGCCTGGCATGGGGGTGACCATCGGTGCCCATAGGTGCCCACCCACTGCCAGTCAGTTCCTGGCCCTCCAAGACTAGCCCTCTTGAACTCGGGGGCCCTAAGAGGAGCCCAAGGCAGGATGGAGCTGCCAGCGTAGGAGCCTCCCACACCCCAAGGCCACACTGAACAGGGCTCCCCTGGATACATGGCAAGTTCTCTGATGACCGTCAGCCCCCCCAGGCCCATCCCCCACCACTGGAGACAAAGGAAGCACTGGCTGCTGGGGCAGCCGGATTAGTGTGCCCTCATTAGTCCACATGACCAGCTCCTAGTGGAGAGACCGAGGGGGCTGGGTGCATGCGGGTACCGAGCCTGGCACAGCCTGGCGGGGCGGGGCAGTGCTCATAGGCCCTGTCTGTACCCGGCTGGGGACCAGCCTCGGGTCCTGTGCCACCTCCCCTCTGCACGCTCAACAGCCTCCCCACTTATGGGTGTGTGTTTGTGGTCACAGGCTGCCCTGTGACTCATGCTGCTGGGGAGGTCAGCTCCAGACCCCAGGGAAGGCGGGAGGGGCCTGTGGCGCTGGCACCTGCACACACCTGGTCACCTGGCTCTGGGGACTTTGCTCACTGCTCAGAGCACAGCCCACAGGTGGTTCCTGGCTCGGCCCACCTCCCGGTCTAACAGGCCCTTTGTTCCCCTCGCCCCGCCTACCTGTGCATGTCCACCCTGGACTCGGCCTGACAGGGCTCAACCAGCCCCAGCTGGGGGTGTGCCCCTCGCTCCCCAGCTGGGGGTGCGCCCCTCGCTCCCCAGCACACGACGCCCTGCTCACATCTCCCACCCTGCCAGAGCTCAGGACCACACCTTACTGCCCCACCTAAGTCCCCATAGCTGCCCCCATGAAAAATGCAGTCTAGTGCAGCCCCTCTGCTGGCAGGAAAGCTGAGCGAGCAGGGTCCAGGCCTGCTCCCAAGGTCTCTGGGCTCTAGAAAGACCACTTGGGGGGCATCTGCTGAGAGAGTTGGGGGCGTGGAGAGGGCAGATGAGAGGAGATACAGCCACATCACCAGGTACCTGGTGTCCTACCCCACACAGCGTGAGGTGGCATGACAGGCCCCAGAGGGCAGCAGCACTGCGGGTCTGAAGGCCAAGGTGGGGCCGGCAAGGTGGGGTGTAGGGGTAGCAGTCACACCGAGGGCGAGGTGAGGGCAGGTGGCTGAGTGTTGAGGATTGAGCCCTGGGGACCCTGACATGCTCAGGCTAGGCAGAGGACCAGCGGTAAGCAGGTGAGAAGAGCAAAGGGGAGGGAAAGAAGCCACCAGACAGGCGGGAGCCTGGCAGGGTGGCACCTCACAAAGGGAGGCCCTCAGCACCAACCCCATGGGAGGCAGGTGTGGAGCGCTGCTGGACAGCCCCACCCACCAGAACAGCCTGGGGGCCGGGCAGGGGTGAGAGGGACAGTGGCCGCACCGCCCTGCAGCAGCCAGCCCCAGCTTGGCCATCAAGGAGGGAGTGATAGAGCATCTGTGATTATGCACAGAGATAACTAAGTGGGGACGTGTGCCGCCAGGCAGGCCTCCCGCTACACAGGCTGGCTGGGCGCCCCCACCACCCAGGGCAGGGCTGTAGCCCTCCGAGGCCACACGAGGGCACTGAGGTGCCAGCCCAGGGGCAGGCTCCTCAGACTTCTGCTGCCCAGAGAGCCCCCGGCAGAGCCCACGGCACTTGGCCCCTGGAAAAGGCACCAACACCTCCCTCCCTCCACTGGCCTGGGTCAGCCAGCCATGCGGGGAGCAAAGGGAGCAGTCGGGACCAAGACCCTGCTGCCCTCCAGCCCACCACATCCCTGCCAGGGGGTGGGGGCTGGGGGACAATGATCAAACCGCAGGTTGGCTGAAGTGGTCCATGTGAGGGTGAGGTCCAGTGGCCCAAGGCCTGGAGGGGCAGCAGGAGGAGCGCCCAGGGGTCACGGGCAGAAGGGATAACAGGGGCAGCCCATGGCCTGCAGGCTGCTCTGAAGGGCTAGGCAGCCCCACACCCCCACCCCACCCCCATGCGTCCGGCCCTGCCTGGGAGGCCAGCTGGTATATGCCCAGGCAGGAAGTCACTGCCAGCAAGTCGTGCTGCTCGGGTAGGGCCCTCGCCAGGCCCCTTGGTCCTGCCAGGCATCCATCTGGACCCAGAACCCCCTCAGGCTGGCACGGAGACTGGGCCCATGCTGGTCTAGTACCCCCCCCCAACTCTGGGCCGGATCAGCTTCCTCCCATCACTTCTTCATGCCCTGCTGGCCCTCGGGCCCCTGCCCTTCTCACCTCAACCCAGCCACAAGTGACCCCCACAGCTCTGTCCCCCGCTTGTGGTGGGATAGCCAGGCTCTAGGCTGCAGCCCTCCAGGCCTGGGAAGGAGCCAGGCTCCCGGTGGAGGGCAGCCAGGTTAGCACAGTGTCCCTAGAAACAGGAACCCTCCCCCCCACCCCGTGAGCTCCAAGACCTCACGGGGCCTCATTTTCCTCATCTGCAAAGCAGGGAACCCTCAGTTATCACTCCACTTCTCTAGCCAGCCTGGGAAGGAGCACCTCCCAGTGCAGCTGGGGTCAAGGGTCAGAAAGCAGAAGGAGGGGCAGACAAGGGGGGCTGCAAGGGTGGGGTGGGGCCAGTGGCCAGGGCTACTGGATGGACCGTGCCTTGGAGGGGATGGGTCGGGATGAGGGTGGGACAGTCACAGCCCATGGCACCAAAGAGAAGTGAGGCAAGGTCAGGCACGAAGTTTGCCCACCGAAAGCACTGTGGGACATGGCGCGGGTGGCTGGCCCAGCAGTGGGAGCTGGCAGGAATGCAGGGGACCTCACCCAAGGAAAGAGGGAAGGATGATACTGGGAGGAGAGCCCGTGCTAAGGCCAACCTGGCAGCAAGACAACGAAAGGAAGAAAGCAAATAAAGGAAGGAGGTGGCATATCCCAGCAGGGCAGGCAAGTCACCACCCCCAAGCACCCCAGGGAAACTGAGGCAGAGAGGTAGCCTCAGAGGTGAACCTAGATACCAGTAGCTAAAGGACAGGCCCTCCAGTGCCACCCCACTGCCCTGCCTGCTGATGGGGGGGGGGGGTCACACTGAGATGTCCTTGGAATATGCCCCGCAGCCAGACACAGATGAATGACCAGGAAGCTGAGGAACGTTTTCTTGTGCCCAGAGGGTTCCAGGTCACCAGGCAGGGCAGGGCTGCCGGGAAGTGACGCTCCTGGCCTTGCACCTGGTTCTCTCTCTGCCCTAGTCCCCTTCTCCCCAACAAGGGGGATGTCTTCACCTTTCGCCAGCATCACACCCGACTCAGACTAAGCCTGGAACACACAAGGAGCTGCAGGAGCACTCACACAAGACCAGATCCTGCTGAGCTCGGGCCAGAGTGCCTTCTGGCGAGCTGACAGGCCCCTCCGAATGGCCTCGCTAGGTAGGGATCCAACCACACCTGAATCATGGGCCTCCTGCCCCTTCCCACTTCCGTCCTGGCACCTGCTACCTGAAGAGGCCAGGGCTCCCCGCTCCTTCACAGCCAGGCCAGGGTAGAACCAGGCCCGAACTTTCTCTCAGCTGGACCTGCGGAATTGGCCTGCCCAGCCAATTCCAGACAGAGCCTAAGAACCCACAGACAGGCACACAGGCACGGCGCTGGCCTCTGGCTGGACTGACCCTCCACACCAGCCCTGTAAGGTAGAGCAGGCACTGTCCCCACGGCCCCTGATAATTAGGGCTCTACTGGCATGGTCACCCAGCCCTGACTCTCCTCTGCTCCACATAGCCGCCCCCCACCTAGGCCAGGTGGCCTGGCGCATGTTATATCCACAGGTGGCCAGCGACCCTGCCCCTACCACTGACCTTCTTTCTCGAGGAGCCAGCCTTGATGAGGCAGGACTTCTGTAAGGCCAGGTAGCCGCCAATCACCTCGATCTCATGCACAGTGGGGTAGCGCTTCTTCAGTGGGGTCCCCAGAAGAGCAGGGGGCTCCGAGACGCTGCCCACCTCCACTTCCTCAGCCGCCTGTGACCCAAGCTCCCCATTGGCCTGCAGGACCCCTGGCTTCCTCTTGGGCACCACGGTGAAGGTATTGCTGCCTTGGTGCTGCAGCTCTGATGGGTGATACCGAGGAGGTGCGCCAGCCCCCATGCAGGGCAGTTTGGCTTCTTGGGGGACCTCATCCTCAGAGTCCACCTCGTCGATGAAGGTGACAGGCAGCCCTGGCCTCCCAGGCTCCCCACCATTCTTGGCCAGGCTGGGAACCTCGAAGCCCAGGGCCTGCTCACCTCCGGTGGTGGCCGGCAGGGATGGAGGTGGTGAGAATGGCCTCTGCCACCTAACGGCCCGGTCCACTAGGGCAGTGGCTGGCCTTGAGCAGGCCCCCTCCTTGACCCCCAAGGGGCTTCTCCCACTGACAGGCGCGCCATCCACTCCAGGCACCAGCTGGGCTCCATGCTTCGGGTGCTCCAAGGCCCAGACAACCTGTCCCTCTGGCAGCCCCACAGACTGCCTCCCTTGAGGAAGAGGGGCCCCAGAGGCCTTGCGCTTGGGGATGAACAGGAAGGAATTTCTGGAGTTCACGCGTAGGCTGGCCAGGGCCCTAGCCTGTAGATCCCCCGCAGGGATCGTGTCCATGTCTGGCTTGGAGGCGGGCCGAATCTCGAAGGAATCGTTGGCGCTGGTGGCCGCGGAGACCCACTGGCGCTGGCTGGGAGTGGCACTGGCAGAGGTGGGCATGGGCAGGGTCGAGGACGCGGCTGGAGTGGCACTGGGGGTCCCGGAGCTGGGGGACGGGTGGGCGGAGGGCTCCCCAGACTCCACCTTTGGCTTCCAATCGCCCGGCCCCGGCGCGGAGCCCGCGATGCCGTTGGCAGCGCCGACCCGGGGCTCCGGGGCCGCGGGCCCGTTGGGGAGCAGTCGAGCGCCCGCACCGCGATGCAGGCCCCGGGGGTGGACCGTGAAGGAGTTGCTGCCGGTCTTCTGCAGGAAGTCGCTGCGCCGGGCCGCGGGGCCTGTGCCGTGGCGCTCGGGCTCGAAGCAAGCGGCGCGCTCGCCTATGCGCTGGGCGGCCGGGCCGGGGGCGGGCGGCGCCGGCGGCGGAGGGCGGCCGCGCTCCGGGCTCCCGCGGCGGCGCGGCGCGGCCGGCTGGTCGAACTTCTCCAGCAGACGGCTGACGCGGCCCGGCGGCGGCGACGGCGGCGCCTCGTACACGAACACCTCGGAGGCGCGGATGCGGGCGGCCGGGCCCACGGCGGGGCCGGGGGCAGCAGGCGGGAAGCCGGGCGCCGACTCGATGATGAGAATGTTGTCGGCTCGGATCGTGCGTACGCCCGGCACGCGGCGGTACAGCTCCAGCAGCTGCTGTACCGGCCGCGCCCCCGCCGCGCCCGCGCCCCCGCCGCGCCGCGCCCCGCGCCGCCGCTCCGACTCGAGCCGCATGAACGGGTTCTCATGCAGTGGGCCCAGGCTCTCGGCCAGCACGAGACGCTCGGCCGCCGGCTCCGCGGGTCCCGCCGCGCCTGCTCCGGCTCCCGGCGCCGCGCCCCCGCCCAGGGCCGCCAGCTTGGCCCGCTTCCGCTCCAGGATCTCCCGTTTCCAGGCGGGCAGCGCGGAGCGGGGCCCCGGGCCCGGCCGCCCCAGGCCCGCCATGGTGCGGAGGGGCCGCCGGAGCCAGAGCGCGCCGGGAACTGCGGCTGCCGCCCGCCGCTGGCCTTCGCGCCGCAGCCACGCCCCCCGGCCGCTGTCCATTGGGAGAGGCCCACTCACACCCGCCCCGCGCCCAGCAGCCCCACCTATGGTAGGGAAGGATGACCAGTCGAGCTGATTGGACAACGCTCTTCCTGACCCCGCCTTCCCGAGGGCTTCATTGGCAGCTCCCGCCGCCAGAGACGGCCTCCATTGGGGAAGGCCCTCCTTGGACACGCCCCCAGCACCTCGCACCTCTCATTGGCAGCCCATACTTCCGTCTCTGCGCCTTGCCCGCGGCGCCCGGGAGGCGGAGCCTGGCGGGGCGGGTCCTGGACGGCCGCCGGAGACCGACCCCCGCGCTGTGCTTCGTGGGTGACTCTCGCCCGGCCAGGTCTTTCCTCTTGGTGCCAGCACCCAGCCCGCCTATTCCCCTCGCTGAGAGCGCAGTGGAGGACGGGCCTGCCCAGGACCGGAAGGCTAACCCCGCTCCGGTGGGAGGTACATAGGCTGCACACCAGCCTCGCGCCTCCGGGTTCAGGTCCCTCCGGGTTCAGGGACTGCATCTGCGGCCCTCGGTCCCCTGGTCCTCTGTCCCTTGCGGGACTCAGCGGAGATGCCAATGCTGGACCCCACCAGTGCTGACCAGGGTTTCTCAGGAACCCCTAGTTTTTGTCGGCCCCCAGAACTGACAGTGTTGCTCAGACAAGTGGGAGAAGCTCTACCCCACACGTTGCCATCCAGGGCTCACCTAGCATGGACGGGAGTGCGGAAGCTGTGAGGAGGTACAGAGGAAGGGGACTCCCTCCCCGCACACAAGCAGGCCCACAGTTCTCCGAGGTGGAAAGCCACCTAAGCAGGGCCACGTATCCCCCCCTCCCCTCCCCAAGCTACTGTTGAACATACCCCATCCCAAGGCTGGTAGGGGTCTCACTGACCCTAAGGACGCAGCTTACTTGCCCATGTGCCGTAAGGAAGCTTACTCCCATTGATGGCATTCCCGGTGCCCATCACATTCTTTCAGGTCCACTGGAGCCAAGAGAGGAAGGAAACTGGGGAGCAGTGACTCAGATAGATTGTCACCTGCCTTTCCATAACGTGCCTTGCATCGGCAGTCGCTCAGCAATGATACTACTGCCTTCCAAACCACGCTCCTTTCAGGAAGGAGCTCCCAGGGCATCTGGGGCTCTGCAAAGTCCAAGGGCAGGTTTCAACCTGCGGCGCCCTTCTCAGCTTCTGGGTGCCGTGGCGGTAAATCACCTTTCCAAGGAATCTAAACCTTCTTATGCTCATCACTTCTACAGTAACAGAATTACCTAATTCCAAACTACCAGAATAAAATGGGAACGAAACACGCAACCTAAAAATAACATTAAAAGGAAACCCACTGCAAACATTCAGCTTCTATCTGGCTTTGGCACAAGTTATGCCACTCCTGGGTAGGAGACATTTTTGTAGCTACAAAAATGGTAGGGACAAACCAGACCAGTCTCCAACGCAAGCACCTCAGTGGCCACGCACATACATCCTAGGCAAAGGGGCACAAAGCTGCTTCGCTAGGACAACGGTCCATAAATCTGTTCCAGAAAGAGCCAGACAAGTGCTGTTCATCAGGGATAACTTTCCCCCAGGAGACGTCTCCGGTCTTTATTCTCCTGCAACTCCAGACAGCAGGCGCGATGTCTGGAGCCACTTGTGGTTGTCGCAAATGAGGGATGCTACTGGGTATGCTGCTGAGTGAAGCCCAGGGATACCACTGAATATTCTGCAGTGCTCAGGAGAGCCCCTGCCAACAAAGAATTGTCTTACTAAAGACCAACAGTGCCAAGACTGAGACCCTCTCACCGCAGGCCACATTTGCTTTCTGTCACACATTCTTCTTTGTTTTAGTCCTTTAAACATGTAAAACTGTTCTTAGCTGACAAGTACAAAAACAGGCCTCAGGACATAGCTTGGTGACCCATCTTCTACACAGTGTCATCAAGGCCCACAAAGACCACATACTGGCAAGACACCAAGGCTCTGATGTCACACAAACTACTCAGTAGGTCGTCAACCCAGTTTGGCTCCCACGGCAGGAAGTAGGGAATCTCTGAAGGAAATCCTCCCCACCCACCCAAGAAACTCTCATAATGTTCATCCCCTACAGCCTCAGCTCTGTAACCAGCTACACCACACAGCATGGAGCACCTCAGCACTCGTCTTAGTTCACTCTCAACAGGTCAGGCAACCACTGTGCATTTCAACAAAACATTATTTTATTTTTATCTCAGCAAATGTTCTCATTTGGCACCTGACTGGCATCAAACCAAAGACCTCAGGGCGACAAATGTGGACCAAAACTTCCCACTTGCAGGTCTCAACGCCTATCAGCATCAGAGCACCTGTTCCTGTCTCTGGTCCCTTAGGGGGGCTTAACTCTGTCTCAGGTGCGCTAACAGTACTGGGCCACAAGGTGGTGCAAAAGTCGTGACACTGCAGTCTGGGGGCTGGGAAGCCAAGCACCACCTTTAAAGCCAAGTTCTTTCCTCAGGAGACGGGTCTCCGGTATAGGGTCCCAATCATGCTTATTCGGCACACTGCTGTCTGCCTGGGCTGGAATGAAGAAAGGGCCATCTTTTCCCCAGTGGCACAGTGGAGGAGACACAACCTGGTTTACACATTTGAGACTTCAAACATCTAAGCAAGTCTTGTCTGGGTGACTGGGACAGTGAGATCTTAGGTCAACGATGCTGGCCACAGGACATTCCTGAGGCTGGCTTTGCAGCCTTTGCACAAGGGGTGCTTTCCCAGGATCCATGAAAATACTCAGAGCCCATCAGGACATTTTGCTTATATGCAGTTTCCAACTGTCAGAGGAGTTCAGGACTGTCCGCTCTGGGGCCCTTCTCAAGATCCCAATTCAGGATTAGCTACTTAAAGCGCGAAATAACAGGAAGTACGTTTTAAGGATCCAGGCTGCCCTTTTCAGCCCTGCTCAGGGAGCAGTTTCAGACATGACTGGTAGAGAAAGAACGGGGCACTCTGCAGGGCACACACCGGCGTTGCTTTCAGACCCAGACTTCTGCCCTGGTGCGGTGGAAGTGGAACCTCAGCGTGGCGTGCAGCATCCTAGCTCTCCAGAGCGCCGTCTCTGGCCCCGCTGGCCCCTCTAGTTGACCCGGCAGGCGCGGATCATGAGCAGTTGCAGGAGGATAAAGACGGGAGACGTGATGAGACCGAACCAGAGCTCCCGCGTCTGCTCCACCAGCTTCTGGCACAACAACATCTCAAAAACGAACTTGAGGCTGAGAACCGTGAGGACCCAGAAGAGGCGGAGCACGGCCAGCCGCTTCTCTCCGTCCTGGAAGAGGCGCACAGACACGATGGTGGTGAAGTAGGTGCTGAGCCCGTCAGCGGCGAAGAAGGGCACGAACACGTTCCACCAGGAGAGGCCAGGGGCCAGGCCGTCCACACGCAGTGCCAACAGCACGGAGAACACCAACAGGGCCAGCAGGTGCACGAAGATCTCGAATGTGGCGAAGCCCAGCCACTGCACCAGTTCCCGGAGCGAGAAGAGCATCGCGCCGGTTGAGCGCGGGCCGGGTCCGGGGCCCGGCCGAGAGTCCCACCCGCCGGGCTGCTCCTCCTCTCCCCGCGGGCCTCGCCAGCGCCTGCCGACGTCGCCGCCGCGGCGAACGAGAGGCAGCGAGCGGCCCCGCCTGCCCCAGCCCTCGGCCCCGGCGCGCCGCCGACCCTCCGACCCGGGCCCGGAACCCAGCACTAGCCGCCAGCGAACGCCCGCCTCGCTCGGACGCCATGCCCCGCCGGGCGCGGCCCAAGGGCGTCACTTCCGGCCGACGCCGGAAGTCGGAAGTCAGAGCCTGTCCTCGCCGCCCCGGCTCGCGGGGGTTGCTTACTGGTGGGGTGGCGGCGAGCGGGGGCCCCGGGGGCGCGCTCACGCCCCAATGCCGAGCCCGCGGCTGCTGGTGCTCTTTGGCAGCCAGACGGGCACGGCCGAGGATGTGTCGGAGCGGCTGGGCCGCGAGGCTCGGCGCCGGCGGCTCGCCTGCCGGGTGCAGGCCCTGGATTCCTACCCGGTGGTGAGGGCTCCCTGGGCCTCGGCGGGGAGACCCGGCAGGCCTGGGGCCCCGGCCCTTAGAGCCCCCGGCCCCGAGGCCCCGCAGTTTGCCTGAGAACCGGCCCTCCCGTTCCGGCGGATTTGGGGACTGGGGGAGCTCTAGAACAGCAGTTCGCCTTAGCGTACGGAGGACGGGGCCGAGGGGGAGCCCGAAAGAGAAGGCGGGCCAGCCGCGGGCGGGTGCTCACCGGGTCCCTTTGCCCTTCACCCTGAGTGCAGGGGAGGGAATCCAGTGCGGGGGGACGCCGGGGCATTGCAGCCTGAGGTTTTACTCGTCTGTCTTTCTGTTGAGGTGAATCTGATTAACGAGCCCCTGGTGATATTTGTTTGTGCAACTACAGGCCAAGGAGACCCCCCTGACAACATGAAGGTAAGGCTGACCTGAAGTGGCTTTCTGTGCTGGGGAGCTCAGATCCCCGCCCTTGACCTCACCCCGTTTTCGTTGCCTGCAGAAACCGAGAAGCATGAGACATTCGTGCCCTCTGAGATCTGCTGCATGGTAGCCATGGGGTTGGGAGGAGGTCTCTGGGTGGAGCTGGAGGCTCTGGTTGTCCTCCCTAATACACTCTTCACAGGCCATCATATTTTCCCAGGGCTATATATGAATCTGGGCTGGGTCTTCTGTGGATTTCAAAACTATTTGACCTGCAGGGAACATGCTTCAATTCTTTGACCATCTTTGGAGCACACGTTATATTGCAAGCATGGTGTAGTGCTGGGAGTCCAGCTGCAGATCCAGCAGCCACATTTCTACCCTCATGGAGCTGACAACATAGCAGAAGCACCTTGTTCAATAGGCAGTTGCAACGCCAGGGAAAGTGCCAGATGGTATGGGAGCGTTAACAAGGGCTTTCCCAACCTGGGAGCTCAGGGAGGGCTTTCTGGAAGAGTATAGGCAAAATCCTGAGGAATAAGTAAGGGCTAGTGGGGCACGAGGACAGGGAGCAGCCTGTGCAAAAGAGAAAGGCAGCCCAGCCTATGGGAAGAGCAAGCAGCAGTTCAGGACGGCCGAGCCAAGGAGGGTATTGGGGTAGGAGGAGAGAAGAGGCAGGAAACCCAGCTCCCACAGTGAGGCAGATGGTTTTGAAGTGAAGGGCCATGGGACCTACGGGGTGACAGTCACATTCATATGCTAGCAAAACTAGCACTTGTCTACAGGGATACAGGCTGTAGGAGAGAAAGAGCAGAGCCCGGGGAAGGGACTAAAAGTGGACACATTTCCAGAGATGTTAAGAAGATGGAATTGACAGGACATGGAATCAAATGCATCTCAACGATGAGAAAGAGGCTTGGGTACCGGGATGGTAGCACAGAGATAGACTAGGGAGGGGCCAGTGCCTGGAAGTAGTCCCGGAGGAGATGGGTGGTAGGTCTCGAGCTCCAAGGAGGATGTTGTGGGGAGGTCCATGTTAGACTGGCCAGAATAGGAAGCCCGAGAAAGGAAGCTCCTCCCTCCCCCAGGACAGGCTGTGAGGGGGCAGGAAAGTGGCCCCAGCAGCAAGAAAAGGGAATGCACCGTCTCCGTGGTCAAGGGCAGGGAGGTGACTGTATCAGGAGAAAGGTCTCCAGCACTTAGCTGCACAGAAGTGAAGCTAAGGCCTGGGCTTTATCAGCGAAGGGACTGTTGGCGACCTTGGGGAAAGCAATTTCAGAGGCTCATGGGGAGAAAAGCTGGATGACAGGGTCACAGGTCATCGACGAGGGAGTGGAGAGAGTGTTTTAGGAATGTCTGTGTATTAAAAGATTCTGGCTGTGAATGGGGCTACGGGACTAAAAGAAAGCACAACATGGGAGAGACAGGCCGGTTTAAACGCTGATGGGGGAGAAAGGCTGAAGATTGAAGAACACGGTTGGAGTGGGGACGATGAGGGAGACCCAGGGTAAGACCCCAGCACAGGGTCTCCTCAGACAGGAGAGAAGGCAAGTGGGAGGAGATCAAAGGCAAAAGCATGGACAGGGGAGATGCAGGGCACGGGAGGGGCGGTCATGACACAGGTACAGACCCTACGTCTGAAGCTGACAGTACAAAGGGGATGACCATGCAGGGATGAGGGTGGGAAAAGGAAGAGTACAGGGCTGGACTCCCCCCCACCCCCGTGGAGGTGGTCAGGAGGGGCCTCCCAACCACAGCAGGGACTGGAGGCTCCTTCGAGGGCTGCAGACTGGGGGCCTAGGGACACAGGTGGCATTGCTCCTGCTGAAACCCATGGTCAGTGACCAGCTGTGTGGGAAACAGGAAGACAGAGGCCTCCTTGTCATGGTCCTCTGAGAACGCTGGGGTCAGGTGTGTGTTCCCAGGCAGTAGACAGGAGAAACACTCGGGGGAGCAAGTGACTCAGGAGGAGACTGGGCAGCCAGTTCCTGCCCCTCTTCCGGCCATGAAACCCACTAGGAGACAGGCCCAACCTCGCGGTTTTCTGTCAGCTTCTAAGGACAGACCACAAAGACCCGCCACACACTGCAGGAAAGACCTCCATGCAGGACAGACCAAGAGGAGCGGAGGCAGAGTGGCCAGGATTCTGTCTGCAAGGAACGGAGGGAATGCGGCACACACGGGACAGAGCTGGAGACCGACGAGACGCTCTGAAAGGATACCAGCAAAACTTCAAAAGATCAGAAGATAAAGTTGAGGAATTTTTCCAGAAGGTGTAACAAAAATAAGATAGGAAATAGGGAAGAAGATACAAAATTCTAATATGATTCCAGCAGCCCTGCAATGAGAGAATAAGGAGGAAATAAATTACCTAGGAAAGTGACAAAATCCCAGAACCGAAGGGCAGGCCTTCAGCCTGCGAGAGTTTGCCATATTCCCAGAAAGTGCCTGCCTCCCAACCAATGCATGTTATGGGTTTCAGCTGTTGGGGACAGAGCAGAGCACAAAGGGACACTGGCTCTCAGTAGTGATTGCCCAGCTGGACCAACTCAGCAAAGCCTCAGGATCTCAGAGGAGGCAATTTCAAACTAAGTGACCTGCCAGTCACCAGTGTACGGGGACAGTGGCGGCGTGCTCAGACACACCCTCAGAGTGATCTGCGCTGGGCCCTTTCCCAGGACTCACCTGCAGGAAGTTGCCTATAGGCTTCAGGAAATGAGACCAAGAAGCAGAGTGGGCATGGTCCCCAGCGGTGGCCGATGGAGCAGATTTCAACATAGTGCCAGGGACCCCCACCCCAGTGGCCCTGTGTCAATGCACGAAGCAGGTGGGGCGTGACGTGAGGTCGGTAGAGCGGGGCCAGGTCACCATGGGCCAAAGGTGACAGAGCTGTGTTTTAGAAGCACTTCTGGAGGCCTGTGGGTCCTCGGCCAGCGCTCAGCAGCCTGACGGTGGCTCAGGGCCCAGGAGAGGGGTTCCAGAGGAGAAAGTTTTGCCAACTGGGGTGAGACTAGGACAAAGGGGCTGCCGAGTCTGACAGCTCTGCCCAGAGCTGCTGCTGTGGGTGCGGAGGTTCCAAGCCCGCGGCAGAGGGTTGAGAACAGAGCGGCCCTGGGGCCTGGGAGTCTTGGCAGGAAGGAGAAACCATCCACGGGAGACCCCAGTGGCAGCAGGCGCTTCCTTCAACCTGGGGAGAGCTGAGGGCCGCGGGCAGCAGTGGCCTCCAGGGCAAGTATGCGGGGGTGGGGGGCCTCCATCTCCACCAGCCTATGCCCCACGGTGGAGCCGCAGTCCTGCCAGAGCCCTATGCCTGATGCCACGATGGTGGCTCTGGGACATTTTGCTTTTTCACGGTTTTCTGCCTTTTCCCAATGTCTTGCCATTGTGATAGAATAAAAAAGTCTTGTTTTAATTGTAAAGTTCTTAAAGAGCAGGAGAGAGGAGAGCAGGGCTCTGGGAAGGTCCAGATGCAGCCCCACCCTGCAGTCCTGGTAGCCCCTAACTCGGTTTCTTCTGACTAGAACTTCTGGAGGTTCATATTCCGGAAGCACCTGCCGTCGACCTCCCTCTGTCAGATGGACTTTGCCGTCCTGGGCCTCGGGGACTCCTCGTATGCCAAGTGAGTGGGGGCAGACAGGCTGATGGCTGGTGTGGACAGCCAGAGCCGAGTGCAAGGTGTCCTGGTGGAGGGACAGGTGACCGAGCCCCCAGGGCTCCTGCCAGACTTCAGGTCCTCTCCCTGGCCCCATGCGCTTATCCCACAGATGCTCCCCAGTAGGCACCACAGGCCCTGGAGCTCAAAGGGTGGGCAGGGCAGCAAAGTGGGGGCCAGGCTTTGTGCCTGCGGAGTCTTCAGGATAGGAGACCACCCAGTGTCACGTTCACGTGTGACTTAGGGCTCTTTCTCACTTCATACAAGTACGTTTCCTGGGCTGTTTGGGCTCAGTAAGAGCACACAGGACGGTGAATGGGTACCAAAGACCTCCTAGCCCCAGGGAGCCGCCCCCAGGCCACCTCTGGCCAGGGCTGTGTAACTGCCGGTGGCTTTTTTTGTTTTCTTCAACATTTTCACATGTCTGTATTCTAACCAAGAGCAGTGTTGTTTTGGATGCTTTCCCAGGTGAGTGCCAAGGGGTTTGTGTTCAGGTTCCACGTGGCATTAAATCGCAAGACACTGAAGCCCTAAATGTCCAGCACGGCTGAGGGAGGGTCCTGGGGTTGCCACACCTCCAAAGCCAGACGCCGCAGGTGGAAATCCATGCCCACTCTGGAGAAAAGGACAAAACAATGACAGTGTGACCCTCGTCTCCAGGGTTCTGTGTGTAACGTCAGTGTACACTGGTCGGGGAGGGAAGCCCCTAGTGCTGATGATGTCCCTCTGACCCCTGGATGTCCCCAGGAGGACTGTCGCTAAAGGAGCTGGCAGTGAGCACATGAGAATGGATGGCCTGGGGAGACGCGGGCCTCGCCCCGCTCCCCACATTCCTGGGGGGGCCATCACACAGCTCTGCTCTCTGCCCTCGGTCCTGCCCAGCCAGCTGGGCTATTCCGCCTGACGGCCCTCCAGCCCGCCCACCTCGCACCACAGGTTCAATTTTGTGGCCAAGAAGCTGCACCGGAGGCTGCTACAGCTCGGGGGCACCGCTCTCCTTCCTGTGTGCCTGGGCGACGAGCAGCATGATCTGGGGTGAGTGTGGACGGGGCATCTTCCCGCGGCCCAGCCCCCAGCAGGGTCCCCTGGAGCAGCATGCATACCCATTCTGCAGGCCCGACGCCGCCGTGGACCCCTGGCTGCACGACCTGTGGAAGAAGGTGCTGGGGCTGCATCCCATGCCCCCCGGCCTCAGCGTGATCCCCCCTGGAGTCCCGTGAGTGTGGGCCTGGGTGCAGCAGTGTGGCCTCCTCAGGGACCCGGCCCTATGCACGGTGACAGATGTGTGCTTTCTTCACAGTTTGCCTTCGAAGTTTACCATGCATTTCCTTCCGGAGACCCCCAGAACCTGCTCTGAGGAGCAGTGTGTGGCCAGGACAGACCCTCAGAGCCCTCCTTCAGAGCTGCAGCCCTTCCTGGCACCCATGGTCACCAACCAGAGGGTCACCGGGCCCTCTCACTTCCAGGACGTCCGTCTGATTGAGTTTGACATCGCAGGCTCCGGGATCAGGTGAGGGCCTGAGACACCAAGCAGGCAGCATCCGTCCTGGGGACCCATGGAGGGTACGGCCACGCAAAGGGGCCATGGTCTGAGGTTTGAAGGTCCCCAAAGCTGGGAGTGGCACTCGGCAGGGCGGAGCACGGAGACAGCAGCCGGAATGGGAGGACCCCCAGCCCTCCGCGACACTCGCTTAGTTCTGCAGTGCCCCCACCAGGCCCGTGTCCTTCCCACCCCCCCATGGCTTTCCCATACAGTTTTGTGGCTGGTGATGTGGTGCTGGTCCAGCCGCAGAATGCAGCCAGCCACGTCCAGCAGTTCTGCCAGGTGCTGGGCCTAGACCCCGAGCAGTGCTTCACGCTTCAGCCTCGGGAGCCAGGTGAGCTGCGGGAGCCCTGCCACCACCCTGCCTCCCCGCCCTCCCCTGTGTCCCCAGCTCCCTGAGGTCTCCTGCTCCCTGCAGATGTGCCCTGCCCCATGCGGCTGCCCCAGCCCTGCTCTGTGCGGTACCTCGTGTCCCAGTACCTGGACATCGTTGGCGTGCCACGACGCTCCTTCTTCGAGCTGCTGGCCTGCCTGTCCCCCAGCGAGCTGGAGCGGGACAAGCTGCTGGAGCTCAGCTCTGCTGCAGGCCAGGAGGAGCTGTCCCAGTACTGTAGCCGGCCCCGCAGGACCGCGCTGGAGGTGCGGCGGGCGGTGGGTGATGGGCTGGGCTCTGGGCCCTAGCCACACGTGGCCATGCTGGCCCATCCTCCTGAGCTGTCCTTGTGCAGGTGCTGTGTGACTTCCCATGTACCGCGGCTGCCATCCCCCCAGACTATCTGTTGGACCTCATCCCCCCGATCCGGCCGCGTGCTTTCTCCATCGCCTCCTCTCTGCTGGTGAGGAGGGCAGTACTCCGCTGGGCTGGGAAGCACCCCGCACCTGGGACCACCCCGGGCGAAGTGGGTGCACCTGCAGCTTGGGTAGCAGGCCGGTGACCCTACGGGGCAGGACTCTCACTGTCCCCTCCTCCAGGCTCACCCCTCGAGGCTGCAGATCCTCGTGGCTGTGGTTCAGTACCAGACACGCCTCCGGGAGCCCCGCCGGGGCCTCTGCTCCTCCTGGCTGGCATCTCTGCACCCTGGGCAAGGTGACCCCTGCACTTTGGAGGGTGGGCTGAGGCGCTGGGCCCTGGGTGTCGGTTTCCCATCTGTACCACGGCCAGTGCTTGGCTGGGGCCCTGGCTCTTCAAGCCTCCTCATGCCACCTCCCTCCTGCAGCAGGACCTGTCCAGGTGCCCTTGTGGGTACGGCCTGGGGGCCTGACCTTCCCAGAGACAGCAGACACGCCTGTGATAATGGTGGGGCCCGGCACTGGCGTGGCCCCCTTCCGAGCGGCCATCCAGGAGAGGGTCGCCCAGAGTCAGGCTGGTGAGCGACCAGGGTCCAGAGCAGGGTGGGGCCAGGGCTGGCGGGCTGGGCCTTTCGGGTGAGTCCAGGCCTGAGGCCACACTGCGTCCCCAGGAAACTTCCTGTTTTTCGGTTGTCGCTGGCGGGACCAGGACTTCTACTGGGAGGCCGAGTGGAAGGAGCTGGAGAAGAGGGGCTGCCTGACCCTCGTCACAGCCTTTTCTCGGGAGCAGGTGGGTATGGCAGACGGGGAGGCTGGGGGCTGAGGCACAGATTCACCCCTGCCCTGCCCTGCAGAAACAGAAGGTGTACGTGCAACACCGGCTCCGGGAGCTCGGGCCGCTGGTGTGGGAGCTGCTGGACCGCCGGGGCGCCTACTTCTACCTGGCAGGGTGAGCCTGGGCTGCAAGGTGGGGTGGCACCAGCCCTCAGGGGGCCTGGCCGTACTGAGCCCTCTCTGGCCTATCCCTCCAGCAACGCCAAGTACATGCCAGCAGATGTATCGGAAGCCCTGACGTTCATCTTCCAGGAGGAGGGAGGGCTGTCCGGCCCTGACGCGGCCGCCTACCTTGCCAGGCTCCAGCGGACACTGCGTTTCCAGACTGAGACGTGGGCCTGAGGAGCCGTCCTGCAGGCTACAGCCACTCTGACCACTGCCCTGTGGGGCTTGTTGCCATTTCCCGCCCTGTGTGATCGTAGGTGGGAGGTTGGCAGCCCCTCTGCACAGCGGCACTCCAATCGACCCAGGGCCCCCCACTCAGCCCCAACCCCAAGCCCATGCAGGTTCCAGTTCCAGCTGGCCTATCCCCACTGGCTCCAACTCGGGTCCAGGTCAAGGGGGTGCCCCAGGCTGCACAGGAATGGTGACCTAGAAGGTCACCGCAGCCTGAGGGGTATCAAGGGGCTTCCCCAAACACCAGCTTCCAGGCAGCATAGGAACCTGGCGTGCAGAGTCCCTGAGGGCCGAGCGTCCTCTCCTCTGCCCTGGGTCACACATCTGCCATGTGTCTGTCCACATCAGCCACCAAGTGCCTAGAGCCATCTCGCGGCCCCACATGGCCCAGACTCAGGCCTGAAAGCTGTGAGGCCCCAGCCAGCACACACTGTCCTCGCCCAGTTCCCAGAAGCCTCAGCAATAAATTCCAGGCTCAGGGTGGCTGCTTCTAACCTGCTGTTCCTCCTCGTGCTGTCCTGGTGCGTCAGCTGGTGGGTGGGCCCATGGCTCCTAGGCATGAGGAACAACCGCCCATGGTGGGGACACATGGCCCACTGCCACAGGCACCTTTGCTGCAACACTGGTATCTGATTCTCACATGGTGGGTGGTGGCTATTGGTCCACCTTGTTCAAGCTCTGCCCTGGCTCTGATGGCCAAGCTGGGAGCCAGCCGTGTTGACCATCCCTTCCCAGCCCCAGGAGCAGCCTGTGGCCCTGGCTGGGGGAGCCCTGAGCAAGGGGTGTGGCCCAGGAGGGCGGGCCTTGTCCCTTCCCTGGGATGGGCCTTCCTGGCTCACAAGGAAATTCCTGTCGAAGCGGTCAGGCAGGCCCGCCTACCCACATTGCCTCGGCCTGGAGCCCATTGGTCTAGGTCAGTCTCTGACACAGGTCGGCTCGCTGTGGCTACATTCAGGCCCGGCCAGATCTGGCGGGGACGGCACATGTGGGCCAGGAGCCGCCTGCAACTGGCACTGGTTTCGGGGCCCAAGTGAAGTAAACTTGGAGGGGGCGAGGATCCCGGAGGAGGCGGTGGCTGCTGCGAGGTCAGTGCCAGACCCTGTCCTGGCCCCAGAGGGGCACACTGACCTTCACAGCCCCAACCACCACTGTCGCCACCCTGGGGTCCCAATCCACCTATCCTGACTCCTGTCCCAGGACCCCTACTCACGACCCCACTGACCTCAGCTCTGGGCTACCCGGTCCACCTTCGGCCTCTCTGAGACCTGAGCCCTTGGACCCATGGCCCCAAGTGCTGGCAGATAAAGGGGTGGACAGCCAGGCCCTTGAGAACCCTCAGGGTGCCAGGGCTCTGGACAGCGAGCCCCTGCTGGGGGCCACAGCTGCAGCCCACCCCTGGGCCGGGCCCACAGAGGAGGAGGAGTGCCCCATCTGCACAGAGCCCTATGGGCCCGGTGAGCACTGCCTGACCCTGCTGAACTGTGGCCACGGTCTGTGCTCTGGCTGCCTGTACCAGCTGCTGGGCACAGCCCCCAGCACCGACATGGGCCGGGCGCGCTGCCCCCTGTGTCGCCAGAAGACGCCCATGCTCGAGTGGGAGATCTGCCAGCTGCAGGAGGAGTTGCTGCAGGATGATGGGCCCCAGCACCCGCCGCCTCCCACACCCTCCTTGCCCCCCCGCCGGGGCCCCGGGGCCTGGGCCTCCCTAGAGCACCGCTACCAACTGCGCTTCCTGGCGGGGCCTGTGGGCGGCCGGGGCTGCCCGCCCTTCCTACCCTGCCCGCCCTGCCTGGGTGCTTGGCTCTGGGCCCTGCGGGAGCGGGGACCCTGTGCCCGCCGCCTGGCACTGCTGGGCCTGCTGGGCCTCGAGCTGCTGGGCCTCCTGCTGGTCTTCACACCGCTCATACTGCTGGGGCTGCTGTTCATGCTGCTGGACCGCTCAGGCCACTGAGCAGGGCCTGTCACACCTGCTACCGGGTGCCACTGGGCCTGGAGGCCTGATGACCAAGCTGAAAACCCAAGGATGACCAGACACTCACCTTCAATCAAGACCCAAGGTTGGGACCCAGGGCTCCCCAGAAGGCTGTGCTCAGCCCCTGCCCCCCAGACAGTGACCACTGGGGCCCAAGGACAGCTTCGGAGATCTGTGACCAGGGCCCCAAGCACTGCTCAGTGGACGGGCATCATACTGCCGCTGGGCTGTCTCCCCTCTCCCCCGCAGTGCACCCCAGTCTGTCTACGAGAGGGACACAGTAGACACAGAAGTGAACAGAGTCCTGGCAGTGAGTCAGTTCCTCGGAGATGGCGGGGCTCTGGGCAGGGGCTGCAAGCCTCCCCCCATCTGCCCGTGTCCCAGATAAGGGCCAATGTGTGTTTCCTGAAGGTCAGGGCAGCCGAGGGGAGGGCCCTTCCTGTGCACACAGGGCCTTCTCACTGGCCAGGTCAGGACTCAAGGGGGCATCCCCGAGTGGCTGGCGGTCTGGCACATGCCCCTGAGCTGCAAGGGACAAGGGCCCAGCCAGGCTTTGGAGCTGAGGCCCCTGACTGCCTGCAACCTCACATCACTGAGCCTGGGGCCTTTATCTGAAGGACAGAGACAGTCATAGCACCACCTCATGGGCTTGGGGGGGACATGCTGGGCGCTGTGCCTGGTCCAGAAAATGGCTCTCAGTAAACAGCAGCAACTACTGCACCCACGGCTCCTGCACTGTTGTCATTCTCACCATCCTCGGTGGCTCTCCTTTCCCCACCCCTGTAAAGATTCCTTCTCCAAATCCAGGTCATCTGAGTACCAGACGACAGGAGGTGCCCGGGTCTTTGTACCCTGCTGTGATCTTGGCTAGCCCTTGTCCCAACCCCAGCTCAGACTGGCCCAAGGCCGTTCCCACACAACCCCAGAGTGTCAAGTGGGCACGAGGAGCCAGATGAACTGAGCTGTCCCTCACACAGCCGCCCCCATGTCCAGTTGCCAGTGCACAAGAAATGTCCTCCCTTTGCCCAGCTGGGCCCATTCTGCACAGCTGCCCCCAGTCCTGCCCAGTGCATGCAGGCAACTGGCTCTGCATGCACATACACGTGTGTACACACAGCCAGGCCCAGCCCTCCTGAGCAGCATGCCCAGCCCAGCCTGGCCAGCGAGCAGAGCAGGATGAGCCCAAGCAGTGCTGGGCCTCCCTCTGGCAGCCCTGCGCGGGCTGCAGTCCTTGGCACCCACCTTGGCCAGGCCTGGGCACAGGCCACAGGAGCCGGCTTTAGCCCAGGGACAAGGTGCAAACTTTGGCAGAGTTTTAATGGCAAAGTTGGTTGCAGCGACAATGCCACACGGGTAGGGGCCAGGAGCTGTGGTGGGCAAGGAGTCGGAGGGGGACAGGGCAGGGCTGGGTCCCTGAAGCAGCAGCGCACGAGGACCTGTGGGCGGTGGCAGCGGTGGGCGCTACATGATGGAGCAGGCTGACAGCGGGTTCCGCACGTGGCAGGTGCACGCAGCCCCACAGTACTGCCGGAAGGTCTGGTAGCAGCTGCCCTCGGGCTCGCCCCCCCATTGGCCACCCGACGGGGCGGTCAGCGCCTCAGGCGGCAGGCGGCTCAAGATGGACGTGTTGACAGCCAGCGCGGCCAGGCCGTAGTCAGTGAAGAGCACAGTCTCACGGCGGCAGGTGGGGCAGGAGATGAACTTGTACTTGGGGCAGGACTCATACAGGATTTGCAAGCACTGCTCACACACAGAGTGCAGGCAGGACAGCACACGGGGCCGCCGCTGGGTGACATTGTACGTGTGCCCGCAGGTGGGGCACTCCAGGGGCTCACCCGCAGCCGGTGCGGCCCCCACGGCGGCCCCTGAGGCTGTGGGGCTGGGCCGCATCACGTACTGATTCACGATCACCTCGTCCACTGGCGCCACGCGGGGGAAGCCCAGCTCCGCACTGCCCTTGCGGGGCCGCCGTGGCAGGGGTGGGGTGCAGGGCGCCCCTTCCAAGGCAGGCATGTCCCCCCCACATGCCTGGTTGACAATGATCTCCGTGTCTGAGGGCCAGGCGCGCTTGGGTGCCAGAGCTGGGGTGGGCCGGGGCACAGGTGGGAAGCAGGGGGCGGCCGCCTGCAGCTCGGGGAACTTCTCAGGGTGGACAATCTTCATGGCCTCCATCTTGAGGATGACATGGGGGCCCTTCAGGCAGGACATGAGGAGGCCCGGCCAGCCACTGCCCACCTCGGGCCCAGGGTCAGCCGGCATCCGGCTGTCTCCAGTCAAACTGGGTGTTAGGGTGGGAGGGGGCTTTGGGTGGGGCCGGGGGGGAGGAGTGGGGGCAGCATCCTGGTCCCGCCAGGCCTGGTGGGGACCCCGGCCACCCCGAGGGTTCCTGGGGGCTACCGGCGAGAGCTGGGGGGGCAGGGCCCCTCCCAGTGGCCACAGTGGCTTCTCTGGTCCAGTCCTAGGAGGAGGAGGAAGGGGCGGGGGTGGAGGGAGGCCGGGGCAGGGGGGTGTGGGAGGCTGCCCTGGGCTGGAGGTCTGGCCCAGGGGCTCACCCAGGCTCTCTGACTGCTGAAGCTGGCGAGGGGGCGTTGGGGGGGCTCCCCCTGCAGCCGAGGTTAGCAGTACCCGGACTGGGACATCCGGGCAGGCAGGGGCTAGGTGGGCCCCATGGTTCCAAGGCAGGGCGCCCAGGGAAGGCAGCTAGCCTGAGCCCTGGCTGCGGGAGGACCCGGGCCGCGGGCTCCGCGGCGGCGGCGGCGGCGGCGGCGGCGGCGGCGGGAGCCGGGAAGAGGCCTGGACCAGGCCCGAGCTGCAGGTGAGAGACAGCGTGAGGGCAGCGACCGGGCCCACCCTCACCCTCTCCCTGCACAAAAGACTGGGCGCCCGACCTCTGACCCAGACCCTCGCGGGACTCGGACCCAGCCTCTCCCTAGTCCCCGCCCCCAAGGCCCGACCCCTGCCCGGGTGGGGAGGAGCGGCGAGTCGCGACCCGCGGGCGTCCCGCCCCGCCCGCGCTCACCTGCCCCAGCCTGGCGTCCCCGAGCCGCGCGCCGCCGCCGCAGAGGTTGTCTCAAAGGCAGGCCCGGGTGCGGCGTCCGCGCCTCGGCCCGGCGGCTCCGGCGGCTCCCAGCGCTCCGGTGGCGACCTGGGGCGATGGCTTGGCCGCGGCGGCTCCCGGGGGCGCGGGACGCGGGGCGCGGGCTCGGCGCGGCGGCGGCGGCAGGTGCGTGCGAAGCGTGGCGCGCTCTGCGGCGGAGGCGCGGGGACCGCAGTGCGCGCGGCGCCCGCCCGCGCCCGCAGCGCCACCCCCCGTCTGGGGACCCGCGCGGGGTCCGCGGGGCGGGGCCAGTCTCTTGGCCGCCCCTCGATCCGCAGAGGGCCTGGGGCCCGCTCCCGGGGTAACCCTCCGCCCGTGGACCGCGTGCTGGTCAGGACCCCCGTGTCGCTCCTCCTCCAGTTCCCCCCAATCCTGTCCACTCCTGGCTGACCCTGGGTCCTACGCAAGCACCACCCCCTAATTCTGGAAGGGAAATCTGCTTTTCGAAGCCCAAGGTTTCACAGTGCCACAGGGAACAAGGGGACGGCGCCAAGAGGTGATTCCAAGAAAGCTGGTTCCCAGGGCCCCACCCCCGTACTGCCTTGTGTCCCCCCGAGAGTCAGGGTTTCTGCTTGTTCCTCCGTTCAGCCCCAGTGGGATTGCCTCTGGAGTTTTCCAGCTCACAGGTGCACCCAGGCTTTGCCCAGTGCTGGCAGCTCAAAGAGGGCGATATGGCCACTAGAGGGTGAGCAGGTGAAAAAGTAGATATCAGGAGTGGACTGAGGGACGGTAGGTGGGAAGAGAAGGCTCCAAGGACAGGACAGCTGGACAGATGGGTGGGCTGAGGGGTATGCGGAAGGTCAAACCGACAGCTGGACGGACTGCTGTGGGGCAGCCCACAGAGGACACGTACCTACTCAGGGTGGAGTGGCCCTTCCCGGCCTCCCATCAGGTCAGCACGTGCCCTGCTGTCACATAGTTGAGCGCTAACCTGACCCCACCCAGCAAAGAGTTCCTTTCTGCTTCCCTGGGATACACCCTTTGCCTGTGGGGAGCCCTCAGGTGACAGGAAGGACAGAGGACATGGTGCCAACTACAGGGCAGGAACTAGGGCTGTGGGAGCCTCCAGAGTAGTCCTCTGACCTGCCACAGCCACCACGTAGCACACTTGCACTCCTGTGCCCAACACTGGGCCCTGTCTCTGACCCTGGACAGCCCCCTCCCCTTTGGACAAACCAGCTGCACCTTTAGGCTCAGCCCCAAGTCCTGCAAGGCAAAAGTCCAGAAAGGTCGGTGTTCCTGGTAAGGGAGCCCATGTGGGCAAAACAGGCTGGAATGGGGCCTGACCTTGCTGCCCTGTGTGAGCCTGGACTAGTGTCTGGGCCTCAGTTTCCTCTGCCATTCAGCGAGGGCAGGTGTAAGAGGTATGCAAGTGAGCAGGTGCCCGGCAGGATTGGCAGGGAGGGCCTTATAGGCCCTGCTGTGAAGGAGGCAACTGAGGCAGGCCCGGCTAGTGGACATCTCGGAGCCCAACTTCGGCCGCGGCTCCGCTCACCTCTCACTTACCCGAAGGGCGCGCACGAAAGGAGGCACCCGCCACCACGCCCCGCCCCTTGCCCCGAGGCCCCGCCCCTAAGGACGAGATCCCGCCTCGAGCCCGCCCAAGTCCGCGCCTAGCGAGCCCCGCGGTTCAAAGCTCGGACGGCCCAAGCCGGCTTGTGGACTGTCCGAGGCCAGCGGACGCCGAGCCGGGTCTTCAGGGAAACCCTCGAGCGCGGAGGCTTCTGGGGAATAAAGTTCCCACAGGCCGCCTCAGACCTGTTATGCGCATGCGCCAGTCCCCGCTTCGAGGCGAAGGGTGGAGTCTGAGGGAGCGGTGGGCGGGGTTTCCGGCGCCTGCGCAGTGGGCTTTCGTCGTCAGCCATCCAAGTTCAGGGCCGTGAGCCCACTTGCCCCCATATCCGGTGCTGCATGGGTAGAACTTGTGTCCGGACCGGTCCGACCGGCCCCACGCATGCCAGCCCGATCACCCTGGCCTTTGGGCCACGTCTGATTTGATCCTGCCCTTCCTGGGATTCCCCCGGGCGCCAAAGACTGGGGGTGCGGGTCCAGCCGCACCCTACTGCCCCAGGTCGCCCCAGGGGGAGCGCACCAGTGCCAGCGTTCACAAGTGTTCACATCCATTGTCACCCCCGTACACAGCGACCCTGTGTGGCAGGTGCTAAGTGCCACCCTACAGATGCAGGTGGGAGAGGGTTCAAGGTTGAAGGATGGGGACGCTTGGGAAGAGACTCGTGGCCCTCCAAGCCCACCAGTCCGAGGGAAGCTGGTTTCAAAAGGGAGCTAGACATGTCACTTGTGTATGAAGCGCGTGTCGCCGATTGTGAGACAAGTACGTTTTTATCGGCAAAAGTGTGTAAATCAAACAATTTTTTTATCTGTTAATAAAAGGCAAGCGACTGAGGTCTCGCTCTCAAACATCTGGGTCTCTGTCTGCCAGGCAGATCCTGTGGGATGCAGTCAGGACCTTTGCCCTGTGTCTCAAAGCAGGGGCTCTGAGGCGTGTGAGTGATGGCTGAGGTTCCCCAGACCACCTGAGGGCTGGGACCTGAGAACTTGACCCAGGGTACCCTCCTGCCCTCCTTCCTAGTGAGTGGCAGGTCCCTGAAGGGCCCAGCACATGCCTGGGATGCATTGAGACTGAGTCACCCAGGCTGGCAATGCCCCTCAAAGCCCAGGCATGACCACCGCCCACAAGATCACAAAGGGTGGGTGTCCACCGTGCTAGAGGAGCGGGAGCCTCCTAGGATCTTGGGAACCCCATTTTTGAGTCCCGCCCATGGCCCCGCCCCTCCCCAGGAGGGAAAAGGCGGTTGTCAGTCGCTTGGCTCACAGGCACTGGGACCTGGCCTAGAGGACGAGAGGACACACGGCTGCCACTGCCACTTCAGGTGGGTCCTGGGCCAAGGGGCTTCCCTGCACTGGGGGGTCCCCCGAAGGGCCAGCTCAGCTGTGTCTCCAGCCTCCCTCACCCATTCCCAGCTCCGTCACAGGGCACTGCCCCTCAGGGAGGGGGAGGACACCTGGGGGATGGCTGAGAGACAGTGTCCCTCACACTCAGCTCTCTCCCTCATACATACACACTGGCACACGGGCCTGGCACGCTCTGGCATCTGCACAGCCTGGCTTTCCTGGGGCAGATGCTTTCTTGGGCTACAGCCATTCCCTTCCACTTAGCCAGTGTTGTCTCCTCTGCCCACCCCTGCCAGGCCAGGCCATGGACCCCCATGAGATGGTCGTCAAGAACCCCTATGCCCACATCAGCATCCCTCGGGCTCACCTACGGCCTGACCTGGGGCAGCAGCTCGAGGCAGCGGCCTCCTGCTCAGAGTCACAGCCTCTGCCTATGGGTCCCTGCAGCCTGGAGCCCAGCCGCCTCCTGCAGCCCATGGAGGTTGCCCCAGGGCCTAAGGGCGCCAAGGGGGCCAAGGGGGCCGCCCCTGTCAAGGGCCAGCAGGCCTGGCAGCCGCCGGGCAACCCCTACAGCAGTGGGCAGCGCCCGGCAGGACTGACCTACACCGGCCTGCCACCTATCGGGCACGGTGACGACATTGCCCACCACTGCTGCTGCTGTCCCTGCTGCTCCTGCTGCCACTGCCCTCGCTTCTGCCGCTGCCACAGCTGCTGCTGCGTGGTTTCCTAGCCTGGCCGCACAGTGGGCCCCAGGTCTGCTCAGGCAGCCACGGCAGTGCCTGGATGTTTGGGGCAGCCCGGGGGCCATGGTCAGGGTGTCAGCTGCTTCCCACACTGCACAGGGACACCTACCTGCCAAACAGGCCAACAGCTCAGCTCAGGCCCCTCGCAAAGGAGCTGTGGGTGCTGGCCGTGAGAGCAGCCCTGGGGACAGCCCTGACCCCCTCCCTCAAGGCCCAGGGCCCAGACAATAAAGCAGAGTGAGCTTTGTTCAGGTGACTCCTCCTTTGCGGCTGACCCTTCAGGAGGGACTCTGGGCTGGATGGTACCGCACGCCCCAGCCTTTGGGGGACATCTGGGAGTGAGGAAGCCATTGCCTCTTGATACACTGACCTGTAGGCCTCGGGTCTGCCCAGAGTCTGGACAGCAGGGGCGGGAGTGGGGCCCCTGCCCTGGCCAGGCCTGGGTCCAAACTGGGAGACAGGTCAGTCCGTGGGTCAGACAGCAGGATGCCATGCATAGAATGGGGGGTGGAGCTCCAAAAAAGGCCTCCAGGAGGTGGATCAGGTTGGCAGGATGGTGGTGGGTGGGACTGGTGCTGGCAGGTTTCAGGGAGGGGGAACCCAGGCAGCCAGGACCGAGCCCTGCTCACTGTGAGTCACCGCCCTGCCTCAGTGGGGGCATTTTTCTGGCTTCTCAGGAAACAGCCAATTCCTGAACATCTGTTGGGTGGAGCAGCCCATGCTGCCCCCCTGGCCATCCTGCCTCCAGGGATTGGACTTCCTGGAGGAGGTGGACAGGTGGGCGCCGTGCTGGGGGAGGCCCTTGGAGGACCTGACTCCCAGCAGTAGAGCGGCATAGCATGCGTGCTCGGGAGAACATGCGGGAAGCTCAGATGCTAAGCATGGCATTGTGTCACCACTGGGGTGAGGTCAGGATGCCGGGACAAGGAGTCAGCGGCAAGGCCAGCACTGGGCACCCTGAGCTTCCGGGGCAGAGACAGCCACCACGGAGCTGGCCTTGCAGGACAGACAGGTCCTGGTGCCGGCCCTCCCCTGACCCACAGTGACGGGCCACATGGCACGACCGGTCTCAGGTGTGGGTGGACATGTCATTGGCCTGACTGTGCAGGGACTCAGGTGTGCCAGGCTCCTAGCCCCTGCCCCATGGCTAGCCCCCACCAGAGGATGACCCCACCCAGGCCACACACGGAAACCTGCCCGACCAGTCCAAGAGGCTTCGGACTGCCAGGGTGTTAGGAGTAGGAGGGGCCCCTCCTGCCTTTGGCTTCCTCCCAGCCAGGTAGTGAGGGTCCTGGAGGTCCTGGCCTTGTCCTGACCCTTCTCAATACACCCCATTCTACTGTGCCTGTGTCCCCGTCACTGGGCTGGCCCCGGCGCTGCAGCCGGCAGATGACAGGAGGAGGTGTCTCTGATGGGAGTGTTCAGGGCTGTCCACAGTGCCCTGTGCCTCAGAGAGCCTTTGGGTGGTCCCTGTGTGTGAGTGGGGCTCTCCACACCTATGCTTGAGGTCTCCTTGGGGCATTGTGGGGCTGGACATCGCCCCACGATGGGAACACAACAGCGTCAGCCCAGACAGGGATGAAAGTGCTGGGGCAAATCAACATGGACCATCACACTGTGACTGAGATTAGGAGGAACACGACCCATCAGGGCTGTGAGCTGGTGGGGGTCATGGCAGGCTTCCTGGAGGAGGTGCTGCTCCAACTGAGAGATCACTCAGGTTAGGATGGGAAAGCTTTCCAGAGTGAGGTGGGGGCCAGTATGTGAGTGGGAGTGGGGGAGGGTCTGGGTGGAGAACCAGGAAGATGGGCCATGAGGAGCGGCAAAGCCAGGCCTAGGTTGGGGGTTGGTGGAGCCTCGTCTGGGCATGGGTGGGGGCAGGGCGGGTGGGGGGCGCCTTATCTCCTGCCGTGTTGGTGGTGCCGGTGGATCCAGTTGCAAGTGCTTTGTGGCTGAAAGGGGAGCCCGCCCGCCTGCAGCCACCACCTGCCTCCCTGCTGACTCTTGCTGGCCAGTAACGTGAGCCCCAGGGAGGGAGCCGCAGGGCGCCCTGGGTCCCCCCACCCCTGGCCACCCTCTGGCTGGGCATAGCCACCCAGCAGAGCGGATGCAGGTAAGAGAGGCCTGGGGCTCAGGCTGGCTGGGATGGGTGGGAACCTGGTGCTGGGCAAGAGGGCCGTGGAGAAGGATCAAACAGCTGGGCAGGATGGGAACCCAGGCTGTGCCCAAACGCTGGCATCTGCTGGTCCCACTGGCCTCCACCCACCCTCCGGGGCTGCAGAGGCCTGGGCTCCTGTCCTCTCAGGTGGGCTCCGGATGCCAGGGCCTGGACCGCACAGGACAGTCGGAGGCCAGCGGGCTGGGCTGGAGCTCCCCTGCGTGCCTCCCGCAGGATGCTGCAGCCACAGGGTCCCCAAGCCTCCGAGGAGGGGACAGCCGCTGGGACCCGGCGGGGCGATTGCATCATCTGCTACTCGGCCTACGATCTCACTGGGCATTTGCCTCGCCGCCTCTACTGCGGCCACACCTTCTGCCAGGCATGCGTGCGGCGGCTGGACACGCCAGCCCACGAGCAGCGCTGGATCCCCTGCCCGCAGTGCCGCCAGAGCACGCCCACGCCCCGCGGAGGGGTAGCCACTCTGGACCTCGACCTGGCCGCCTTCCTGGCCATCAAGGCCGAGCGGGAGCCATCTCGAGTGGAGCCCCGGCCCCCCGCACCTCTCAAAGGCAGCACAGCCATCACTCAGCAGCCGGCGGGGCTCTGCCCGGCCTTGGGCCCCCAGCCCCACTTCCCCCGCCCCAGCTGCTGCTGCTGGGGCTGCAGCAAGCTCTGCTGGGCGCCCCCGGGCAGCCCCGAGGTCTGAGCTCGGGCAGGGCGGCTGCTGCCCCTGGCATGCCTGCCTCAGAAGCTCTGACTGAGGCGCCACCTGCCCAGGATAGCGGGGGGGCCGATTGTCCTGGGTGCCGCCCCACACGGACCCCCCAGGCTGCGGCCTAATATCAGGGACTGTGCCCATAGTACTGTGAGACTCTGCAGGGGGCCGGGGACCTCCTGCCGAATCTGACCGGGATGTCCAGGCCGTAGCTCGCCTGCTTGTGCAGGGCGGGGACACTCACTGCTGTCGGAGTTGCCCACATGCCCAGCCCAGGCCTGACTCAGCTTAGAGCACAGCTCTTACAAGTGTCTGGTGGCCAGTCGCCAGGGCCGACCTACAGGCCGCAGGGGCCGGACCCAGCCAAGGCTGTTCCTGGGGGTACCTGTTCCAGTGAACCATCCCAGAGGTGTGAGCTGGGAGCAGCGAAAGGGCAACTCCCTTCTCCCCTGGCCTGCAAGGCAGCCCTGGGGAGTTCTCACTCAATGAAGCTAACCAAGCCCCCACCGTGTTGGCTGCTGTTCCCTGCAGCTGTAAATTTACTGCTGTGACAAGTGTCCCTGGAGAGGGCCCTGGGCAGGAGAGGGTGGGGACCTGCCTGAGGTTGCCAGCTTAGCAAGGCCACTCCTGCCCTGAGCCCTTTCCTGACCCCCGGCTGCCTTCTGCCTCCTAGTGGCCACTAGTGGCCACCACACAGACACTTTGGAGGGGCCACAGCAGGTGCTGGAGGCTAAGGGTGCAGACACCCCCAGGTCAGGCTGCAATATTCCCACCCCTACCTGGGAAGGAGCTGTCACTCAGGAGCCCCTGGGAGGGACTGCTGGGCCCACCCTGGGTGGTGGGTGGCAGGAAGGGGAGGGACAAGGGAATTTGCTGAGAGGACACTCAGAAACCTCCTCCTTCCTTGGGGCAAAGTCCCCCAGGCACACAGCGATTGGTGGGCAATGGGCAGAGTGCTGGAGCCAACAGGCCCCCTGGGGAGACCAGGCCTGGGGGCAGGGGGAGGGGCTGGCCCCAGCTCTTCCTCCGGGCGTTCCAGGAGCAAGAAGGGAACTGACTTCAGGAAGGGGCACCTCATAAGTGATGGGGCCAGTCAGGGCTCAGCTGTGGAGAAAACAGCGTGGGCTGCGTCTCCTGGTCCAGGAGGGGTTGGGGGTAGGGCTGGGCAGCCATGTGGCCTTGGGGGGGGCCAGTCCTCCCCCCACTTGCAGATGGAGGTATGACATCCTGGACTGCTGCTGGCCACCACTGGGCTAGGGCCCAGCGCTGCCTCAAACCCCATCTAAACTGGAGGATCTCAGGGATTGGTGCTGTCCTTACCCAACTAGTACAAAGGGCTTCCCTCCCACCCTCTGACCGGGCAGGGATGAGCAGACAGAAGGTGTGCAGCGCTCTAGGCTCCCCTAGCCCACCAGCCACAGCACCCCTATGCGGCCCTGCCCTGGGCGGGCAGCGTGCAGTGCCCACTAGTGTCACACAGGTGTCTGCTCTCACACAAGTCCAGCCCCGCAACACCCTTGGTCTGGCGCGGGGCCCGGAGCAGCTGCCCTGGAGTGACAGTGGGACTTGGACGAGGCAGGTGCCTGGGGCTATGACGGGTCCCCCTGGGGGCCTGAGCTCTGGGTAAACATTAATGGGCTCAGTGCACAGCACGTCATGTGTGCACCCAGTGGATCTTTGACCTGAGGCTGCGCCCGCCCTGTGCCTCCTCCCGCAGGTGCCCCTCACTACCACACAGGTAGGAGCTTCGATCACCAGGAGGGACCCAGGGACACTGGGGCCAGGGCTGGGTGGCCGCCAGGCCCAGAGCTTACCGCGCCCCTTCCCAGGGCGAGAGACCAGCCTGTGGGCAAGCTTGACGGAGGGCTAACAGACAGCCTCCCCGGATCTGAGCCCTGGGGGTGGGAGTTCAGGCAGAGGGCTATTTGGGGGCTGCAGAGCCAGTGTGCTGAGGAAAGAAGCCTTGAGGTGGGGTGGCATGCCCAAGCCCCTTGCCCTGCCCTCTTCACTGGGGGTGGGGCCCTTATCATGCAGAGACGTCACCATTTGGTATCAAATGCCAAAGTCTAAGCCAGGACCATCTGCTGTGACCCCAATAACACCTGATAGGAGAGGTCCCCGGGTTCCCTGCTCCCAGCTACTTCCGGCCCTCGCCTCAGCACTGCCACCCACCAGGCCTTCTTCCAGCCAGGACCAGCGAGGGAGCTAGGCAGCCAGGGTCCCCTCAGCTCTGCCCCTTGAAACTGGACTGGGCTTGCCTGACAGCCGTCTGAGGTCACTGCAGTCAACCGCCTGTGGATGGAGGAATGGGGAGGTCACCAAGGCCAGCAGGGGGTCGGGAGGGAGGAGAACGTCCAAGGTCTCAGATTAGGGGACCCCAAGGGCCTGGCAGGGCAGGGGGAGGAGAGGTGTCTGACCTGCCCTTCCCCCCAGCAGATCCAGGCTTGGGCCTGGGTCTGTCCCTGCCCGAAATCCATGCCGAATTCCCTCACCGGTGGCCAGGTCCCCCCTCCTACTCTGGACACGGTTGGCCTGGTGGACCGGAGTCTTGGAAATGCAGGTACCAGGAGCCCAGGGTCCCAGGTCAGGGCCTGCCTCCCTGCCACTCAGCCCCTGACCCACCACTCTGGGTAGGCGGGGAGGGGGCTCCTGACAACTCTGGCCCTTCCCTCCCCACTCCTGCTTCTGCTCCTCACCCCAAGTCCCTCTGCCACCTTCCCCACCTCCTTTTGCGCCCACCTGGGGTCCAGGAAACAGCTGGGTCCCAGGACCTACCTACTTGACCCTGACCCCTGCAGGGACCTCCAGTTCTGCCCCCATCTTGGAAGAGGGGGCCGTGGACCCCTGGGCCCTTCCTGAGCTGAAGGACACTGGCCAGTCCTGGAAAGGTAGGTGTGGAGGTGCCAGGGAACTGGCCAAATGGGGCTCTGACTCCCCAGGGTCTGAGCATGGAGAGGGTCCCGGGGGGAGACAGAGCAAGAAGGGGGTTTGCCCCCGACAGGCCACATGGAAACCCAGCAGGCTGACCAGCGCCCAGGGAACCCTGGTCCCTCAGCTTGCTGCCTGCCCAGCCTGTCATCCTCCTCCCACCTGCTGGCAATTAGGCTTCTGGGAGGCTCCTGGGGCGGTCTGCCCAGCCATCCTGCAAAGGGACAGAGGAGAGGAGCCCAGGCCCTGGCTGGGGGGACACGGAGGCAGAGCTGGCAGGGCAGGCGGGGTAGGTGGGGCTGGCTGAGGACAACCCTGCCCTGTGTCCTCAGAGCTCAGCGTGGCCGGCAGGGCGCGCCGTGTGATCATCGGCTTCCTCAAGGCCTGCGGGCTCCTGGGCAACCTCTACCTCTTCATCTGTTCCCTGGACATCCTCAGCTCTGCCTTCCAGCTGCTGGGTAGTGAGTGACCGGCTGGGCGGCCCGGGCGGGCGGGCAGTCCGGCGTCCGCAGCCTCAGTGCCCCTCTCACCTGGCCGTAGGCAAAGTGGCCGGAGACATCTTCAAGGACAGTGTGGTGCTGTCCAACCCGGTGGCTGGCCTAGTCATTGGTGTGCTAGTCACAGTTCTCGTGCAGAGCTCCAGCACGTCCTCCTCCATTGTGGTCAGCATGGTGGCCTCCAAGCGTGAGTGGCCCCTCCTCCTGGGACGGGGATGGGTGGGTAGGGCACGGAAGACTGACGTGGCCCTCCCACAGTGCTGACTGTCCGGGCCTCTGTGCCTATCATCATGGGCGTCAACGTGGGCACGTCCATCACCAGCACCCTGGTGTCTATGGCACAGTCGGGGGACCGGGATGAGTTCCGGAGGTGAGTGGTGGGGGCGGGGGCGGGGCGGTGTTCGAGGGCCCCAGGGTGCGGGCCACTGGGCTCCACCACCACTCGGCCCGACCCCGCTGGCTGCAGGGCCTTCGCGGGCTCGGCAGTGCATGGCATCTTCAACTGGCTCACGGTGCTGATCCTGCTGCCTCTGGAGAGCGCCGTCGCCCCGCTGGAGAGGCTCAGTGCCCTGGCCCTGGATTTCACCAGCCTGCAGGCGGGGGTGCACACACCCCACATCCTCAAGGCGCTGACACAGCCGCTCACACACCTCATTGTGCAGGTGAGGGCGGTGCTGCCCTCGGACGCCGCGTGCCCCGGCGTGCTGAGGGGCGGGAGGAGGGTCTGCAAGGGTCCCACACGCGGTCATGGTCGCTGTGTCCCCCAGCTGGACAATGATGTCATCACTAGCGGCGCCACTGGCAACGCCACCAACAGCAGCCTCATCAAGCAATGGTGTGGCACCAGGGGCCAGACGGTGAGTTGCCTCGGACGCCACCCCACCTGCTGAGTGACCCCTGCCATACTGCCCGTCCTGAGCCCGCCCTTGCCTCCCTAGACCACAGGAAACAGCAGTGATTGTGGCGTGGACGCCCTTGGCCCCTGCCCGGGGAGGAACAGCTCAGCAACCACGGAGCAAGTGCCCTGTGAGGCCCGGCGCCCGCCCCCAGCCCCCCGCCCCCCGCCCCGCCCAGCCCTCCACTCACCCACCCACCCTGCCTCGCCACCAGGCCACCACCTGTTCGTGGGCACGGCGCTCACAGACCTGGCCGTGGGCTTCATCCTGCTGGCGGCCTCCCTGCTTGTCCTCTGCACTTGCCTGGTCCTCATCGTCAAGCTGCTCAACTCCGTGCTTCGTGGCCGCATTGCCCAGGCTGTGCGGATGGTCATCAACGCTGGTGCGCAGGGACTCAGGAGTGGGGTCAGGGTGAGGCGTGCAGAGGCTCCCCAGCTTACACCTCCTCCCCGCAGACTTCCCCTTCCCGTTCGGCTGGCTCAGCGGCTACCTGGCCATCTTGGTGGGTGCTGGCCTCACCTTTGTACTCCAAAGCAGCAGCGTCTTCACAGCAGCCATCGTGCCACTGCTGGGTGAGCCTGGCTCCTGGGCGAGCCTGGGTCCTGGGCAAGCCTGGCGGGAGGGCACTCGGTCACAGAGGTGGGACTCAGACCCCCATGCTGGCTCCTCCAGGGGTCGGGGTGATCAGCCTGGAGCGAGTGTACCCTCTCTTACTGGGATCCAACATTGGCACCACCACCACAGCCTTGCTGGCCGCCCTGGCTAGCCCCTCAAACATGCTGCTCAGTGCCATCCAGGTACCGCCCTTCCTCCCCCTCGCCTGGTCCCCTTGTGTCCAACCCTGCAGGCAGGAGGTGCGAATCCTGCCCCAGGCTGGCCATGGCCCAAGCTCTCCTGGTACCTATCTCTGACTACCCGCCTGAGCGGGCAGCCCCACCTCCTTGGACCCCAGTGACCCTGTGGTCATTTCTTTGACCCCCCTGTGACCTTGCATGGTCCTAGGGTTCCCCCTCCTCCTTTCCTTGTGGCAGCCCCTCCCTAACCTCCCCCCAGGGGCCACTGCTCTACTTTCCCAACCTGTGCTCCTGGCTGTGTCTCTTCCGGGTCTCCTGGCCCTGGGGTGCGAGTCCCTCTATTCCCTCAGCCCCAGCCACCTCAACCCAACAGGTCCCAACCTGGACAATGCGCCATGCCCCTTGAAGGCCCCGCCCCCCTGTGCTGGGTGCCACTCGAGGTGTCGCTGCCCCATCACAATTCTGCCTCCAGGAAGCCTCCCACTAGCCCGCAGCTCCATGCCCTGAACCCAGTCCCGTTTAGTCCTGCCTATTCTTGGGGGTCCACTGCTCTAGCTGAGTGTCCCTCCTCCATCGCCTCTGCCTGGGTGCCAACAGGGGCAGCTCCCGAAAGCCCAGTCTCGCCAGGCTTCATGCAGGAAAAGGAGCCCAGGCCCTCCTTGCTCCCACCTGCCCTCTCGCCTCTGACCCGCTGTGCACGCAGAGCCTCCCAGTGCAGGCCCTGCTCCACTGTCCTCCAGGAAGCCCTTCAGACTGTACCCACCAACACCGGCTCCTCCAGTCCAGCAGCCCCCAGCGGGGAGGGGGTGTTCCCTCCACATGGAACCCTGCACCTCCTACCCAGAGCCAGGCCAGAGCCCGGGCCTAGGTGGCCAGGCTCACTGAGGGACGAGGGGTCACTAGGCATGAGGTGTGACAAGCTAAGCCACATGTTGTCAGTGAAGCAGTTATCACACAGGACGTCAGACTGGGCTCCTGCCCCCAAAGTGGAGGAGGAGGGAAGGCAGGAGGAGCGTGCCCACACCTACCTGGCTGGAATCTGCCCTCCCAGGTGGCCTGTCTCAGCCAATGAGCAGCACCCCAGATAAGCTTCGGACTTAGTGTTCTTTCTGCCAGGGAGGGGAGGGGCAAGTAACTTGGCGAGCCCAGAGGACCCTGTGCCATCGGGCGCAGGCTCCTGACCCTGCCTGCCCTCACACCCTCCAGGTTGCCCTCATCCACTTCTTTTTCAACCTGGCTGGCATTCTGCTGTGGTATGTGGTGCCTGTCCTGCGGCTGCCCATCCCGATGGCCAAGCGCTTTGGGGACCTGACCGCCCGCTACCGCTGGGTGGCCGTCGTCTACCTACTCCTCAGCTTCCTGCTGCTGCCACTGGCCGCCTTTGGGCTCTCCCTGGCGGGGGACACGGTGCTGGCCGCAGTCGGGGGGCCCCTGGTGGCATTGGTGCTTCTCCTTATCCTGGTCAACGTCCTGCAGAGGCATCGGCCAGCCTGGCTGCCTCGCCCTCTGCGGTCCTGGGCCTGGCTCCCCCTCTGGCTCCACTCTCTGGAGCCCTGGGACCGCCTGCTGAGGCGCTGTTGCCCCTGCAGGGCCTGCAGCACCCCTCAGGCCACCGTCAAGGAGGCCCACTGCTACGAAAACCCGGACATCCTGGCCTCCCAGCAGTTCTGAGGGTGGGTGCTCCCCACTGACCCCTGGGTATCCTGGGGGATCCCGGTTGCAGTGGACTTCTGAGTCACCTGGCTTGCTTTCTTTGCAAATAAATGAGGCTGGGACCCAAATATGGGTGGTCTTCACTCTGGGACAGGACTGCCTGGGGATCCCCCTCCAATGGGTGCTGGGGTGGAGCAGCGCCTTTGCTGCCCCCTAGCGGACACTTGAGTGCCCGCTGCGAGCCCTCACGGGAGCTCGTCGCCCCCGTGGGTGTGGACACACAGATGACCCCGCCCCCAGCTCCAAGCTGGAACTGTTTCTCTTCGTGGCCGCCTGGGGACAGAGGGCGCCAAGTTGCAGCCCGGTAGTACGGAGACTTCCTGAGCAAGAAGCTGGGGTCCAGGGAGGTTGGATGCAGTCGGGGGCCCTTCCCCGTGAGTGCAGGAAGGAGGGGTGGCCGGCTCCCAGTTCCCCACTGCCCTCGCGGATGCCAGTGAGGCCCGCAGGCTCCGGCACAGGCAGTCCTCCCACTGTCCAGCCCGATTGTCCCCCCCGCAACCCGGTTGCCCTGGAAGCCATCACTGGACTGTGCACAGGCCCCCCCAAACCCACAGGTGTGTCCGGGAGTGAGCAGGGGACCATAATGACCAGGTGGCCCCAAGGCTCTCCATCCACCACTCCTTTATTCTGCGTGCTCTTCTCTCTAGGATGGGCAGGGCGCAGGGCTGTGGGGGTTGGGGGGTATAGGGCTCTGGGGACTGCCAGGCAGCTGGGAGAGCTCCTGGGCACGCTGGGCTGCTCCTTGTCAGCCACCAGGGCCACTCAGCCCCAAAGACCTCTACCAGGAAGCCAGTCCTGACCGCTGTCCCACCCCCTTGCCTGCACCTGGAGCCCACACAAGAGCCCCCGGACCCATTCCTTAGCTGCAAGGTAGGCAAAGGCCTCTGGGGGCAGGTGAGGGAGGAGGATGAGGCTGAGCGCTGTTCCTTCATCTGGGGGTGGCACCTGCAGGGAGAGGGCCATTCCCCCCACGGGCCCCCTGCCCTACCCCGCAGCCGCGCATTGGGTTTCCACACAGGAAGGCTTGTCTGCTGGCCAGCAGGTAACCAGACACTAGGGAAGTGGCCTGGTCCTCCTGCCCCTCCAGCCCCAGCCCGATCCCCGAGGCCACCAAAGAGAACAAAGCTTGGGTGAATTCTTCTCTCCTCCAGAACTCATACAGAGGAGACAAGAGCCACCTGGGTCAGGGATCTGATGTGCCACGTTTAGTCTGCTGCTGTAGCCAGTCACCTTCTCCCAGTCCAGGGACTGCCTGGATGGAACTGGAGGTGTGAACGGTCAGGAATATGGGGAGGGCAGCCCCAGGGCCCACTGCTACTCATGCTCCTGTCCTTTTACTACCCCCAGCCCCTCTCATTCCCCTCGGGACTCCACCTTGTGTCCCCCAGGCCCTTCAGTCACTCGCCACCCCACGAACCCCAGTCAACCAAGCTCCTTGGACTCCTGAGCGTGGGTTCACCCTGTCCACCAAGGAAGGTAGCCTCTGTTCTGGAAGCCACAAGGGGCCTCATGGGAGGGAGACCCCTGGAGCAGGCTCATGCACCCCCGCTTGCATTCCCCCCCACTTCTGTGACCTCAGGACACTCCTGCAGGTCTGACATCAGCCTCACAGTCCCTCTAATGGAAGTCCCCAAGAGGGGTGGAGCCTAGCTAGGTCTCCCGGGAGATTGGGGGCAGTGAGAGGGGAAGAGAGAAAGACCCCACATACCTCTCCTTCCGGGGCGCGTGAGGCCGCCTCGGGCGGACTGCCAGGTCCTTTGAGGCCACGAACGACTGTCTGCCTGCTGCCCAGCCTAGAGGTAACACACCCTCCCGCTGGGACCATGGCCACCGGTAAACAAAGCCATCCTTGTGGATCCTCCAACAGCTGCGGGCTGGGGCAGGAGGGCCAGGCGCCCAGCACTCCCACGGCCCCTGCCTGGGCTTCCCTGTGCCCTCCTATCCTGCATCCCACCAGGCCACAGGCCCCCACTGGGCCCACCTCTCCACAAAGCCTCAAGAACACCCTGGGCTGGGAGTGGAGACTGACAGGGCCACACCAACCAGCTCTGTGCAGCAGTGGCAACCATGGCCCTTAGGCTCGGGCCCAATGACCACAGGGAGGCTCCAGCTGTCTTGTTGCCAGCCAGCGTCCACCTTGCTGGGGCAATGGGAGGGGCAAAGCGGACAACCAGGTGCCATTCAGAGCTCTGGGGCTCACACCTGGGCAGGTGCCACCTCTGTTTTGTTACCTGTAAAGTGGGGGTGCTGTAGTGAACTGCCAGATCTGTGGGCACTGGTCACAGGAGCCTTTTCCAGGGGTTCTCAGAGAGTGAGGAGCAAACTCAGCAGGGCTTTGCACAGTGTGGGGTGGGGGCGACCTGAGCTACTCCCTCTCTCTGATTTGTGACAACTCAGTGCTATGAGGCCACATGGCCTGCCTGCTGCAGTGGCAGGGCCTGGCCAACTGCGGCTGGGGCAGCTAAGCCAGCTACTCTTGCAGGGCACTGTGAGGAACCAGGATGCCAAGCAGTGGTCCAGCATAGCCCTCATGCCATGGCCTGGCCCACCTTCCCGGCGGGCCTGAGGGGGAGGGGGTGGGTCCCTGAGACCTGCTGGGCCTGCCTTGCATTTTGACTTGGTGACTCACTCTCCAGGCCAGGACCAGTCCTGAGGAGACAGCTGCAGACCACTCTCCAGGGGTGGAAAGGGTAATCTGCATCCAGCGCTCTGCCTGCCCCAACAGTTTTACCCGCAGACAGCAGCACACAGTCGCCCACGGTAACGCGCTGTACCGCGGAACGTGCTGCAATGCCGCAGTGTGCCGGAACAGCCCGCCACTGTGCACTGCACGGGAAGAGGGCGCATTCTTGCTAGAAAGGCAGCGGCAAGGGGGTACTGCCCCCAAACCCTCACGTTGGGGGCCACGGAGAGTAAGTTTACTGAGAAAACCAGGATCTTGAGCGGCCCAGTGGCCACCACCAGGAAGACTGTCCAAGAGTGTGATTTACCCTTTTATGAATGTTAAAAACATAACGCAAGTGTACTGTTTTCAAGGCGATTGAGTAAAAGAGCGACCACGGTAATTTTTTTTCCTTCATAAGATTCCCCCAAACACAAACAAACTGAAAAGTAAAGGCAGCATTTTGTCAGCCCAGGCGCGCTGATCTGTGGTTGGGGTAACAGGGCCCGGAGCCCGGAGCCCGCCCGCGCCCGGGGAGGTCTGGGCGCCGCCCTCGTCTCCACGGAGCTCGGTGCGCTGGGGGCGAGGTACCAAGGTGACGGGCACCCGGCCAGCGCCGTCTCCACAACAAGCTCACGGCTGCCGGGCAGAGGCCCGCCTTCCCCTCCTCTGCCCTCCCCTGCTTCGGGCCCGGCGCCGCGGCCCACGTGCTCCCTCACCTGACCGCCACCGAAGCCGGCGTGCGGAACAAGGAGGGGCGCCGGGAGCCCAAGGCCTCCGCCGTCCTGGGGGAGGGCCCCTACTCCACCCACACGCCAGGCTCCGCGATGCCGCCCCTTAGCAACCGAGCCCTGTTTGTCTCTGCAGCGAACGGCCTTGCGCCCCTCCTCCGCTCCGAGACCCCGCAGGGTGGCCTCGGCCACGCGCGGCCCCCTTTCACGGAGATCCGAAGCAGCAGCCCTCCAGAAGCGCAGGCTCGGGCCCGCGCGCTAGCTTATCCGGGCTGCGGGGACGCCTGCACGCGTGCGCGCCGGTCCGCCGCCCGGTCTACTTTTCCCGGGCTCTGGCTCCGGACGGCGCCCACCTTCGGCCCGACCAGCGGAGCGGGCGCGCGCGCCCGGCGGCACCGCGGCGGTTACCAGGACGCTGGCCCCGCGCAGCCAATAGCGCCAGCCTGTCGGCGTGCTCTTCGAAGCCAGCCAATGAGAGGACAAATCAATCATTTGAAACATCCAATGGACAGAGTACCGCCGCGCGAAGGGTGTCATTTTGATAGGGAGAGCTGAGACTGCGGCCGACCAATAAACAGCGAACGGCATTGGGGAGGCGGGCGTGAAGGATCTCGATTGATGGAACTTTAACCAATCAAAAAAAGACGCTTGCCAGCCTCGTTCTGACAGCCCAATACGAAGCTGGCGGAGGCGGGTGCGGTGGGTATATAAGCATTGGCGGAGCGTCGGTTGTAGCATTCTGCGCTCCCGCTCCGTGGCTGTGTCGTCTGTTTTCCAGCCTGCGCTGCCGCCGCCATGAGGGAGATCGTGCACCTGCAGGCCGGCCAGTGCGGCAACCAGATCGGCGCCAAGGTGGGCGGCGGGACTCCGGGGCCCCTGCGCAGGCGGGCCTACGGGCGGGGCGGGAGGGAAAGATGGCGGCGGGCGGGCGGCGCCCCCGCATTGCGGCTCCGCGCGGGCCCAGGGCCCGGGCTGCGGTCGAAGCCGGGGTGGGGGCTGCGGCGCGGGTCCTCGGGGACCGGACCGGCAGCAGGGGGGAGGGGAGGGGAGGGGAGGGCCGCGCCCGTCCGGGGCGGGGCCGGCTCCGGGCAACGCCGGCGTGACTCAGCCCCGGCCCGCCCGCGTCTCTCGCAGTTCTGGGAGGTGATCAGCGACGAGCATGGCATCGATCCTACCGGCACTTACCACGGGGACAGCGACCTGCAGCTGGAGCGGATCAACGTATACTACAATGAGGCCACTGGTGAGACTCCGCACCCCTTGTCCATCCCCCTCCTGCCAGCCGGCGGTCGTCTCCTCGCTGACGCTCTCCCTTCCCCCAGGTGGCAAGTACGTGCCCCGCGCCGTGCTCGTGGACTTGGAGCCGGGCACCATGGACTCCGTGCGCTCGGGGCCGTTTGGGCAGATCTTCAGGCCAGACAACTTCGTTTTCGGTGAGCCTCGGATGGGGGCTGGGCAGTGGGCTGTTAGCCAGGACTACTCAAAGGTCAAGGGGTACCCAAGGTCACGGCCCTGAGAACTGCTGGGCCGAGGTCTCATCCACTCTGTACCAGGAGAAGAAGCTAGGTCCCCTGGCCGGACACTCTCCTCCCCCTCTCCAGTCACTCAATCCCCTCTGCTAAAGCCGCTTTGGGAGGGAGGCCCAGCTGTCTGCCCGCAGGGAGGCAGCAGGGAGGCAGCGGCAGATGTAATCTCCCCACAGTGAACGCAGTGGCGGCTCATCTGTCCTTGGGAATTGGCAGGGGCTGCCCGTGGGAGGGGCTGGTTTATTGTTAAGCCACCTTAGTTCAACCCTTAACTAAGTTTTTAAGTAGGTAGGTTGTTCCCTTACTTGGGGGGTCCATCTGCTTTATCAGCATGGTGAGTTCTGTGTGGCACTTCACACCACGTTATTTGGCCTTTTTGGCTTCCTGATCAGTGGTGACCACAAGCGTAGCCAGAGTGATCAGCTGCCCTCTCTTGCAGGTCAGAGTGGTGCTGGGAACAACTGGGCCAAGGGGCACTACACGGAAGGTGCAGAGCTGGTCGACTCGGTGCTGGACGTCGTAAGGAAGGAGGCTGAGAGCTGCGACTGCCTGCAGGGCTTCCAGCTGACCCACTCCCTGGGTGGGGGGACTGGGTCTGGGATGGGCACTCTCCTTATCAGCAAGATCAGGGAGGAGTACCCCGACAGGATCATGAACACCTTCAGCGTGGTGCCGTCGCCCAAGGTGTCGGACACCGTGGTGGAGCCCTACAACGCCACTCTCTCAGTCCACCAGCTGGTGGAGAACACGGACGAGACCTACTGCATCGACAACGAGGCCCTCTACGACATCTGCTTCAGAACCCTCAAGCTGACCACACCCACTTATGGTGACCTGAATCACCTGGTGTCGGCCACCATGAGCGGGGTCACCACCTGCCTCCGCTTCCCTGGCCAGCTCAATGCTGACCTGCGCAAGCTGGCTGTCAACATGGTGCCCTTCCCGCGCCTGCACTTCTTCATGCCCGGCTTCGCCCCGCTCACCAGCCGGGGCAGCCAGCAGTACCGCGCCCTGACGGTACCCGAGCTCACCCAGCAGATGTTCGACGCCAAGAACATGATGGCCGCCTGTGACCCCCGCCACGGCCGCTACCTGACTGTGGCCGCCGTGTTCCGGGGCCGCATGTCCATGAAGGAGGTGGACGAGCAGATGCTCAACGTGCAGAACAAGAACAGCAGCTACTTCGTGGAGTGGATCCCCAACAACGTGAAGACAGCCGTGTGTGACATCCCGCCGCGCGGCCTGAAGATGTCGGCCACCTTCATCGGCAACAGCACGGCCATCCAGGAGCTGTTCAAGCGCATCTCGGAGCAGTTCACGGCCATGTTCCGGCGCAAGGCCTTCCTGCACTGGTACACGGGCGAGGGCATGGACGAGATGGAGTTCACCGAGGCCGAGAGCAACATGAACGACCTGGTGTCCGAGTACCAGCAGTACCAGGACGCCACGGCCGAGGAGGAGGGCGAGTTTGAGGAGGAGGCGGAGGAGGAGGTAGCCTAGGGCCGCCAGGGACCCGGAAGCGTGGAGGCTGGGAGAACTCTTTATTCACTCACAACCTGTCCTCTGATAGCCGTGTCTCACTGTGTGCACCTGCTCTTCTTCTGTCTTGACATCACGCTGTACAGACAACCACCATTAAAGCATTTTCAGTGTCTGCTCTCTCCTCTCCAGTTCCTTCTGATAGGCCTTACGGGTGCCGTTGCCAAACGTCAGTGCGAAGTCATCCCTCATGGCTGCAAGGGCAGTGCTGCAGCTGAGCTCCTGGCCCTGCCGTGTGCAGTGGCTGCTGGGCACAGGCTTCCAGGAGCTTGGGGCTGCCCTGGGCACCTGCCACGGAAGGCCTGCCTATCCTGTCCACACTAAACCTCCAGAGGGCCGGCGGAGTTGGAGGTGGCTTTGGTTCAGGGAGCCTCGGCCCTTTCGACACTGGGGAAGTGGGGGTACTGAGGACAAAAAGCTCGCCCTGTGCCAGTGGGGCAGCATGGGTAGGGGCCCCAGCCACCCAACCCATCTGCACAGTGGCCTGCTAACCACACTCACATGGCACGAATCCCATGTAGAAAGGTATCAGGCCCTGGCTGTTGTAGATAGTTCTGTTGGGCCAGTGTGTTCTGGGCAGCCTCTCTCCCTCGGTACAGATGGGGTTTCGAAACAGGAACTGCAGAAATGTGGACATGGGCTGCCTCCACCAGGCAAGCAGCCCCCAGTTGTCCCTCCGGGTGGGGGAGGGGTGTCTCGTTCTCCCCTCCCCACAGGCTGCACAGCAGGGAGCCTAGCTCTGGGCCCGGATGGGGCGGGGCCTCTGCCCACTATGCTGGGCACTCAGGTGGGTACCTGGCTCTTGTCAAACTCGTCCATAGCCTGTGTGACCCCATCACGGTAATTCAGCCCCATCATGCAGGCAAACCGGGGGATGAAGCCAGCATACCCTGGGGTAGGAAGAGGTCAGGGTGCTGCCCCAGGTCCCCTTCACCACCCACTTGCTCCTTGGGGTGTCCAGAAGTCTGTCCAGGCCCCTTGATGCCCCTGAACATT
Source organism: Rhinolophus hipposideros (assembly GCF_964194185.1). Lineage (NCBI taxonomy): Eukaryota > Metazoa > Chordata > Mammalia > Chiroptera > Rhinolophidae > Rhinolophus > Rhinolophus hipposideros. The sequence goes on from NC_138057.1 coordinate 83,244,611, forward strand.
GGTCAGATGGGAATGAGCGGGCAGGCACTTCAGCCTTGGGGAAGCTGGGCTCCAGGAAGGGAAGGAAGGGCCTGTGGCAGCCCTCACTCACCCTCATCCTGCCTGGGCCCCTACGGGCTTGGGGGGTGGGTGTCCCCGCCCCGGGCCCTGGGCAGCCACCTGAGATGGCCTTGCGTTGGATCATGTTGGGGTGGTCCAGCTGGGGCAGCCTGTGGAACCTGCCCACATCTAGTGTCTCCTGCTGGTGGGCTGGGGGTGGGTACTCGTTCCTCCTGTAGTGATATAGCTGGGATGGGGAGGGGGCAAGTTACCAGCCCAGCCCCCACCTGGGTCTGGCTGGGGTGAGGCTAGGTCCCAGTGCATCTGTTACCTGGTACTGCCCGGGGCCCTCGTGGACAGGGGTGTTCTTGCAGCCCTCCTCCCCGTATGCCAGCCGCAGGCCTGGGTGTCCGAAGTCCCTGGAATCCCCCTTCCTACCTGGTGGGCACGGGGGATAGGGGGGGTAGGGCATGAAGCCCGCAGGCAGTGAGACCTGCCTGGATACGTTCTCAACCCCCGGCAGCCCCTCGGCGTTCACCTCCTGGGGTGAGAACCGGCCCAGGATCTCAAAGTTCTTGTAGTGCTTCAGACCTGTGGACAGGGAGGCTGTGAGTGACAGCGGGCAGGAGGGAGGGGTAGGGCGGGGAGCAGGGGGCGGGGCTTACCCGTGTGGTGGGGAATGTAGGGCTCTGTCAGGTCGCGGCAGGGGGTCAGGGGTGGCTTGGACTTGCTAAAGTCCTCGATGAACTTGGGCTTGGATATGGGCGACAGCACAGAGCAGGGGCTCTTCTGCACGCTGGGGTCTGTGAGCAGCTGGGCCGTGGTGCGTCCATAGGTGTTCCCCACCTGGTAGCGCAGCTGCGGACAGAAGCCAGCATAGCTGCAGAGGGAGAGGAGGAAGCAGGGCCGGTGGGTGACAGCAGGACCCCTGCGAGCAGGGTGTGCGTCTAGCCTGCCAGCCCCGAGCTAGGTACCCGACCTCATCTACGGAATGAGGGTTGCAGCAACACTTGCCTTACTGGGGTGTTGGGGGCTTGAATGGGCAGCACACTGAGAACAGGCCTGGCCCATAGGACACGAGCTCCATTGTCACCAACACCACCATCAGATTGCCATGCCCCCTCTACCCAGTTAAGGGGCTTAAAGGAAGCATTTACAGGTGACAGGGTCCGGGCCCAGGCCGAGGCGCCGGGGGCCCACTATGCACAAGTTGGTACCACTGGGAAGGCTTGGCAGGACTCTGGCCCAGGCTTTGGCCACCCAGGAGGCTGGTAGCCACCCTAACGGGACCAGATTTGGGAGGCAGGCGGGAGAGCTGCTGGTAGGCAGTGAAGGTCGAGCTGCGCATCAGGTAGCTGTCATGGTGAGGCCCCCGGGGGTGGTCGGGGGTTCCGAACCCTCTTCAGTATCTCCTGTCCCATCTTTCCCCTCAGAACCATTGTGGACTTAGGTCTGGTTCCTTGCCAGCCTTTTTCCGTTTCTGTGTGGCTCTGTGTGTGTGTATGTGTGCGCACGTACACACACACTGTGGAGGGTTTGTTTTCTTTTACATGGGGGACGGTCTCGTGAGGCAGCCTGGCGTCCATGCCTATCAGCTTACTCTGGATGCTTATCTTGTCTAAAGTGTAGAATACTCTATGGAGTTAGCGTCCAGCATTCCTTCCGGCAGCCTCTGCCAGCTGCTGGGCCGTCCCAGGTTGGTTTTCTGCTCTTGACCTGCTGCCCACCTGGCTCTCAGCGCCGCCATGTCAGCAGGGAGGGTAGGCCTCTGCCCTGTGCAGCCCCACCCCAGGCCCCTCAGCCCTTGGGCCTCACTCCCTCCCTGGAGACCAGCTCTGGGGTTTCCTTCACAGCTGACCTTGAGCACAGGCCACAGCCTCCCTGCGGGGGACTGGCGCTTACCCAGGGATATAGTGAGGTTCTGGTGTGAAGAGGGTGTGTTTCTGAGTAGTTGTCATCTAGCCTCAACTCCGTCCTTACTGGCTGCAGCCCCTTCCTTTGGCTGGCTCCCTTCCCTGAGAGGGTCTCTGTTGCCTGGAAACCATTGTGAAGAGTCCCCATTGTTGGGCACCCCCTGGCCAGGCCCTCCTTGAGCCTGAGTGGAGTGGTCCCATTTTATAGGTGGGATACCAAGGCTCAGACAGCAACAGGCTGGGAGGTGTGACGCTGAGGACCTCAGAGTTCACAAAATTGGGACTGTTGGTGCAGCTGAGTCGGCCCTGCTGGGAAGTGGGGGGCGTGAAGTCTTGTTACCCTCAGGAGGCCAGCATAAGGGTAAAGGAGCCCCCACCCACCCCAAGTCCTCTCCTCAGACGAGAGACCCTGGAAGACTTGGAGACACAGAAACTCAGCAGTGAAGTTGGCAGGTCTTTCCCCTGGACCTGGGCACTATTTTCCATTTTAAACTTTTTTTTTTTTTTTTCTATAGGAAGGTCTTTCTAACCATACAAAATATCATAAAGGAAAAGATTAGAAGGTTCAAGTACATGTCAAAAAACAGCATAAACAATACTAAAAGGCAAACAAAGTGGGGGGAAAAAAATCTGCAACAACTGTTACAAAGAGATACGACATCAGTTTAAAAAACCTTACATTACATAAATATGAAAAATTACCACCCCAATAGAAAAATGCATGCATAATGTAACGTCTTAAGGAAAAAAGCCAGAGTCAATAAACATGGACAGAGAGTTGACCCTTAATCAAATAATGGCTGATGATGTAGTTCTGTTAAGAAAACTATAGCCACTGTCAATTTTGCCCCCAGAGAACACTACAACATGGAAAGCCCCAGAGCACAGGCTGCCCCTTATCCTAATAAAACCTGGGCTTCCTCAAGCAGGGCTCTTCAGTTTGTCCATCTGGAGTGCCTCCCAAGGCCAGGCAGCATCCTTGCTGGATGGGGGGGATTCCGACAGGAAGACACTTGGTCAGGGTGGGGAGGGCCCAGAGGCTGAGGCCACATTCTTGACCAGGCCCTGCTAGGTGGCTTAGGCCAAGGCCAGGGCTGGAGTTGGGATCTACTCCAGAGGGCACGGCGAGAGCCCTGGTGCCCAGAGGGGCTCATGCTCACTTGGGCTCATAGTTCTTTTGCACTTGGGCCTGGGCAGCCCTGTCCATCTGTGACACCTTCTGGCCTCTGTGCCCCCAAGCAGAAGACTGGCTCCCACACCGCAGCCTTGCCTGGGCCACCAAGTGGCTGCAGGGCCAGGCCTGCCACTCAGGTCAGCAGGGTCCACTCAGACCTATCCATCGTTGCTTTGCTTTCCCGAGGGCTGAATTTCTAGTAGGGGTTCCTGCCCCTCCAGGGAGCTTCCCTGGATGGTCCACTGCACCATGCTTCCTACCAACTAGCCCTGCACAGGTGGGCTCCCATGGCACCCGCTCCCTTTTCTACTCTCTGCCAGGTGTCAGTCTTCACTGAAGCCCTGCTTGGAATGGACCCCCAAAGTCGAGGGGAGGTTAAGGGTTGGGGCAAGGATGTGGAAGGGGGAAAGGAGGCTAATCCAGAAGTCACGCAGGCAACCTAGGGGTCCTCCTGGCAGAGGTGACCCAGAGTGACCCACCTGGCAGGTTGGGGGAGGGGCTCCTCCAGGGCAGGACAGTGCTCCTCCCTCCAGTATCCCAGCAACAGGGGTGGGGTGGGGTGGGGGTGGGAGCATGATGGGCCAGTGAGGTCACAGAGCTCCCTGGAAGGCAGCCAGAGCCCCTGACAATGAATTTTGACCAGAAGGCTGTGAAATTCCTGGCAAATTTTTACATCAATGGAGGCAAACACTGGAGCCATGGCCCCCTGAGGCCCAAGTCCTCTGTGCCCACCCAGTAACTTCCAAGGGCGGTGGGCCAGTGGGGTGGGGGGTCGGGGGGCGGGCAGCTCCGACGCAGAGGTGGAGTGGCTGGGTGGATGGTGGCTGTCCATCTCCCTTGCAGGCCCATGGCTGCTGTGCTGTTGTCAGGGCCAGAGGCCACTTGGGACAAGATGCGGCCCCCAGCAATGCAGGAGTTTCCGGCAGGCCTTAGGGAGCAAGTGGGCCACCTCCAGGAACCCCCGCCCATCTGCGCCCGGAACCCAAAGGAGCTGTGTGAGTGGGAGTCCCTAGTCTCGTCTGGGGTGGCAGGGCAGGGTCGGGAGGGGCCTCCTGGGAGGACCCAGGCCCAGAGCTTGCTTCCTGCCAGGGCTAGAGCGACGCCCCCCTGTCGTGACCGACCTGGACATCCCGGGCCCCACCAAGTACCAGGTGCCGGACGCTTCGGTGCGAGAATCCTCCGCGCACCCCAACTTCAGCATCGGCCGCAAGCACCCCACCCGCGGTGCGTGGCCCTCCCTGCGCGCCCCCCACCGTGGCCCAGGTCCTGGGAGTGGGGCCGCTCCCCCAGCCTTCCGTCCCCAACGACGCTGCCCCCACCCACTGCAGAGGGCGGTGGCCGCAGGGCGTGGCAGACCGTGTGGTTCCAGAGCGAAATCCCCTTCACGCAGAAAACCGACTTTAACAGGGAGCGAAAGGTGGGGCCCTCTCCCAGGAGGTCCTGCGGGGGTGGGGCCTGTGGGGGACGGGGTGGGCGGGGTCTTGAGGGACGGGGCGGGGCCTGCAGCTGCGTCCTCTCTCACAGTGGCCATCGCCCGCCGACCACTACCCACTCAGCGGACCTGCCTTCCCAGCTTTCAGCTTCGGGGGCCGCCGCCCCGCCTCCAAGGCAGTGGAGGCGCGCTCGCGACCCCGGCTGCCGCAGGTCTGGGGTGCAGGTCACTGTGCTCAGCCCCCGCTTCAGGTCCCACCGCAGGTCCCGGGCGGCGAGAAGCGCCCTAGCCCCAACACCTACGACATCCTTCCCGGGTGCTGTCTGCAGTCCCCGCGCTCACCCGCCTTCTCCATGAGCCGCTCGCCCGCGTTCGCGTCCTGGGTCAGCTCCTGTAAGGAGGACTGGGAGAACGGAGGCCTGGGCGGGGGCAGCGCGTGCAGGGGCCTGGGGCAGGTGGGAGCTGGGCAGCAGCTGGTTCTGTAGCATGCATGCGACTCCCTTTTTCTCCCTCTGCAGCCAATAACCCCGGCCCAGCCACCTACTACGTGGAGGATTGCTATACCTCGCGCTTCCCCTCAGTACCCGGCGTGGTTATCCAGGGCGAACGCAGACCCAAGCGCCATGACACAGGCCCCTTCTGCACGCTTTAGAGCCTGCTGAATACACCCTGCCCCGCCGGTTATCATGTGGAGCCCTGCCTCCCTGGGGACCTTCCCAGGCCTCCCTCTGGAACTCAGAGACCCCAGTCTGGCCTTTGCACACCCCTGAGCCACCCTCCTGCCTGACTGACCCTTCTGTGAGCTGTGCTTGAGGAGAGGCCAGCTCAAAGCCCCCCCACCCCCACCCCGGCCACCCCCAGCTATTTGAGATGATGTTGGTTCTTCCAAACTGTCTGCCATCATGTGCCTGTCTGCCATTTCTCACCCGGTGAGCTGTCCTGCAGCTGTGGCCTGCCGCTGATCTGTCATGTCTGACTTTCCCTGACCAGGGGTCTCCCTTTGCTTCTTCTTAGGAGCTCTCTTCTCTAAGATGGGTGGAGTGGCAGCCTGGGACTTCCTGGCATGGGACAGTACAGGAGGGGTCCCTCTGGGCAGTGCAGGACACACCCACCTCGCCATGCCACCCAGGGGACCAGGCCAGCTGCCAGTCTACCTGAGGGTCAGGCTGCTTGCTGAGCAGAGGAACTGACTTTGGGCTGGAGGGGAGGGCCAGATTCCCTGAACTGCCATCTTGAGGAGAGGTCGGCCTGCCCAGCCTCCTGGGAGGGCCCAGAGGACTATCTTATCAAGGCCTGACCCCACTTTCCCCAGCCCTTGCCCAAAGACCCTGTGAACTGGCCCTGGGCCTTCCCTGGTTATGGCCCTGTCCTGTGGCTTGGCCACTGGGCTCTCAGCCTGCTCTCCTACCCAGGAGTGGGCCTCAAGTCTGCCTCCCTGCAGCTGCTGGGGCTTCCTGTCATGGCATCAATTCTTCCAGGGGTCCTTCCTGTGGCTCCCGTCCTCCCTCACCCAAGCTCTAGGCCAGACCCCTTCCTGTTTCCTCTGCTAGAGCTCAGCCCCTTCAAAAAGGCACTGCAACAACTGCTCCCACAGCGGTGGCATCAACCTTCTGCAGAGAGGCCAAAGACCAGGCAGTCTGAGCGCATTCACCTATGACCTCTAGAGCTGAACCAGCTGGGAGTTGAGCTGAAGCTCCCCTGGGAATCAGAGGAGTGGGATTACAGATGGTCATTGTTGGGACCAGGGCTGCCCAGCTCAGCCAGTGGGCAACAGAGAGAGCTATGGGAGCCCTGGCCTCAGGGGCTTGGCCCACGGTGGGGGAACCAGGAGCCCTGCTCATCGCTGCACCACTAACAACCCCTTGGGCTCAAAGCCAGAAGTGGGACCAGCAGGAAGGATGGAGCCATCCCCTCCAGGTGGGCTGAGAGGGCTTCCTGGAGGACGCTGTGGGGTAATGGGCTTTCCAGGATGAGCAAGAGTTTCTTGGGCAGCAGAAAATAAATTTCTAGTAGAGTAACCGAGGCACATGGAAAGGGAGAAGGTGTGACATCTGGTGTGCTACGCTTGGGGACACTGGGCTGGTGGGCTGGAAGGTGATCTGGAGGAGTTGGAGAGGCTGCAGCTACTGGGTTGCAGGGCTTACACACTTAGCAATAGGGAAACCACTGAGGGTGCAGAGCAGGGGGTGCCCATCGGCCCTGTGAGCTGCTGGCACCGCAAAGGACAAGGCACACCACGAAAGCTGGGCCTCACATTCACAGTCTCAGCCTGAGGGCTACCGTGTTGGGATAGCCTGGGAGTTCGATGCTCATGGTGACGTGAGGTCAGCCATCCCTTGTCCACTCCCACTGCCAGCCCAGGTCTCTGCTGGGCGCCCGCCACTGGGAGCACACGTGGGGGAGCAGATCGCGCACCTGGTGGGGCCCGGGTGCAGGGGGCTGCTAGCGCGGCAGTGCTCCATTTTTTTCAAGCAAAAATATTCTGTCAACTGTAAAACAGATTCGACTAGGTATTCTGTCACCAAAAATAATTTATTTGGGTAAAAAGAAAGGGCTGCATTCGGGCAGACGCAGACATGGTGAGCCATTTGCACGCACAGAACAGGACAAAGGTGAAGTACTTTATAGAGAGAAGAGGAAGTTAGGGAGCGGGGCTGGTAGGCCAGGGCTCTTAGGCCAGGCCTCTGACGCAACCCTAGAGCTCTGCCCGTCGAGTTCTCCGATGACGTCAGTGCGAGAGCTCCTCCCACAGGCACTCCCGATACCCTCTAGCTCCAGGTCTGTCGTAAATTTGATCATTTCTCAACGTCAAAAGGCTGCTGTGAGGTCAGAGACAGGGCTTTTCACGATTATAAAAATAAAATACGCTCGGCTGAAATGTCGGTTCTCAAACTCTTCCAAGTCGGCCACCCCCCTTCCGTGCCCGCCCCTCCCCGCACTCCTTCCGGTGGGGCCCCGCACAGCCCGCCCTCTGCCCCACCGGCCCCCGCGTGGGTTCTTCCGTGTCTACGGAGGCTAAGGCCAGAGACGGGGTGGGCTGCAAGGCCGGCTGGGCCCAGACAGCCGCCAGGCGGGAGGGAGCGAGGAGGGCCGGCCGGGCGTGGCCGCGGGGGGGCGGGGCCTGGGGGCGGAGCCGCGCGGGCGGTCGCGCTCTAGCGGGACGCTGTTCTCCCGCGCAGCCGCTCAGCCGGGCGCGGCGCCGCTCCCAGCAGCCACTGCGCGGCGGCGGCGTTTCCGGGTTGGCAGGCTGGCCCGGGCGTGCGGGGCGGAAGTGGGCGGCCGCGATCGCTGCGGAGCCTCGCTGCCTGCGGCCCCGGTCGAACTGGAGGGAGCCGGGGAGAGGAGCTCAGGCGGCCCTCGCGGCCCCGGCGAGCGGACTGCCGGCGGGCCTGCGGCGGCCGCGGCGGCGCCGGCGGAGCGCGGCGGGGATGGGGCGCCGGGCCGGGCCGGGGCCTCGGCCCTGTTCGCGGGGCTGCAGGATCTGGGCGTGGCCAACGGCGAGGACCTGAAGGAGACGCTCACCAACTGCACGGAGCCGCTCAAGGCCATCGAGCAGTTCCAGGTGGGCGGGGTGCGGGGGCCGGGCCGTTGGGGCGTGAGTCAGGCGGGGGCGGGGACGCGTGGGAAGCGGGCGCGTTTGTCTCCCTCCAAACGCTGCGTGTCTTCCCGGGGTGGGGGCCCCGGGTGTCCTGACCTAGTGCCCCCTTGACGGGCATCTGGGTGGCGTCCGGCTCTTGCGGCTACCGGCAGCGCTGCTGGGAACAGCCTCGCTGCTCCTCCGTGCGGGTTCAGGGCGCCCGGAGGGCCCGGCCGACGGGGCTGCGGCCAGGGCTTCTGTTTTAGCCCCCACCCAAGTGAGCAAAACGGGCCCCACGCCGCCCCTCTGCTTCCTCAGACCGAGAATGGCGTGCTGCTGCCTTCCCTGCAGTCGGCCTTGCCCTTCCTGGACCTGCACGGGACGCCCCGGCTGGAGTTCCACCAGTCCGTGTTTGACGAGCTGCGGGACAAGCTGCTGGAGCGCGTGTCAGCCATTGCATCGGAGGGGAAGGCTGAGGAAAGGTGGGCGGGCAGGCGACACTGCAGCACTTTCTCAGGCTGCGCTGGCTTAGTGCTCACTGCTCCCTTGGCCACGCATCCCTGCCCGAAAACGTGCCCTGCCTGTGCAGACTGGTTTGCTTAGCCGCCTTCCGTCTGGGGACAGGCAGGCAGCTGCTTCTGACTGGGTCCTGTGCTGCTTCCTCAGTCGTGCGAGTCTTTGCAGGTACAAGAAACTGGAAGACCTTCTGGAGAAGAGTTTTTCTCTGGTGAAGATGCCGTCCTTGCAGCCAGTGGTGATGTGCGTCATGAAACACTTGCCCAAGGTAAGAGTGGTGGCCTGGTGCGCCCAGGGCACGCGTGCCCAGGCTCTCGCTTGGTCCAGGCATCAGGTTGGATCTGGGGAGGTTTCCTGAGCTGGCTGCCCAAGCGAGGGCAGCTCGGAGGCACGTCGTCTGTCGGCTTCCCCTGACGAGCCCCGTGGAAACCGAGGCTTGGCGTGCGAGGTGGGGTGTGGGCCCTTCTGGGCAGGAGCTGTGTGTGTTTAGCATGGCTGCCTGTGCCTCCCAGGGCCTGGGGGCCAGCCTTTCATCCTTTCATCTGGGGTTGGGTTCGAGGTGGTCTCTGGCCCATCCTGAGGTACATAGACTCTGGGCATAGGCACTGCTCACGGGTGGCCTGTGGGTTGTGTAGGTTCCCGAGAAGAAGCTGAAGCTGGTCATGGCCGACAAGGAGCTGTACCGGGCCTGCGCTGTGGAGGTGAAGCGGCAGATCTGGCAGGACAACCAGGCGCTCTTCGGTGACGAGGTGTCCCCGCTGCTGAAGCAGTACATCCTGGAGAAGGAGGGTGCGCTCTTCAGCACCGAGCTCTCCGTGCTGCACAACTTCTTCAGCCCGTCCCCCAAAGCCAGGCGCCAGGGCGAGGTGAGGCCGGGCTGCGAGCAGGTGGCCTGATGGAGGGGCCACCTGGCCAGCCCCTTCCCTACCCTGACCTGAGTGGTTCTGCTCCAGGAACAGCAGGCTTGTGCCGTGGCTGGTAAGGGGCTTGCCACACTGTGCCCGGGTGTGGGTCTTTGGGGTTTCACTTCCTCGGTGCTCTGCAACTTGGCCAGCTTCTCAGTGAAGCTCAGTGTGTCTTCTCTCAGCTCTGGGAAGTTTCTTCTGTCTTTACGTTTCACTCGTTAGTTGTTTGCACAAACATTTCCTCAGTGCCCACTCCCTGCCATAGGTGCCGGGACCCTTCAGCGACCCTGGAGTGCAGGGTGCTTGCGTGGGGCACTGAGGTCTCGTGGGGGCAGACACTACGCAGTGTACGTTACGTGTCAGTCACTGAGCTTGAGGTGTGGACAAGGGCTATGGAGACTGGAGATCGTATTGGAAGCAAGGCAGGGCTGGGTGGGCGGGGGTGGGAGTGAGGAAGGGGAGCCAGGTCAGAGTGTGAGGAAAGGCAGGCCAGGGTGGGTGGGGTGTCCAGGGTGACAAGGCTGGTATGGCCAGAGCCTAGAGCAAGTAGGCAAGTGGGGTAGGGGTGCGGTTGGGAGGGCTGGAGGCCACTGTGCCGACTGGCCTTTCCCAGTCAGGTGGGGGTCATTGGGCCTGACCTGGTTCTAGAATAACTACACATCCAGGGGAGGCGTGATGGTGACAAGTGGCTAGATACTGGCTGAGTGGTGTTTTGTGTTTTTTGTCTTCTTTCATATTCAGCTTTCATTTGGAGTTTTGCGTGTTTGGTGTGAGGTAGGATCCAGCCTCACGTTTTCTCCTAAATGTTTGGCGGCTGGTCACAGCCCCGCTTCCATACTGGCCCGAGCAGTGTGTCTCTGCTCTGCCGTCTTTGTCTTCCAGCTCGTCTTGGGGGAGCCTGGCCTTAGGCTGTGGTCTGCCCGTGGGCTCCTGTCCCTTCTTCACACTCCAAGCCAAGGTCCTGTTGGCCCAGGTCCTTCCTGCTGTGTGGTCTGAATTCCTGCCCGGGGAGAAGGTGTCAGCAGGTTAACGCATCGCCCTGTGGTCCTCGGCTGTGGTCCAGCTGCTGAGCCATATAGTTGTGTGCTGGGCCACCTGCGAGCCGTATCCCTGAGCTGTGCCCTCTTGGTCGCGTGCACGGCAGGCCTGGGTCATGGTCAGAGCTGGTATATGTTAGCTGTTGTTGGCACAGAGGTGCCTAGTACGTGGGTGCCGAGACTTGGGGCACGTCCCCAGCTCTCCTCTTCATCGGGGTCCTCAAGGCCCGTGTGTCCTCGGCAGGGGCTCTCAAAGTGGCCTATTGGGTCGGTCACTGTTCCTGTCACCTCTGTTGTTCTCTTCACTTGTTGTGTCCAGTCTGATGTTTGTTGGGCTGCTGCGACGTCCATCACCCAGGTTGCCCCGTGTTCTTCACACCAGTGGGCTGAGATTCAGCTCCTGTTGATGGCTAGTGAGCAGTGGGCAGAACCCCTCCTGTGTGGGTTCTGAGTGGGGGTAGGTGCAGAGTAGTGACCCTTGCAGAGGAAGGAATGCAGACACTGGAGATGGGTGCGCAGCCAAGGGCCTCAAGCTGTGGGAGAAGATGGGGAACCCAGCAGCCTGGGCCCAAGAGGATGGCAGCGAAACGTTGACCGTGCACTGAGTACAGTGGTCGCTGCGTGTCCTTGACTGGTCCTGAGTCTCCCGATGTCAGCTGGCTGGGTGAGCAGGGTCAGACCTGCTGGGCGCTCTGGTGGAGTCCAGGGTCACAGGCTGGTGGCCTTTCAGGGAAGCAAGCTGTGGGCCTCACGTGGGCTCCACCTTATTAGAAACTAGAAACACTGCCACCTGCCACAGAGCTGGTGTTGGGTGAGAGGAGACTTTCAGCTCAAAGCAGGAAGGGTGGACGGCAGGGGAGCTGTGTGATACCCTGGCCGTGTGTGTCTGCATGGTTGTGTGTGTCTGGGCCATGTATGATGCCTGTGTTTGCGGCCGTGTGTGACACTGTGGCCGGGACTCCCGCCCACAGGTGGTGCAGAAGCTGACGCAGATGGTGGGGAAAAACGTGAAGCTCTACGACATGGTGCTGCAGTTCCTGCGGACCCTCTTCCTGCGAACGCGGAACGTGCACTACTGCACTCTACGGGCAGAGCTGCTCATGTCCCTGCACGACCTGGACGTTAGCGACATCTGCTCCGTGGACCCCTGCCACAAGGTGGCGCCCCGGCCCTGGCCAGGCCCTGTCCCCCTTCCCTCTGGTCTCTTCTTGGCTTCTTTCTCTCCTCCCCGTGGATGGGGTGGTCCTGGTACCTGGGCTCTGACTGCCTACCAGCCTGGCTGCCTAGTCTGCGCCTGCTCCTTCACCTCTGTCCACTCGGCTGGGGACTGGGTCATCCACGGCCACACCTGCTCCCTTGCCCGCTCCACTATTCCTCTGCTCCAGCTGGCTAGGCCCTGCCTCCCCTCTGGCTTCTTCTCCGTCTTCCTCCATGCTCTCCAGGACCTCTTGACTCCCCCTCCTTCGCTCCCGCCACCCTCCACCCCAGATCCCTCAGGGCTGCTCTTGGCAAGCGCCATGCTACAGGACCAGGCTTTCTCACAGCTTTCGTCCCCAGCACGGACAGTGTGCAGCCACGACCGCGTCACCTCCTGGGGCCTGTGCGGTGTCACGCTTTGAGACTGCAGCACCCACCCCCATGGGGGTACGGAGGGCTGCCAGAGAGGCCCCTTTTAGAACCAAAGACAGAAACAGCTTCCTCCCGTCAGGCCCTTGGGCCTTTCTGCGTTTGCGCCACCCTGTCCCTGGCACAGGTCCTGGCACTGAGCCGTGCCTCGGCCATGTGACGCAGTGGTCCTGACACCTGCCCAAGCCTTGGGTGGCCCGAGAGGGGAGGCCGAGCAGGAGTGAGCAGGGAAACTGTGCTTCCCACAGTTTACTTGGTGCCTGGACGCCTGCATCCGTGAGCGGTTCGTGGACAGCAAGAGGGCCCGGGAGCTGCAGGGCTTTCTGGACGGAGTGAAGAAGGGTCAAGAGCAAGTGCTGGGGTGAGGATCCTGTCCACAGGCGTCCAGATGAGCACACTGTGTTCAAGGGGGTGTTCGTATTCCAGCACGTTTTAGAACTGCCTCTCACCCCGTGCCCATGGCTGAGACCTGACTACAGCTGGCTCCTGTGCGGGGTTCTGCTTTGCAGCCTCTGGGGCCTGCCCACCCGCTGAGGAGGAACCCGCTGTGCCCAGTTCTCCCTGTAGTTGTCTCTGTGGGACCCTGGCTGAGTACAGAGCCTGGGTCAGATTTTCAGAACCAAATGCAACCTTAATTTAGGAGCTTTCAAACTTCTCAGTATTTTGAGTAAGTTAAGTGCAAGTTTGAAACTGAGATTTTGTTTGGAAGGGGTCCAGAATGGAGTGGGCTCTCCCTGTGTGGAGGGGCCATCTCTCTGGGTCCGCGGCTGAGGCAGCCAAGCCTGTGGCCGACACCACCCAGGCCAGGACCTTCCCATGTTAATGCTGTGGGCTCATCTCTGCAGGGACCTGTCCATGATCCTGTGTGACCCCTTCGCCATCAACACCCTGTCACTGAGCACCGTCAGGCACCTGCAGGAGCTGGTCGGCCAGGAGATGCTGCCCAGGGTGAGTGCCCTCGGCTGGCCATGCTGCCTTCTGGATGGGCACGTGGGTGTGGAGCACTGGTAGCCAGGGCTGTGCCGCCGTGGCGAGAGCACACGTGCCCCACGTGCACATGGTGCATGGAGCCTGAGCCAAGCCACGGCACCAGGACCCTGCTGAGCATGGAGCCAGGGGGTGCGGGGTGGGGGGTGAGAGCGGCCCAGGTGAGCAGGCGCTGAGGTCCCGTTCCTCTGCAGGACAGCCCCGACCTCCTCCTGCTGCTCAGGCTGCTGGCTTTGGGCCAGGGCGCCTGGGACATGATCGACAGCCAGGTCTTCAAGGAGCCCAAGATGGTAACGGATGTGGTCGGGAGCCTGTCCACACCTTTCCTGCACGGGCTTGGGGCCGGGCTTCAGGAAAGTGGCATGGGGCGGGATGAGCGCGGCACAGGTGGAGACGCTCTGGGGCCTCCACCCTAGGAGGTGGAGCTCATCACCAGGTTCCTGCCCATGCTCATGGCCCTGGTGGTGGACGACCATACCTTCAACGTGGACCAGAAGCTGCCCGCTGAGGACAGGGCTCCGGTCACGTACCCCAACATGCTGCCGGAGACGTTCACTAAGTATGCGTGAGGGGCCGGGGGTTACCCCGCGGGCTCCCTGGGAGGCCGGTGGCCAGCGCTCTTCGCTGAGCGTCCTCGCCGGGCAGGTTCCTGCAGGAGCAGCGCATGGCCTGTGAGGTGGGGCTGTACTACGTGCTACACGTCGCCAAGCAGAGGAACAAGAACGCGCTGCTGCGCCTGCTGCCGGGGCTCGGTGAGTGCGCGCCGCCTGGTCCACTGCTGACTGTCTTCTGGAGGTGGTTTTGGTACAGAAGTGAGAAGAGGTCAGCTTCGTGCTTTCACAGATGCCCTCCGCTCCCGTCACCGTTTGTTGACGTTCTTCCCACAGCAGTGGAAGAGCCACCGTAACTTAATCCTAAGTGGCGAGGGGTGTGCAGCCTGTCAAATCCTCAGACATTGGGAGAGCGCCCCTGAGAGGCGGGAGGGGGGGGTCAGGGCGGGTTGCTGCAAGCCAGGAAGGAGAGAGGTCTGAGTGGACTCCTTCAGGAGTAAGCTGCAGGTTGAGTCGGGGAGAAGGGGCTTCTGGGCGCCTCGCCTTGCCACTGCATCCAGGGGCCCACAGTCTTCCACTGGCTCAGGTCTTGTGGTGTCGCGGCTTCTTTGTAAAGATCTCACGCGTTTCTTGCTAAGTGTGTGTCTAGGTCATTGGTGGGTCTGATGGTGAAGCGTGTTACTTTCCCGACTTGTCTGTGTGGAGGAAGCTGTCTATTTGTGGGTATTAATTTATACCCAGCCACCATCTAACCCAGCGACACCAACTCCTTCCCACCCAGAGTGAAGTGAGTGTCTGACGTGAGTGTACCAGGGCTAAAGTCGAGGTGTGGGCAGGGCTGGTGCTTTCTGGAGGCTCCACACCATGCGCGTCTCCTCCTACTGTGAGGAGCGGCCTGCGGCCTGGGCTTGTGGCCCTTTCCTGCATCCCCACGGTTTCTCCTTCCAGCTCCTCCTGTCCTCGTGTCTGTCTCTCTGACACTGGCCTTCCTGCACCTGCCTCCCTCTCAGAAGGACACTTCTGATGCCAGGACCAGCAGGTCACGCAGGCCATCTCCCTTCTCGGGTCCCTTAGCACAGAAGGTGGCACGGTCACGGCTCCTGGGTCCAGACGTGGACGTGTCTCCGGGCCGGTGCTCTGCCTGTTTGGACACATACAGAAACAGTCATAAGTGACTTGGTTTGCGTCATCCTTTCCGTCTATTTCAGTGCCCTTGGTTTCTGTGTCTCTCCTCATAGTCAGCTGGGGACGGATGTCCTGCTGCGGCGGGTACATCAGTGCCCCCGGGCACGTGTGGGTCTCAGCTCCGCCAGGAGGGACATGTTCGTTTCTCCACATTATCAGTGCTTCTCATAAGAACAGATGTTGATTGTACAAATTCTCTCTTGTTTATTTTTTAATTTTTTACTGTGGGGATTTTTTATGAAATCAGAAGAGCACAATATGGTGAAGCCACCTGCCCGCTGTGTATCTCCAATGGCCCCTCGTGATGGTCTGGACGTCAGTTCCACATTCCCAGCACACCAGCTGTGAATGATGGAGCAGGTGTCGGTGACAGGATGAAGTTCTTAAAACTGACTGCAGCCTGTGAGCACGCACGTCAGGTCCATGTTCCAGTGCAGGGGCCACCTTTCCCTGATTGTCACATAGGTGTCTGTTCAGATCAGGAGTCTAACAAGGGCCTTGCTTCCCCGAGCGTTTCCTTGTTGCCTCTCAGGTCTCGTGGTCTGTAGGGTTACGAGGGACTCGTTGGGGCGACCAGGGCATTCGCTCCCCATGGAGACTTTGCTGGCATAGTGACTCTGGTCAGACGCGTGAGGGGCGCTCCGGTGCATCCAATGCTGCTGGTCTCCGGAGACAGTCAAGCTGCCTGGGCTCGGGTAGCGTCAGCGGGACCCGTTGGCATTTCTGGAGCAGCTGCCGCAGCCAGCGGGGCTAGTGTGCGCACTCTGGGGCCGGCTCCCTTCCGCTGGCTGCCAGTCACGGGCAGTTACTTGTGCAGTCTCTCCCGAGTTTTGGTGTCCGTGGTGTCAAGGGAGGACCGTTTTGCTCTGCTCTTTTTCCTCTGGGTGGTTGAGGAAGCAGTCGGGGCTGACTGGCTGCCCCTTCCCTGGTTTTCCTCTAGTTGTTTCCTCCAGTTGTTCAGGTCTCTCTTCTGGAGTGTGCTTAACACAAAGCCCCTTAGCCACTGGGCAGAGCCATGTGTGGTGGGCTCCCACCCCTCTCCTGGACCCTCGTGCTGGCCCAGGTCCCCTCCCCTGCCAGCTCCCACTGTTGGCCTCGCATGTCCAGGCCCCGGTTCTGGCTCTCAGGAGAAGCGGGCACCATCCTCAGAAGTGCTGCGCTGTGGTCCCCCCAGGGCTCCCAGGTCCAGGCGTAGGGGTGTGGGGTGGTGGGCAAGCTGACACCTGCTGTGCCTGCAGTGGAAACCTTCAGCGACCTGGCCTTTGGCGACATCTTTCTCCACCTGCTCACGGGGAACCTGGCGCTGCTGGCCGACGAGTTTGCGCTGGATGACTTCTGCAGCAGCCTCTTTGAGGGCTTCCTCCTCACCGCCTCCCCGAGGTGCTCAGGCTGGGTGTGGGGTGGGGTGGGAGCCTGGCAGCGGGCTGGGTCCTGTAGCAGCTGTGGCCTCTTCCAGGAAGGAGAATGTGCAGCGGCACACACTGCGGCTTCTGCTCCACCTGCACCACCGTGTGGCCCCGTCCAGGCTGCAGGCCCTGCAGAAGGCGCTGGAGCCCACTGGCCAGGTGGGTGCCACCCTGCTCTCACCTTGGGGCGCACTGCATGCTGGCTAGTCCCCTGTGTGTGTGTGTGTGTGGACATTCTCCAAGTAGCCACAAGGCCCGCCCCCACCTGTGTGCCTGCCCCACAGAGCGGAGAGGCAGTGAAGGAGCTTTACTCCCAGCTTGGCGAGAAACTAGAGCAGCTGGACCATCGGAAGCCCAGCCCAGCCCAGACTGCAGAGACCCCGGCTCTCGAGCTGCCACTGCCTACCGTGCCCGCCCCGGCTGGGCTCTGATGCCACCCCTGGAGCTACTGGGGAAAGGGCTACGTCCTTGGTGCAGCCCCGGCCCTGATTAGCCAGGAAAAGAGGTTCCTTGCACCTGTCTTGGCTGCGGCCCCATGTCTGCTGGTGGCAGATTGTCCCCCTACTGGGGACAGGTGTGGCTGAGCTGAGACCCCAGCTGATTCGTGGCAAGGCGCCTTCCTCACTGCCTCAGTCTGCCATGACTATCCGTGTGAACAAGACCTGTCCCTGCTCCTTGCGGGTCCCTGGCCAGGTCCTTGGAGTGCAGCCCCTGCTCGAGGCCCACCATGCCTGCCTGGCCCTCTCTCCCAAGCTGTGGAGAGCTTGCTCTTCCTGTCTGGTAGGATGGGTTTCCACTGCTGTGGGGGAGACAGCTGGGCAGTAGTCGGGATGAGGAAAAGCCCTCCATTTTCTGAGGGGAGAAGGCAGGGCGCTGAGTCCTATGGGGAAGTGGGAGCACGGGCTGTATTGGCCGCCGTGGTTGGATCAGCCTGCCTCCTGCTGAGGACGTGAGTGTTAGACAGTAGGTGATGTGTTGCACCAGGACCCACAGGCAGGCTGCTGCTCCTACCCGGGCCAGCAGCACCCACCTGCTGCCTCAGTTTACCCTGGGAGTGCTGTGCCCTTGGCTCAGCTGCACTGCCTGGCCAGGTGAGGGCCAGCTGTTGCATATGGTGAGACTCGCACATGTAAATAAAAGATGTTTTGGCAAATCCAACAGATAGCCACTTCTGTGCCGCTGGGGGTTGGAGCAGCGCAGGCCAGCACCCTCTTAGGGCCATTTCCGTCTTTGTGGGCCACAGTCTGGATGCCCAGCCCTGTCCGGGATGGACGTCAGGGATGGGAAGGTCTGAGCATAGCTGCCTTGTTCTCAAGGCCACTGGAGGCCACCAGACTGGATGCAGACAGGTCTGGGCAGGCCTCAGTGCTCATCAGCAGCAAGGACATGGCTGAGTGTCAGGCTCCGCAGAGGTCACTGTGACCTTGACAGGATTAGCCCTGCAGGTGTGGGGGAGGGACTGGAGACCCCTGCAGACAGGACAGGCAAGCAAAGATGTGAGGGGTGGTCAGAAGGAACTTTTAAAAAAATAAGATGAAAGAAATCCATGTTTGTGTACTGATGGGAATGACCCAGTGAATGAAAAGCGGCCAGGGTGTATGGATGGCTGTGTCACTGGGTAGGCCAGAGGGGCGGGGCCAGGGCACAGGCACTGCGCTCAGAGCAGGGACTTCTCAGGGAGGCAGGTCTGGGGGTCCAGATGCTGGGGTCCCCTTCTGGCTGCTTCCATTTTCTCCAGGTAGCAGGGAGTCAGGTCCTGGACCGGGAAGCAGGACGGGGCAGAGGTGGGGCTGAGGAGACAGGATGAGGAAGGAACTCGGCCATGGAACCCACCTGAGGCTTGTGGTCAAGAGGGACAGGTCAGCACACCTAACTCCTCCAGGCCAGACGAGGACAGGGGACTGGAGGCCCTGGGGGATGACGGTGGAGGGTGTGAGTTGCAAGCACAGGCTGGAGGTGGGGGGTGGGGGCTGCAGCTGTTGGCATGGTGGGACGGGGGGTGGGGTGGCCAAATGCAGGGGCACAGACTCTGGAGGTCAGCAGCCTTAGGGGCTGAGAAACAGGAAGCCCCAGACAGGACAGGACCAGAGCTGCAGGAGGGATGGTAACCCTGAGCAAGCACTGTTAGGAGGTGAGGAAGGATGGGTGTCCATGGTGGGGGTCAGGAAAGAGAGGAGCTTGGGAGACGCCATCCCTGAGGGGCTGGGGGTGGGGAGCAGTAAGTGGAAGGGTCTGCAGAGAAGAGGTTGAAGACACCGGCAGGACTGAATTTGGGGCCGTGGGTGGGAGGGGATGCCCAGAGCCAGGTACGGGGTGTGGTGGGGTTGGTCCTGTGGGATAGACAGGTGGGGTCCTGGGCCCCTTCATACCTGGACATAGGGAAAGTGCAGGAGGTTGAGGCCTTAGCCCAGCGCTCAGGGTCACTCTTGACCCTGCTGGGGTTGGGCCCTCTGGAGCATGGTTTTCTTGCCTCCTGCCATACCCTGTGCAGTAGCCCCTTCCTCGCCCCAGTGAAATGGCGCTGGACCCCAGAGAGTTTGGCGGGTCAGCCTCTAGTAGAAGCAGCCAGCTAGCCACTGGAGACAGGCTTGCCTGAGTCAGAAGAAGCCTGGGCCCCAGAGGACCCCTGCCTCCATGCTGGGGTCACGGTGCAAAGGCAGGGCCTGGACAGACAAGTGTCCTGCCCTGGTCCCAGGAAGGCCTGGGCATGAGCTGAGAGCATTGACAGGCCACATGGATGAGGTGTCAGAGGGTCCCCAAGCACCTGACTGCCCTTCCCAGGAGCCAGGCCTCAATGCTGGGAAGGATTGGCGAGCAGGGAGTTCTCAGTGTGGGGAGCAGGGCTGTGGGACGGGGTGACACGGGCAGAGGCTGCTGGCCAGATGAACAGACAGGGACTCCACTTGTCACCAGGAGGCCTGTGAGGTCCTTATTCTGGAGAGAATGGGAAGCCCCAAGCCCATGCCGGATACCTCCCTGATGCAGGCCCGGGCCCGCAGAGAGCTAGGAGCAGCCATCCTGGGCAGGGCAGGGGCTGGGGAGGGGGGTGCATGAGCAGGACACTGCTGGCGCCCTGGAGCCAGAGGACAGGATTGCCAGGCCTGTGGGGTGCAGGTGGGTACGGTGCTGGGACTGGTTTGGGGGCATCACTGTTGACAAGCCCACTGGTCTGGAGGGCTGCAGATGGGCTTGGGCCTGGGGAGCTGCTCCCTTGGTCAGAACGGGAGGAGTTGGGGCCATCCAGGCAGGCCCATCTGTGCAGAGGTGGGAAATGGGATGAGGGCATTCTTAGCACAAATTCTTTCTAAATTTGCTGTCCCACCAGGACCCTGAGCCATGTGGGGGTCTTTCCCGGTGCTAGAACTGACCCTGGGTGTGTGGCCCTGTCCTCTGTGGCTCCATGCTGGGGCACGGGAAGAGGGAGGGAGAGGGAAAAGGAAATGAGCCCTACAATGGGGGCCCCAGATTGGGGTTAGGGGCTGGGAGGAGAGAATAGGAGGGACGTGGGGACACCGGCTGGGCAGAGGACCCTGTCTGCTTCTCCACTCTTGCCCTACTTCCGTTCCCCCCCCCAGGGGACCCTGCAGGGGGTGGGGTGAGTGGTGTCAGGTGCTGAAGATGGTCCTGGGGTAGGGCACGCTGTCAGCCTCACCACGTGCCCTGGGCCTGGACCGACCCAGGAGCTCTGCAGGGCTAAGGAGGGTAGGTGACACGCCGGCTGTCCACAGCCCAGCAGGCCCACCAGGCCTCCCTCCCCATACGGCGCCTCCGTCCAACTGAAGTCCCGCCCTCGCTGCACCCTTGACTCACTTCCTTTGCATAGGAGCTGGGAACCTCCCCCAGCTTCCTCTGCTCCGGGCACTCCCTGGGGACCCACAGGTGCCGCTACTGCCCCTCCAGGCCTGAGCAGGCCCAGTGAGGCCCCTGACCCCAGCCCGACTCACCAGGAAACCATTTTCTGCTTCCTGAGTCACAGGTCTCAGGGTCTGACACAGGCAGGGGCCTCCCTGGAGGGCTGGGCAGCAGGAGCCTGATCTCACGCAGCTGCAGGTACTGGGGTGGTTTGGGGCCCAGGGGCATGTCCCCTGCGACTCTCCAGCTCTGTCTCCGCAGTGGCTCTTCCTCCTTTTCCCGCTCTTTGTTCATCTTTCCGCCCATCCCACCTCTCTTGGGGCTCCCGGCTGCCCCTCCATCAGTGTTCAGTGGAGGATGTTGGGAGGATCCCAGCCTTTAGGGTGAGTGGGAGGTCTAGGTTCAACCTGAGGACAGGGCTGGGGCCCTAAAAGCAGAAGTTCCAGCCAGATCCCTCACCCCCAAAGTGTTCTTAAGTGTGGGGCGGAGCGTCTCTCAACTCCAGGGGTGCTCGGGCCTCGGCTTCCCGTGGCCCCTTCTCGGGACGCCTATGGCCGCTGGCGCCCGGCAGTCGGAGCAGCAGGCGGGGGCAGGATCGGCCTTGACCCTGCTTTACCCCTAATCGGCGCCTGGTCGGCACCGACTCCTCCTCCAGGAAGCCCGGCTGCCGCCCGATAAGGTGCCCCCACCCAACTTCCTCAGGGCCCGCGGCTGTTTACGGGAGGACCCGAGAGATTTGCATGGGGCCCCGCGGGGAGCCGCTTCCTGCTCAGAAAGGCAACACTCCGGCCCAGCGAAGCCGGGACCAGGCTCTGGCCGTTGGGCAGGCCGGGCCACACTCCGGGACCTCCCAGGGGGATGCGATCACCCGGGGGAAGGGTCCTAGTCGGCGGTGCGTAAGTCTGGAGACCCTCCCCGTCTTCCTGTTGCAGGGACGGTGACCTGCATGCCGAACGCCGCCCCTGAGCTATGGACCACGGCCCGCCCAGCCCGGAGCCGGCGGCTGCGGCTCCCGGCGCCCCTGGCCCGAGCGTGATCGCGCCGCTGCGTGCCGTGGTCCGCCTGCGCCGTCGCGTGTTCCTCCTGCGTAAGCGGCGCCTCCTGCCGCCTGGCGTGGGGCCGGATTTCCGGGCCCTGGCGCCGCGCGCGGACCGGGACCAGCCCCAGTTCTTCACCTTCGACGGCCCCGCGGAGCTGTCGTCCCGGACGCCGCGCAAGAGGCGCCGACGCAGCCGCGTGGTGCTCTACCCCGAGAACTCGCGCAAATACCGACCGCGCGTGGAGCAACGGAGCCGCGCGCAGCATTGCCTGCTGTTGCTCGTGGCCATCGTGGGCTTCCAGGTGCTGAACGCCATCGAGAACCTGGATGATAACGCGCAGCGCTATGACCTCGATGGGCTGGAGAAGGCGCTGCAGCGCGCTGTGTTCGGCCAGCCGGCCGCCATAGGGCGCATCATGGCGCTGCTGCGGGACTATCTGGCCACGCACGTGCACAGCCGCCCGCTGCTCCTGGCGCTGCACGGACCCAGCGGCGTGGGCAAGAGCCACGTGGGCCGCCTGCTGGCACGTCACTTCCGTGCGGTGTTGGAGGACGGCGCGCTTGTGCTGCACTACGACGCGCGGCACCACTGCCCGGAGCCGCGCGCCGCGCAGGAATGCCGCGAGGAGCTGGCGCGGCGCGTGGCTGACGTGGTGGCACAGGCCGAGGAGGATGAGAAGACCCCGCTCTTGGTGCTGGACGAGGTGGAGCTGCTGCCGCCAGCGCTACTGGACGAGCTGCAAGGCTTTCTGCAGCCACAGCGCTCCCACCACTTCCGCAACGCCATCTACGTGCTGCTGAGCGGCGCTGGTGGCGCGGAGATCACGCGCTTCGTGCTTCAGAACGCGTCTGGAGCGCTGCCCCTGCGCCTCGATGGTGCCCACGGTGCCCGGGCCGAGGAGGAGCTGCGCGCGGGCCTGCGGGCGCTCCTGGTCCGCGAGCACCCGCTGTGGCAGGCCGCGGCCATCGTTCCCTTTCTGCTGCTGGACAAACGGGACGTGGTCAACTGCTTCCGGGACGAGATGGCCGGTGAGGGCTTTTTCCCGGAGCAGGCCCGCGCCGAACTCCTGGCTGCGCAGCTCAACTACTACCGCGTCGCTGGCCGTGAGTTTGCTGTCACGGGCTGCAAGCAGGTGGTGGCCAGGGTGAACCTCTTGTAGCATAGGTGCAGCTGGACACGAGGGGACGTTTGGGGCAGTCGCGGGGAAGGGACCCTATGTATGTGCTTCAGGCCCCTGAGGCCCTAAATAAATCTGTCTCTGGTGCCCCAGCTGGTTTGCGATTCCAATTCCAGCCCCAGAGCCCCCAGTCTGCCACCTCCCTGTCCTTAATTCGGCCTCATTCCTCAGCGCCTGCCGTGTGCCCCACGCCCGCAGGCACCCCAGGAGGATGGGCAGTCTCAGTGAGGGTGAACGGCCCCCGGGGTCACACACACGGTCCCTTGCGGAGCTGAATGTGATCACTGCTCTGGGGTGCCTGCAGCGCACACGCTCACACCGGCCCACCCCTTGCACACCTGCTCACGCTGGAGGCCCAGAGGCCTGGATGCGTCTCCAGTCCCTTGAATCACCGGTAATGCCTGGATTTGTCAGGCTTCTTAGGCCCAGGAGTGCCTCCGCCCCAAGGCAACAGCATGCGTGGGTGTGTCCACCCAATGAGCAGATCCAGTGGAATTGCCTGAATGTTCCAGGAAGAGGGATTCTCAGGATGACCGGTGGTAAGAGGTGGCCCAAGTGAAGGGCCCTGACCTCTCAGATCCCCCTGCCCTGCTCACCGTCTTGGCCCAGAGCTCTGAATTGGCGGAAGCCACTGAGTAGGGACCCTTAGACTCGGCTCCGGAGACGCAGAGCCCTGCCCAGCCTGCTTCCCAGGCCTGGGGTGGGGCCTTCACCCCTGCCGCCCTGCACCTCCCAGGAGCCCCGCAGACCCCGCCCGCCGCTCCGCGTGCAGGGTGGCCTCAGTGCTGCCCCCTGGTGGCTGCGCGGATCAGCTTGGGCTGCGGGGACCGTCCCGCGTCTCCCTACCACGCGAGAAGGGCGCGCGGCCTCCGATGGAAAACCGGCACAGACGACAGGTACGCCTAAAGCAGCCAGTGCCAAAGGGGGCGGTCGGGGTGGAGGCACGGGCAAGGAGGGTGGTGTGCCCGGGACTCCAAGGCCCTGGCAGGAAGGGCGGCGCGCAGTCCTGCTGGGGGGCGCGTCCCTACCCCCCGAGAGGGCTCCCTGGGGCGGGGCCGGGGCCAGGTCTGGGGGCCAAGCGCTGTCAGCCCCGCTCTGTGCACCCCAGCCCCACCCGCTGGGCGGCTGGGCGTAGGAGTCCCGCCGGAATTCCTAACAAAGGAGCCCACACGGGAGCGCTGGGTCCAGCCCTGCTGCCCAGAGGCTTTTGCAAGGTGTGTGTCACAGAAATGGCACACACAGACTTGAACTTCCGTTTGTGACTTTATTTTTTGCCTTTTCTGTCCTACTTTCTCTGTACTTCTCATTTCTTGCTTTTTTGGGTAGTGGGTCCCCCATTGCGATGTTCCATTTTTCTCCTTAATCTGGTGGCAGTTATACCAGCAACACCTAATTTAACTCGCCTTATACCCTTCTGTGGGCAGCCATCCGGGAGCTCAGCGGCAGCTCAGCCCAAGGTGCCCTGTTCAATCTTAGTTGCAGGTGGCGCTGCCCACCATCCCTTGTGGGAGTCAAGGAATTGAACCAGCAACCTTGTGGTTGAGAGCCCACTGGCCCATGTGGGAATCGAACAGGCAGCCTTCGGAGTTAGAAACATGGAGCTCTAACCGCCTGAGCCACCGGGCTGGCCTCATTTTTGATTTTTGAGTTGCACTTTATTGATTTCTTTATGACATAGTTCCTTCTGTTCCAGACTCTGACTCCCATTGGGCCATCTCTTGGGTGTCCTGTTCCCCGGTGCCTGTGGGGCTGGCTCTGGGTTCCGTCCACTTCCCGGCTCCTGATGTTCTGTTGCCTGATGGCAGGATGTCATTTTTCTTGAAGAGTCTCTTGGCTCTTCTTGGGCTTTTTTCCTTACACTTGATTTTGTCGAATTCTTGGAAAAACCTTTTTAGGGTTCATTGGAATTGCACGGGCTTCCAGATGGATTTGGGGGACAGTGGATCCTTGCCCCCACTGCGCACTCACTGAGGACTGATGTCATGTCTTTCATTAGAGCTTTGTAATTTTCTGCAGAGAGGTCTCACTTGTTTTTGTTAGATTTGTTCCTGGGAACCATATCGTTTTTGATTGGTGTTGTGAAGGGTTACCGTTGTATAATAGGACATATTCCAGAAGAGTATATAAAGCAAAACATATATTCGAAGCTTTATCACACAGCAGGCACCCATGTGCACACCATCCAGGCCGAGGAGCAAGACACGGTCTGCGTCCCTGAAGCCCCCACGGTCCCTCCTGCTCCCCAGCTCTCCCGCACCCTGGGTGGTAACTCCCCAACTTTTGAGATAATCACCACCTTGTTTTTTCCTTCATACTTGAACCACCTAGTTTTACAACCCTACGCAGTCTGGTTTAGTTTGTTTTATTTTATGTTGTAGCTTTCTTGTTGGTTTGTTTTTTAAAAAACAATAGTTTGATTGAGGTATCATTTACATACCACAGAAATGACTTGTTTGGGTGGACAATTGAATGATTTTTACTAAATTTGCAGAGTTGTGCAAACTTCACATTCAGGCTGAGGACACTGCTCTTAGCCCAGAAAGCTCAGTCCTGCTCATTCTCAGTGAATGGGTGACGGAGTCAGCTCCATGGTGACGAAGGAAAGGAGACAGGGAGGTGAGCACTCGGCAGTGTACAAGCATGGTGGGTTATAAAATTGTGCACCTGAAAGTCATATAATCTTGTTGACCAATGTTACCTCAATTGAAACAAAATTTAAAAGACCAGCAAGTTCTGGGGATTATCCTAATGAAGAACAAGACAAACTCTAACGTTTGGCAAAATGCTGGCACACTCGCTGGGGACGCAATGACAGCGGCTCTCCCCCAAAACCTGTTGGTTGGAACAAAACTCAGCCTTGCTCGCAGAAGCCCGACAAATCTGTTCATGACTGTTAAGTGGACCTCAGGTTGTTTGCAAAAAAAATTCTGGTCTTCCTGCAGAGCTTGACCCCACGCGTAGCCTTTACCTCTGTGTGTGTCAACGGGTTGACCTGAGACTTTTCCCTTCTGATAAAAGGACCAGGACCCAGTGGGGACTGTGTCCACCACAGATTTTGTTAATTTGGCAAATCAGCTTGCTGCTCCGTGGATGAGTTACCTGAGAGAAAAACGGCTAAAATGCTTAGTTTTCAAGTCCTGCCAATGAAGGTCGCTTTACCTAGTTACCCAAACCTAGTTTTTGCCATGATTGCAAAGAGCCAGAACAGTGGGAAAGGAAGTTTGCAGACATAAGGCCTTCAGACTCCCTCAGCCCTGCAGCCTGCCTCTCCCAATTCTCAGTGACAGGGCTCTGAGAACTGTAGGGGATCCCCCGCACCCTCCTGTTCATCGGCTTGGAGCAGCCATTCTGCAGGTTGGGCGTGAATCTCTGTCCTTTGTCACTGAGGGCACATTGTTACCCCACTGCTGTAAAGCAGCCCCTGCCTCGAGGTCTCTAATGAACAGACTCCTGTCTTTGAACCTGTCCCTTTGGTTCAGGCCCCTTGACGGGCACTCCCCCCTCGTCTCCCCAGCTCCTCACCCCTCCTCACTGCTAGGCCGAGACTCCCTAGAGAAATATTGTGCCGGAATTGCTCCCAAAAGGGGAAGTGATCCCACAACTTGCTCGGAGCAAGTTGTTGGGAGAATCAGTCAGGTGAACTAAGTGGCCCTTCAACATATTTATTTGCTCCATTTCCAACAGCACTGTAGCCGAATATGGGAGCATGGAGCAATTGTCCCCATTGGGTCAGCTGTCACCTCTCTAGGAGTGAAATCCCCAGAGGGTACTGGCAGAATGCACTGTGCATGCACGGCTGGCACCCACCCAGCTGGCAGTTCCTCCTGCCACTGACCCTTGGTGTGCGTTCTGCCGTTACCACCAGTGATGCCACCCCTGTGCCTGCATGTGGCAAGGACACACTGCACAGTCCAGCCTCTGGGTTTCCAGGGGGCCCTTGCCATCCCCAAGTCCCTTGGGCTGCCCGCTGCCCTGACTTTCCCTCAGGGTCCCCGTTGCAGCGGTGGTGACTCACGGTGACTCGCTTACTCCCGGGACCATGCTGAAGCTTTCAGCCTTCAGGGGAAAGGAGGTCACCAAGGGAAAGACTGCAGCTTGACTAAATCCAGCTTCCACCTTTGGGGCGTCTGCTACCGGAACAGGGCTGCACCTGGGCCCACAAGGCCTCCTGGCATCCCCAGCCCCCCAAGGCCCCAAACTAGCCATCAGCTGCGAAGCTTCCTCAGGCTGGTCAGCAGTTGCTGAAATTGGGTCCCAGATCTGTCCTCTGGCTGACACTGTCTGTACATTTACTAAAGAGTGGCAGGCCTGACCAGCATTATGGAAAGAACCGGATGACGTGGTCTTTCAGCCAAGAGGAGACTTCAATGAAACCACCTACCCTTGGGCAGCCCAGCTATGATCCCCTGTCCCTTTCGTATGTGAAAAGGGACGGAGTGCCCTTGGGCTATCACCCAAAACATGAGGACCCCACAGGCTCCTAGGGCACGGTAGTCAGCAACTGGGCCCTGTGGCGCGGGGACCTCCCCTTGCCTTAGAGTCATTGCTGCCACTTCCCTTTTGGTCAAGGAGGAGATGGTTGTGGGGCCCCCCTAACCATTTGTATACCGCGTGTAGTGGAAGCTTGAGGAGAGTGGAGCTCTCATCACACCCAGGACCTTCTGTCAGCCGCCTCACCTCCCATGAAGTCCTTGTTAACTGTTCCTCGCCTAACTTATTCAGTATCATAATCTTCTCTTGCTACTTGCCTCCTATTGGTCACTGACTTGGCCCCTCACAACTGCTCGACACTGACACGTCCCCGTGAGCCCTGCTGAGGATCGCACAAGACTCCTTGGGTAACACTGACTTCCCCTGGCTTACAACGGTTCAGATTCAATGATGAAAGCAGCAAACCCTGTGCTGGGTGAGCTGCTGTGACCCCTTCTGAGGTCGTCAAGGCGGCACTGTGGCCACCAGCCCAGCGGGCTGGATGACTTGTGCTCCTGTGGACTCTATTTTAGCCGAGGAAAGGCTGCCCACACCATGCTGACCTTGGGTCTGCCTGCCGATAGGTACTACATGACACTGAATGCCGTGGAAGCAACATGGCTTCCTTATTTTCGGTGGAAATTGAATTAGGGAAGGCCCGTGTGATCAGGAATTATGGCACGCTATACTTTTCTCCACTGCTTCAGCTACTATTAAGGCCCCAGGACATTCTAAACCTGACTCTGGAAGCTACAGGAAGTCACCTGATCACAGTGCTGCTAGAAACCAGCAGCAGTGAAATCTGTCGTGGGCCAAAACCATGTTTGCCCAGCTGATAACAGAAAAACTGGCTAGAGAGGCCCAACAGTTGGCCTCAGAGAAGGAAAACAAGATCGGAAATCCAACATTGTTGATAAAGGAGAAAGCTAGCCTAGACCAGATAACACCCCCGTCCTACGGAATCTAGTTCCCACTCCTGACTCCTGTACCTGCCCTAGACCACTGCTCGGCTCACAGAATGACAGCACTCGAGAATCCACAGTGGTGGGGAGGTATTAGCAAGGCCGTGAAAAGCACTGCCCTCGCCCTCGCTGTCCCACCGAGCAACGTCCCGCCCAGGGCACCGGTCCACACTGCCCTGGACAGTTTAAATGCCCGGGAGACCCGGAAGGGTGGTGAGTGGATCTCAGGCAGTCCCCATCTCGGGGATACAGATACGTCCCAGTCACCATCTGTGTTCTCTCACTGGCCTGCAGCCGCCCTGTGGATAGGCCGCTGCCTCTTCTGGGCTGAAGTCCTATTAGAGACGCTTATCCTACGTGGGGCTCCCTCTCAAACTGCACCGGGCTGGGGAACCCCCTTTACCGGTCAGGTGCTTCGACAAGTCTGTGCCGTTTGGCCGGTTTTACACTTTCACACGTTGACCACCCTCAACCCTCAGGTTTAATCCAACACACTGGCCGCATTACTAAGACTCAGCTGGTAAAATGTGCGGACAGCCTCCAGGTACCTGGGCCCAAAGCCTTGCCCAGACCACCCTTCTGGGCTCAGAGACGCTCAGCTCTGGACCTAAACCCTGTGCACCTGGCCCACCTCTTGATCTGCACCTGAGGGAAGGGGGCAAATATGCTTCGCTCTTAAAGGCCAAATGCCGTCCATGGAACGAGCCTTGTTCAGGAAGAGTGGCCTTGTCGGTGTGCTTCTGGCCGCATGTGGGGGCATGCGGTCTAACGGTGACCTACACGCAAGTCCTGAGACAAAGGAGACGAAGCTGTTTTAGTGACTCTTGCAAACCAGGGACATTAAAAAACTTCTCTTAGCAATGTTCTGTAGTTTTCATTGGAAAGATCTTACAAGTCTTTCATTAGGTTTATCCGTAAGTATTTTATGATGTGTGATGTGATCATAACGGTCTTTTTAAATTTTTATGTTAATAGGATATAGAAGCACGATTGATTTTTTTTTAAACATTTTATTGGGGAAGGGGAACAGGATTTTATTGGGGAACAGTGTGTACTTCCAGGACTTTTTTCCAAGTCAAGTTGTTGTCCTTTCAATCCTAGTTGTGGAGGGTGCTGTTCAGCTTCAAGTTGTTGTCCTTTCAGTCTTAGCTGTGGAGGGCGCAGCTCAGCTCCAGGTCCAGTCGCCGTGTTCAATCTTAGTTTCAGGGGGCACTGCCCACCATCCCTTGCGGGACTCAAGGAATTGAACAGGAAACCTTGTGGTTGAGAGCCCACTGGCCCATGTGGGAATCGAACCGACAGCCTTCGGAGTTAGGAGCACGGAGCTCCAACCGCCTGAGCCACCGGGCCGGCCCCACAATTGATTTTTTGTATACCAACTGTATCCAATGACACTGGCAATTCACATATTAATCCTCGCAGAGTGACTGGGTACACAGCTAACTGCTCTCTCGGGCACAGGAGAGGCCCTGGGTCTCAAGCCCGCAGCCTTCGATGCAGCGAGCCTGGCACAGTCTCCTGGGTGAGGCTGACTGCAGGCATTCTGGAATCAGATTGCCAGTCCTTAACTCTCCGTGGTGGGAAAAGGGGGTGGACTGTGACAGACCCTGGTGATGCTGGGCCCGTGTTGGAAATGTAGTGGTGTCCTCCCTGAGGTGAGGTGTCTTCATGAGGCCAGAACTTTTACTGAGGAAAATATTTCTGGTGACTGGAAAACTATCCTGCGTTTTGTGTGGTTTTAGCTAGATTTTTCTAGTGAAAAAAAACAGAAAAAAGGGTAAAAGACCTATACCCCACCCCCAGAAGTTACTGAAACATACAGCATCATGGATAACTCAAAAATATTACATGTTTTTGATTGTCAGAAGCAAGGCAAAAAAAGTACATAGCACCAAATCCATCCATACACAAGTCTAGAACGGGCACCTTGATCCGTCAGCAGTGGAAATCAGGTCAGTGGGGACCTGGGGCTCGGTCGGGGGTGGGGAGGGCTGAGAGAGCACGTGGGAGGACTGTTCATAGGTTGATTATGGCGTTAGTTATGAGGGCACAAACATCTGTCAATGCTTCCCACACTCTAAATGGCTGCATTTTATTGTATGTGAATTATACCACAATAAATTGATTTTTAGGAATATAAACGATAAACCTAACGATCTTCTTTCAGCCTCAATTAAAATGAAAAGAAGCCACCCACTAAGAGACATCCTGGGAAGACCTGAGAAGGAGTGTTTTATTGACCCAACAACCTTGAGATTTCAAAGAGCCGGCTTACTCATTACTTTCCTCTGAGATAAGGGGGAGGGAGGTTGAGGTGGGGAGAAGCAGAAACCAACTGGGTAAAGGACTGATTTCATCCATGGACATTTCTGCTCTCAAGCGCCCAGGGAGCGGAGGCTTCCCGAATCACGCCCTGGGTTGTCAGAGCAGAAACCACAGCTTTAATTTCCGATGGCCACACACACATTGTGTTGTTCCCCTAATCTGTAACAGAATGTTTACTGTGGAAAGCGGGACTGGAACTCGTAGGGCGGACCAGAACGGTGGCCTTAGACTCATCACTACACAAACCGTGGAAAGCCAACTCCCGCCTGTCCCGTGTCCCTTGGGGGCTGTGCAGGTGCCATCAGTCAAGCCCAGGAGATGTAACCCAGCCCAGTGCGAGGCTGCCGTTCCCTTACGCTCAGGAGTGCTTCTGTCTTTCATTCTGTCTTCTGTCAGAGTTGTCATTCTTGGAAAGTTCTTCATACAAACGTGCACAGTTGGAGTGCAGCGCGTACCCTCAGCGGGAGGAGCATAAAGCACTGACAGCTGCCTGATAACAGGGCCTGGACACGGAGGTCGCCAGGGCAGGCACAGGTGCCACTCCCCCGCGTCCCCACCCCCACAGCCCTTCTCTAATCACCCCATTGGGAGCCAACACAGCCTTGACTAAAGACATGTGAAGATTCATGAACAGAAACCTCGGATGATCGGAGTGGGGACGGCCTGGAGGGGAGCCCTCCCACCCTACCCCTCATGGTCAACTACCAAAGTGGAGGAGACCTGCTTTCCATCTCCAGCCAGAGAGGTTTTGTACTCTAGTCACTCCAGTAGGAAGGAGGATCTTCCCCTGGCCCAGCAGCCACTCAATCAATGAGAGACGGTTACATCCCAGCCAATGAGAAGCCACGACACTTCCAACTCACTTCCTCCGTTGTACTCTTTGTAACAGCCCCTCCCAACTCCCCAGTTTCCTCCATGAAAGAAGGTTCCCCAGCTTTGTTCTCCTGACTTGCTTGTAGTTTGCCATTAGACTTATATTTGCCATGTCCAGAATTGTAATTCTTTGTTTTTCTTGGATAAATCCATTTTGCTGGAGAAATACCTATTTTTTTAAAAGTCAACAGACTACATTTCCCAGCCTCCCTCACAGGGAGGTTGGGCATGTGACTAAGTTCTAGCCAATGGCATGTGAGCAGATGTGGCAAGAGTAACTTGTAGGAACTGCCCTGGAAGGAGAGGACCCAAGCTCTAGTTAGCCTCTTCCTCTTGGCTGTTGGTTGGAATGTAGACTTGATGGTTGGATCTGTGTCACCATTTTGAGCCATGTGAATGAAAGGCCCACCCAGCAGGTCAATATCTGAGGAGCCTACACCCTAACTCCACCTACCAGCCCAGGACCGTCTCGGGTAACTTCTCTGCTGACAAATACGTTCTGGCTTGTTTACATCACTGCTGTTTAGAATTTTGTCATCGCTTTAGAAAGTTGATGGAACGTTTTGGGCTTGGTTGCCTTGGGGTTTTCTTGCCTTGGGGTTTTTTTGTCCACGGGGTCCCAATGAGTAGGCCCACAAACCTCCTCATTGGCGGAGGTGGGTTTTATCCATTGGGGGAATGTGTACCGGAGCAAACTTGGTCTTCAGGCTCCATCTCTGAGCAGACAAGACTTCGAACAAAGTTCTTTCTTTGCACATACCCAGCACAGGCAATTCTGTTGGAATGGGGTGGGGTGTGGCGGGTGACAGCCACAAGAATCTGAAAATGCCAGCCTCCACCAGACCATCAGAGCTGCTCAGGATCCCTGGCCCCTGCTGCTGAGGCCCGAGGCTCCGGGGGGTGATCTAGTAGAACCCCATGCCGGGTCTTGACGGTTCTGAGGGACCGATGTGGTCTGTGTCCTGAAGTGCAGCACGGGGTGGCTGTGTCCTTGGTCCTCCTGACGGTTCACTCATGGCCCCAGGACCCGGGAATGTCCTCCCTTCCCTGTTCGACCAAAAAGGAGAACAGCACAGCGTTGCAGTTCCTTGTTCAGGACTACGATGGGGTTATACACCCAGGCCCTGCTTTGGGTCTCCTTCTGGGGATTTATGAGCCAGAAGCCGGTATGAGTCAACACACCTGCCCTTTCCTCAGACACGCTGAGGGGTGACTGACCCTGCTCAGGGCCTTCCCTGCTGGGCTGTCCCTGACCACCTGGCTGACCGCCTCTATGGCAGCCCTTCCTCATGTGCCCCCATGTTCTGGTCCCTACCCCTTCCAAGCCCCACAAGTTGGCAGGGTTGTAACTTCAGCGACACTGAAGGGCCTGCTGGGCGTTTTCTCCTGAGGTCATCCAAGTGAGACCTGGGCGATCCTGGACTGTTCTCACCCTCTCAGGCTTTCTCCTCTGGGCATTTTGCACCTTCACCCTGTCCCCACACACAGCTCTGGTGGCTGCAGCCCGAGCTCCCCAACGAGCTGGCCTGGGCCTGGTCACTCCCGTGGGAAACACTTTCGGCTTCCTACCCGCTCCTGGCGCCCCAGGCCCATGCAGAATCCTCCAACTGCTGTCCCGCCTCTGCCCACCACACCAGGGCGAAGGGCCCTCCCCCGGCTAACCCCAACGAACTCTGGGCTCCGAGACCAACCGGAGAGGGTGGTGCGGGGCGCTAGCCGGACGACTCCGGCCTCGGGCGTCCGCAGCTCAGCGACGTGCAGGCGCGGGTAGCGCCCGCCTCGGACCGCCGGGCCCCTTGGGCGCAGTGCCGGCCATGGCCACCGGGCGGCAGCACAGCCCGCGCCGCGCAGTCCTCGGCGGGCGCCACTACGCGCGTCCCTGTCGCGCCTGGGGCAGCTACCCCGAGACACACCACCCGAAAACCCCCCACCCACCGCGGACGCTGTCGCCGTCCCCACTCGTGGAACTCCCGCTCAAAGCGGGGGGCGCGAGGTCGCGTCCCCGGGTAGGGGGCGTCCATGTACCCATGAGCCGGGTTCACGGGGTCTCCCTGCCTCCACCCCTCGTCGCCTCTTGGATGCCGGGTGGGCGGCAGTCAGGGGTCTGGGTCTCCCGCTGGACCTCCTCCACACTCTCCCCTGTCTCGCCGAGGCCTTGGGTCCTCAGGCGCCGCATCTGGGGGGGCGACCCCACCGTGCCCGCCTGCGGCGTCCAACCACCCAGTCCTGGGGGCAGGCAGGGATGCCCGACAGTCGGTCTCCACTCAGACTCCCACCCGCGCGGGACGCACTTGAGCCCCACACGCAGGAGCGTCTGATGGGCGCGTCGGGGGCGGGTCGAGGTGCGGGACCCAAGCTGTGACCCCAGAACAGAGATGACAGCTGGTCTCTAGCCCTGACACCCCGCGCCGCGCGAGTGGGTGCGAGGGGAGGGTTGGGAGTTTAGGGCGGCGGGCGCGGTCCCCGGCGTCCCCACCCCGCCCGGTGCACTCTCCGCCAGCGCAGGCGGCCCCGCCTACACCGGCCCTGAATGGCCCCCGCTGGTTCTGAACACAAAGATCGGGCGCTCTGAGCGCCCGTCTCTACCCCCACCTCCCCAGGCTCCCACGGCCAGCTCCTCTCGCCACTGCCGAGCCCCCAGCCTCGCCACGCTGGTTTCCCCATCCCGACCCCCTAGGTTTCCCTTGCCTACCCCCCAGCCAGGCTCCCCCACCGCCCCTCCCTCCAGCTTCTCCGCAGCCCTCCCCCGCCCTGCCTGCCTGGGCTCGCCGGTCCCCGCCTCCCGCCCCCCCGCCCCCCCCCGCCCTCATTAGCATAGCAGCTGCTCGCCGAGCGGGGACCCGAGGAGGGAAGGGCAGAGGCCTCGGGAATGAATGGGGGCCGCGGCTTTGGATGGGGCGAGAGAAGAAAGACCGACAGACGGACGCACGGAGGGACGGTCCGACGTACAGCAGAAGAATGCGCCCGGCGAGGGGAGGGGAGGGAGTGTTGGTGGGGGGAGTGGAGTCCAGGCCGCAGAGGGGAGTGTGTGGCAGGCAGTGGGGGAAGGCGGCCTCCCCAGACCCGAAGCCCCTGGGAGGGGCCGAGCTAGAGGCCCCCGGAGGAGCCAGGAGCCATCGGCCGGTTCCCAGACCTCCCACGGCCTCCTGTGGCCTGCACCCTCACACTCTGACTTCAGGCTTTGTCCCCTAGCTGTCCCAGCGCCGGCCTCCTTTCCTGCCCTTCGAGGTCCGAGGTCTGAGGTCCGCGTGGACAGAGGCCTTTGTGGACTCGGCAGGGACGTCAGGAGACACTGGGCCTCCCCGAGTTCAGAGTGGCAGGACTGCGACCCTGTGCCTACGTGCACCCCAGGCTACGACAACATGCGCTGATATGCAAGGCCTTTCGGGGACAGACCCAGAGGGAGCCCCTTCCGTCCTCCCCCTAACCCGTCTCTGTGGCCCTTGGTCCTGGCCTCCAAGTCCTGCCCTCCCTCCTCTGGCCAGTTCCGTCCTGGCTCCCACGCCTGCTGCCCTTAGACATCACTCTTTCCGGCTGACCGTTTCCCTGCACTTCCTGGTCTCTCTCGCATTCATTCCAACAGTAAATGCTTCCTGAGTCTGGCCAGGGTCAGGTCAGACAGACGGACAGTTGGATAGGACCCGTCAACACTCCTGGCTGGGGGAGAGGGGTGGGCCCTGACCTTGTCCATCTGGTGTGTCTCCTTTCTTCATGGCAACCTCTCCGGGGGTTCCCAGTGACCCAGCCCCTGCTTGCCAGACCCTTCTACCCTGGGTCTCCTGGGAGTTAGGGACCCTCATCTGGCCTCCACAGACACACACTTGAAGGTCCCAGAGCCCAGGCAGAGAAAGTCAGCTGTGCCTTCTTTCTCACCCTGGCCACAAAGAGGCTTGAAAAGATATTTCCAGCCCTGAAAGCCTGCATGGGGAGGGGTAATGAGGACTCCCAGGTGACACCATTGGCCCACCTGCTGCAACGAGCGCCAATTCCTGTTTGCTGAGCACAGAGGTCCTGGAGCAAGAGGCTGCTCGGCGCTGACCCATGTGTTAGAGGAACAACGGTGGTTTTAGTCTACTTCCTAGGGTTCTACACAACCACAGGGAGGCCAGGGAGTCACAGGAGTCCCTCATGGAGGACAGGGCCCAGGCTGGAAGGGCTGTCTGTGCACAGAGCAGCTCCTGGGCAAATAGGCAATAGACCCCACCAGGGCTCCCCCATGGGGCCAAGCAGGGCCTGGCTTCCTTTCTGTCCACACTGGAGAGAAAACTGTCCCTCCTGTGAGAAGCACAAAGCCGGACTCAATCCAAAGTGTCTTTCAGAAGAGAAGTTAGGGAGCCATAGTCTCGAGTGGTGGCAGCCATGTGCCGGGACGCGCCCCAGTGCCCAGGCTCCATGGGCCAGGCAGGAAGTATTCAGGCCAGAATCCCCCATCCCTACCCGGCAGGCCAAGGCCAAGAACAAACACCACCTTCTGCCTCTTCCTCTGGCTCCTGAGGGCAAGTGCCCTGAGTGGGAAATGAAGGCCCATAGTGTCCAGGCCTGACTGCACTTTCCAGGTACCCCAACCTCTGCGTTCTTTAGCCACTTTCCCTGGTGTGGCCAGGTACCCCCGGCTCACTGCCCCCAAAGGCTCGTGGCAGGTGTTCCCACAAAGGCCTGTGAGCCCTGGGCGGACACCACCTCCTGGGAGCTCATTTTCATCAAATATTCCATTCACCTGTGTAGGTGTCTAAGGGTAGAGTTGGCCCAGTCTAGCAGGCTACCTGGGGGACAGCAAGTGCCTGTAAAACCAACAGAAAACGTGCTCGGGGACAGAACACTCTCAAGGGCAGAACAGGGCGGGAGACGCAAAGTGGGAACACAGAAGGCACTGTGGGAAAAGCTTCCAGTTTGAGAAGGGCATCGTGTCCCACCTGCTGCCAGGGAAGCTGACATCCCTGGGCTACTTCAAAGGGGCCTGAAAGCCTTGGAGTCCTGAGTCCAGAGCCCCAAGTCCCAGTACGGTTACAATGTACTTACTTTGCCGGCCCTCCGTCTCCTCTTGGTGGCTACTCTGGCTGGGGTGGGGTCCTCCCACCCTTCTTTGCATGGAACCCCGCAGATGGCTCAGGAGTGGGCCCATCTCCCCTCCTCTCTAGGCACCGGAAAGACAGCCTACTCCACATTCACAGAACCAGGATGCTGGCCTTCAGTCCACTCAGGGTTTGTGCTCTTCTGGGAGTGGCTGGCTCTGGCACGGCTGGCCTGTTCACCTCCCAGATGCCACCGGGAGCCAGAGAGGAGAAAGGGGCCTTTCACTGGTCAGGAGTGAGCCCCCAACTCCTGATGTGCCCCCAAGTGGGAAAAATACGCTCTGTGCAGCGAGTGGTACAGCAGGAACCCACAGTAGCCGGAACAGGGGCCTCGCCCCTCTGATCACCAGGTTTCAGGCTGGCTGGGCGTCAGGGTGGGCAGAGCTTTGAGCAGAACTTTCCATGCAGAGGTCTCTGCTGCTTTGCCAGGGACCAGAGGAAACGGCTGCTCTCCGCGTGCCCACTCTGTTGGCCCTGGCACCTCAATCCTGTATACAGCCGATTTGGGTTGGCAGTGGAGCCGCGCTCAGAGCCAGTTTACCAGGCTGTCTTTAGGTGAAAACAAGCCAAGCATTGTGTAGACGTCACACACAGACAGCATGTTGCAGCCTGACGCTCATCCTGGGTGCCAAGCCCAAGAAGAACCAACAAACTTTTTTTTTTTTTAATAAAAAAAGATCAATGAAAAATTTATTTATAAATTTTCCACGCTGGGCTACAAGTATATCGTACACTCAGGGATATGCTGCAGACTTCACCCAGTTAGAAGTGATCATACCGGGGCCGTACACAGCTTCCATAAGCCTAGAAAATCTTAACATTAATTAACATAATTAAAAAGGTATTTGCATCTAGAAAAAATATACAGAAAAACTCCTTTTGGAGTAATCTGTGCCTCAGTTTCAATGTCTGCTTGTTTCACTGACATTATCAATATATTCTTCTCACACAGTGTTTTATATAAAGCCACAGATAACTGCCCCAATCTGACCAGCCACGCACAAAGGGCCTCCACCCACCTGTGTCCTCAAGTGCTCCCCATTTTTGCACGAAGGGTCAGCAGCACTTCTACCCAGGAAGCCTCATTTAAATTTGAATAATTCAGCCTCCCTTTTATTTCTCTGGATCAAAACAAAAAGGGGTGTGGGGTTGCATAGAAAATTGGAACCGCAGAGACCGGGAAGGGCGCTTTTCAGGACAGAAAGTGACGCAGAAGCACCGCCTCCCGCCCAGGTCTCCCAGCAGCTCTGCCGGCGGCCCCTCCCCCATGGCAGGATTTTGGGATTCGAATGGAGTTCTTGAAACTCTGGGAGGCTGAAGAGAGGCAAACGGTCCTTCAACTCACTCAGCAATTAGCACAAGAGATTCACAGTCTTATAGGTATTTTATAAAAATATAAATATGGGTAACTGTTGCCTACACAACGCTGGATACAACGCCCTTTAAAATTGGGTTTATAACCAAGATTCAAAAAATACACCTAAAACTTGGCTTAAAATATGTTAATATTTTATATTCTGTCATAAATGTTATGACATTTAATTGTGGCAAATCCATTTACTTTTTTAAAAAAGTGTGCAACCGACTGTTAACTATAATAGAACTCACTAGAAAAGGTACGGTCCCCGCTAGCTACCCTCCTCAGTCACCGCCACACCCGAGCACCCAGGCTTCTGCGGAAACTTTGCAAAACCAGTAGCATTGGGGATGGTGGCCTGGGACTTCCAAAGCTCACACGGAATTGTGTGTGTGTGTGTGTGTGTGAGAGAGAGAGAGAGAGAGAGAGAGAGAGAGAGAGAGAGAGAGAGAGAGAGAGAGAGAGAGAGAGAGGAAGACGGAGAGGAGGGGAGAAAAGGGGAGACAGGAGAGGGTAGAGAAAGAAGTGGGGAGAGAGGTGAGGAAGAGAAACAGGAGGGAGAAGAAACAGGAAAACCATCAGGCTGGGCGGTGTTTTCAGTGCAACCAAGAAATGACAGACTCAAGTTTTTAGTTTTAAGACTAGGAAAAAAAAAATGCTTCTTCCTCCCATAACCACATTGACCACACACAGTATTTTCAAAACAAACAAACAAACAAAAAAATCAGGCGCACAAACTTCACCTACAAATATACAGACGCACGATAAATAGTTAGAACTCCAGCAAAAGCAGAGCGGCTCCTCCGTGGCGAGTCGGCCCAGCCCGGCGTCCCCGCCACCCGCCTTCCACCTCCGGAGAAAACATTTGGAGCGGGGCATCCGGTATCTCAGGATTCCGAGCTGGCTGGTAGCGAGACTCAAATTTCAAAGGGGCTGGAGCCTGCGCCCCGCCCCCACCCGCGAGGCGGCGGGCGGGGGCCGTGGGAAGCGCTCGGGCCGGGCCCCGGGCAGCCGCGGGGGGGCGCCGACCCCGGGCAGCAGGCGCCGCGCGGGACCCGTGGGCATGGACGCGAACGCTGGACTCGTCGTGGCCGCGGCGCCGAGGGCCGGGCGCACACCGAGGTAGTTGGCGGGAAGGGACAGCAGAGGCGACACGCTCGGGGCCCGCGTCCGGGTTGGGGTCGGGGTCCGGGCGGGCATCACCGGCCGCTGCCAGCGTACTTGGCCTTCGTAATAAGATAGAGCACGATGTCCTGGTGGCCGCCAAACGCGGCGATGTGCAGCGCACTCCAGCCGTCGCGGTTAGCCAGGCGGATGTCGGCGCCAAACTTGACCAGCAGCTTCACGAGCTCCAGGTTGCCGTCGATGACCGACTGGTGCAGCGCCGTCTGGCCTTCCGGCCCGAACGAGTTCACATTGAACTCGCAGTTGGTCATGTTCTGCAGCAGCGACTGCAGCTCCTGCGTGTTGCCCTTGCGCACGGCCTCCTGGAAGATGCGCTGCGTCTGCGGCGCCGAGCAGGTGGACAGCTCCGCCTGGCTCATGTTGCCGCCGGGCGCCGGCCGCGGGCCGGGCCGGGGCTCAGCGCGGGCGGCGGCTGCGGCGCGGGCCCCCGGCTGTCTCGGGGCGCGCCGGGGTGCATGGAGGGCGCGGCACCCCCGGGCGCCGCACGCCGCCCCTGGGCGCTCCGGGCGCTGGGGGCCGGGGGCCTCCGCCGCGGGGCCCCCGCCTCATCCAGCCGCGCCCGGGCGGGCGGGCGACGGGGGCGGGCGCTGAGCTCGCGGGAGCCGGGCGTTCCGGGACGGCGACGCCGCGCTCTCAGGTCTGCTCGCTTCGGTTGTCGCTCCCACACGGACCCCACGCGCCTCCCCACGCGCCGCTGCTCTCGCCCGCCGGCCGCGCTGGGGCGTCTTTTACCTCCTTTATATTTGCATAACAATGGAGCGCCCGTGACGCGCGAGCCGGCAGCCTGCCGATTGGGCAGCACCGCGTGGGGGCGTGGGCGTGGGCGGTACAGGGGCGTGGCGTGTCCGGGGGCGTGTCCGTTTGGCGGCGCGCTTCGCGGCAGGGGGCGCGCTGGTCGCCGACTGTGCCAGAGGGGATCCCTGTGGCGGTGGGGGGTCATTGCTCTACCTCCGCCAGCACCCGACCCTCCACCCCACCCCGCCCCCCGTGTTTGCGCCGTTGTCCCGCCCACTCTCTCTCGGGCCATCCGGGGAATTCCAGGCTCCCTGCGCGGAGAGACGCAGGCCCGATCCCCGGGCCGAGGGCGACCCCGACGTGGACCCGAGGTGGCCTCCCCTGGGTAGGGTTTCGCGAGCATCTCAGGCCCCCGGTGGCCCAGGCAGAGACTCTGGTCTCGCTCGGAGCTGTCGGAGCCCCAGCCAGGGACCCTCTGCGTCCCCAGCAGGCCAGACGCGCGCGATTACGCTCGCCCAGCCCGGCCCCTGGGACACACGGTCAACGCGGGTGAAAACTCCACGAACAGCTCGGGCACGTGGCTTTAGCCACGCGGGTCCTTCTCGCGCGAGGGTGGCTCACGGTGTTTGCTCCCCAACCTGACTGGTGTGAGGAGTCCAACCCCGAGGATTTCAGCCCTATGCTGAGGAAGAGGTGGGTGGGGTCTCTAGATGAGGAAGCCCACAGGCCCTACAGTGGGGTCAGTCGGCCAGCAGGGCCTCCTGGCCTGAGCCCCTCTCCTGGGCCACCCCCAGCAGCGTGAAGGGGGACAGGTAAGGCCTGGCCACGTGAGACTCCAAGGACTGCTCTGAAAGGGAACTCAAGTGACTCATTTCCAGACTGTAAACCCATTTTTCATTGACACTGTAACACCGCCGCCAGATTCCCTCATTAGGATTTTACAGCTTGTAGCTCTGCTGTGGTCGCTGGGAATGAAGGAGAAATGATTCTCAGATCGGGAGGCCTGGCCGCGAGACCCACAGGGGGCAGCAGGCAGGGACTTGCATCCCTTCAGAAGCCACCGGGAATTCCCCACGAAGCAGCTCTGGGCCTCAGCTGAGGAGACCACCCTGGTAGACCTTGTTTGGGGGTGGGCTCCCCCCATGCTTTACAACCCACGTGGGTGTGCCTCCCACCTTGCTCCGTCCAGGAGGGGTCACAGCCAAACCATAAGAAAAACTGGGCAAAGGCCACCCCAGGGCTGGCTGCCTCTGGCCGGCTGCCCTCACACAGCCTCTGACCTGGCTGACTCCCCTGGGGTCCTCCCAGTATCCAGGGCCACCTGAGGCTGCTGGCCTTGCTCTTCTGCTCAGATCTGCTCCCCTAGGGACGCCTTCTGAGCAGAGACAGGAGCCAGGAGCCCCTGTCCTGCACGTGGCCTGTCTGTGGGCGTGACCTGGGGGTGCCACTGCTATCGGGAGCCCCTCCCTGATCCTGTTCTTCCTGTGGGGACCTGTCCCTCGACCCAGTAAGGGGGCCTGGGATCAGTTGCTGCTGGAGGGTGGGGCTCCTGATCGCCTCCAACTCCCTGCTCCCCAGCACCAGGGAGTAGGACATGGGCCACTCAGGAGGCTGAGCAGAGGACAGGGACCCTTAGAGTGGGCAAGCATGTGACCCTACACAGGGCTGTTCTTCTGCTCCCTGGAACGGTGGGGGGCTGGGGGGCCGGGGGTTGCTCTGAGAACATGTTCGGATGGGCTGGAGTTTCCAGGCATGTGTGTTTTCTGGGGCCCAGCCATGCCCAGGACCGTCCTAGAAGCTGGTGCATTCACAGACAGGCCCAGGTGGGCTCAGGCCCCCTGGTCTGGGGAGGGCATCTGGGGACCCTGCTGGGCCCGGGAACAGAGCCTGGGAGAAAAGTCTCATTGACACCATCGGCTGGCGTCAGGGTGGGCAGACAAAGGGGCCCTGTGAGCTCAGTGTGGGAACGTGTGGCCGCCACCATGGGCCATGAAATTGGCAGCTCAGGAGCCCCCCAGCAGGGCCCATGTGGCTGCAGTGGCCGGGGAGCCGAGCCTGAGGTCACAGCTTCCCCACCCAGGGCTCGCTGGGAGTGCGGGTCAGACGGGCGAAGCTGGGCCTGCCACTGCTGTGTGGTCATGGCCTAAGCCCCTCGCCGGGCGCTCCTCTGTGGGATCGGGTGATGGCCGCACTGTCCACGGGGCTGAGGTACCTCTGTGGCTCAGGCCACCCCCGCACCCCCAGCCTTGGCCGGGACCGTCCTTTCCCTCCTTGTCCCACCGCAGACCTTGTAGAGCACCAGGTCCCAGTACACGCTTCCTCAGTGTTTGCTGAAGGACACGTCCAAATGGAGGACATTTGTTCCAAATGCCTTGGTGGGGGGAGAGGGGCCCACCAAGTGCCAGGCACCCCCTGGGGCTCTGAGAAGCCCCTCTTTCCATGTTTGTGGAGTGGTTCACTGGCTCTGAAAGGGAAGCTTGTACCTGGGACCTGGGTGAACAGACTCACCTCTGACTACCAGGCTGGACCCCATCCTTCTGCTGGGGGCTGGCCTGGGGGGCCAGCGATGGTGGGTGGAGGCCAGGGTTGGAGAGGGCCCCCTTCTTCTTCTAGGGACGCACTTCTTTTGGAGGCTCAGAGCAAGGGGGGGGGAGGTGCAATGTGGGGGTGCAGCTTGGGGAGCATTCTGGGACCTGGGCTGGGAAGGTCTGGCTGGTGCGGACAGGGGACGACAGCGTGGAAGGGCAGCTGGCCAGAGCTGGGACGAGGCCTGCGGCCACCTTAAAGGCCCTAGGCAGGGGAGGGGGGGTGAGCAGACCGGGCGGGCAGGCGGGCAGTGGGGGCGGGGCTTCCAGCTAATTCATTAAAATGTGTCGGGGAGCGTGGGAAAGAGGAGAGGATTTCTTCCCAGCAGCCGAGACACCTGGTAGAAAGGCCGAGCGAGGATACAGATCAAATAACAAACACTCAGCCCGGCCAGCGGGCCAGAGCGCAGGAAGGACGCCCGGGGCAGGAACTGCAGCAGACAATCGCTGTGGCGGCTCCTGCCTGCCCGCTGGCCGCTCAGGCACCGCCTGGCACCGGGGCCACAGCCCACCCTGTCGGCTGCTGACTGACCCCAGCTCAGGAAGGGGCCAAAGCTGGTCTCCAGGCAGAGGAAGGCTCAGGCCCCAGGCGAATTGCCTCAGAGCAAAGGTGGGCTGGAAGCAAGCATGTGCCCAGAGAGGTCCTGGAGACACACAGCCAGGGCTGGGAGGCGGGGAGGCGGGCTGAAGGGTCCAGGTGTGGCCGAGATGACCACACGGAGAACTAACTGTCTCCCCGTCAGCTGCCCTCCCCTCTTTCTAGAGGTTGCACAGCGTGGAAGAGCAGATAGGCTGGGGCCAGAACTGCTGGGAGGAGGGAAGGACACACAGCCTCCCATCTCCCCTGGCCTCTCCCCGGCTCCAGCCTTTGTCTAGGGCCTCAGGTCGGAGCAGCATCTCTAGGAAGCGACTGTGCTGGGCAGTGGGTCAGGCACCTCCCCTGCTTCTTCTTGACCCCACCAGGGAAGGGGTGCAATCGGCCTGTCCCCTTCAGGACAGGACGTGGGGCTGGAGGTCCTGCTCCTGGAAAGAGCACTCCAGCCGCAGAAGATCCCCACCCCCAGTAGGGTCTGGTTTGCCTGCTCACCTTGGCACCCCCACGTGACTCCCAGGCTCAGCAGTGACCACGGGCACAGGAAGGCCAGGGTTGCCTGCTCGGTCTGGGCTTCTCCTCACCATCTGGGGAGTGGTGCCCTAGCCTATGCGGCCCCAAGGTTGCTGGGGGCTTACTGACCCAGCGCCTGGTACACCATGGGCTCTCCAAGGAAAAGGAAAGGACGTGCAGTGGGGCAGGATGCCTTTGGGGCCCCTGGCACACGCCTCCCACCTTGTGCGCTCCTTAGCCTGACCCCCGCCACTCAGGCTGCACCCCTGGGGGGCCCGGGAGGCAATTGCCAGCCCTGGTGTGGTCAGGAGGCCAGAGGCAGATGCAGAGGCTTGCCTGGCTTTGGTGCCCACCTGACACTTGTGGCCATCTCACCTGGCCTGCAGGTGCACCCTGCCCTGGGCAGAGACAGCAGCCCTGCACAGGCCCCCCAGGCCACAGCCACCCTGACTTCCCTGGGCTCCCCAGCCAAATCTGAGCTGGTTTCCGCTCCAGGCAGGAAGGACAGGAAAAGGATGTGAGTGAGGGAGGGCACATTCCTGGGGGGTGAGCAGGAGGAGGTGGGAGGGGGCATGGAGCAGTCTGTGACCTGGCCTACCACTGGCCGGAGCCTCTGCCCGTCTCCTGGCGCCCCTCTGCCCACTACACCTGGCACTGGCACCCTCAGGCCTTCCGTGGTGTCAGCAATGGGCTTGAGCCTCAGTTTCCCCCAGAACGGGCAAGCAGTTGTGAGCACAAAGGCACAGCCCTCTCACGTAATGTGGTCACCCTGGCCAGGGGCGAGGGAGACAGCAAGGGGGCCAGGGCCGCTGACTCGGGTGCCGGTCTCCCCTCCAGGCTGCGGCCTTCTTCGGGGGCGGCTGCCCTGCCTCCCGCACCAGGCTGGGCTGGGGCCCGTTCTCCAGAAAGTCCCGGGCCCTGGCCTAGGGGACCCCACCCCCAGGATCTCATCATCTATGCTCCTTGGAGTTGGAGCCTCCGAGGGTCCTGAGGCTGGTCTGCCTGGGACCCTGGGACCTACTGGGCGGAGGTGGGCCCTAGGCCGGGGGAAGATAGGAAGGGTAGGACGGAGGGGATGGCATTTACTACCTCCAGCAAAGTGGGTGGGCCCCCAGCGCTGCGGGCCTGTCTGCCCCGCCACCTCTGCAGCCCCACTGGGCTCCAGCTGACTTGGGGAGCTGCCTCGGTCCAGCACTTGGGCCCTTGCCCAGGCTACTTCCTCCAACAGGTATGCCCTTCCTGCCTCCTGCCTGCCTCCTGCCTGAGCACTAGGCCGTTCTCAGCACTCGGCTCCGGCTCTGAGCATCCTGCCGGAGTAGAAAGCTTCCTCTCCCCCAGCTGTGATGGCTGGTCCCCGCTGGCACGCAGACCCTCAGTTGTGTGCAGTGAACCAGACAGGAATGAGCCCGCGACCACAGCCCCCGTGGGGAGGGGCCTTTTCAACTTTTATTGCTTCAGTGCAGGCCAGTGGAGCTGGGGACGCCTCAGGAGAGGCCGCTGGCGGGGCTGGGGCATCATTCAGGACCTTGTGGAATCACGACGTGACCGGGCAG
The DNA here is from genome assembly GCF_964194185.1 of Rhinolophus hipposideros. Taxonomy (NCBI): domain Eukaryota; kingdom Metazoa; phylum Chordata; class Mammalia; order Chiroptera; family Rhinolophidae; genus Rhinolophus; species Rhinolophus hipposideros. Next base: position 83,289,250 of record NC_138057.1, read on the forward strand.
GTGGGAGCCCCCCCAGAAGACCTTGCCACAGCCTCTGCTGCCCTGGCCACCACAGGGCACCTTCCAGGACCCCTGCCAGCTGCAGGTGGGCACCGCTGCTCAGCATGGCTGGACAGCTGGCCCCCTAGAGGTCTGCCACCTCTAGCCAGAGGCAAGGGGTTCATACCGTTTGCCCCAAAATAAGCCCTAGCCGGACAATCAGGCTAATGCGTCTTTTGGAACAAAAATTAATATAAGACCCGGTCTTACCTTAATATAAGACCGGGTCTTTAATATAATGTAATGTAATAATATGATATGATATAATATAATATAACATAACATAACATAACATAATATAATATAATATAATACCGGGTATAATATATAAAACCGGGTATAGTATAATGTAATATAATATAACATAATATCAGGTATATAATATAATATAATACCAGGTATAATATATAAAACCAGATATAATATAATATAAAACTGGGTATAATATAAGACCGGCTCTTATATTAATTTTTGCTCCAAAAGACGCATAGAGCTGACTGTCCGACTAGGTCTTATTTTTGGGAAAACAAGGTACATGCAGCCCGCAGGCATCTCCTCTGGGGCTGAGCTGAGAAGCAGCCACCTGGAGGTCCCAGCTGTGGGGTGTGTAGCCCTGTCCCACTCTCCTTGCAGCTCCTTCTTTTTTTTTTTTTTAAAGATTTTATTGGGGAAGGGGAACAAAACTTTATTGGGGAACAGTGTGTCCTTCCAGGACTTTTTTCCAAGTCAAGTTGTTTTCCTTTCAGTCTTAGTTGTGGGGGGCGCAGCTCAGTCAAGTTGTTTTCCTTTCAGTCTTAGTTGTGGGGGGCACAGCTCAGCTCCAGGTCCAGTTGCCATTGTTAGTTGCAGGGGGCGCAGCCCACCATCCCTTGCGGGACTCGAGGAATTGAACTGATGGCTGAGAGCCCACTGGCCCATGTGGGAATCGAACCGGCAGCCTTCGGAGTTAGGAGCACGGAGCTCTAACCGCCTGAGCCACGGGGCCGGCCCTCGCAGCTCCTTACATTTCTCTCCACCTGACCCTCTCCGCCTCACCCTCCCCAGAGACCCTTGTTCACAGGCCACCGCTCTCCTGCACTGCTCCCCAGCCCCTGCCCAGGGTGCAGGGCCATGCCCTCAGAGCAGCCCCTCCACTGGCCAGGCCCCAACCCCATGGGGGTCCCCAGTGCCCTCTGAGAGCAGCCCCACTGCTCGCCTGGCTCCTGCACAACCTCACTCTGGGCCTCGTCACCTGTCAATCAAGGACATCAGAAACTCCTAAGGACAAGGCCTGGTAGCCCAGCCCCACATCGCTCCAAGTGCCCAGCTTCTCCCCCACCCGCGGCGGAGAGGGCAAAGGGCAGGGGGCCGAGAAGCTTCGGTGCCAGCCCCGTCCCCTCCCATGGGAACTCACACCTTGGAACATTCTTGGGGCTCAAAGGTCCTTGGGAAACATGTTCTGGACAGAAGATCGGCCGATTAGGGCACTTGGGGGCCTGAGAACTGGCGGGCGGTGGCGGGGGCGGCCCCTCTGTGGCGATGAGCAGATAAGCCCATTGCCAAGCAGCGAGTTTCACAACCAGGCTGCACCAGGGCAGGCGGGCGGGGGCTCAGGGGACCGGCTGGAGCTCAGGGTGCTGAGAGAGACCCTGCGAGAGGGCCCCACCCCATCGGGGACACAGGGAGCCAGCCAGGCTGCTGGCGGCCAGCCGAAGGGTCAGTGCTGGGGTGAAGGCAGCGACAGCTGAGGGGCACTGCAGCAGGTGGAACCAGCGTCCTTCCTGTCCTGTGGACCCTCGTGATTTGCTTGGCAAACATTTCTCTACAGACGGCTGCAGATTAACTGCAATGGGGTCTGAATGGACAAGGCCTCCACCGCAGCCCAACTGCGTCCCTGGAGCCCAGTGAGGCCATGACCTCCAACTGGCCTCCCTGCCTCACCCCAGCCCTTCCCCAGTCTCCCTTAAGACACCAGACAGCCTGCAGGGGTGCTATCACTCCCAGGACAAGTGTGAGCCTCTGGGTGGCATGCTGGGGGCCACACAGCCCGGTAGCCCCTGTGGAGGGCACTTGAGCACGTCAGGGCCACATTGTGGACAGCTGAGTGCCACCCGGGGCTGGACACAGGCCGTCATGACCGCTTGCCTGCTGTGTAGGTGGCCTCAGCACTAGCCCCAAACCTCAGAGGGAGCTGGAAAGGACAGGAGCACCTGGTGGGGACACCAGCACCCCAGACAGGCTAGGCAAAGGGACTGCAGAGGCCGCCTAGCCTGGACTAACCCCACAGAGGTGACTAAGGTGCCCTTGATCCACCACCCTGCCCTCCCAGAGCCTCCCTGCGCTGGGCCCCTCTCCCCGGAGGGTGGGGCAGCCAGAGTGCCAATGGCGGGACACATTCACCACCCCAGCAGCAACTTCAAAGTCTCTGGGTGCCCTGCACCCTCCTCTTCCTCCTCTTACAGAAAAGGGAAACTGAGACTGGTCCCTGGGTAGGAGCTGCCCTGATGAGGGGCATCTGGGGCTCACCCTCTTTCCCATCTGCCCAGGCCCATCTAGTACGTTCAGCCTGCTGCCTGATGCCAGTGGTGCCTGGGCGTGCAAGCGAGTGCATGTGTGCATGAGTGTGGGTGCACCAATGTGCACATGGGCTCCACGTGTGGGGCAGAGTGTGTGGCGCCCAGCAGGGCCCACTGGAGAGAGGGGCCCTGCATACCTGAGCTTCCTAGACCCCTGCACAGGCCACCTGTCGGCTCCCAAATCACACCCTGGCAGGCACCCCACTGACCATCCCTGCGTTTGAGCCCAGGAGCAGCAAGCACCTGGGCTGCCATCCGAACCCCACCAAGCCCACTCTTGGCCCCACTGGGGGACACTCTCACCTGTTCTCCTGGGGCCTTCGTGGTGGCCACTGAGCCACACGAGCAGCTGTGTCATGTCCTCAGAGACCTTCAGGTACTGGTCACATTTCTAGGCCTGGATTGGAGGGGAAGCTGAGGCTGGGGGTGCTCCTTCTACCCCCCAGCCTCAGCCTGTGCTCCTTTCAGCTTTGCGTCTGGCTGGGGCATTTCACACAGACAAATGACACATCCTTTCCTCTCCCCGCAGGGCCCATGGGTGCACCGCTCCTAGGGGGCCCTGGGTGGCCCCATCCAGCTCCTGGGACACTGCAGGACCCTGCCACTGTCCTGGCTGTCCTCCCCAACCCCAGAGAATTCGAGGGGAGAGCCAGGCCTGGGCGCCAACTGGGCCGGATTGGCACCAGTGAGGGTGCAGCGCCCCGAGTCCCAGGGTCAGAGTGGGTCAGCCATCGCTGCCCTGACCCCTCAGCCTGTCTCCGGGAATGAGAATCACTTCAGAGTCCACGTTTTTGTGTGCTCAGGGGCCAGGCAGCAAGTTCACGAGGGGGTCAGTGAAGCCACACCGCTTCTATGCAGAGGCCCTGTCCAGCACACGCAAGGGGCTCCTGTGGGCTCAGCCCAGCCCCGCTGATCTCAAGCTGAGCTGTGGGTGGGGACTGGGAGGCTGCAGCCTGCTCTCCCAATACGGGTCCCCCCAAGGCTGCTCCATGAAGGTCACTGCCTGGTGGGATGGCGCGCCTGGATCTCAGGACTCCTGGGGGGACACAGGGCGGGGGACACAAGAGAGCAGTAGGAGCCTGCGCCCAGAGACCTGGCTCCCAGGCAGGTACACGCAGCTACCTACTGTATTTCCCCAAAAATAAGACCTAGCCGGACAATCAGCTCTAATGCATCTTTTGGAGTAAAAATGAATATAAGACCCAGTCTTATTTTACTATAAGACCGGGTTTTATCTAACATAATGTAAGACTGGGCCTTATAGTAATGTTTGCTCCAAAAGACGCATTAGAGCTGATTGTCCGGCTAGGTCTGATTTCGGGGAAACACAGTACATGCACATGGGTCACAGACCTTCCAGAGGTCGGACATTGGACCAGCCTGAGCCAAGGGCAGGGCCTGGCAGGTTCCTGAGCAGCAGGGGAGCAGGGCCAGGATCTATACTCCTGCGAGCACTCCCGGTCCCTTCCTGGATGACATGGCTCTGGGGGCAGGTAGGTAGGTGGTGGCCTCAGGCCCCGGGAGCTGCAGGGTGAGCCCACAGTCAGGGGCGGTGCCCGCCCTGCCCCCACACGCCCTTTCCCACGGGCTTTCCGACACCTTCAGCTTTACCTGTGGCCTCACTGCTCCACCTTCAGCACTGCAGCCAGCCAGGGGCGCTGGGGCCTGGGGTGCTGCAGCCTCTACTGGGAGGGCCCAGTTGGGCTGGGGTAGGGCTGATCCCCAGGCAGAACTCTCCCCCCCACCCTCGGGGGGCCTCCCCGCTTAGCCAGACTGGCCTCTGGCACAGGGAGGCTGCTGTGGGTTGTCCTGGTCACAGGTCCAGGGGCCTTCCTGGGGCAGGAGTGCTGGCAGAGCCCTCGCTGCAGGTCTGGCCTGTGGTTACTTGTCCAGCCTGCCACTGCCCTGAGCTGCCTGCCCAGGGGCCCATGCTCTTCCTGTCCAGGCCACCTGAGAGGACAGCACCAGCAGGTGTGGGAAGGACAGCACAGTGGAAGGAGGGTGGGATCCCTTGTGAGGGGTCCATCAGCCTTCCCAGGACCTGGGCCAGGTGTGCATGCCTGGGCTGCCAGCTCACGCTGAGTCATGGCACGCAGACAAACCCTGGTGCCATCTACAAGGACCTGGCCACACCCTCGGGAACCACCAATGCCGGTTTTCCCACGGCCACTGCCCACTGTCAGGTCTTGCTGTCACCCTGATAGGGCCCTGCCAGGCCCTGCCTCCACCCCCACCCTGGCTGGAAAAGCCGGTTCTGAGCCTGCCTGCCCTATGTCCCTATCTGCAGGAGTGCCTGGCACCCAGGGGCCTCCCCGGCTATCTCCTGTCCGCTCTGTGGTCTAGCAGTCTTTACCTAGCACCTGCTTTGGGCAGGAGATAGCCACCCCTCGGGAGAGGCTGTGTTCTGCCCTCAGGGGGCACCCAGCGGAGCACACCCCTGGTCATAGGCTCCGTGCTACCCACCTGAGGTCCCTCCCTGACACAGAGAGGGGTGGCACAGCCTCTGCCCTCCCATTCTGAAGAAGGGATTCTGAGGAGCTGAGTGACTTGCTCAGTCACCAGGCCCTTGGCTGGCCAGGACCCCACACAAGTCCCTTAGGCTGCCCCCCAGCTGAGGGTGTGTACAGGTGGCATCTGAGCCCACTTCCCAATGGTCGTGCAGACCCCAGCCTCGGAACCCCAAAGGGTCTCAGCAGAGACCAGTGGGGGGCCTAGAGGGGGCTTTGGACAGAGGCCTGGGATCCCGCCTGGTCTCTGTGCTCCCCCATCCAGTCTGGGAGCCAGAGGGCAGGGCTGGCCTCCGCCCCCAGAGCCTAGCTCGGAGGGAGGGGCCAGGTGAGTGGGGCAGGAGGGGCTGGGAAGGCTCCTGGCTCTCCGATCCCAGGGGGCCGCCTGCACGCCTGGTTCCCACGGCTTGGCTCCCGAGGCTGCTGGGAGCCAACGCCCGCTGTGCCGCCCGACTCAGGGCAGACTGGGGACTGCCTTGGGCAGGGGCAGGGGCAGGAGCCCATGGATCCAAGGCTGCCTTTCGGGACGGGGCCACCAGTAGGGACTGGTCCTGGGGACTGGTGGGGCCTGTGGGCCCAAGCTCTGCATTCCAGACCTGGCGGCCCCCCTCTGTAGCTCCCTGCTCCCCCAGGCCCAAGGAGGGTGGGAAACGGCTGCTTCAGCCACTTTCCTGGGAGGTGCCCCTCACTGGGCTTTGAGATGTTTGGGGAGGCCCACAGCAGGCACCTGGGAGACCCGCCTTTCCTGTGACTGAGGCTGAGACTGCGGGGGGGGGTGGGGTGGGGGGGTGGGGGTGGGGGTGGAAGGGGTGGAGGGTGGGGGGGACAGGCAGCTGCAGACCTTGAGGGGTCGGTTCCCAGGTGCTGGGGGCCATGCCCAAGAGTCAACCTGCTTTCTGGTCTGAGCCCAGGAATCCCAGCCACACCCGCCAAGGAAGTGATCTGGCCAGTGAGCCAGGGTTGAGCCAGAGGCAAGGTCACTGCGTCTGTCCTGAACCCCTGAACCGTGTGTCCTCAGAAATGTCTGTGTGCCCACCTCTCCTGGGTGCCCACACTTGTCCTGCTCTGCCCTGTGGGCCTGCAGGTGTCTGCTGTGCACATACCAAACGGTGGACAGCTGTGCACAGTGGGGAGAGTGTGCTCAGGGGCAGGCCAGGGCCAGGACCACAGAATACAGGGAGAGCCAGGAGGTGGTTGTGGGGGCCGTTACACGCTCTTCCCCAGAGCCTGTGACTGAGCGTGCAAACTGCACTAAGGCCCATCAGCCTTCTGTAAACGCCTGGGGCCTCACCGAGTAGGGGGCTGAGGCAGAAGGGAGGGTGGAGCACGGGGCATGAGAACTCATGCTGTCAAGGGTGCAGGGCAGCTGTGGTGGCCTGTCCAGGTGGGAAGCCTAGCAAGGTGCCCAGTCCTGAGCAGGACCTAGGAGAGGCTCCCTCCCCAACCAACAGCCAGGTCTGTGACCTGGGGGCTCCCACAGCTTTCACACACCCTGCCTAACTCTCCCCTGCCACAGCTGCTTGGCTCAGGCTCCCCCTTCCAGCTGGGTGATGGTATGAGACCCTCTGTTGTCCTGGTCTGAGGGGTCTGTACTCCATGCCCGGCCAGGCACTGACTCCCCAGGGGGCGTGGGACCCCTTTCTTCCAAGCAAAGGGCAGGCAGTGGAAGCCTCCGCTCTGGCCTGTGGCAAGTGCCTCTGGGCTCCACACAGGGCTCCCCAGCCTCTGCACACCCCACCCAGTGGGCGCTGGGCCTCACGTGGGGGCCGGGAGGTGCAGTCAGTGTGGTGCCCTAGGAGACCTGGTACTGGGAGTTCTGACCCACAGGCAGGGAGGCGGGGTTGAGACGCAGTAGAATAATGGGCCGTTTCTCACCCTTTTAGAGCAAACTGGGAGAACAGCAAAGCATAAAAAAGCAGAAGAAAATAGACACCACCTCCATGTCACCTTCGAGAAAAGCCAGTGTGGAGTCGCGTGCTTTCCGGCACCTTCCAAGAGCAGTCTCAGATACTCATGTCAGGGGCTGGGGTCTGAGCCTCAGGCTGTCGGTGTCACTGTCCTCAGGGTGCTTATTGCCCAGTTGGTCCCTGCCAAGCAGGAGTCCCCGCGCCCACATCCACAACAGTCCTCCTGAGATGAGTTGGTCCTGAGGCCTCCCTGGGCTGGCCTAACAACCTGGACCCCCCCGGAGCTGTCCCAACAAATGGTGCTGGGTGCGGGGACAAAGGGCCTGGCTTCGTGTTGGCCTGACACCTTGGGGGTGGGACCACTGCCTGGAGGAAGCAATTAGGCGCAGCCCGAGGCCTGGGTCTGCTCCACACCTAGCTCTCCCACGCTGTCCGGCCCTGAGCCATCTGCCTCCAAAGATGACACGGCCAGGGAGTCTCCAAGGACAAGCACATCACCTAGCTTTGCCCACTAAGACCCTGCCATGCCTCCCAGTTTGGCCCTGATTTCCCACTGGGGATGGGCTGGGAGGGGGCGGGAGGGAGTACTGCAGCCCCTTTCGTTACAGCCAGCCCACAGCTGAGATCCGCATCGCATCTATGGGTGCCACCCCTACCCACTGGCCAGGGGCACAGACTGGGGGCAAAGAGCCAACCTCCAGCCCCCAGGGAGGCTTGTGGCAGGGGACGATGCACAGAGGGTTTTACAGCCCAATAGTTGTGCTCTTCTGTTCCCAGGAAGCAGGCTTGCTGCCCTGGCCCACCGCCTCCCTGGCCTGCAGTGCCTAAGACCCAGGATGGCAGCCTTGCAGGGCCTCGCTTCCCTGCTTCCCTGCCCCCAGGCCCAGAAAGGTCAGTTCCCACAGGCCCAGCCCCTCCCCCGCTGGGCCACGACCCATCCCCTTTGTGGGGCCAGGACAATGACTTCGCAGACAGAGTGGGGGCAAAGGGCCTCAGGCACTGTTAGCACAGTCCTCTGGGGGGTCAGGGGCCATGGGTGCTGGGGCACGAGATGTGAGTCCCCAAGAAAGTCAGGCCTGGGCACCATGTGTGAGAGCCGGCATTCTGCAGGTGTCCCTTACACGCACCCAGGTACAAGGGCTACAGGGGTGCCCAGCATCAGAGCAGCTGAGTGTGTGTGGTGAGTGCGAGTCGGCGTGTGAACACAGGCCCTGTGTGACTGGGCGTGTCAGGTGGGAACGTGGGAACTGTATGGTGGCGTGAGCGGATGTAACTTCACGTGTGCCCCTGACCCTGTGTGTGAGCAGCCTGGACAGGAGCCTGTGTGTACCCTACTGGGGAGTGAGGGAGGTATGTCCCTGGGGGCCTCCGTTTTCAGGGTGCAAGGAGTCCTAAATAACTGCCTCTCCAAGCAGCCGAGGGAGGCCACAAGCAGCAATGACATCCTCAGCAGCCATGGCTGAACATGCTGTTGGCATCCTAGAGCCGGAAGCAGCAGGAGCTGGTCCGTGAGGGCAAAGGAGCGAGAAGTAGAGGTGGCATGGAGGAAAGCCATACCTTAGCTGCCCTGGGCAGAAGGGCAGACGGGGTTTGGACATAGCATGGACAGCTGGGGCCTGAACAGGAGGCACTGCCCACCCAGGGTCACCCCTCCCAGGGACCTATGGGAGTGTCCGAGCCCCTTCTGCCTCAGACCCCTCTGGGACTTGCGGGCCTGAGCACTGGGGAGTGGCTGCAAATAGGCCCTGTAGGCAGGCTTAGCCCCCACCCTGGAGCTTCCCCCCTCCCCGCCCACCCCGGAAGCCTCACTCTCTCCAACTACACCACACACAGCCCAAGGCCCCTTAGGACCTGGACTTGCATGCATCTCCACTGTGTGGGGTCAGCGAGGCTGACAGCCCAGCCCCAACTATCCAAGGCCCGTTAGGATGACACCACATAATCCAGCTCACTGGGCGGGGCTGGGTCCACCACCGCAGGCTGAGAGGTGAGCCAGGGGCCGGACAGGTTGCTGAGTCCTTCCATCCAGCTTCCTAAACTCAGCCACGGGACAGCCACCGTCCCTCCAGGGAGAACACTGGCCCTGAGTGTGGATTTCGGATAAAATGTGGGACACATTTCAATGGTACTCCGTCTTCTCAAGTTCACCTTCAGTTGGGGTCTGCTAAGTGCCCCCCAGGCTCCCAGGAACAGAGTGGCCACGAGAGGGGCCAGCATAGGAGGTGGGGACCTGCCCCAATGTCAGTGACACCCCACGGAGGTGTCAGTGCTCACTCTTCCAGGCACAAGGCAGGCGAGGCTGGGAACCCCATAAGTCTCTCCACGAGGTAGGGTTGGGGGTGACCAGCCGTCCTGAGTTAAAGTAAATAGAATATGGGTCAGAGGATGCCTTCTGACCTCAGGCCCCGGGGCGTTCCTGCCCCCCCTCACGACGCACCCCCTCCTCCCCACCCCCACCCCGTGGCCCAGAACAAGCCCCCAGGCAATAACAATCCCCCATCCCCCGCGGCCCTGAGCGTCCCCCGAGGCGTATCCCCCAACCAGTTCTTGAGGCCGAAAGGCGCCCCCAATGCCAGGGCTCCCGAGCACCCCTAGCGGGGCGGGCCGTTCCCAGGCGGGGGAGGGGCGGCGGCCGTGAGAACCCGCCGGCGGCCCGGCGCGTGGGAAAGCGGGGGGAGGGGCGGGAAGGGAGGGCGGGGCGCGCCTGGGAACGGCCCCCGCCCCCCGCCGGCCTTTGAAAGGGCCACTCAGGGCGCCCGGCGGAGATTCAAAAGCAAACGGCCGGCGGCCCGCCCGCCTTCCCGTGTCCAGGCGGGTTGGGGGGACAAGGGGGCGCCGGGGGACCCTGCCCACCCTGGGCCACGGGGCAGGGTATGGGGGCGCCAGCCCCGGGGCAGGCTGGGGAAGCTGGGGAGGGGCTGAGGCCCTACAGGTCAGGGGCGTCCTGGGTTGTCCCCCTCCCACAGATGAGAGGAGCCAGCCGCTCAGACAGCAGGCGTCAGGCCCTGAATCTAAGCCCTGCGTCCTGGGGTCTGCACCCGCCTTAATGCCCCTGGGGCCTGTCACCCACTCATGTCAGGCCTGCACTGGGGTCAGGGGACCATCCCTGAGCCCCTCTCCACCAGTTCCCAGTCTAGGGAGAGAGGGGTCCCAAGGTACTCCTCCAAAGAGTAGCTGTGTTCATAGATTGGGCTGGGGGCCTGGAGGACTTCCTGGGGGAAGCAACGTGTAAGATGGGGCTTGGCAGGCTAAGTGGCGCCGGTGGGAGCTCAGGAGCTGAAGGAGTTGGGGTGTGTTGAGGATCCAGAGAGGTTGGGGAGGGCTGGTGTGGAGCGGGCACTGGTGTGAGAGAGGGCTGGCAGTGTGGAGGAGCCCGGTGTTTGGGTACACACAGAGTCGGGGGTCTCCTGGCACTTCCCCTTCCTGCCCCCTCCTGCTGCCCGCTGCACCTCATCAGATGGGTTTGCCCAGACAGGGAAGGAGCAGTTGCTGCCTGAGCCTGCCTCTCCCGCTTCTCTGAAGGGCCGCCTCCGTCAGCTCCCCCACCACCAGGGAGGGGTGTAGGGCTTGGCTGAGCAGGCCTGGCCCTTCCCAGGCTTGCTCCTCCTGAGGTCCCTCCCTGGCCCCGGCCCCATCATGCCCAGGGTATGACCCCAGGCTCCAGCTGCCAGCCATCCTGCCCTCCCCTGCCCCATCCATACTGCCTCAGGATAGTGGATGGGCAGTGAGCAGGCTGCCTGGGAGGAGGCCCTCCACTCTCCAGCCCCTTTTGTACTCTTTGCAGTTGGGGAGGGGAAGGTGCCTAGGCAGGAGTGGGGGGACACACGTCCACAGGGTGCCTGCCCTCTTGGACATGGATGGAGGAGTCACTGCCTGGCTGGCCCACCTTTGTCACCCTGAACGCCCTCTGGCTCCCAGGCCCCTGCTTTGGGGTTGGCAATTGCTCACAAGAGAAGAAGAGTGCCCATCCCCCCCTTAAGATGCCAGCCAGGCCCCTGGGCACCACAGGCCCGGGCAGGGAGGGGGGGTGGGGGGACGTTCCCGGAAAGGCCGCTGGGTCCGTGTGAAAGCAGCCGTGGCAATGAGCATGGGCGGGTCTGCTGCCGACAGAGCTGTGTTCATGGAGGCTGGAGTTTGAATTTGATGTGCTGTAGCTCGAAGGCTGTGGTGTGCTGACATCAGGGTGTGCTGTGCCTCCCAACCTGCCACTAGCCCCAACCTGAGCGTCGGGGTCCCACAGACTGACAGGGTGCCCCCTGCAGCCCTGGCCCTCCCGTTTCTTCGGAGCCCAGTTCAAGGCAGTAGCCAGAACTCCAATGGGTTTAGGAGCTGGCATCTGACCCGTCTGGCAGGTGGTTCCTGATGGCTGGGGGCTTCCAGCAGCAGGATTGTGACAGCAGCTAGCAGAGGTGCATAGCAGGGAAGGGGCGGAGAGATTTGGGTCCTCCCAGACTCGGCAGCACACCCAGACTTTGTGTTTTGGGCGTTGGGGGTTCTCTGAACTGGCCTCAGGCCGAGAGGAATGGCGCTGAGGTTGCCCGCGAGGCCAGCACTTGCGCTTGGAACGTCTCTGCCGCCCCTCCCCCACACTCCTAGTGGCCTGTCCCCAGTTACACCAGCTCCACCTCAGGTTGCAGTCACACTGGCCTGGCTCGGAAGCTGTGGGTGTGTCTGTCCAGGCCACCAACTGTCCGCCTACACCCTGCGTGTCTGTGCACGGTGGACAGGCTTCATCCTGACAGTGGACGGGCACGTGTGCCCACGGTCCCAGCCCCTCCAGCAGCCTGGCAAGTAGGTCACGCCTGTCTGGGCTGCATGTTTGTCCTGCGTTAGGAACGTCTTCTGGGTTTTGACTTTAGGCTTGTCAGCCCTTTTGGAAGTGGACAGGACACATGGCAATGTCACTCTCTGGCAACATCCAGGGGTACAGCCAGAAAAGCCGGTCCTGAGGGGACCCCAGACCGTGATATGAATGCCCATTAGAAGCACACAGACAGGACGGAGGTCCAGAGAGGATGGGCACTGACTGCTGGGCCTGGGGGCCCCCCACGCAGCCAAACAGGGTGGGGACTCACACACCCCACCTACCGGGCGCTGGCCCAGAGGAGCCACTGAAGGTCCCTCAGCCTAGGCCAGTCCGAGGGACGATACAGCAAAGGGACGGAGGGGTGGGCTAGGGCAGACGGCCAGTGTCGCCTCCTTGTCTTGGACAGCATGGGCTTCTGGGACACGTGGGGGTTTGGACCAGGAGGAGTAGGCGGGGCCGTGTCCAGTGTGAAGGGTGTGGGTGTCATGCCGCTGAGGATCCTTCCTAAAGCAGCCAGAGTTGCATCAGTGCCACCAGGAGCCACCCAAGGCAGTGGGGTCCAGGTCCTCAGTCCTCCAGGGGCCATCTGGTGGGAACTGAGGCTGGGCTCTGGCTGAGACCCAGGGCTTTTCTGGGGGAGGGGCAGACAGGGAGGCCCCAGAGGCTGTGGAGAGAGCCTGGGAGTGACCTCATGGGATGGGGTGACTGGCCTGGGCCCACGCTGCTGTCACCCCTGGGGGCTGTGCTGAGCCTGCCGTCACCCCAGCTGGCGTCCACAGTGTGCTTGAGGCTCTGAGGCAGTGCCGGGACCCCCACACCAGCCCTGTGGCCTGCCCCTCCCGCAGCCTCTAGAGCTCGCAGACCAGGGTCTCTCCCTGCACAGGGTGGTGGCCACCCCTCCCACAGCCTTTGTGCCTGTGTGACCCTGGGGCCACCGAGTGTGGGAACTGGGCTGGGGGCCTCGAAGCACAAAGGCCGGGGAGGGGCGGGGTCAGCAGCCGCTGAGCCTCTTCCTGTCTGTCCCTACGTCTGTGGTTGGTCATCAGGATAGAGGGAGGGTCTCCAGGCCCGGGACAAGGCCTGGTGGTGGCATCCCGGCTGGCCCCTGGTCTGCACTCTGGGTTTGGGCACTGGGGGGACAGCAGCCTGGACTCCCCTCATGCCCCACATCCTGGGTGCCCACTCCCTGGGGCCAACGTCTCTGACATCCAGGCCACTCTCTTGCTCCCACACATGGCCACCGTCTTCTCCCCACCACAGCGGAGGGGGACCGGAGGGACAATAAAAATAGACGTTATGCCTGGCCATGTCAGGGGTTCGTGTGGAGGCTTTTTTTTTTTTAACTCAAATTTCTTTGATAAAATATTTTCCCATGGTAGACGGCACTGGGAACGTCCTCTTGGCAGACATTCTCGATGGACAATCCCAGGCCCAGATCACCAGCTTCAGGGGTCACGACCCCGCCCTCCCCGAGAAACCCACTGCCCCTCACCCACCAGGCTCTAGGGACAGCGGGTGGCCAGTGGGCAGTCTCCGTGCCTGACAGAGGCTTCCACCACATGGCTTCTGGCCTTGCAAGTTTCTCTGTCCTCACAAGCAGACATCCCAGAAAGCAGGTCCCAGTCCCCAGGGCACATGCCACCTGGAGCGTCAGCACCACTTGGAGTTTGGTGCTGGGTGCTGGGGCGAGGCCTGGTTGCAGACCCCCGGCTGGGTGCCCAGGCCCAGCCTCGGACTGGCCCTTTCCCGTTTTCACTCAGTGCCCGCCACGCCCCCCAGTGCACCAGGCAGAGAGCACCGGGCTTGCTCTGGGAACGCTCTGTGTGCTCAGTGGGTTTCCCTCTGGGAACGGCACCAAAATAGCAGAAGGAAGGACAAGAAGTGGAAACAGCCTGGCGGCTGGAGCTCTCCAGGGAGCAGCCAGCTCCGGCTGGGGGCAGCGGAGGCCCTGAGCCAGTGTCCAGGGTGCTTAGGTCTGCTGGGGGTGCAGGGCAGGGCCTGTCGACAGAGCCAGCACTGAGGCCCACTCTGCTTAAGTCCTAAACGGCCACTCTCCGCCGGCCAGTGCCCAGCACCCTCTGATGTCCAGATGGGCTTATGAGCCGACCCAGCCCTCACTGTGGCCAGCGGGGGCCGAGAGGGGTCTGCAGCCAGATGGAGCCTGCTCACTGCGTTGAGCCCAGTCATCCCCTGGAGGGTCCGTGAGGCACCTCTCCTGGGCTTCTCAGTGTCTACCTGTGGGATGGCCTCGGGCTCACCTTGGCTCGCCCTGAGAATAGCATGTCCTCTGGCCTGGGGCTGGGAGTGGGGGCGGCCAGTGTGCCCAGCTGCTGCTCGGGCTTCGCTCCTGGGCTTCGGCGCGAAACGCTACATCAAGGGGCTCGGGCTGCGGGTGGTGGGAAGGTGGCCTGAGGCCTGCCCTGTGCTGGTGCACAGATGTTGCTGCAACTTCGCAGGGAGCCACCCTGCCCACGGGGACTGACCCGACCTCTGGCCTAAGCATGGGTGCTACCAGGTGGCGACACAGGGAGCTGTTCTCCCACCCGACGCAGGACGCCTCTTTGGCAACCAAAGCCACCTTCAAATGTAGAAATTTGATGCCCTGCTCTGCCCACCTTGGCCTGTCACCCTGGTCTTTTGAGGGCCTTGTACACATGTGTGGACCCCTAACCACCTGTCTGCCAACCAGGGAGAGTCGTGCCCTGCGGCACACGCAGCCCGCCTGTCTCTGGACAGCTACGAGCCTTGGTGGCTCCTCAGGCCCTGGGGGTCCCCACTTCTGACACAGGCCCACTGGGTGCCCATGTCTGGCCTAACACCTGCTGCTTGGGCAGCAGCCAGCTCATCACTGCGGCCAAACACACAGGTCTCTGCCTGGGTCCCCACCCCACAGCCACCTGCCATGTCCTTCGGGACCAGTGTGGCTGCCTTCTGCTTTCTGGCCAGGGCAGCCGCATGGCCACAAGCCGTGGATCCTGTCTGTCCTCCACCAGCTGACCACGTGCAGAACACATATTTACCCTGAACAGGGATGGCACTGGGCAGGGCCCCAAGCTGGGCAGTGAGCTGGGGGCTGAGGAAGCCACGGTCCCCTTCCCTATGCCTGAGCTAGGGTTTCCAGGAGGGAATTCCAGCCTGTTCTCAGGAATTCTTTTCGCCTTTCCATTCCCGAATCCCGAGAAAAGTTGGTCGGGAAATCGGGAAAATTGGCTCTTTGAACCCAGGTGGTTGGTAGTATCGGCCGTCACTTTGTGGAAACGATTCATCGTGAAGAATAGAAAACAGTTTATATCTAGGGATTCAGGAACGGAAAAGCGAAAAGAATTCCTCAGAATGGGCGGGGCCGGGAATTCCCACCTGGAAACCCTGCTGAGTTTCCCGCAGGCCAGGTCTGCACCCTCCCATCCCGCCCAGGACCCTGGCCTCACCCTGGAATCGGTTCTGGGCTCTCTGTTCTTCACTGGCCACAGCAGCCGCTCAGGGGCCAGCCACTACCACCTGTCACCTGGGCAGGCCCAGAGCCCACTCCCAAGTAGCCTGCCACCCACCCTGTGGTCACAATGCTGAACCTGCCCACTGGCTGCCCCAGCCCCTCTGCTCTCACAGCCAGTGTCCCGCTTGGCAGGGCAGGGCCACCCCCAGCCAGGGGGCTGCCAGCCAGGCCCTCGTGGAGGCCATGGACACATGCGAGCGCACCAGAGCCCTGCACTCCCAGCCTCGCCCTTGCGGTTCTGATGAGCCAGGCGGCCTGGCACGCGGCTTCCCGGGGCGCCGGTGGGGGTTTCCTCCCAGCTACCCAACTTCCTGTTTTCTCAAGAAAACACACCACCGCAAAGGCTCTGAAAAGCTCATTAAAATGCCTCCCGGCTTCCCGGACGTCCTGGGGTCTTTACAGCACTTGCCGCTCAGCACAAAGGCAACAGTTCCCGTCCTCCCAGCTCAGCCCAAGAAAAGGCCCAGCGCCCTTCCTCACACTCTGCTGGGGGTGGGGGCTGGCCCCGTGGCCGCCCCGCCCCCCAGGTAAGGTTCAGCTTCCGCCAGAGGCTGGGGGAGCTGCTCCCGTGGACTTGGACGGTTGTAGCCCAACCCCA
This sequence comes from Rhinolophus hipposideros, assembly GCF_964194185.1. Taxonomy (NCBI): domain Eukaryota; kingdom Metazoa; phylum Chordata; class Mammalia; order Chiroptera; family Rhinolophidae; genus Rhinolophus; species Rhinolophus hipposideros. Next base: position 83,305,156 of record NC_138057.1, read on the forward strand.
GAGGGTTCTGGGAGGGGCCAGCATGGTGCAGCCAGAGCCAGTGCCCAGCCCACCCACCAGCCAGAAGCCTGGGGGGCTGGAGACCACAGACAGCGCAGCTGGGCGAGCAGGGTGCCCTGCCCACTGAGTCAGCACATGGCCCCTCTAGGGTCCTAACCCTGGATGCAGCTGCCCACCCCTGGGGATTTCCTCACCCAGACCTTTCTAGATGTCAGGCCCTCAGTAGCTCTAGACATTGTCCTTGGAAAATGGAATCTCCCTCCCCCCAGCCAGACGGCACTTCCGAGGGTTTCCTTTACTCCATCCAGAAGCCCCAAGGGAGGTCAGGAGGAAGTCCCCCAAATCTTAATAGATGCCCCATTTGAGCTGCTCCCGCAGCCTGCAGCCGCCTGCCTCAGCCATGCCAGCCCGACTCTCGGCCACCTCCTGACTCCAGGTGGCAGTGCCCCCAAGACCTCACCTTGCGTGTGGTTTCTGGGGGTGGAAGTGGGAGGAAGAGGAGAGTCACTGCAGGTGAGGCAGTGGCCACTGCTTGGATGAGCAGAAACACCCAGGTACCGGGCTTCTGCTGCTCTGCCACCTGCCAGGGACATGCTGGGCTGCCTGTGACAGAGGTGGCTCCGTGGCAGGCGGGGGACACGTGGGACCCACCTGGCAGGGGTAGAAGATGTCTGGTGGGGGACACGCACAGTTGAAATGCCGGTCAGAGCACAGCCTCCGCTCACTTCCAAGCCCTGAGGGAGCAGTCCACCCACGCTGAGGTCCACCCCAAGCCCTGAGCTGGTCCTGGAGCTGCAGACATGTAGCCCCGCCCTGAGCCCGCAAGCAGCAGGCACAGAACCCAGAACCTGCCGGGCCTGAGCCTGCCCCACCTCCTGCAGCTCAGGGCCCAAGAGCCTCCCCTTGGCCCACCCAGTGTGGGGCAGTGGTGCTGGGCAGGCCCCATGCCAGAGCCCGCGCTGGGGATGGAGGGGGTGGGGGGGGTGGGAGAGGGGTGATGGTGCTGGGCGGAGGTGGGGTCCCCACCTCGTGGTACGGCAGCCCGGAAGTCAGGATGACTCTTCGTCCTGCCTGGCGGCGTGTGCAGGAGGCAAGACGACTGGAGAGGGCCACACTGCCTCCTGGGACCGGGCCCCTCTCACCCCCACATTCGCCCCGTCGTCCCCCAGAGCTGCCTCTGCCCGGGATCCCAGCAGCCATCAGATTCCTGCCGAGTCCTAGGCATGGCCTCCTTTTATAGAGCTGGTCTTAGATCATGCAACCCTTTTACATAATTACAAACAAAATTAAATTTAAAAAGCAATCTCTAAAAATCTAAAGAAGATGAAACACATGAACCACAAGGAGAGTAGTATTCCAACTGACAAGAACACCACGACGACCACATGTCTCTAGCGTGCTGAACTGCAGACCCCAATGAAAACACCCTGTGGGAACCCTGCTGGCAGTGCTGACACCGACATCGTTACTCTGAGATGCTGGAGTGTGCATTGTGACCTAAACCAGACGGGTAACGCTGCTGCTGTGTTAGCGTTTTCAGCTGAGAGAAAGGAGATGTGGGTTAAAATTAAGGAGATGAGACAGTGAACCCCAGATCTGTGCAGAAAGCTTCAGTGTGAGCCTCTGGTGTGTGTTTTACACATGCCTGTGTCTCATCTGCAGAGTCCTGGCAGCCCGTGCCACCCTTCCAGCCGGGAGCACCCTCTATCCAGATGGCTTTCTCACTGGGTTTCACGCTAACGGAAACCAGAGCTTTTTGGAGATATAACTGATTCCAGGTCTGAGGCAAAAAAATGCACACGGTGAAGCTGGAACATCTCATCGCATCAGAAAGCAAAGAAGTATCAGTCTATAAGAGTCACGTCAAAAGGACCCAGGACCCAATGAAAGCCCCCATGTGCCACAGGATACATCAGTGAGGGGCCGCTGTGATGGGCAGAAATGTCAGACATGGCTGTGCTGATGTGTTTAGTGTGGTTCCTTAAAAATCCTGTAATCTTTGGAGCATGCGTGAGGCCAACTCAAAAACATAAGCGAAAACTATGAAACTCTGAAAAGAAACCATGAGGGAATGTCACTGCACAGCGTTTGGCGATGGTTTCTTGGATACAACACCAAAAGCAAAGGCAACAAAATTAAACATAGATAAATTGAACTTCATGAAAATTAAAAACTTTTGTACACCATTGGACATTATCAAGAAAGTAAAAAGACAACCCACAGAATGGGCAAAAATATTTGCAAATCATGTATCTTATCGGGGATTAATATTCAGAATATATAAAGAACGCCTACAACTCAACAACAAAAAAGCAAATAATACAGTTAGAAAATGGACAAAAGACTTGAATAGACATTTCTCCAAAGAGGACATACAAACGGCCAACCAGCACATGAAAAGCTGCTCGACACCATTCGTCATCAGGGAAACGCAAATCAAACCCACAGTGAGACACCACTCACACCCATTAGGAAGGCTTTTATTAAAAAAAAAAAATAAAAAAAAAGGAGAGCAAGGGTTGGTGACGCTGTGGAGAAAATGGAGCCCTCACGCACTGCCGGTGGGGTGGACGTGCGCAGCCGTGGTGGACCACAGCGCATCTCTTCTGTAAAATGTAGCGCAGAACGACCATGTGAGCCCAATCCCACTTCTGGGCAAATGCCCCAAAGACTTGACGCAGAATCCTGAGCAGATACTTCTGATCTAAGGTTCACAGCAGCCAAACGGTGCAAACAACCGTGTCCATTGCCAGATGGGTAAGTGAACAAACAAAAAATACACACACAAGGAATTTGTTTGGTTTTAGTCAGGATTTCAGGAAATCCTGACACCTGCTACCACGTGCATGGACCCTGTGCTCAGTGAAACGAGCCCGTCCCAGAAGGACAAACCCTGCAGGACCCCTCACAAGAGGTCCCCAGAGGAGTCAGATTCAGAGACAGGAAGTAGGTGAGGGGGGTTGGGGGAGGGGAGGGCATGAATGTTTAATGGGGACAGGGTGTCAGTTTGGGATGAAGATAAAATTCTGGAAACAGATAGTGATGATGGTTACACAACAGTGTGAATGTACTCAATGCCACTGAATTGTAAATTTAAATATGGTTAAGATGACACATTTTATGTTCTATATATTTTACCACAGAAAAATAAGAAAAAAGCAATAAAGCAAGTGATTATTTTTAGTGATAACAAATATATACCTATGTGATGAATAAAAAAATTAAAAACAAAGAAACACAACTGAAGTAAATATGAGGAAAGAACCAAATGAAAGGGCAATCAAGGGAAGAAACAGAAAAGCTACACGAAAGCCACCAAGGACCGATGGCAGACACCTCGCCAGCAGCAGTGGCCACCAAAAGACAGTGGGCTGTCCCCAAGTGCTGTCAAAGTGCCATTATAAACCCAGCAACACTCTTGTGAAGGACAGCAAGCAAACAGAATGTTTTCAGGGGAAAATGGCCCCAGTGAGAGGACAGACCCTGTTTCCCCGAAAATAAGCCCTAGCCGGACCATCAGCTCTAATGCATCTTTAAATAATACCGAGTCTTATGTTAATTTTTGCTCCAAAAGATGCATTAGAGCTGATGGTCCGGCTGGGTCCTATTTTCGGGGAAACATGGTAACAAAGGAAGATCTTTCAGCAAGAACAAGCTCGCTTCTTCTTGGAATAAGGTCGCCGTGTGTGCACGTCCATACAGCACCAATTCTAAAAGCCATTGTACACATCAAATAGGATGTCTAATTGGTAGATTAAGAAAAACCACATTGTGGAAAATAGTAGCAGGCAAGATGGGAAGGGGTCAGAAAGCGACACTGACCCAAGATCCCTGGATTATCTTTAGACATTGTTAACTCAAATATACATGTTAAAATTTCTAGGGTAACCATTGAAAGAATAGAAACAGAATTTGTAACTTTCAAAGTAACAGAAGGACAACCAGAGCAAGGGTAAAAAAGCTAAAAGAATACAAAATAGGGAAAAAGAACAGAAAAAGTAGGATAAATGGAATACACAAATAAGGGTAGAACAATTAAACCCAAATTGTATCAGTGGTTACAAGAAATGTCTATGGACTAAACTAATAAGTTGAAAAGCAAAAATTGTCAGACTAGATTTTTTAAAATGCAGCTAGAAGCTAGAATCAGTTTATAAGAAATACACCTAAGGTATAAGAGTAAAGGAAGGTTGAAAGTGAAAGGGTGAGAAAATGACACACAAACACCAACCCAAGAACGCTGGGGAAATGGTACTGATATTAGTTAACAGAGACCTTACGGCAGGGAGGTTCACCTCATGACCATAAACCAATGAGTTCACTCAACAGGAAGGTAGAAGAATTCTAACATTGTATGTCTGTGCAGCTCCTAACATAACTAAAACATATGAAGCAAACACTGGCATGAACACAGAGATTTTGATGAATCTGCTGTCACAGGAGACGCCATACAGCTCTCAGTCTTTGATAGTCAGGCAGGAAAATAATCAAGTAATCAAATAATCTGAGCAACACGTTAAGTAAGCGTGACCTACTGAGTGTGAGTGTGTGTGTGTAAGTGTGAGTGTGTATGAGTGTGTGCGTGCACGTCAGTGTGAGTGTGTGAGATGCACACAACTGGAAGAGAACATGTACCTTTTAAAGTCCACGTGGAACCTTTAAGAACAGGGTCACCTACTTGGCTAGAAAGCGAGTCTTCACAAATAAACTGGCCGTGTGTGGACTAAGCGCCTTGACTACGGAACAGGTAGGTTAGAAATCATTTTAAACGGATAACTAAGAAGCTCCTGAACTCCAAACTTTCTGGAATTAAAAAAGACTTTTCAAGAACTAAGTCAAATAAGGAATAACACTCAAACATTATTAGAACTAAGAAATAATGAAAATACTACATGTCAAAACTGATGGAATGCAGTGAAAACAGTACTTCAAGAAAAATTTATGGTCTTGAATGTTTACATCATAAAATTTAAAAGGCTGAAAATTAAAGAGCTAAGCACTCCACTTGGATATAACCAAAAGCAAGTGGAGGAAGGAAACTATAAAGATAAGAACAGAAATTGTGAGATAGAAGACAAAAATGCCCCAGAAAGGATCAACGAGCCAAACACTAGTTGCTTGAGCCGACTTAGGACATTGAGGGCTCTCATAAGATAAGACACGGGCGCCAGCAGGCAGCAGAACGTCTAGGGAGGGTGTCCACCGCTGTGCGTCCGAAAGAGGGGTGAGATGGACAAGTCATCCAAGTGACTAAAGGTGCAGACACGAGCAGCCCTGTTTCCGCCCCAGAAACTGCCAAGGAACAGCAGGCCCGGGAGGCCGGCGGGAAGCCGGCCAGCGGGAGGACGGGTGGGTGCAAACATCAGTCAAAGCTGCAGGAAACGCCAACGCATTGATGAGGCTAGAAGAGAAGATGGCGGGAAAGAAGAGATCGGCCGCGCTGGAGCTGGAATGGGCCGAGACCCCAGAGAGGAGCTGCAAGGTCAATCCCAAAGGAAAAATGCCAGCGTTCCCGGCTCAAAAGGGGGAAGACAGCACGGTGAGCTCAGGGCTGCACAGAAAGCCGAGGTGGGTTCCATTTCTTTTCCCGTAAGAACGCACATGGATCTCAGGGCTTCTTGGGACTGGTGTGGGGCATTCGGCAGTTCAGACTGAAACGTTCCCTTTTATCAGAAACGACAGAGATGGCCCTTGTCACCACTTAACGTAGTAAGATGAGGAAACGAAGCAAAACCTCTAAGAACTGGAAAGGAAGGAACAAAATTCTCATTGTTTGGAGATGATATATCCACAGAAAGAACCGCAAGGAATCGACAGCCCGGGCAGTAGAACTTAGGAGAGTTTCATGAGGTTTCTGGAAATAAATCAATTCCTGGGTAGCTAAGAACTATGGGCCATGTATCCACAGAGAAGAAAACAGCACCACTGGTTATATTTCAGCAACAAGCTGGGGAGTTCTGGTCTGAAACCTAAAGAAGCGCTCCCAGGCCTGCGCGAGGTTCTGAGCCCTGTTTGACTGGGGAGTCAGAGAAACACTCATGGGCAGGAGACTTGGAGTTAGAACTGTCGCTCCCCCTGCACTGACTCGCAGCCTCTACCCACACATGTCCAAGCAGAGCCCCCAGGAGGAGGCAGGGCCTCAACCTACTAGGTGTCCCCGTGAACCTAAGACGGCAGCGGACAGGTGCCAAGGGTCCCCCAAACCACACACAGCGTCCGTGACTCACTGGACGGGGCATACAGTCATGCTCGTGGCCAGGATTCATTGCAGGGACAGGATCGAAGCCACATCACATGTGCACAAGGCAGCTGGGCCGGCAGAGTCTGCAGGTGGTCATCTGGCCGTGCCCACACCCCCGACAGCCGCCGGTAGCACGCGGGTGAGGTGAGGGCTGTCAATCATGGGGTGCATCGGAGGCTGGTCAGGGGTACCCTCTGCCCGGCACAGACCCAGAGGAACACAGGGGTCCACGCAGGCCGCCCTGTTGGGACGGCGGGTTAGAGAGTTTTCTGTCAGTTAGGGAACAGTGGACTGGCCGTTTCTTGTTTGATGTTTGCAAGCGTGTTATAGAGCACGTCACGAAACCCAAATGTGCCCCTTTTATCCCAGATGCCTAATTCATTTGCCCAGGAGTTTCGATGGGAGACACATGCCTCGGAAAGGTCCACAGGAGAGAAAACTAAAGGGACACACGCAGCTGCTCCCAGTGCCCAAGGATGTTCTCTGCAGAAAGTGCCTGATGGGCCACATGTGCCTGTGAAGTCATTACGAACAGGCTGCGGTGACACACGCTGGCCCAACTGTCTGCAAGGTCTGCGTGAACGGCAAAAACAAAGCACGTGCAGAGGAAATGCATGAGTTTGCAGAACACGGACTTCTCAGGAGCTTAGCCCAGAAAACAGAGATGGAAATGAGTGTACAGGACTTTGGAAGGTATGTGGGTCAAACCCGCCCACAGGATGGGACGACATGGAGGGTCAGGGTGCAGCCCCTGCAGGGGCTCCGTGCAGAGCCCTGAGAAGGCGCTTCCCACGCCCTCGGGGGTGCTGGGGGCCTGTGGGGACAGAGCCAGGAGGGCAGTTTCCAGGCTCTCGGCCCCACGTGGAAAGGTGCTGGCTTGGGTAGTAAATGGCCATCAACTGTGATTGGATGGCCATCAGCTGTGGCTACTTGGCCGTCAGCTGTAACCAGTGAGCCATTGGCCACTAATATAACTGCCGTGGCTATGCTAGCAGAAAAAATGGGGGCTAGCAAGAAGATGGTGGCTGAGCCTGCAAGAGCAGACTGCAGCTAGCAGGTGGCAGAGTGTGGGTTGCGGATCATTTGGCTCCTGCCTCCTGTGTCTCCAGCCCAGCCGCCAGCGAGAATGCCATGGTATGACTCCCCCACTTATGGCTCCGTGGGTGTTCCTTTTTGGCCTCACCATAGCCTGTGTACTTATGTGGGGAGCGGGACCAGAGACCCCGCAGGCCACCGTGCGTGACAGGGCACCTGTGCTGTGACAGCCGGTGACACTACATTCTCAGGGCTGACAGGCGCAGCTCTCTGGTTCAGCTGTATTGACCCAGGCCCTGCCTGTTTCTCAATCTTCAATATGCACAGCAGCAAGGCTGCATGTCTTCAGGCCTGGGTGTCCCAGGTGGTGCACTCTCGCTGCCCAGCTCTGCCTTCCCATCCACTGGGCGTGGGTTCGTGGGTGTCTACATTTCTGCCAGCAACCTGTTCAAGGTCTCCCCGGCCTTTCCTCTCGTGATCCTCAAAACTCCTCTCGCCTCCACCCGTGACTTGATTTCAAAGCAATGTCCCCATTTCCAGGTATCTGTTACAGCAGCACCGCACGCTGCTGCCAAAGGCTCTATCCACGTCTTCGAACGCTGCCTCAGCAACCTACCACGAGCTTTGAGCCCAGCCCCGTGGAGGGCGGGTCCATTGGGCTGCACTGAAACCACATGCTGGAGGCGGGACTCTGGGGAAGAACCGTTTCCAGGCCCGCTGGTACTGGCAGGATCCAGTCGCCGGTGGCAGCAGGACTGAGGTGCCATGTCCCTTGACGTGTGGCCCCTCCTGAGGACAACGGCACAGCTGTGCTTTGACTATGACTTCGTCTCCGCTTCTGCTTCTACGGGCTCACGGGTGACACGGTGACACCCACGTAACCCACAGCAATCTCTCTATTTTGAGGTCCATTGATTAGTAAATTGCACCTGCAAATCCCTTTAGCCACATGTCATAAAAATTCACAGCAGTAACGCAGGGCTGAGGGAGGAGCCTGGTGCCAAACCTGCCTCTGATTTGCTGGAGAGCCCGGGCACTGTGAAGGCTGGTGGGAAGGCACCACCTTCCTGGATTCTGGATCCCTTGACTGCTGATGCCAGAGCACTTGAGAAGCCAGGCTGACTACCTGGGTCTCAGCCCCTACAAGCTGAAAACAACCCTGGCTGGGAGACAGAGGGACTTTCTATAGGGACAGTGACCTGGGCCACTCGTGGCACGACCATCTTTCCCTCCCCTGGATGCTGGGACCAGGCCTCCGGGAGAGGTGCCCGTGAGGGCCCCGTGATGAGGGAGAGTGGACACAATCTCGTGCATGCCAGAGGCCAGCACAGGAGGCGTGGCTCTGACCAGGCCCACTCCCCCCCGGTCTGCCTTCCCCCCACGGGCAGACTCAGTCATTCTCCCAGTCTCAGCTTCCCCACTAGTGAGGCGGGGCCATGGGGAACGGCTGTCCAGCCGAGCCAGGGGGTCGGAGGGCCGAGCGCCCACAGCGGCCTTCCCGGCCTGGTGCACAGTGTGCAGGAACCTTGGTTCTTCTCCCCACGGGCCACCACTGACAGATGAGCCCCAGCGTGTGCAGGCCCACATCCTGTCTGGCTCTGTGCCTCAGGGCGAGCCATAAAAGAAATCACATATTAAAATCAAAATTACGAGGCAGCCATCTCCTGCAGCCGACGAGTCTCAGCAGCCAGAAGTGGGAAAGCGTGTCCACATGGCACATAAATACACTGCAGTCCACCCCCACGATGGCACACTACTTGGTCACCAAAAGGACTGAAGCCCTGACTGGTCCTATCACATTGGTGAGCCTGGAAAACATGTGGCAGGATGCCACTTACATGGGTGTCCAGAACAGGCACACAGAGAGGCAGAAACCACATGGCCAGGGGCCAGGGGAGGAGCTACTTATAGGTGACAGTGTGCGGAAATTGACTAGTGATGGCTGCACAACTGCAACTAAAAGCCACTTTTGCGACTTTAACAGGTGAATTGTGTGAATTATGTCTCAATAAACCTGTTAAAAAGATGTTTACCATCCACGTTCAAACCCCTGAATTCTGAGACCCCTGCTTGGGTTCCAGGGCAGCCCCCAGCCACAGCCCCCCTGGTGTGGGACTTGGGGCCCTCTCTGCGCCCACCAGGCTGGTACCTGACTAGACAGCACGCCCTTCCATGTGCCCAGGGCGTGCAGTGGGTGATGCCCGGCTCTCCGTGAGTCTCCCACCCAGAAGGGGTCGCATGGCTGTTTGGTAGGACACTTAGTTCCATTTCTGACAAATGTGACCTCCACCTATGACCAGCCAAGTCTTTGTGGAGAACCAGACATGTGGCTTTGATCACTGTGGCTCACATAGTGTAGTCACCCAGGAGCTGGCCTCTAGGGCGAGGCATTTCTTTATAACCCTGGGGCTGGTGCCCCCCATTGGAGCCCTGCCGTGGGTGTGAGCAGACCCACACTCTGTCTCCTGAAGGCCAGCTGTAGCCCCCCTGACCGAGATACAGAAGGGTGTGGACGTAGTCAGGGTAAAGGGTGGCTGACCGCATAGCTGGGTCGACTGTCCCCTGTCCCACCCTCAGCGGAGGCCCCTCTCCCCATCTCGAAGCCCCTACCCCACACTACCATCCTCGCCAGGACCCGCCCTGGACCTGAGACCAATACTGTTTTTCGAGAACATCGTCCGGCCCTGCTGCTCCTCCACCCTCGCCTGCCGGGCCTGCTCCAGACCCCAGGCTGCTCTCAGCTCCAGGCTGGCACCTCCTCACCCCTGCCCTTGGGTTGGCCATCATGCTCAGGGAGGGTGAAGCCATGGGACACTCCAGCACCCACAGCCCAGAGAGTGCACAAAGGGGGTGGCCCTCAGGTGTCTCATCTGACGGGCTGCCCCACACCAGTGTCCAGTGTGGGAGCAGAGGGGCTCCCCACCCCCAGCATCAGCTGAGCCCCAGGACACCTGCACCACCGCGTGCTGGCAGGGGGACTCAGTGCTGGCCAAGTCCTCTCCTCCATGAACTCACAGGGCACTGTAACTTTGGTGGGGAGGGGTGGGACCTGACCCTCCCCAGGAGTCTGAGCCCCTCGCCCTCCCCACGTCCAGCCGCTGAGGTCTTGGGGCTCCCCAGGAGGCCCTGCTGGCCTGGACAGCTCTGTCCCTCCAGCAGTCTCAGGCTCTCCGCTTCCCGCAGGCTGCAGGTTCCCACGTGGACGACAATATGTGGAAACCCGTCCACATTCTTCAGGATGTCCGCTGCCCTTCCGGTGGGCTCGGCCTTGGCACCCGAGGGGGACTGGCTTTCCGGCCCTTGCCCTAGGGTCCGCGTTCCTCTCTGGTGACTCACCCCCGTTACTCCAGGGTGGCTCAGCACTGCCCCCCGCTGGGTGCCACTCAGGACAACAGGGCGGAGGTGACCAACCCCACTGACCAGCCTACAGGTCCTGTGAACACTCACCCGGGTCCCCAAGACCCCACTTTCTTCCAAGGCCACTCACCTGGGGCCCTGATAACCCTAGGGTCAGGGGACAGCCTTGCTCCCTTGATGACCCCAGGGTCAGGGGGCAGCTCTGTGCCTAGACCCCCACCTGCAGCTTAGGCCCAGAGGGCAGAAGCTGACAGATGGCATCTGTGCTGGGAGGGGAGGGCCCCATTTCTCTGCACCTTCCTCCCTGCCTGCTGGGGCCTTCGGACCATGTCTGGTCCACACGTGTGCACTCCTGAGCCACACCCACAGGCCTGTCCACATGTGTGCTCACACTCCCTGGGAGACATTGCCCCTGAGGCCTCCAGGGAGTGTCCACACGAGGCAGAGCTTCCTGACTCCAGAATCACCTGCATGTGGTCAACCCGGTTCTCCTGAAACGCATTTCTCTCAAAGGGCCCCTTATCCACTGGCCACTCCAGGAGCGTAGGCTGCACTCAGGGCCCCCTCGGCCACAGGCCCAGGGGCAGGGCTCTACCTGGGACACATGGGCCTCCACAAACCTCTTGTAGCACAGGTACCGCAGGGAAGCCTGGTGCTGCTGGGTGACAACTCAGGGCTTTGAGTTGCTTGGTGACAAGCTCAGGGCTGGTCTGTGGGGTTTCCCACCCCCTCTACCCACCACCCTCCACTATCCTGCTCACTTGCACCCAGCACCACAGCCGCCCTCCAAGCCCCAAGGGTGGCCCCCGACAGAGCCCCCGTGCCCTCTGCCTAGCCTTGGACTTGGCCCATGCCCCTGCCACTCACGGAGCCCCTGCAGCTGCACTGACGTCCTCACTGCAGCCCCCCCAGCCATCCCGGCCCTTCCAGATATGCCTGCCTGTCTGCGTTTGCTTCCTGTCCTTCTCCCAGTAGAATGCAGATTCCTTGAGGGAGGGGCTATCTAGTGTTTTCAAACTGATGCTTACTTGTCAGCCTCACTCCCACGTTCTGTGCAGAGCCTCAACAGGCCCAGGAAGGACAGCCACCTGTCCACCCGTCCCCCCTTCCTGGGGCCAGCTGTCCTCGAAGGCTGGTGGGTCAAGGGCCTGGCTTGGCCCTGACCTTGGCAGGCCCTGTGCTGTCCTGGTATGCAGCAGCCCCCGCCAGCACCCATGTCCACGGGTACCCTTGTTACAGGGACGTCAACCGAGCACAGCGGTCAGCACTGCCCGAAGGCCGGGCTTGCAAGGGAAGACCAGACGCTCTTCAGATGCCCTTCTCCTGCCCCCAGGAGGGAGGCAGGACACCTGCCCATAGGCCACTGGGGAACTTGGGGGGACAACAGTGCTCGGGCAGGGCAGCAGCAGAACCTGAGGAAGGGAGGGGGAAACTGCTCCAGGAGGGGCACTCAGGGCAGGGGACAGAGGCAGGGGTGTCACAGTAGGACGCCCTCTCAGATTTGCAAGACAGACCGGCCCTCCTGCCATTTTCATGCTTTCTGTCACTTTCCCCCCAAACCTTCTGGATAATCCAAAACCCTCTGCTCCTTTCACTGTGTAGAGAAGCAAATCTTTAGGGTAAGCCCGGCCAGCCACCTGACACCTGCTGAAAACCCCGGATGCTATGCATGCAATCCAACTGCATCCTGCTGACTCAAGTCTGCGCTGGGCACCTGGGGGCTTCACCTGGGACCCAGGCCTGGGGAACCCAGGGCGCAGAGGCTGGCAGGACCGATCCTCCATCCATGTGTGACTGTCCACCCATGAGGATACGGGGTCAGTCCACACGGAGGCCAGCGAAGATTGCAGAGGGCCACCAGGGCCCCTCCCACTGGGGTCAGTTTTAGGATTTTGGAAATGATGACCTGTGGTCTCAAATTTGGAGGCCTCCTGTCTGGTAAAGCTACAGAGGGGCCTCACAGCAGGAGGGTCTGGGGGTCCCCTAGGGGATGCCGTCTCCCTGACAGGCCAGTCTCCTTGCTTCTCAGTGGGCCAATGGTGAAGGCGTCCACAGAAATCCTCTGCTGCTCCCCTCCTGTCTGCCAGCCCTGTGGGCCCTGCACACGATCCTGCTGTCCAGGGGCACCTGGACCCCCAACCTGCTCCAGCCTCGGGCTTGATTGAGACCTGTGGGGTGGGATGGGGGCACACCCTGTACTGGGGACACTAGATCAAGCCCTGGGCCCACCATGGCCTGACCCTGGAGTGGCGGCCCTTGGGGGTCAGTGGATGGCGTGGCAGGGCTGCTGGGAGGAAGGAGGCAGGGCCCTGCCCGGAGCCTGCACCCCAGACGCAGCTGTAGTCCCCCAGGCAGCCGGCCCCCCACAGGCCTGGCTCTGTGGGCTTCATACCACCTCGCTCTCTGCCCCTCAAGGCCCTGAGTTCTGGGTCCTGGTGGGGGGCCTCTGCTGGGGAGGCGGGTGCAGCCCTCAGGCGACTGTTGCCACTGTCAACCCAATGGGTGACTCTGTGCCGACAAGCTGCCTGGCCTAGGCATCCCCACCCCACATCCCCCTGTGACGTCAGCAGGGCCCCCCAATCCGGTGCCAAGGAAGGCATGTGCTGATACCCTCCCTTCACGGTCTTCCTGGAATCCCCATGACTGGGATGTTGGGCCTTCTTGACAGAATCTCTAACTTTTTAAATCTTCTCTATGTGATTTTCCTCCTCTCTGTTTATTTGTTCTGTGCTATGTTTTGGGAGGTTCCTTCACATTTATCTTCCGGATGTTTTGGTGAGCTTTCCATCTGCCGCTATATTTTTATGGACAAGCCTGTTCCGTGTAGAAAGCTCCTTCTTGCGGCCCCAGCGCTTCCTTCGCACGCAGCGTCTCTAAGGACCTCAGTACCAGCTCTTGTGTCTGTCTGTACGGCTCGTCAGCTGGTGAGGCCCGAGGTCTCAGTGCCCTGCTGTGTTCTCCTGCCCAGGATGCTTTTTTGGGGTAGAAACTGATTCTAACATTCATATAGAACAATGCAATGGGTCTAGAACAATGAAAACAACTTTGAAACAGGAGAACAACATTGGCGAGCTGGCACTTCCCGACTCGCCATGGTGCCACTGCAGTGAGAACAGTGAGGAGCTGCCATCCAGGTGGATGACGGCAGTGGGCACTCAGCACACGGACAGCTGACAAAGGCACAGGCAGATTCAATGGGAAAGGATAATCTTTTACAGCAAATGCTGCTGGAACAGGTAGACATCCATATGTTACAAAATAAGAACTGCATTGCATACCTGGCACCATAGAAAAATGACCTAAAAGCAGATCGTGGATCTAAACGTAAAACCTAAAATTACGGAACTTCAAGAAGTAAGCAGCAGAAAACGTCCATGCCCTAGAGTTAGGCAAAGATTTAGCTAACAACACCAAAAGGCGGGTCCACACACTTGTGTTTAACTGCTAACTGAGACTTCGAAAAACCAGGGACTTTCATCCTTTGAAAGACATGCTGAAAATAATAAAAAAGCCAGGCACAGGGTGAAGCAAATGTCTGCAAACAACGTATCGGATAACAGACTTTCATCTGCATTATATTTTGAAACATCTCAAAAGTCAGTATCCTGAAAACAATAAACTTAACTTTAAAACGTGCAGGAGATGGAGCAGCTGCTTCACCCGGGAAGATAAACAGGAGCAACCAGCTCACAACAGCAGGTCGCCAATCAGAACCAGACGAGGTGCCACCACACACCTGGTGGCACAGCTGAACTCTAAGGACCGACCACTGCAAGAGTTGCAGAGGGAGTGGCTGCAGCTCTCACACGGCGGGAGGGAGGGGTGGTGCAGCCACTGGAGAAGGAACCGCCTGACAGTTTCTCACCAGGGTCTACGCAGCCACCGCTCTCCCAGGCAGTTACCTGAGCGAGTGAGAGCGGAAGCGCACACAGATGTGCGAGCAGCTGTACCTGTAACAGGCAGGAGCTAAAAGCACCTGAATGCCCACAGGCGAGTGGCTGGCTCACACCATCCCCTGGGGCTCAGCTCAGCAGCACAGGCGTGAACCACAGACAGAAACGTGACATGGATGAACCTCAAGGCGGCTGTGTGCAGAGCAACGGGCCTTGCTGTGTGAGTCGTGGACGTGATGTTCTGGAGATGGACAGGAATCTCTGGTAACATGAAGCAGGATGGGGTCCCGGGACGGTGAGGGTGGTAGGGACTGGCAGAGCCGTGGGCTCCGTATTGGTTGTGGTTTCATGGACACAAACGCACGTCAAAAAGTACAAAATCACACGCTGCAAACACGCAGTTTTGTTCTTAAAGTAACCACATTCAATCAAACATTTTTAAAACAGATGCTTGCTGTAGTTTTTCCCCCTCTGTAATACACTTTATCAGATTAAGGAAGTTTTATTTGTAGTTTGCTAAGAGTGTTTATCATGAATAAGTTTTGAGTTTTACACTCTCTTCCTATATATTGAGACGCTTACGTACTTCCTATTGTCTCATCCCACAGGCCTGTCACCCTGCCCCACCCTGGGCCCCCGTGGGGCTCACCGGGAGCAGACTCTGATGTCCATGCTGGGCTGGCACCAGGAGTCCGTGGGCCAGCAGCCGCCTTTGGAGGCTGGGGAAGCCACCACGTCCACGTGGGCTCTGCGAGGTTCATCCTGTCATGGAGCAGTGGGCCTTTACCTGCAGGGACACACACCCTTAGGACACAGCCCACAGCCAAGGCCCCACACTCACCTCCGGCCAGAGCATCAGAACCCAGAGTGCCCGGAGGCTGGAGCACGTGACCTGCCCCTCCCAAGGGAGCAGGGGGCCCCGTGTGCCTGGGCCCCACTGGGAAACCCCCACACACTGGCCCCAGGCTGCATCCAGTGCCTGAGCCCCTGCACACACATGTGCACACATGCACATGAATACACACACACAGTGGACACACACATACCACACACTCACACATGTGCACACACAGTGTACACATAGCACACACAGTGTCATACATGCACGCACACACATACACAGGCCCCACTGCTGTCTGGGTCCCATCTCTGGAACTCTGTGGTCACTCCCATCTCTCCATGACAAAGGACTAGATGCCCCAGGAGACGGTGTGTGTGTGTGTGTGTGTGTGTGTGTGTGTGTGTGTGAGTGTGTGTCCTGGGGCAGCTCAGGAGATGGAGAGCAAACACCAGAGTGGTACTGTGGCCCAGAAATGCTTTGTTGTGGGCAAAATGGCCTGGGCCTGGCACACACACACAAGACCCTCAAGCTGCCCAGACAGTCCAGGAGGCCCTGAGGGAGGCTTTGGGACACACCAGCCATTCTCCCTGCAAGAGCCTGGTGTTGACAAAGCCCCCTCCCAGTGGTCCCCGCAGAAGACCCCTCGTCACTTCCCTTCCCCTCCCCCACATAGGTCAGGCTGTCTGGAAGCCAGATTGGTCAGGAGCACCTCCACCAGGGCAGAACCATAGGGCCCCTGCATGCGATTCTCCCGGGAGCTCCCATCCCCCTCTGGCCACCGCATGGCAGAGGAAGACTGGCTTGGCAGACCCGTGGCGAATGATCCACAGCCCGCTGACCTCTCAGAGCCCTCACTGGCCCCTCCGTGCCCCTCCTCTCAGGTCACAGGTGACCCGGACCTCCAGTACCCGGGCCCCACCCTGGGGGAGGGAGCCCAGGGCTCAGGGGGAGACGCCTGCCCTGGAGACCTGGGCCTTGTCCAAGCTGAACCTAACATTTACATGAGAAAGACACTCACCTTTTCAGTATTGAGTTCTGGTTGCAGCCTCAGCTGTGCCCAGCACGATAGCCTGGCAAACACAAAGGGAGCGGGTTACATTGGGCCTGGGGGACAGGCAGCACTGGGGGGGGGCTCCCACGCTGCTGCACAGACGCCTGGTCACCTCCCGTTACTGGCTCAGCCACGACTCCTGTGCAAGTCCAGCCATGTGGCCCCAGGCCCAGGGGCCTGGAATCCAGAAGCCTCCTGGCTGACAAGCCCCTGTATTGAGCCAGGCCCCACATTGGGGGGGTGGGGGGGCACAGGAAGGAATGACCACCAGCCCTCCCAGGCTGGGGTGTGGCCTGGCTGTGGATGCTGGACCAGAGGGCAGGCACCCCCTGCCTCTGTGTACCCCCCAAACCACTAACTGAATGGCTGTCTGTCCCATGGAGGCAGGGAAGTATGGTCTATGTGTGGGGGGGCACACACAAATCTGCCCCAGGACCCATAGAGCAAGAAGCTCTGCACCCCATCACTTTCGGGGGCAGCTGATCCTCGGATGGGGGAGTGGGCGTGGCCGAGAACTGGACCCTGACACTAGGCTGCCTGGCCAGGCCCGGGGACCTCTTCCTACTCCGGGGCAGCAGCGCAAACGCGAGGCCCTGAGCGCAGGCACGTAGGGCAGGCCGTGCTATTAATAATTTCCATACATCCCGCTCCCATTATGAGCAAAAATAACCCGCAGAGCAGCCGCCCCTCCTGCACAGCTCACAGAAAGGACCAAAATAGAGGCCTGGGAAAGGCCGGTCCAGCCTCCAGCCCACATCTCCCCGAGGGTGGGGCCAAGGGCTGGGGGGCCTTTCCCTGCTCAGCGTGCACCGACCGGCGCCTCTACAGTCTGGCCAGGTTCCAGGAGTTCGGCCTCTGCCAGGCCCCAGGGGCCCAGGGCCAGGGGAGGGGACATAAGGACAGGAGACAGGGTTCAGTGCTGGGGGAGGGGGCGCAGGGCAGGGGAGGGGGCATGGGACCAGAGTTTGGAGAGAAGGGGTTGTGGGAGGGGTGCCTCCGGCTTCAAGACCCTCCCACTCTCCAGAGCAGGGTCTGGGCCAGTGACTCCCCAGACGTGAGAGGGGAGGTGGGGCGGGGCCCCAAGGTGATCCCCTCCCCCCCATGCAGCCTTCACCTTCAGGCTGGTACAGCTCCGTGGAGAATAAGACTTCACGCTCCTTCAGGCCCCAGCCCTCTATGGGCCCCCAACCCACCCAAGAACCCCTCTGAACCCTGGAGCGAGGCCTCAGGCTTGGAGGGGTAGGCTGGTACGGCGGCCTGAGCCTGTGGGCAGGCCGGGCACTGGCCCTCACGGCAGCTGCTGCAGCTTCTCTGTGGAGGGGGCCTGGGCCCGCTCACTAACCCCCAGGCTCTCCTCCCTCTGCCCGCCGGGACTCCTTTCCCCCAAGGAGCCAGGGGCATCCAGGGGCCTGCGGTGCCCACCCCAACCTGCTCACCCGCTGCCCTGCAGTCAGGGCCCTCCAGGAGTGGGCACTGTGTCCACGGCTGTGCAGAGGGTGGGGGCTGGTGGGGGGCAGGCTGTGCTCAGAGCCTGGTCCCACCCCCCAGGTGTGTGACTTAGGCCTCACCTGTGGCGTGGGGTGTGCACACCACATGGCTGCACAGGGATGCTGTCAGAGGGCCCAGAGGTGACTGCCAGGCGGTCCTCATCCTCCGTGGCCTGCTCTCCCGAGTTTTCCCAGAGCAGCCAGCTTTCGCCCAGGCCGGCCCAGAGCGCTGCACGCACCTAGGGCGCCCTCTCTCGGCCAGGCGGCCTGCCTGGCTTGGGTGCCCGGGGCTGGAAGGCCATGACACCCCCAGGGACAGTTTGGGAGGTGCCCTCGTTCTTCAGTGCAGCCCCAGGGACTCTGTGTCCTGGAGGTTGGGCTGGGGGGAGGGCACAGAACCGGGTCTCACCCAGCCACGGGAGAGGGCCCGGCTTTATCTGGAGCAGCTGTGGTGACCTGGGGAGCCAGCTGGCAGGAGAACCACCTCCTCTAGGAAGTCCCCCTGCCTGACCCCATCTTGGGGCTTGGGGGTCCATATGGCTCTGTCACTGCCATCGGGCCTGGCTGAGAGTTGGTGTACAGTCGTTTCTCGGTCTGAGCTTCTGTTGAGGTCACTGCAGGCCAGGCTGCCCATTGCCCCCTGCCTGGTCACACGGGAGGCCCAGCAGGCGTGGGAAGGTCACCCGCCAGCCCAGGCCCCGGGCAGAAGGTGGGGAGGGGCTCAGACCCCACAGAAGGACCTTGCCCAGGGCTGGGCCCACCTGGCACCTCGTGGGCCTTCCTGACCTCCACCTGGGAGGACGGACGAGATAGTCGGCCACTGAGAAGGGAGCCGCTGGGTGCCTGGTGGCTGGGTCAGGGAGGGGCTGCAGGAACCTCTGGACAGACAGGGCCCAGAGCTGCTGCTTTGGGGGAAAATAACTAAGAAAACCCAGAGGGGTCAGGGCAGTAACTGTGGGAAGAAGGTTCCATGGAGCCCCAGGGCTGTCCGCTCCGGGGGGAAGAGGGCCTTCTCCCGGGTCTGGGACCCTCAGCATGGGCCTGGAGCCAAGTCCCCCCTCCCAGCCCCGTTTTTAAAGCAAAGCTATCTTTTTACCTTGATAAGCTGTTTAAAAAATGTAAATAAAATAGCTCAGCAGACAAAGGTGGGTATTCATGCCTCCAGAACCAGCCGCCTCGACATGAAATGCGGCAGCACTGAGTGGTGAGTGCCCGCTGATGCGAGTGGACAGGCCTGGATACCGCCGCGACGGGCGCGGTGGGCACTGGAGCATGCCCCGCCTGCGGGCGGCCGCTCGGGACAATGGCTTTTCTTCGCAAAAAGGCCAGTGCGGGACAAGAGCCCCCTTTGTGTGGGGATCTCTGCCTCAGGGCGGCGGCCCATTCAGGCGGCCCAGACACTGAAAGGCCGGGGGTGACAGCAGCCTGCTGGCCGGCCCTCTGCGTCCCTGGGCTCTCCGCAGGCACAGCTGCCCACTCAGCCTCCGAGAAGGGCCTGGGCTGCAGGTGCAGGACGCCCACCCCACATTGTTTCCAGCGGGGCCACCTTGGTTTCTCAGTGCCATTCACCAGCTGGTAGGCCAAAGCCCGGGCCGAGCGTGACAGGCGGCAATGCCAGCAACACCCACTGCACACCTTTGAGGGACAGGCGACTGGGTGAGCAGTGCGGGTGCCGAGCAGGAGTGAGCCTCCAGACCCCAGACGTGATTGTTGCCTGCAGCAACAGCTCAGAGCCACGCCTCAGGGCGCCAGTCCTGCTCACCGCAGGCCACCATCCTACGGCCTCCCATGGACCCAGGTCACTCCCAGAGCTGGCTGGGCCCCAGGATGCTGAGCCGAGACTCCGGGCTCCATCTCTCCCTGCCCTGCCCTCCCAAAAATCTTCTGGGCTGAGAGGAGAGCCGGCCGTCCATACAAAGGGGACTCAGCAAACACACCGCAACTGCAAAGCCGCAGTTCTTACATGGAGACCCGGCTGCTCAACCCCACATTTTCACCGTTACCTTCTTGGACCTGCCAAGCAAAATGACTCCTCAGGCACCCGAATGCATGGCTCACTCCGGATGACTCCACAGAGACTGATGACCTGTGCCCCTGGGGGCCTGCTCTGTGCTCCCACACTGAACCCTGAAAATCAGGCGTGTCGTTCGGAGAGGCCAGCCCCGGGGGCTGCTGTGGGGGTTGGATGGGGGCCTGCCTGAGCCCAGTGATGGCCGGGGCCAACAGGACTCCTGAGGAGTCAGTCCTCCAGAGTCACCAGTGGTGGCCGCAGCCGCTGCCAGGGTACAGCGAACACGCAGGAATGGGTGCCACCCAGAGAGGAGGCAGGCGCAGCGCCCAGGACTCGGCTGTGCCTGCCATCACTGAACAGACCCTGCTGTCGGAACAGGAGCCAAGTGCCTGGTGCGGCTGTGGCTGCAGGACCCCCACGGGGACCCACAGGAGGCTCCATCCTCAAGGAGCAGCGCCCTGTCCCCAGCCATGCCAACACGGAAGCCCAGTGACCTGGGGGTGGGCTTGGGCACAGGCAGGAGGAGAGAAGGGGCCCAAGGGGTGCTGTGTGGGCAAAGGACTGTTACTGTTGAATAGCTTTTCCCACAGACAACTCCTCTTGTCCCCGAGAGTATTTCCAAGATTTAATGAAGGTCGGGCAGCAGCTTCCCAGGTATGTGCTTTGCCACACGCTTCTGAGCCAGAGCTGGGGCATCTCTGCACCCCTGACCGAGTGCAAGGGCCCAGTAGACCCCCCAGAGGGGAAGCCAAGGGGGCTGCAGTGTAGACTCAGGCACAGCCTGGGGACTGCACCAGCCTCCTTCTCTGCTGGTGCCTGTGAGGCCCCTGGTACCCTGAAGCCAGGCATGGCTCTGAGCTGGACCCCACGTAGCTGGTCCCCAAAGCCTCCCCCCCCAGAAGTCCCTACAGTGCAGGGGTGGACCCTGTGAGACCCCCACCCCTGTACCCCACAGGCAGACATGGCCCATGGGCTGAAATTGGAGGGAGCGTCCACTCTCGGGGCCCAGACTGTACAGAGGTCATACACTTTGAGCTTGTCCTCCTGGTGGAGCCATCGGACATGCACCAACCAGCTGGGGCTTCCCGTGTGTGCCCTGCAGCTGCAAGCCGCTCCACCAGATTGGGGAGGACGGCTCTCCACAAGGATTCTGACTGCATGGGCCTGCAGGGCCCAGGGTTCCCCAGGGGCCACTTACAACCCTACCCCATCCAGACTGGCCCCTGGGTGGGGTATGAGTTTCCTGGGGCAGCCATAACCAAGCACCGCAGAGGAGCGACTTAGACAACAGGCATTTATCGTCCCACGTCCTGGAGGCTGGAAGTCCCAGGCCCAGCTGTGGGCAGGGCTGGTTCCTCCTGCAGCCCCTCCCTGGGCTTGCAGGTGCCCGTCTCCTCCCTGTGTCCCCACATGATCCTCCGTGTGTCCCTGTCCTACTCATCGATTACATAGGACCTCATTTTACCTAAATCACCTCTTTAAAGACCCATCTCCAAACACAGTCCCATGAGGGGCTGGTCTAAGGGTTTTTACACGTGGATTTGGGGGGTGCACAAAATTCAACAGTAACAGGGGAGCAGGACACTCACAAGTCCTCCCCTAGAACGAGAAGAGGCTCCCACACTGGCTGTCGGGGAAGGGTCACTGCGCCACATGACCCTGGGGCCAGCGGCAAGACGACTGTTCCCTCTGACCCTCCGAGAGCTCGGTCTTCTGCCAGTTCTCCCACTACCCCAATATGCGTTTCTATTTGCTTCTTAATTGCTTTTATACTATTTATAAAGCCAATTGTGCCTATAGTAGAGTATTTGGAAAACTAAATAAGTGCAAATTTTGTGAAATTAATGCAAAAGAAAATTGTTAATTTCCCACAGTCACCTCCCGTTCACCTTCTGGTCAGTCCCCTACCTGTCTGCATGTGTATGCCTCTCCCAGGGACATGCGATCGGGGCAGCGCTCTGTGTGTGCGTGGCCCCCCAGGCGGCCCTGGTGCCTCCCCCGGGGCTGTGCCCTCTGTGCTGACAGGTGCCCAGGTGCCTTCCCACATGCATCCCACCACCACCGCTGCCTCAGCAGAAGCCCGTGTGGAGCCGGACCCCACGGCCCAGCCATAGGGCCCCGGGCACAGCTCCCAGCCCTCCTCTCAGTGGCCACCCCACCCTATGAGGCCTGTGGGGCCCCTTGCTCCTACTGCAAGTGAGGCCATCATGGGGGGAGCCCTGACACAGCAGTGCACTGTCCATGCGTGGTCCCCCCCGGCGCATGGGCAGCCTTCCTCCATGTGAGCCCATGGTCAGGTTTTTGTCCCTGAGTTCAGGGACAAAAGTGTCATGGCCCTGATGGCCTTTCCATTGCGGTCGCCCACCCTGCTGGTCAGCGTGGAAAAGGACAAGTGACCAAATGGCTCTTGTGGGAGGGGAGCTTTTCCTAAGGCTGTCAATTACAGGGGGAACCTCTACAGTGCCAAGATTTGCTACAGATGTGTTTCCACCTCCCTCTGCTGGGCCACCTTCCCCATCTCCAAGGGGCGTGGCAGCTGGCGTCCAGCCCCCAGCGCAGACCCGGGCCATCGAAGCTCAGCTCTGCTTTCCTCACACCACCTTTGTCTTCCCCAAGCCCTGGGCTCCGTGGTAAAGATCAAGTCCAGACTCACCCCAAGGCAGACTTTTTTATTTTTTATTTTTTTAAAAGATTTTATTGGGGAAGGGGAACAGGACTTTATTGGGGACCACTGTGTACTTCCAGGACTTTTTTCCAAGTCAAGTTGTTGTCCTTTCAGTCTTAGTTGTGGAGGGCACAGCTCAGCTCCAGGTCCAGTTGCTGTTTTCTACTTGCAGGGGGCACAGCCCACCATCCCTTGCGGGAGTTGAGCCAGCAACTTTGTGGTTGAGAGGCCGCGCTCCAACCAACTGAGCCATCCGGGAGCTCAGCGGCAGCTCAGCTCAAGGTGCCGTGTTCAATCTTAGTTGCAGGGGGCACAGCCCACCATCCTTTGCGGGACTCGAGTTGTTGAACTGGCAACCTTGTGATTGAGAGCCCACTGGCCCATGTGGGAATCGAACTGGCAGCCTCCGGAGTTAGGAGCACGGAGCTCCAACCTCCTGAGCCACCGGGCGGGCCCCCAAGGCAGACTTTTTAAACCAACCTCATTTAAAATGCAGAAAATCTGACTGGAGCCCAAGTCATCTTTGGCTTGTTTTGCAACTCACGCCAAGGCGAGCGGCCTCCCAGCAGTGTCAGGACTGCCATTTAAAATGCACAGCCAGCAACTCATGTGAGTGTCACAACTTTTTTTGCAAGATGCCGAACCTGTGCCGAATCCTCGCTGGGACAGGCCACAAGATAGGACAATGCCTCTAAGAGCCTTGCTCACCTCAGATGCTCTTGCCCCATGATAGCCGGTGGAGGAGCCCCTGGACCAGCTGCAAACCCAGGGAGCAGCCTCCAAAGACAGGCACCTTGCAGGCCAGACTGCCTGAGAGCCAGCTGAGGGAAGCTTACCTGGGAGCCTAACTGAGAATCTAAATAAGAACCTACCTGGAAACCCACTGAGAACCTACCTGAGAGCCCACCTGGGAGCTTTTCTGGGAGCCCACCTGAGAACCTACCTGGGAGCCTACCTGGAAACCGGCCTGGCAGCAGACCCAGGCAGACCATACCCACCATCTGCTACAAGTTCTGGGGTGAACCAGGGCCTGCAGATTGCCAGCCCCATGCCCACCAGGCCTCCTGCTCAGTACCCTGACTGAGATGGTCCCAAGGCCAGAGAGGCTGGGCTCTGAGTGTGACCCCTGCCACCCCCACCACCCAATCAGGCCCTGAGGACACCCACCAGGCCCAGCCTGGGAAAAGGGGACACCTCAACAGGGCCACCCTTCCGAGGACATGGCCTCCTCCAGATAGCCCCCTGCAGGGTACTGCACAGCCGGTTGGGGGCCCAGTGCAGCCCCACCATCACGTGGGTAGTGGGGGTACATGGAGGTACGGTGTGCTCACAAATGTGCCCCCAGCCCCTCACTTCGAGGAGGAAGAGCCGCGGGGGGCCAACTTGCTCATGACATGGGCTGGGAGGGTCTCCACTCGGGTGGGGGGGTCCCCTCCTACAGGCTTCCTGAGGGAGGGCGCCTGGCAGCGGAGCCTGAGACCCTGGTGGAGGCCCAGAGGCCCCAGGGGGCAGAGACTTCCAGCCACTGGCTGACCCAAAGCTGCCCTTCCAATAGTACAGGAAGGAAGAAGTTACAGGACCCCCCACGAAGCCACGGTGGGGCCCGGCTCCAGCGTCTGTCCCTATCCCAGGAATACAGTCTGGGACTTCATGGAAGCCACAGAACAGCAGATTTTCCCCACTGTAGTGAGTGACTGAAATGACCTTAGAGAAGTCGACACAGCTTCTCGTGTGGACTTCAAATCAGGCTTCCCTCTATGTTGTTTCTGTGTTGTTCTCTGAAAATACTGGGCCCCAGCAGCATGTCCCCTCCAGGTGGTCCCTGCGCCCTTTACCATGGGTTCTGAGGGGGGTGAAAGGGTCTGGAGGTCCCCGGGCTCCACCTTCCCCAAGCGCCTCGCTGCCCGTGCACCATGAGCCTTTCTGAGAGCCGGGCTTTTGGCCTGGCCGCCCTCAGGTACCAACCAGACCAGCAGCAGGAACATGGTGCAGCAGGCAGAACGTGCTCAGTCAGCACGCTGCCTCCAGGCCCCAGCAGCCACCTGCCGGGGGGGTGGGGGGCCCTCAGGCCAGAGGCCAGGCACCACCCCACGGGGCAGCAGGGGCGTCAGAGTCTCGCACAGATGTTTTATGTTGATTACACGTGGGGATGGTCACATTTTTAGGTATGCTCGGGTTAAATAAAATATGTTATTAAAATTAATGTCATCTGTTTCTTTTCATGTTTTTAGGGTGCCTGCTAGCAAATTTAAAATCACATGTGTAACTCACACTTTCCTGCTGGATGCTGGTCTTGACTGAGAAGACAGCTGGCCAGAGAGAAGAGTGGCCCTGGACATCCCCAGGGGCCTGCCCCAGGCTCCTCCAAAGCTCGCTGGGCACACCGACACCTGCTCCTCACCACAGCACCAGGAACTTCACTCTCTTCCTCACATTCCCCGAGATGCGGGGTGCACAGCCTGGACTGCTGCCCACGGGGCCGCTCAGGCTGCCCCACTTAAGCAGCAGCACTGCATTGAAAGTCCCACAGGTTGGTTTTCACACCAATTAAATGTTGGTGCGCACAGCTTGGGGCTTCTTCCAGCTTCACCCAGAAGGAATGTGCATGCCGTAGATTCACCCTGTGAAGTATGCAACTCGGGGGTCAGTGTGTGCAGGTCTGAGCAGTCGTCACACAAGCTAGTATCAGTACATTTCATCCTCAGCCGTCCCTACCCAGTCCCCCTCCTTCCAGCCCCTGGCAACCATGAGTCCCGTGCTGTCACAACCAATTTGCCTGTTCTGGACACTTTCTACACATGGCATCACGTGACATACGCTCTTTTGTGTCTGACGTCTCCAGGGTCCCTGCCAGCTGCGATAGCTGGCATGCACTCATCTGCTATGGCCCAGGCCAATGCTTGCATGGCTGTTTCCAGGCTGGGATGGTGGTGTCCTGGGCATGAGACGTGTGCCACTAATACTATCGGTCACTCCAGTTACAGTTACATGGGCTTCAGCTCTGCATGGGGTTCAAGAGGACCCCGCCCATCCCGAATGGGTGGGGGGCCTTCCTCCCGGTGCTGGAAGGGCAGGGAAGGGCAGAGGTCATGGCCCTACGGGTCACGGGGCTTTCCCATTCCGTCCTAATGTCCTACAAAATGGGGCAGAATCCCCGTGAACAGCTTTTATAAACCTTGTTTAACAAAAGCACTGACTGTCTCCCCGTTGGCATCACTGTATTTACCTGAAGGCGGCCGGGTGGCTTGGTGGTCAGAACCGAATGCCTCCTACCGACCCCCCAGTGCAGACTGCCAGTTCTGAGTTTGTTTCATTTTTGTATTTTTTCAACATTATACAGCAAACACACTCTGCTTTGTACTCAGGCGTGTTATTATCAAAAGTTAAACTACATGGAGTCTCAGCTTCAGGAGATGGATGGAGTCACCTGCCCAGCCTCTGTGGCAGGTGCGCCAGGAGGCCACTCCAGGCCACGGTGTCCGGTGTCTCCAGCCCTGGCCTCGGGGTCACTCTCTCCACAGTCATCTGTTGCTGCCAAACAGACTGCCCCAGACTCAGGTTTAGACGACACCCCGGCTCGCCTGTGGGGTCAGATTTGAGCAGCTGCCGAGTGGTCCTGGCTCCAGGTCTCTGGGGGTCACCGCCAGGCGGGGCGGGGCCGGAACTCCCTCACGGGCTGTGGAGTCAGTGCCACTGTGACGGCTCCAGTGTGTTCTGCCGTCCAGTCCTACAGGCTGCCTTGCTAGGACGTCACTAGGTCCTGGGGAGATTTCCTTACGTAGGCACACACACGGTGTCCCTGAGATCTGCCACCTCGGGGCACATCTGTGGTCCTGGCCTCGGCGCTGAGTGGGTTTTGGCTTCTCTCCATCTTTTCCTTAATGAGTCTGCTCAGAAGTTTGTTTCATTGATCTTTTTCAAGAACTGGTTTTCAGTTTTATTAGTGTTCAGCTTTCTGACTTATTTAATTAATTACGCTTTTCTCTTTATCAGCACCCTCTTCTTCCTCCTGGTTTCTTGTTAGTTTTGACGTGTGGGAGCGTGGCTTCCTTCCCCACCAGGACGAATGTGCTGTTGGATTTGCTCTTTCCACACTCATGTCTAGGTGTCCCTGTCCCCTCCACCATCTGAGCTGCCTGGGCTGGCCTGCTCTTCCTTCTTCCTAAGTGGCCTGAAGCACCTCAGACAGGCCCTCTGCCCTGGGGCGTCTAGGCAACTCCCTCGCCCATGCTCCATCTTTGGGGCCCTTGTCCTTTTCACAGGCTCCGTCTTCATTTCACTAGGCTCATCGGCCGGTTCGCTGTCAGTCTGCTATAAAGCCCTCACACTCTCTTACTTCTCCCTGCAGGAAGGAGCAGCACTCAGCCTGAGGATGCGTGTTGGGCACCAGTCCTAGCAGATGCCCCCTCTGAGGCCTGACACCACACAGCACGTTCAAAGCTGCAAGGACACCAGGATACTGTCTGTCTGGAGCATGGAGACCTGGGCCTCCGATCCTGCAGGAGGGTATTAAAACTTTCCCAATTTATACTCTCCTTTCAGCTCCACCCTTCAAAGGAGACTAATCCTGAGGCTCTTCCTGTTTGCCTGCAGGTGGGCTCACTGGCTGGAGGAGAGCACACCTGTTGGAATGTTGTCCTTCCTGGGTTTCTTCTTTAAGACAATTTCCAGGGAGCGGGTCCTCGGTTAACACGTATGTGTTACTAAATGGCCAGCAACAGGCTGAAGTGGTAGGTTCTGGAGACCAGCCCTATGGTAGTGCCTGGATGAGCCCTCCAGGAAGAGGCAGCCAACACCCAGGGCTCTAATTTGGGAGACATTCTCTGAACCTGTTACAGACGTGGCTCAGGGTCGACCAGTGTCTCAGTCACGCCCAAGGCTATTTTTATTTCCAGAGAGAAAAGTTTTATGTGGCATTTTATTTTTTTCTTGGCAAATGCCATTGTTGAAAGAAAAAAGCCTTCCTTGTACTGGGCTACAGTCGATTCCCAAATATCCGGTGCTCTCATTTGATTGGCATCTGTGCTTCAGAAAGAACCCCAGAGGGACTGAGCTCCTTCAAAGGGCTGGCCTCTCGCTGAGTCCTATCCTTACCTTAGGTAACATCTCCCTTTTCAGGAGTCTTCTACTGTTGTAGGAATCATGTGAACCAGACAGTCCCAGCAGGTCACAGCTGGTCCCATCGCTGAGGCGTCCACTGGAGAGGAGATTTTAGCTAAATAGAAGGAAGCTTTTTAAACAACATTTAAACCATTGAATTTTAGAGCTGGGAGACTCTTAGAGGTCATTTGATCATTCCAACTTTCAGGATATCTGTAAAATAGAAAACTCTTCTTAAAATTATTTTTAAAAAGGAAACATTTTATTTAGAGATAATTGTAGACACACATGCACTTGTAGGAAATAATAAAGGTATACCATATACCCTTTCCCCAGTTTTTAAGGTGGTAACATCTTAAAAACTACAGTCAAAATCGCAACCAGGATATTGGCACTGATTCAGTCAAGACCCGGAGACTCCATCCCCCCCAGGCTCCCCTCTGCCCTCTTATAGCGCCCCCCCAAAGCCGTTCATGTGTTAGTGACCCCAGACAGCCAGTAATCTGACCTCCATTTATATAATTTGTCATTTCAAGGCTGTTATGTAAATGGATAAAGTGTGTAACCTTTTTCCACTCAACTTACTCCTGGGGCTGCCCGAGTCGCGGCCACCCTCTGCCCTTGTGGCCAAGTGGCCTCCATGGTGCATGTCTGCTCACCACTTCCCCACTGGAAAGCTTCTAGGCTATGCCCGGGCCAGCGGTCTGGGAGACTCCGAGTTCCCGAGGAAGCGAGTCCTCAGGGGCACAGGGTTGTAAACATGTCTGAGCAGCACAGCTGCCAGGCGCCTTCCTAAGCACTTCACAGGCCATCACCCCAGCCATGTCTCACAGGTGCCCTCCAAGGTGGGCACTCATTTCCCCACCCCACAAGTAAGGAAGTGGCAGGCTCTGAGAGCTGGCCCAGGGTCACATAGGGAGGACACACAGCCACAGTGAGTCACAGCCCACTAGCTCCACAGGCCCAGCCAGGGAAGGAAGGCAGCCAGCATGGAAGGTAAGTGGGGTCTCTGAGTTCCAGCTGCACTCTGGGCTCTGACAGCCGTCAACACAAGCCTCCCCAGGACCCTGGAGGCCACGAGGTTCTGTGTCGGTAACAGGACAGCCCGTCTGCAGGAGCATTCCTGGGGTTGGGTGCTGTGGTGGATAATTTTATGTGTCAACTGGCGAGGCTATGAGGCCCAGATATTCGGTCACGCAGTCACTGTTGCCATGAAAGTCTTTTTAAGATGAGATTAGCATTTGAAAAAGTGGACTTGTAGTAAAGCAGATGGATCGCCCTCTGTAATGTGGACGGGCCTCATCCAATGAGTCGAAGACCTTAAGAGAAGACTGAGGTTCCCGGGGAAGAGAGAATTCTGTCTCCAGACGGCCTTACCTTGAGCTGCAACACTTGCTCTCCCCTGGGTCTCCTGCCTGTCAGCCTGTGCTGCAGATTTTGGACTTACCAGCGCTCACAATTGCTGGAGCTAACTCCCTCTGCTCCGTCAGTCTCCGTACCTGTGTGGACTTTGCTCTCTGCTGAAACTAAACAAAGGAAACCCTGTTTCCAATGGAATCAGGAGGCCAGAAGGGGACGCACTCACGCAGGACCTCTCGGGGTCCATTACCGACCCCAACAGAACCCTCCACCGGCCAGAAATCACCAACCACAGGCCCAACAGGAAAGACGTACAAGGAATCAGCCAGCCGGCAACTCAGTGGCAAGAAACCATCACCTCCCTGGGCTCTCGCTCTACTCCAGTGGGCTACCATTCAAAACAACCCTCCCACCTTCCTCGTTTTTTTTTCCATAAAAAAAGTTCCTCTCTGTTGTTTGCTGGACTCGCCTATGGCTTTGCTAGAGTTTGCACGCCCTGAACAGCAATTCTTTGTTGTTATCAATAAACCCATTTTTGCTGGTAAAATAACTTTTAAGGTCAACAGAGCCCATCTGCACACCACCACAGGGGAACAACGTAGCCACAGGGTTAGTCCTGCTCATCGAGACTTGATAAAGAGGAGCTCAGCCTCTGATGGGTTTTAAGGAAACCCATCAGGCCCAAGGTCTCTGGGGGGAGCTGGGCTCCTGGACGTTCATGAGCCCCCCTATAGTCCTAACTTCCTTTACATAAAACCCTGTGGTTCTAACTTCCTGTCTCCCTGCCATCTTTTTTTTTGGTTGTTTTGTTTGTTTATTTGTTTTTCCCCCCTCTTCCCCCTCCTTCAGTTCAAGCCGCTGTTTCTCAGTCTAGTTGTGCAGGACACAGCCCCCTGGCTCATGCTGGTGTGAACCTTGTGCTCCCCCCTGGCTGAGGCCGTCGGTCGCTGGTTGTTGGTCAGCCACTCACAGCAGCTCATGGCAGCTCTTGCTGGCTGCTGGCCACTCACGATGGCCACTGGCCACCCATGGAGGCACATGGTAGTCCACAGCTGCTCACTGCCAGCCACTACACACTGGCTGTCGGCCACTCACGCTGGCTGCCAGCCACCCATGGCGGCACACAGTAGTCCACGGCACAGTACACAGCAGTTAACTGCCAGCCACTCACGGTGGCACTCGGTGGCCCACAGCAGCTCACACCAAACTCGGGCTGCTCAGGGCAGCCCAGCTCCAGGCAGAGCTGTTGTTCACAAGCTTAGCTGTAGAGGGCGCAGCTCACTGGCCGTGTGGGAATCGAACCGGTGACCCCGCTTTAGGAGCACCTGTGCTCCAACCACCTGAGCCACCAGGTGGGTCCAATACCCTCCATCTTTACACACAAAGCAGGATGTGCACATGGCCGGCGGGTCTGCACCGGCTGATGCCGGGTTGCAGCCCTTTTTCCTTTTCCTGAATAAATCCTTTTTGGTGGCGGAATACTTAGTCGATATCACTGCTCAGTCTACACCCTCCATCGCTCTGGAGGAAAGATGGGGAGCCCTGCGGAGGGCGACGGGGACGGGTGACATGCAGCACACGAGACGGTCCTCAAGTGTGGCTGGGGCGCTGCCGTGACCTGCTTCCCCACGGGGGGACCCGGGGATGCCCCTCTGGCCCCGGGTTGGGGTCGGGCTGTACACCAGGCTTCCAGAAACCTGGGCCTCCGTGTCCCCCCCTGGGGGTGAGCGCCAGACCTGCCCCTCCAGTCCCTCACACCTGGGTCCCTCTCCAGCGCTGGGCGCTGCCATGGGAGACTCCAGGCCACTTGTGGACTGTGCCCTGTGCCCCTGGACCTGCTCCCACGGCCCAGCCCTCCCGCCGCAGCCCCGAGGACGAGGGCTTCGCGCCTGTCAGACTGGGCCCGCGGCCCGGCGGGGAGGCGGCGACAGCGGGGACCCTCGAGGCCCGCCAGGCCGCCAGCTCGGCCACGAAGGGGCGCTGGGCTGAGCCCCCGCCGACCCGCAGCCCTCGGCCCAGCCCTGCTTCCTGGCGCCCCAGGCGCCCCGAGCCCGCCCCCCCGGCCCGCGCCCCAGAGGTTGCTCACCTGTGCCTGCGAGGTCCGCCCGGAACCTTGGCCCCGCCCCGGCAGCGACGTCAGCAGCAGGCTGGGAGGGTTTCCCCGCAGCACGGAAGCCAACGCAGCGGAGCGAGGCTGGGAAAGCGGACCTTGGGGGCGGCCAGGGAAACCCGAGCTCCGAGCTCTGGGCGGGAGTCGGGGGGCGGGGCAGAAGCTGACACGGCGGGCTGACTGGGAGGGGGCGGGTCCAGATCCGGGAGGGGCGGGCCAGTGCGGGTGGGCGTGGTCGGGGCGGGGCCACGGCGGGGCGGGGCTGACTGGGGGCGGGGCGCGGAGGACCGCCGGAGGCGTGCGCGCCTGGCGCTCCCCGGCGTCCCGCCCCCGGCACCACGGCCCCGCGGCCCTCCGCCCCTGACCCCCGCGGGCTTCGGAGGGTTCCCGGCAACCCCAGCCGGCTTCCGGACCCAGGCGTCCCTACTCCGCGGTCCTCGGCCCCCAGTTACCCCGCGGGACCCCCAACGCCCACGGCCGCACGCCCGCCCGGAAGCAACGACTTACGCCGCGGCCGGGCCGGGCCGGGTGCCGACGTCGCCATGCCCTCGTTCGGTGACCTGGTGCGCGACTGGCAGCGGGGCGCTCAGGCCGTGGCGCGCGGGGATTGGGGCTGCGCCCTGCAGCTCTTCTCGAGCGTCCCGGACCCGCCCGCCAGGATATGCTTCAACGTGGGATGTGTGCACCTGCTGGCGGGGGACCCGGAGGCCGCGCTGCAGGTGAGCCCGGTAGCCCCGGGGTGGCCTCAGGGACCCTACCCCCGGGGAAGCTGTCCTCTGACCCTGGGGTGCCTTACTGTGCGCTGGGTCAGTGAGCGCTGTGATAAAGCCCAGGGCCCACGCCCTTCCTCCCGACGGTCACCTGGAAAAAGCGCTCCGGTGTTCTGCCTCAATGAACACCTACCGTAGATGGGAGCCTGTGGTCCCAGGACCCCACCCTGAGCTGAGTCAGGGCCAGGATGGGGGTGCAGGGCTCGCTCAGTGCCTCCACTATATGGTGACCATGTGCCAGACTCGACAGTCATGGGGCGGGGCACGGGTTCGGGTGCTCGCCGCCCAGGTGCTAACATACCTGGAAATGCTTGAGGCTGGATTCCCTGGGTAGGGGTTCCCTGTCCCCGAAGGTGTAGGGTTTGGGCCAGGGGCTTCAGCCGACACCTGTCGTGATGGTGAGGAGACAAGGTTTGTGGCCAAATCCCAGATCTCAGTGCTCGCCTGTCTCCCAACCTGCTCCTGGAAGCAGAACCAGAGCTCGGGTGCACAGGGCCACTGTCTGCCCTGTGAACGCTTTGTAGTCAGGAGATGCATGTTCCGGGGTGGAATGCACCAGTTCCTACCGCTGTGCAAATGGTCAGTGAAAAGTCGCAGATGCAAAGAGGATGTAAGAGTCCCGACGTCAGTGCCATTGGAGGAGATGGGACCACACCTGTCATTTCTCACCTCTGCATACGAACTCACAGTTCACAGTAACCTTTTCAGTTGAAAATGTCCAGGAAGGGAAATCTGATCTCTGGACAGCAGGTGACTGTAGGCGTGAGGCGGTCCCATCGTCACTTCTGCATACTTTAACTTCTGTGATTTAAGTGGGGAGAGGGGCCCGGGCTTGTGGGCCAAGGGCAGAGGCTTCTCCCCTACCTAACAGGAGCAGAGGGACTGTTACTAAAGGCGGCCAAGGTGATGGTAGTAGCATAGGCATTCTAGTTGGGAGGCAAAGATTTAAAAAAGTAGACCGAACGGCTACCGTTACTAAAACCGACTGTCTCTGAGAAGCAGGACACGAGGAAGGGCAGAGCTGGGACTGCAGTCTGTCGTCTGAACACCACACGAACCTTGATTTGGCTGCTCTGTGTGGCGGGAGAGCAAACAGAGCCCTGGACAGCAGCTGTGACATGGGCTGGTGGGGTTATAGACCTTGGCATTGCATGGGCATCTCTGTTCCCAGGCATTTGACAAAGCGGTGACCAAGGATGCCTGCATGGCTGTCGGCTTCTTCCAGCGAGGAGTGGCCAACTTCCAGCTGGGGAGGTGAGCCCAGGGTCGCCTGTTCTTCTCTGACAGCCCTTTGTACTCCTCCCTCCGCCTCTCCCCCACGATCACCTCTCACTGACCCCTCCTGGACCGGAACCTGGGAGCAGGTGCTGTGGTCACACTGAGCTGCACGCAGGGCAGAGCTGTCTCCATGCCGGTGTTCACACAGCGCTTTCCTGGGCACCCCTGTGCGCCTCCCACGTCTGCTGTGTGGGACTGGTGTGTTTACACCCAGTGCAGGCATGGGGACCGAGGGAGGGCTGCGGCGGTGTCCCAGGATGGAGGAGCTTGGGGCCTCCCTGCTCGCTGGGCTGTCCGCCCTGAGACCCTTCCCAGAGCAGCAGGCAGGGCTGCAGGACAGGCCCTGTGCTAAGCGGGCAAGCTCTGGGGCAGCCTCCCCTCTCATCTGCAAAAGCCTCCCTGGGGGTGGAGGTCCCGGGAGGCACCACCCAGCTGGGTCTGGGTGCAGACAGGGGCCCCAGGCAGGGGAGCAAATATCCAGGATTCAGAGCTGGGTCAGAGCACAGCTGCGTACTGAACCCTTGACCCGTTGCGGGGACTTGAGTGCCCACTGTGGGCTGAGATCTGGGCGACCAGCCCTGCCCCCATCGGGTGTCCCTGGAGCTGGGGTTAGGGGCAGGAGGAAGGCTGTGGCAGGGCTGGGCCCCTTTTTCTGCGGCTGCTGAGCCCCTGCGCTCCCCTGCTGCCACAGGTTCCAGGAGGCCCTGTCCGACTTCCGACTGGCCCTGGAACAGCTGAGGGGCAATGCCGCCATTGACTACATACAGCTAGGCCTGCGGTTCAGGCTGCAGGCCTGGGAGGTGAGCATGCCTTGCCTGGTGCAGAGAGCAGGCCTCTATTAGTGGAGCTGGCTTGGGGCTCCCAGGTGCTGTCCATGGCTGGGCGGCCCAAGTGGTCCTGCCCGGCCCCTGGGTTCCTGCACGCCCTGTCCTCTGGGTCCTGTTGTTACTGTCACAGCTGTCCCCGCAGTCCCTGCAAGTCACTCGTCCCCCAGGAGGCTCAGGGTGGCAGTGAGGGTGGGGCCACCAGGAGTACATCCACCCAGGACAGGGGTGGGGACGGAGGAAAGGCAGGTGGCAGGAGGGGGCACAGCTTGGCTGTGGGCCCCTGGCAGGGGCAGGCAGGGGGTATCCCCACCCTCGGCTCTGCACTTGGGCCTGTTCCTGCCCTCTGGGGACCACGCTGGCACTGAAGGAGGTTTGTTGGTAGAGGCCCAGAGTGCTCCCAGCATGCTCGGAGCCTCTGAGAATCCTGGAGGAAGCTCAGCAGGGGTGGGTTCTGGCCCATCTGTGTCCCCCGCCCTGAGCACTGAACGGTGCTGGGCAGGGCGTGGGGCTGGCCCAGCCATGACCCCCACCTGGATCCCCAGAGGGTGGCCAGCTGGCTCCAGGAGCATGGTGTCATCTGGCAGGCCACAGGGACAGGAAGAGGGCCTCAGGAGGTCGGTTGGTCTCTCCTGTTGACATAAGGTGGAGCTGGGCAAGTAGTTGCTATCCCCACAGCAGCCCAGGTGTCAGTGGGAGGCTGGGCTCCCAGGAGCACCAGGTCCCTGCTGGCAACAGCCTTAACCCAATCCAACGTGTCTGTCAAAACGACCTTTTACATGGGGGCATGGGACAGGACCCCAGACTCGTGGGGATACAGGGAGCAAGGAAAGATGAAGGGGTCCCGCCAGATGCAGAAAGGAGGTGAGACAGGCATGGAGGGTGCTGCAAAGATGGGAGACCAGCCTCTGATGTTCAGAGCAAGGGACCCCTGCAGGGGGCTTCGCCTGTCTGGGCACCCGGAAGAGCTCTGGCAGCTGTGGCTGGGGGAGTGGGGGTGCCACAGCTGGATGGGGCGGGGCTGGGACTGGGGTCCAGGGGTGGGGCCAGGAGCAGGGGCTGGCCTGACACTGAGAATCACCTTTCCCCTGGCTCCCAGGTGCTGTTCAACGTGGCCTCAGCACAGTGCTGCCTGGGGTTCTGGGCCCACGCCACCCGCAGCCTGGAAGAAGCCATCTCCAAGGGGCCGGAAGGGGCCCGCAAGGACCTGAGAACTGCCCTGGACCAAGTACAGGTGAGGAGGGCAGGTGAGGGGGCCAGGCGAGGAGAACTAGGCCCATCCTGCCTCTCGGGCTCCTGAGCTGACTCAGATCGGCCTCCAGCGCCCATAGCCCACAGTTTGGGGCTCACATCTGTACAGACCCCAGAACCAAGTGTATGAGGTGAAGAAACTTCTGGAGGCTGGGCGAGGGCTACCCATGGCCTGTCGGAAGTGGGTGCAGGCATCAGGTGACCCTTCTGCTCCGAAGCCCAGCGCCTTCAGCAGGTGCAGGCCTGGGGAGCTGCTCAGGTGTGCATTGGCTGGACCTCCCTCCAGAAACAGGCCTTCCTGCAGCCTCGGCAGGTTCCCAGGGGCGAAGTCTTCCAGCCCCACAGGCGACACCTGCAGCACCTGGCACCTGTGGACTTCCTGGGCAAGGCCAAGGTAAAGAGGGGCAACTTCTTGCTTCTTGGGACTCAGGTGCTTAGGGGCCAGTAGCACCCAGCAGGCCAGAGAGGGGCAGGTAGCCAGAGCCGTGGTGAGTCACAGGTGAGTCACCGTGGTGAGCACTTGACTGTTCGTGGGGACACATGGGGGCTGGTCCATGTTGATACAAAGGCCTTGGGGGGTGGAGAGTGGGCCCAAGGCTGGAACAGTATCTCCACATGGGGCTCAGGTCCGAGAGCCTTGGAGCCGGGTGGCAGGACCTGCCAGGAGCTGCCTGCGGAGGGTGGGCCAGTCAGCGGTGCCCCCCGCCTGCCGCCACCGCAGCCACGGCTCCCAGACAGCGAGGTCCCAGGGAGGGTAGTAGGCTGACGGGCACAGCATGCCCACCCTGGGTCAGGCCGGCGGCACCACATCACAGGACACTGAGGAGCAGCTCATCCCCCAAGGCAGGGTGCATGTGGGGAAGCAAAGAATACGTGACTTTGGTTTCGAGCTGGTGGCCCTTGGGCCAGCCCAACACCCCTGGTCACCAAGGGCCAGCATGCCGTGTGCAGACGAGGGTGAGGGCATGTGGCACAAACACCACGCGTCTGCCCACATCTGCTGGGGGGGTCCAGGGTGGGGCTGCACTGCCCCGTCAATCACAGCAGACTTTCTAAGAAGCAAAATCTTTCAAAAGTTGTATTATGAATAAGTTTAAATGGTCAGCGCAGATGTTTCCTTTATCCAATTTGTTTCCACCTCCTGGGGGAGGTCTGGCCATCTTGGGCCCCCACCCTGCAAGTGGCAGATGTGGGGGTGCGGGGTGGGCAGCAAGGGCTGGGGGAGCAGAAGTCTAAGGGCCCCTGGGGGTGTGGCTGGGCGCCCCCTGACCTGGCGGCACCCCTGCTGTCCCTCACCAGGTAGTGGTAGCCTCTGCTCTCCCTGATGACCAGCATGAGGGTCTCCGGCCTCAGCAGCCCCAGGTGGGTGGACAGCCTTCTCGCCAGCCCAGACCCCTCCTCTGGCATTTTGCAGGTCAGAGTACTCCAGACTCTTTCCTGCTGAGGAAGGGAAATACCACACATGCTCTGAGCCTTCCCCGGCCACCCCAACATTCCTCTGATCTGAAATTGGGGTGACTATCCCATCCCATATGACAGTCTGTAAAATCATGGAGCCTTGCCTGGGGGAGACGACGCCAGCCCACTGGCCCCTGACACTCCCCCATGGGGGTCTGTGTCCTCACCTTAGCAAGTTGTCACCCTGTGCCTACAGGTTCAGGATGGGGATGGTAAGCCCAGGCCTGGAGCTGGTCCCAGGTAGGAAGGGGCGTCTTCCCTCTGCATGCTTGGTTCTCCCACGTACCTGCAGTGGCCACTTCCCTCCAGGATCAGGGCCATCACCTTCCTTTCCCAGATTGAAACTGGCCAAGCCCCTGGTGCCGGGAAGGGACATCCAGCCTCTCTGCCCTTCCCATGTCCCCATTTCTCCAGAGGCCCAGGGCCCATCCTGAGCTCGTCCTGCTCCCGTGGGACCAAGGCTCAGGCCTCAGTGGGCTCCAGAGGATCGCAGAACCCCAGGCAGCAGGGAGGGTCGGCGCGAGGAGGAATGCAGGCTGGGCAGCCCCCACTGGCATCACCACGCCCAGGCCTCGCAGAGGGGGCTGCTCCACCTAGCGGTGTTCAGACTGCACAGGGTGGGGGCAAAGCAAGCCCTGAGAAGGGGGCCCCATCTTCCCCCAGGGCTCCTGATACAGGCCCCTGCAGACCTGGCACGCCCCTCCGGCCCCCTGATGCAGAGATGGAGGTTGGCTATGGCCAAGCAGGACAGGCTGACCACTGCATGCTGGGCACCTACGATGAGCAGGCGAGTGAGCCCAGGCCAGGTGGGGCGGGCAGGGGCCACAGTGCGGGGAGGACCCTCAACCCCAGGCCGAGCCTGAGGACCAGTGGCCACAGCAGAGCACCATGAAGGTCCGAGGACAGGACAGGCGGCCTCCTTGCCTGCTGGGAGACAAGCTTCAGCTTCCTCCATCAGGCCAGGGATGTGGCCCGAGCCAGCCACCGTGACCAATGCCTGGGTTGGGGGCGTATGAAGCCCGGGGCCTGCTGGTCCCTGGGGGCGTCCCACCCTCTGTCAGGGCCCCCGTCACCCCAGCCTTCCTCCCTGGATGTGGGATGTTCCAGATGCCCCAGTCTGGGGTGAGGCTGAGGAGGGGACACAGGGTGACCGCTGGCCCGAGCTAGCACCAGGAGCTGAGGGTCAGCCATAACCAGGAAGGTGGTAAATCAGGGGACACAGCCAAAAACTCGACGGTCAGCTGCCCTTTGTGCCCTGGGGTTTGGCTCACTTGGCTGAGGGTCAGAGCCCTGAGAGGCAGCCCCTCCCATCCCAGCTGCAGCGGCCAGAGCGGCCCCGGTGAGTCTGAAGCACTTGACCTTCCTGCGTGGCATGCAGCAGCCCCTAACAGCTTTAAGGGGCAAACCTGCTCGAGTCTAAGTGCTTCACTTATAAACTTACACAGACTGTCAGACCCCCATTTGAAATGAGGGTCTCAGTCAGCTGGTCAGTGTGGCTGGGACCTGGGCCCTTCTGGGGTGTCTCACTGCCCCTCCAGCACCCCCACTTAGATGCCCCACACAGGCCTTTCCCCTGGCTCCCAGGTGCTGTTCAACGTGTCCCTGGAAGCTGGTCCCTGGCCTTGGTTGTCAGCCTCCTGGGGTCACTGGGGTCCACCCACTGGAGCTGCCTCACGTTGGGGTGGGGGAGGGACGACTGGCCCACGCCCACTGGGTACGGTGGCCTGTGTGGGTACCCAAACCCGTGGGGACCTGGTCTGTACCCTGAAGTCAGCTCCAGCATGGTATGGGTTTGTGGCTTCGGCCTGGCCAGGTCAGCTCACAGGCCACACCCCTCACCACTGGCTCTGCTGGGTCAAGGTCCAGGCACCAGGCCTGGGGAAGCTGCCCCCACCACAGGGCCCCACACAGGCCCAGCAGAGCCTGTGGCTTCCCTTGCAGAGGTCCCACACCACCACCACCACCACCACCACCACCACCACCACCACCACCACCACCACCACCACCACCACCACCACCACCACCACCACCACCACCACCACCACCACCGAGCAAGTTGGCAAACAGGTTCCTCCAGGTATGGGCGCCCTAAAGGGGGTGGGGGTGGGGCGCTCTGGGGAGGGAGCAGGCACCTGGGGGGCTGGGAGCAGCCTCTTTGATCCCCAAGGAGAAAGTTGACCTCTCTGTGGGCCCTTGGTGCTGGCAGCCCCTCTAAAAAGTCCTATTGGGGGGGGGGGTGGCCACCTGAGTCCCTGCTCCATCCCTCACAGAGCTGCCAGCAGCTAGGGGCCCAGACCCTGGACCCTCTCAGGACTACTCAGGTGCTGGGGTAAGAGGCCCCTACTCCCCAGGGATGTGGGGGCCCCCGAGGCCAGGTCCCATCACTCTGAATGGCCCAGGCAGCCCAGCTGATGAAGCCTTACGATCCCTTAGCCACGGCCCCTCCCACCCTCTCAGTCCAGCCCTCACCCCTAAGGCCCCAGCCCACCACAGCCAGGCCCCCGGCACGCAGGCCTGGGGCTTCAGAGACCCGCCACCGCCATTCGCCTGGTTCCAGGGAGTGGCTGTGGGGGACCCCGAGGCCTTGCTGACCATCACGGTGCAGTGTGCCTTCACCCTGACCCTGAAGGCCCCAAGAGGAGCTGACCTGTCCAGCCTGCGGGCCCTGCTGAGCCAGGCCCTCCCTCTCCAGGCCCAGTGTGGGCAGCTCAGGTGGGCGGGGAAGCCAGCGCCTGCTGCTGAGCGGGTGGGCCCAGATGGGACCCCAGGGCAGCTGGCAGTGGGGCTGGGTGCACCAGGCTGCAGTGTCAGAGGTCAGCACCATCTCACAGCCCCTCACTGCCCAGGCTAATGCATCTCTTTGCAGTTACCGAGACCCTCGTGACGGGCACTGGGTCCCCCTCCCCGAGGAGGAGGCCCTGCAGAGGGCCTGGTGGGACGCGGGTTCTGGCCCCACCGGGCTGCAGCTCCAGTGCCGAGTGAGTCTGGGGGTGGTGTGGGCGGGGGCGGGCGGCCATGGGGCAGCGTCCCAGAGCCTCTGGTGCCCACAGGCCGTGCAGCGTCCCCTCTGCCACAGGGAGCAGGCGGCCGGCCTGTCCTCTACCAGGCGGTGGCCCAGCATGGCTACTGTGCCCAGGGGCCCGAGGACCTGGACCTGCAGCCCGGGGACACCGTGGACGTCCTGTGTGAAGGTTGGGCAGGCAGCCGCCCTCCCCGTCACCCTGCTGGGGCCACCTGGGCACTTGGGGTTTCTGTGAGTGGATGTTGCTTACTGCCCTGATGTCCCCGTGCAGTGGACCAGGCATGGCTGGAGGGCCACTGTGATGGCCGTGTTGGCATCTTCCCCAAGAGCTTCGTGGTCCCTGCCGGCCAGTGTGTGAGATGCCGTGCCCCCCCGCTCCCTGGGCCCAGTGAGATCAGCTCCGAGGGGTCATTTGGCAGGAAGGTTTAATAAAAGCAATCTGCTCACCAAGATGTGACCCGTGTCCTGGGCTCAGCCTCTAAGCTTCTGAGGCTCGAGAGTGTGGGGTGGGCTGCTTTCTGAGAAGCCCATGGCCTCTCAGGCTGGGCCTTCCCCACAGCCTCCTCCCAAGGCTCTGCTGGCCCCTGCCCGGGAGCCAGGCCCCTGTTTGCTCCCGCCGTCACACCTCCCTCCCAGGCTGGACCAGTCCCCATCTCTCTGATGCCAGAGTCACGGCGTCAGAATGTGCTGCAGAGTCCTGGCAGCCTGGTGTTTGCGCAGAAAGGCCCTGCTGCCCTGGAAAGCACAGTGGAGGAGGGGACCCAGGGGTGCCAGGACGGGAGGCCCCGGGTGAGGACCACGGCACAGCCTCCTGGGCCAGAGCGACCCTGAGGACAGAGCCCACAGGACAAGCCTGTCAGGGGCCCCTCAGGGGTCAGGGGCTCAGCACAGCTCCGGCCAGCTCCTGCATCCAGGCTGGGGTGACCCCGCCGGGATGTGGGAGGTGGGCCTCTCCTGCCGGCACCAGGAGGCGGCTGGCTTAATCGTGAGGCCAGAAGAGCTGGGCCACAGCCACGGCGAGAACAGCCACAAGGGTCACCACCATGAAGACGATGCTGACCGCCCAGACGCCATAGCTCTGTGCCTGCCACTGGGCGGGCAGCTCGGCGGGGATCATGCTGGTCAGGTTTAGCATGTAGCCCAGCGTCCAGCCGATGTCGGCGCCCCCGGCCTGCGGGACACATGGGTGGTCAGGGCTGCGGCCAGCTGCCCAGAGCCCCACGTCTCTCCAGCCCGGGAGGCGGCACCTGCTTCCGGAACTCAATGCTGGACCAGGTCTCCTCGCTGAACCCATAGCCGTGGACGAGGAGCGTGAGGATGTAGAGGCCTGAGGCACAGTAGTCACGCAGCCAGCGTTCCTGCCCCGGCCAGGCCGTCTCCACCTGGGCGCACGAGGTGCGTGTCAGGTGAGGCTCAGCCTCCTGGAACACCTGCGGCTGGTCGCCTCAGGGTCCTGACCTGGGGGCTCCTGCCTGGAGTAGGACAGCTTCCCCAAGCCTCATTGGCCACACTGGCCGTGGTGGGGTCCCCCAAGTCCCTGCTCAGTGAAGCTGCAGCCCAGGGAGGCGGGAAGCGGGCAGCTGGCCCTGGGAACCACCTACCAGCTTCCAGTGCTTCTGGCAGAATTCCCAGACAGTAGTGTTTGCGGTGGCCAGCGGCTGTCCGGAGGTGAGGTTCAGGAAGTGGAAGGTGTAGTAGAAGTTGGAGAAGGCCTGGGGGAGGGGACAGGTGTGTCTGCACTGGGGTGGCGCCCAGGTAGGCCGTGTCCCCACCTCACCCACACAGGTCCCAGAGTGCTGCGCCCACCTGTGGTCAGGCCCCTGGGGCTGGGACCCGAGAGCAGGGCAGGGTGGGTACTCACGTAGAATGGGCCCCGCACGGGCGGCTGGTAGACCCCACTGAAGGCGCAGTTGTCTTGGCCCTCACAGCTGGAGAAGTTGAAGAGGTCCCGGATGGCTGAGATGCAGGCCCCGGGGTTCCCCGTCCCTTCCACAGTGAGGTTCTGGGGGAGGCCTGGGGGCGCTGTGGCTTGCACACAAGGCGACTCGAACACAGAGGCCAGGGACAGCGTGCCCTGGTAGCCACTGTGATAGCATGGGTGACGGACTCGGGGGGCCGGGCTGCTCTGCGGGGGCGGCAGAGGGGGCCTTGAGCATCTGCTGGGCACACAGGCGCCCCCCGCCAGGCCCAGGCCCCGCCCCCCACCGGCCCACCTGCACCAGCCCCGCCAGGAGCCTGAGGAGCATCTGGTCCCTCCCGAAGCAGAGGTAGCTGTGGGTGTAGACTTTGTGCTCGAAGCCATAGAGGTGGAAGGTGGCCTCGGTGCTCTTGTCCAGAATGGGAACTCCGGGCACGAAGGTGATCTGGGTTGAGGCCCCACCCATGTCCAGGGCGCCCACCAGCGTCCCCTCCGGAGGCCGGATCCACTCCCCAGAGAAGGAGTACTGAGCATAGACGGGGACTGAGTTCCAGGACCGGCCACGTTGACGCAGCCCTGCTCAGCCAGCCCCGCCCTGGGGCTGCCCATGGCACCTTGACTAGCAAGCCCAGGACGTAGTTGATGGTGATCCACCCAAAGGCGCCTTCATCCTGCCCGGCCAGGAGCTCAGCACCCCACAAGTCCACAGGAGCCTGGCGCAGGACCCGAGTGACCGCTGCGAAGATGTCTGCTGCCTGAGAGCTGTTCTTCTGGCTGCGCAGAGAGGAGCAGGGGCTGAAGCTGCTGGGAGCCAGCACCCGCCCACTCGCGGGGCGATGGGAGAAGCCCGCTCACCTGAGCAGCCGCATGCCAGCGGTGGCCCCCAGGAACATGGGGGTTCCCTGGTGCTGTGCCTCTGGAATCAGAGCCAGCGCCTCCTCCAAGCAGCCCCGCAAGCTCTCACCAGCCTGGTCGGGGCTGGAGGCGTAGGAGGAGATTCCGGGCCCTGAAACACAGCACCCCAGGATGAGGCTTGAGGTTCTTGGCCTTGGCAGCTGGCTGGGCTGAAAGGGCCTGTGGGGGATTGGATAGTGGTCCCCAAAAGGTGGGTCCACATCACCCCCCTGCCTGGGACCTGTGAATGTGGCCTTATTTGGAAAAAGGGTCTTTGCAGATGTGATGAAGAGTCTAGGGTGAGACCATCCTGGGGGTGGGTGGGCCCGGAATCCAATGATGGGGGCACATGTAGGAGAAAGGAGGTGTTTGAGACACAGGGCAGAAGTCTCGTGAAGCCAGAGGCCCGGGGGGAGATAGGAGGGTGCAAACTGGAGCCACCAGAAGCTGGAAGAGGCAGGAAGGGGGGCTGTGCAGATTCAGGAGGGGGTGTGTTCAGAGCCCTGGGAATCACCCCCCTGACTGGCTGTGCCATCGTGGGCCCCTCACTCGCCCTCTCTGAGCCCCTCCCTGTAGGTAAATGTACTGACTGCTGAGGGATGAACATAGAGCTCCTCCCCGGCTCCAGCCTGTGCTACTTCCTAGCCTTTCATCCCCGGGAGCCCAGTCAGGGAGTGGGCAGCTCCCAGCACCCACCCACCGTCAACAGGACTGCCCACTGACCTTTCGCTCGGCAGGCCAGGGCCTGGCTGACCACGCCCGTGTCATTCTCCTTGTCTGCGGGCCACCGATACACAAAGAGGGATGTGTGGGAGGACCCGGCATCAAACACGATCCCAAACTGGGAGTGACACCTGAGTCAGGAGGGCGGGGGGCCGGCACAGCGCTCAGCCCAGCCCAGCCTCCCCCACTCGGGGACTGGGGTGCACCTTGATGTCTGTGGGCAGGAAGACGTTGGTGGCCTCCACCAGGATGAGAATGAGTGTGGTGATGCCTGAGGCCACTGCAGCCCCCAGCAGGGCCGTTATGACCCGTTCCTTCCAGGTCAGCCTCATGGTGGGGGTAGGCCTGGTCCTGGGGGGGAGTGGGCAGCAGTTGGCAGACTCTACCACTCTGGGGCTCAGCCCACCTTGGCTGAGTCGGTGGGCAAAGCCAAAGACCAGGCCTTGAGAGCCCAGGGTGTCACCAGCATCAGAGTGGCCTGGTCTGGTGACA
This sequence comes from Rhinolophus hipposideros, assembly GCF_964194185.1. Classification (NCBI taxonomy): domain Eukaryota; kingdom Metazoa; phylum Chordata; class Mammalia; order Chiroptera; family Rhinolophidae; genus Rhinolophus; species Rhinolophus hipposideros. The sequence goes on from NC_138057.1 coordinate 83,348,936, forward strand.
AGGCTAGCCTGAGACACACGGCACTGATGGTCCAGGAGAGACCCTTTAATGTCACAGCAGGGATGAATAAAGCTACCCGTCCCCCCCAACCTTCCCTGGACCCCTGCTCCCCCCTGCCCCCGGGAAGACAGAGCCCCAGTTCTGCAGGTCAGCTCCAGACTCACCTGGGAGACCCAGGACCCCACCTGTCCTCCCCCTGCTTCTCTGTTATCCCTCCCCAGGGGGAGCACTGAGGCCAGGTGGGTCTAATGCTGCTGCCAAGTGGCCCCCACCTATAACCCAATAAACGAGGCTGGTGGGGTCCCGGGAAGCACATCTTCTCGACTGGAGGACTTTAAGGCCAAGAGTTCTCAACCAAGACAGCTGGCTTCTGGCTGGAAACCCAGCCTCCGGGCTCTCTAACTGAGTCTGAAACTCCCTAGTTGGCCCCAGACGGCCCCCAGCAGCTGGCCAGGGCTGGCCCAGGAATGCGGTTTGCCCAGGGCTGCGGCCTGGCAGGGCCCCCTCCAGGCCCCACCTGTCCCCCAGCTGGGCCGTGCACACACACACCAGGAACCTCAGGCCAGCTGGCACCACTGCCTGAAGGAAACTGCTCTCTGAGGTTCATGTGATCTTGTGTTATATCGTATATCCCAGGGCTCCCGGTTTCACGCACAGTGGGATGGGCTGTGTGGCTCTGATCCCATTTTACAAAGGAGGGCTGGGGGGTCAGAGAGGGGACCTGCTTGAGCCACAGTCAAGCCTGGCCCAGATGAGACCAGCACCCAGGCCACTGGATACCTCACAGACACACATAGATGACCGACGGGGGGCCAGGGACACAAGGACCCCACCTTAACTCCACCTCCAGAGGATGTAGCACCCTGAGCCCCCAGCCTGAGTCCCCAGTGGGTGGGCAGACTTTCCCCAGAGTCAGACCATCCTCCCCGTGACTGATCAGCACCGCCCAGACCTGGGCAGCCCCCTCACCTGTTGGACAGCAAGAAGGAAGTTGTCCCTCAAACACCTGCCAGGTGCTGTTCTGCCTCTCCCCTTCCCCGCCCAGAGTGTCACTGCCCACCTGGACCTGGGTCTGCAGCTGGGCAGGTGACTGGGCCGGAAGCAGGAGGACTGGCCAGAGCTGCCAGACCAGGCCACTGCGGCTCAGTGGGGGTGAGTTTGGGCCCCTGCCCAGGGCCAGCCCCACTGCTAAGTGCTCCCCCACCCCTGCCACCCAGGCTGTCCCCTCCACTTGCCGTGCAGTCGCCACTTACCTCTGCCCACCCTGCTCTGGAGGCCGCTCAGACTTTGTTTTCCTCCCCTCCCCTCCCCAAAGAGAAGAGTGCCAGGTTCAGGCTAAGGTTCAGGCTAAGGGCAGGTCAGAGTCAGGTGACTAGGAAGGGCTGGAGGCAGAGGGCTGGGCCTGAGCAAAGGCCAGCAGGCAGCCTGCAAGGGGTCGGGGGGCGCTCCAGCCCCAGCACTGGCCAGTTGGGCTGCTTTAGGCAGGCTCTGTCATGTGTGGACTCCTGTGACCGCCACCACGGTCAGAATCGCCCAGCACAGCCCGCTGTACCCCTCTGTGGTCAGGCCCCGCCCTGGCCCCCATACCTTGGCTGGCCTCTGCAGTTTACTCTCCGGGAGAAGGTCCCTGGGATGCGCTGAGCCAGGCTCTCACACTCAGCATGAGGCCCCGAGGCCCAGCAGTCCCTTGTCTGTGTCCGGTCCTGTCCGGTAGCACAGGTGGGCCTCCGCTGTGGAAGACATTTGGGGAGTTTCCACTGTTTGGGCAGAAGAGCTAGCACACTCACGCACAGGTCCCCGCTAGACCTACACTGTCATCAGGAGGCAGACCACTGGCCATTAGGTCAGGTCACTTTTCACGTGACTCGAAACTGCCCCACCATTTTCTAGAACGAGAGGCCCCATTTCTCTGCATCATTCGCAGCACTCCGTTCCTGATTTTCTCCCTCCTGGCAGGTGTACAGTGATGCTTTGTGGTGACTGTCATTTGCACCAATGGCTGCCACTGCTGGATACCGTCCACATCCTAATTTGCATACACACATTCTCTCTGGTGAAGGGTCACATCTTTGCCCACTTTTTAATTGAATGGCTTGATTTCTTCCTGTTGAGAGAATTCTTTATATGTTCTAGATGTAGTCCTTTGTCATGGGTGCAATATTTTCTCCCAGCCAATAGCTTGTCTTTTCACTGTCATAACAGTGTATTTCGCAGAGCAAATTTTAAACTTTTTGATGAAATCCAATTTTTTATCTGTTTATGGATGGTGCTTTTCTTTTTCTTTTTTTTTGAAATTAAAGTTTACAGGGGTGACAATTGTTAGCAAAGTTACGAAGATTTCAGGTGTATAATTCTATAATCCATCATCTATACGTCACATTGTGTGCTCACCACCCTGGGTGGTGCTTTTCATGTCAACACTAAGAACGTTTCACCTAACTAACGCCATTTCTCCTGAAAGTCTTAGTTTCGTGACGTACATTTAGATCTATGGGCCATTTTGAGTTAACATTTGTACAATCATGTCCAAGATATTGATGTTTTGGTCAATGACGGACGGCATATATGACGGTGGTCCCGTAAGAGTGTAACAGAACTGAAAATTCCTACCGTCCAGTGATATTGTAGATGTCGTAACGTCGTAGCGAAACACATTACTCACGTTTTTGTGGTGATGCTGGTGTAAACTGTTCACACACACAAGTCTTTCAAAATGAGTGGCCACGAGCATTTATTTGAGCTAAAAATGAATAGCTATTCAGGCAGCACTGGTTCAGGCAGAAGCATAGATAGTTCCGATGAGGACACACAGGTGAGGGGTGTTGGGTAGGGGGACAATGACATCCACAGGAGGCACTGCCAGTGGTTCAGATGAGAGGGTGACTCCGATTCTAAACAATGTTTTCAATGTTCAGTCCAGTAACCATCGTGTCTGCTTTCCTGTCATCCTTGCCAACAGTTCCTTTGGGGCACGAGGATGCCCAGGCCCCACCCAGAGGTTGTTCTGCCCTGTTTTAACACCCCAAGGCCTGAGGTGTGAGACATGCCAGGTGGGCCCTCTGGGAGGTAGCTCCCACTCCACTTTTTAAAAAATATATATATATATATTTTAAACATATTTAAAAATACATATATATTTTTTAATACATATAATTTTAATTTTATTGGGGAATGTCGGGGAACATTGTGTTTCTCCAGGGCCCATCAGCTCCAAGTCGTTGTCCCTCGGTCTAGTTGTGGAGGGCGCAGCTCAGCTCCAAGTCCAGTCACCGTTTCCGGCTACCCTGCCACCAAGAGCTCGTGCTCTAACCAACTGAGCCATCCGGCCACCCCTCCCACTCTGCTTTAACGTGGCTCCTTCACACTTGCTTTTTGACAAGACAAACCTGAGCCGCCTGTGGTATCAGAGTGCAGCACACATTACAGCAGAGTAATGCACAGGGCGTAGTACTTGAGGACGGTGACAAACGAGCACATTATTTGTTCATGTGTCTACTACACTGCACTTCTGCGCAGTCCTCTCGAGTGGACTATTGCTACTTTAAGAAAAAGATTCGCTGTAAAACAGTAGCTGAGCGGGGCCGGCAGCAGCCACATCTGGTGTTTAATGAAGCTCCCGATTGCATCATGTTCCTTGTGCCTGATCTACTCTCGTGTCGTTGGCTTCACCATGGCCCAGCAGGTTTGCACAATGACGAAATCACCTAACAACACATTTCTCAGGGTGTATCCCCACCGCTAAGCGATACGCGACTGTGTAAGATGCAGGGCTTAGGTCCGGGTTCATTTCCTTTGCATACAGATGACCATTACTTGAAAAAACCATCAACCTGTTTTCCGCATCCATGAGCCTGGTTTTCCTTTCTTCCTTCCGTCCTTCCTTCTTTCCTTCCTTCTCTGTTTTTTTGATTCCGTATATAAGAGATCATACAGTATTTGTCTTAGCATAATGTCCTTAAGCATAATGTTTATCCATGTTGTTGCAGATGGCAAGATTTAATTATTTTTTTTTGGTTGAGTAATACTCCATTGTATATATGTACCACATCTTGGTCCAATCATCATTGATGGACTCTTAGGTTGTTTCCATATCTTGGCTACTGTAAATGCTGCAATAAACAGGATGGATATATCTCTTTGAATTAGTGGGGTGTTTTCTTCAAATAAATACACAGAAGTGGGATTGCTGGATCGTCTGGTAGTTCTACTTTTAATTTTTGAGGAACCTCCATACTGTTTTTTCATAGTGGCTGTGCAAATTTACATTCCCTCCAACAGGGCCCCAGGGGTTCTTTCTCTCCACGTCCTCACCAACACTTACTTCTTGTCTTTTTGATAATAGTCACTTTAACAGGTGTGAGGTGGTATCTCCTGGTTTCAATCTGCATTTCCATGATGATTAATGTCGTTGAGCATTTTTTCATGTACCTGTTGGCCAACTCTGTGTTTGGAAAAAAGTCTATTCAGGCTCCCAAATGTAAACAAAAGTCAGCCAGGTATTCTGTCACCCAAAGGGATTTACTTGGGAAAAAGGATTGCAGTCTTGAATGGGCAGCCAAAGAGATGAATAAATGGAGGAAGTACTGTATAGAGAGGAAGAGGAAATTAATGGGAGGGGCTGTTACAATCCTAGAGCTCTGTTGTAAACATGGAGTTCTTCCTATAAGGTCCTCATGACGACAGAATGTGAAAACTCCTCCTGACTCCCCTGTAGGTTCAAGTATCATGGATTTTGACAGCCTGGGATGGCTGGCCAGCTCAGTCGGTTAGAGCATGGTGCTGATAAATTTTGACAACCTCTTTTGCCCATATTTTAATTGGATTTTTTGTTTTCTTTTGCTATCAAGTTGTATGAATTCTTTATATATTTTGGATATTAGCCCCTTATCAGATATATGATTTGCAAATATCTTCTCCCATCCAGTATATTGCCTTTTCATTTTGTGGATGGTTTCCTTTGTTGTGCAGAAGCTTTTTGGTTTGATGTAGTCCCACTTATTTATTTTTGCTTTTGTTGCTTTTGCTTTGGATGTCAGATTGAAAAAAATCATCACCACGTCTAAAGTCAAGAAGTTTACCGTCTATGATTTCTTCTAGAAGTTTTATGGGTTCAGGTCTTATGTTCAAGTCTTTAATCCATTTTGAGTTAATTTTTTGTGTGTGTGGTATAAGATAATGATCCAGTTTCATTCTTTTGCGTTGTGGTTGTCCAATTTTCCCAACATTTATTAAAGAGATTGTCCTTTCCCCATTGCATATTTTTTTGCTCCTATGTCATATATGTATAATTTATTTCTGGGTTCTCTATTCTGCTCCACTTATCTGTTTTTATGCCAAGACTGTATTGTTTTAATTACTATAGCTTTGTAATATATTTTAAAATAAAAGACTGTGATGCCTGCAGCTTTGTTACTCTTTCTCAAGATTGCTTTGGATACTTGGGGTCTTTTGTGGTTTCATACAAATTTTAGGATTGTTTTATTTCTGTAAAAAAATATACCATTGGAAATTTGATAGGGATTGCATTGAATCTGCAGATTGCTTTGCATAGTATGGGCATTAAACAATATTAATTATTCCAATCCATGAGCACAGAATATCTTTGTGTCTTCTACAATTTTTTTTTTCATTAATGTCTTGTAGTTTTCAATATACAGGTCTTTCACCTCCTTGAATAAATTTATTCCTAGATATTTTATTTTATTTATTTTTTAAATAGGTTTTTTTCATTTTACTTAATCACATTTTTTTTTTTTTAGATTTTTTTGGGAAGGGGACCAGGACTTTATTGGGGAACAGTGTGTACTTCCAGGACTTTTTTCCAAGTCAAGTTGTTGTCCTTTCAGTCTTAGTTGTGGAGGGCGCAGCTCAGCTCCAGGTCCAGTTGCCGTTGCTAGTTGCAGGGGGCGCAGCCCACCATTCCTTGCGGGAGTTGAACTGGCAACCTTGTGGCTGAGAGCCCACTGGCCTATATGTGAATTGAACCAGCAGCCTTTGGAGTTAGGAGCACGGAGCTCCAACCGCCTGAGCCACCGGGCCGGCCCCTAGGTATTTTATTTTTTGATGCAATTATAAATGAGATGGTTTTCTTAATTTCTTTCTGAAACTTCATTATTAATGTAAAGAAATGGAGACTTTTGTGTATAGATTTTGTATGCTGCAACTTTACTGAATTTATTATTTCTAACAGTTTTTTGATGGAGTCTTTAGGGATCTATATATGTGGATATATAGATATAGGTATATAAAATGTCATCTGCAAGTAGTGAGTTTTACTTCTTCCTTTCCAATTTGGAAGACTTTTCTTTTTCTTGCCTAATTGCTCTGGCTAGGATTTCCAATAGTGTATTGAATGAAAGTGGCAAGAGTGAACATCCTTGGCTTGTTCCTGATCTTAGAGGAAAAGCTTTCAGCTCCCCTTGGGAAGCTCTGCACTGACGCCAGCACCTAGTCCACCCTTCAAAGCAATTTTGGAACTCTTTTTCTGGAATGGCCATCAGAGCTGTCATCATATTACCCTTGATGTCCTGAATGTCATCAAAATGTCTTCCTTTCAATATTTTCTTTACCTTCGGGTAAAGAAAGAAATCATTGGGGGCCAGATTAGGTGAGTAGGGAGGGTGTTCCAATACAGTTATTTGTTTAGTGCCTAAAAACTCCCTCGCAGACAGTGCCGTGTGAGCTGGTGCTTTGTCGTGATGCAAGAGCCAAGAATTGTTGGTGAAAAGTTCAGGTCGTCTTTTTCAAGAAGACTTTTCAGCACTTCCAAATAGTGAACTTGGTTAACTGTTTGTCCAGTTGTACAAATTCATAATGAATCATCCCTCTGATATCAAAAAAGTTTACAACATCGTTGCAACAAGTTTGCGAACTTAATTGTCAGACCTCATATGATCTTTTTAATTTACTGTTGAATTCAGTTTGCTAATATTTTGTTGAGGATATTTGCATCTGTGTTCCTCAGGGATGTTGGCCTGTAATTTTTGTGCATGGCTCCTTGTCAGGTTTGGTATCAGGGTAATGGTGGTCTCATGAAATGCGCTGACAAGAGGTCCACCTTGTATTTTTTTGGAAGAATTTGAGAAAGATTGGTATTAATTCTTTGATTTTTGGTAGAAGACACCAGTGAAGCCATCTGGTCCTTGACTTTTGTTTTAGGAGAGGGTTTTTCTTTTTTTTTATTACTGACTCAATCTCCTACTAATCAGTCTGTCCAGATTCTCTATTTCATCATGATTCATTATATTTAAAAGATATTGCCAGATTACTTTCCAAAAAGACTATAGCAATTCACATTACCTTTTCCCCACATGTTCACCAGCATATCCAATATCCTTTAAAACTTTTGCCAAACCAACAGGCAAGAAGTAACACTTCATTTCTTTTGTTCTTTTACTCAATTTCTAATGGAGTTAAGACTCTATGCATTTATTAGCCATTTGATTTCCTCCTCTGTGAATTCTCTTCAGATCTTTGCTTAATTCCCCACATTGGCTTTTGTCTTTTTCTTATCCGTACATAAAAACTCTTCATATGTTAAGGTCCTTAACCTTTCCTCTCTCTTGTGTTGCAAATGTTTCTTCCTCAACTCTCTCTGGCTGCTGCCTCTGTTTATAGATCTGAATTTGGGGTTGGTGGGCAGACTGTCCATGCAGTGACCGGAGGTGGCCTTGGCCCCCTGCCCCCTATGCTGCCCTCACCCAGCCCACCTCTGTGTCTGCCATCACCTTACTGGTTTTGTACTTTCCCCAAAATGGTTTTCCATGTTTGTACTTAGTTTGTTCCTGAGCACCTTCTGGGTTTGACATCTTTTTTTCCATTATGCTTCTCTTCGGTGGTTATGGATATGAGGAATGGAAACTTGTGAATAGGATGCCAAGACCTAGAGCCTCCTCCCGGCAGACCCTCCCAGCCCTTACCCACCTGGACTGACCCGAAGGACTGTGTGGGGCGAACACACTTGCTGAATCAGCCCCAGACCCTAGACTGCAGGATCCCCATGAGAGGCCAGGTGAGGAGCAGGGGCAGATTACGGAACTTGTGGCTGGTCCTGGGGTCAGGATTGCAGGTGACACAGCAAATGTGCCCTCTGAGCACACAGAGTGTGCCAGTGGGTAGGTCACATTGGAGTGTTCTGTCTGCAAGGGCCTGCAGAGGTTTTTGTCCACAAAAATTCTGGTGACATCACACAGAGTCCAGGCCTGAAAAGTGGTGGAGATACGTCCAGTCTTAGGAACTGAGAAGGCGCAGAGGACGATTGAGTCACATGCGACTTTGTGATAGGTGACTTAACAAGTGAAAGTATGCAGAGGCATGTGGTGTTTAATCTGAATCCCTAAATATTTATCTATTCAAGTTTGCATCCAAGTCTCTGCTCCCCCATCTGGGGTGCCCGGAGGACAACTGGAGACACAGGGCTCTGCCCCCCAAACTGGCACACCCACCCCAGGAAGGGCTGCTTGCCCCCAGGTCCCGGGTCACCCTCCAGGCCTCCTGCCACATCCCTAGCCCTTGGTGGCCTTGGACATGCCACCAGCTGTTCCATCCCCGGGCCACTGGGCCAGGAGCTACAGGGCAGCCAGGCCTGGCTGTGCCCAGCAGCAGCTTGGTCACTGGGCGGAGGGGCAGCCATGGGCATATCTGGGAATGACTGAAGCTAAGGGAAGCCAGCTGGTCCTGGGTCACTTCCTGGCACCCCGCTGTGACCACACTGCTGACCACATGCGGAGAATAACCTGAGGGTGTGAGTGGTCGTTGGGGGTAGGAGCGGAGGTGGCAAGGGAAGGCTGTCTCCACTGACCCTGCTGGGCCCTCTCCCAGGATGACATCCCGCTTCCGTGCAGCCTTCTCAGGGAACAGCTCTTGTCCACCCCGCACTTCCAGGCCGTGGTGGCGCCCTGGGCACCCCGACCCGACCTCCTCACGGGCTGTGCCCTTGGCAGGGCGGCCTAGGAGCCCCAGCACCGTCGGCGCAGGCCGCGGTGTGCAGGCGGCCACAGAGCACGGTGCTCGGAACCGCAGCCCCAGGGCGGTAACCGCTGGCGCCGAGAGAGGAGACCCGGGGCCACGGCAGCGGAGGGTCAGGTTTAATGGTCACTCTAAGGGTATCGTACATTGTTCAGAGCCCGGCACACGCCTGCGCCCGCCACTCAGCTGAGGGCACAGCCAGGCGCCCTCGGACCCAGGCTCTGCAAAGGGGGGCCTGCCCCCGAGCCCCAACTATGTACAGGAGAAGCGCCCCAGGGCCGGGCCGGGGACGAGGGCAGGCGCCCGGGAGCCCGCGCGGCCCGGGGAGGCCCCGCCGTGGGGCGCGGCCGCACAGGCTGAGCGGCGCCGCGGCGAGAGCGGCGGGGACAGGCCCGCCCGGCGCCACAGGGTCGCGCCCTCCCGCGGCCGAGGCCGAGCTCGCGACACGCGGGGCGAGGAGCGCGCGCCGACCGGGGGCTGGGCCACGGCCGCCCGCCCGGTGCTGGTGATGGATTCGGCGGCCGGGCGGGGCCCCTGCGCGAACCAGGGCCGAGCGCTGCGCGCGCGGACAAGAGGCCGGAGGAAAGTGCACTTATGTCTGCGCCCGCGGGGGCCGAGGCCGACGCCCGACCGGCGACCCTGAGCGCGAGGCCTCCCGGAAGCGGCCCGACCACAGGCCTCCCGCGGGCGGCCCGGCCCGGCGGCGCCGGAGGCCGTGGCGCGCGGTGGCCCTGCCCTCACAGGACGTCCTCGAAGCCCAGCAGCTTCGAGTGCTGGCGGCTCTTCCACAGGCGGTACAGGCGGAAGTCGAAGTAGGTCTCAATCATCTGCTTCCCTGGGGAGGAGGGGCGGGGCTCAGGGCGGGGCCAAGACGAGCGGGGCGGGGTCAGGGGTGGGGCTAGCTGGGTAGGGCGGGGCCGGGGCGGGCCGGGGCCCAGCCCAGGGCTGCAGGGGGTGGGGCCGCAGGCACAGGTGGAGTCGGATTCAGGCTCAGTGACAGGTGACAAGTCAATCTGCTGCCTCCTGGACCTCACCCGGAGAACTGGGAACCAGTCTGACAAACTCACCTTGGGCCGAAAGCTCCAGAGGCGACTCAAAGGTGACCCTGTAAGGGGTCATGAGGGTCCTGAGGTTCTGAAACAGCTGAAAGGAAGGGCCGGGCCAAGAGTTACGAGGAAGAGAGGGGGTTGGGGGTTATCAGGGGTGGGGGCAGGGGCAGGACTGTCCCGACAGCTGTCTGGGCTCAGTACAGGGGCTTCTCTGGAAGATCAAAGGAAAAAGACAAGGGAATCTGAGGAGAAATGGGGGGTTCTGTCAACTCTTCATGAATCTGGGGTCTGCAGAAGCCTGGGGTGGGGTTCGGCGGTCACTGTACCTTCTCCCCGTTGGGGTTCCCTAGAATGTAGCAGCCCATGATGTGGATGACATTTGGCTCTGGGTTCACTTTGCTCATCAAACGGCTCAACCGCTTCCAGAAGCTGTTGGGGGAGGGGCGAGTCACAGGTGGCCTCCAACCCAGGCCACCAGGTGTGAGGAGGGGTGGGCCAGGGCCTAGGGCCCAGCTCCAGAAACGGGTGGGCAGCACATGCTGCCTCCAGCCCCACGGCCAACCCTGTCCGCTCACTGGATCATGTCCTCTTCCTTCTCCACTTTGGCAAAGGTGGCCACCTTGTTCTTGAGCAGGTACAAGTGTCCTGGGCCGCCCTGTTAGAGAACGTGGAGGGCTGGGCGGGCTGCACACCGGTGTCCAGCCCCTGCTGCCCTGTAGTGCGCACGCGCTCGCCCACACAGGCGGTTCCTCCGCCCGCCCCTCCCCAGGCGCGAAGGCGCTGAGCCCTACCTGGCAGAATATCAGCATCTTCCAGATCTTGGCACCCTTGTGATAAATGTTCAGCTTCTTCTCTATCTCCTCTGGGGGGGCAGGGGTGTGAGCGCTGCCCTCCAGCCTGTGTGCGCACCCCCAGCCCTACCCCGGAAGATGGTGGGAATGGAGGGCACATACCTAGGATGTCCTCGAAGGTCGCGTGCTCATGGTCCTGGGACAGACACGGGCCACACCTGAATCAGAGCCCCTCTCAGGCAGCACCCCCACCCGGCACTGGGGGACACGGAGGGGGCTGGGCGGGCACTCACGTAGAGGATGGGGATGATGGAGGGGTCGTCCCTGCGGATGATGGTGGGGATGTACTCAGCTTTGGGCACCTTTGAGGAGATGAGCTGCGGACAACATCAGGAGCTGCTCAGGGTCAGCCAGGCCACCTCAGAGCCGAGGGGCAGTGGAAGCCCCTGTCAGGTCAACCCCCCCCCCCCCCCCCCCGCTGAGCAGCCCACAATAGAGGCCGGTGAGGCAGCCCACAGTGGCTGTCTCATTCCCAGGCAGCGGACAACTGGGCTCCTGGAGGAAAAAGGACGCCCCTCCCCATGACTGGCTGGAGAAGCACTGGAGTGGCCAGGTCTCACCATGACCTTGGGCGGCACGAATCCCTCAGTGTCACAAGCCACAGCCTCCAGGCCCTTCTCGGTCTCCCAGTCCAGGTCCTCGAAAGCCTCGCCCAAGGTGCAGTGCGAGCTCTGCAGGTCACTACCTGAGGGGCAGGGTGGGTAACCAGGGCTGCAGACCATCAGCTGCACCTCCAGTCCGGGGCACCGCCCCCAGAGATGGGTGGTGGACAGAGCTGGCAAGCCGCGTCCTAGAGGCCAGCGAGGACACCCGGGGGTGGGGGGTGAGGGAGTGCAGCCAGATCACCACCAGCCCTGCAAGACTGGCTCCTGCCACCAGCCAGGAGCTGCCTGACTGGGAAAGCGGACCCCAGTGTAAGGCCGGGTGGGAGCCAGGGTGCACATGTCAGCCCCAGCCAGGTGTGCCTGATGCCCCGGACCAAGGAAGAGCTGAGCATTGCAGCCCCGTGCCCCTCAGGTCTCCTGGACAGGGGGCAACACTCAGGCCACCGCAGCGAGCAGAGCTCTACAGGTGCCGATGCCCAGCACCACCGCAGCGGTTTGGTAGTTAACCCTGCCCACAAGGTCTGAGGTGCCAGGGCGCTCTAGTTTACCGAGGCCGGTAGGCTAAGGCTCAGAGAGCAGAAGCGCGGAAGCTTCGCTGGCCTGGCAGGGGGCCCGCCCTGCGGAGCGCGAGGCCTGGGGCCCTAGGGGAGCCTCTAGGAAAGGTAGACTGGCCTTCGCAGGGCACCTACTGTCTCGGGAGTCGTGGGAAGTGTCGGCTTTCGTGGGGGTGGGGTCGCTCCAGGACCGGCTGAAGCTCCGCTCGCGCCGCTCTGCGAACGCTGCAGTGAGTGAAAAACCCGCATGAGCGAGAAGGGGCGGGGCCCAGCCTGGAGGCGGAGCCTGAGAGGGGCGAGGCCTGCGTGAAGGTGGAGCTTAGGAGGGGCAGGACCAAGTGGAGGTGGGGCCTGGATGTGGGCGGGGCCGGGGACTAGAAGCAGACTACACCAATGGTAGGATTTGGGAATGCTAAATAGAGGCAGTCGGGGAGTTTCGGGCTGGGGCAATTAGAGGACGCCAATGCGGGATGGTGGGCTGGGAGTGGTGGGGTTTGGGGAGGCTACGGCTGGAGTGTGGGGTAGGGCTAGGGATGTGGCCAGGGCGGGGCTAGGTCTAGGGGTGCTTGGGCAGGACTAGGGGCGGAGCCAGTGGGGACAGGAGGCGTGGGCCGAGTGGCGTTGTCAAGGGCAGGGCTGGGCGGCAGGGCTGGACCTGGGGCCGGGGTGCTGGGGTGAGGCTGGGCGTCAGGGCGGGGCTGAGGTCCTTCTGTGCCTTGCGAAGGGGCTAGGGGCAGAAGTTGCCAGCGGGGCTGGAGCCGGGGCCGGGGCGGGGCCTTCGGGATCTTCCCCTGCGCAGCGAGCAGCCACGAAGCCCTGCCGGCCAAAAGCAGCCCACCGCTCTGCCCGTCCAACCCGCCCCCTTACTCTGGGCCTTCACCCGCCGGCTGCCGACCATGCGCAGGTGTTTGCGGAAGTTCCTGGGGAAGGAAGCACGGGGGCTGGTGAGGGCTGCAAGAGGGGGTGGACGGCGGCCCGTCCCCCACGCCCCCCACCCAGCCACTGCCCCTGACATAGTCCGGGGCTCTGCCCTTTCCCCTTTCAGTGAGGTATGCCCTCCCAGTGCCCCTAAACTCCCCCATTTGCCCACCTCCCACCCAGAGGCAAATTCCATCCAGTCCCTCTCCTACTGAGACCCATCCAGGGCTCGCCTTTGCTGCCAGGACAAAGGCACAACAATCAAGCCTCTCTTGCTGCTCCACCTTCCCTCCCAGAACCGCTCCTGTGGTGTCCCTGTACCTTCAGGCACCGCACCTCCATTGCACACCCTTCCATTCTCTCCTTGGGTCCAGGTTCACTCTGAACCCCACCAGCCTCCCTCCCCAAGTGGTCAAGGTCTCCTGCATCCTGCGCTCAGCTGGGCAGTGCAACCATCTGCACCCCGCCCAGGGAGGTTTGGGGCCTTCAAGATGCTCCCTCCCTGCTATGTCTCCGGGCCACCTCAGAGGCTGGTCTTCTTTGCCCCCAAACTTTGTGCCCTGACAAGGCCCAATGTCCAAGATGGACACATAAGCTTCCTGGATACATCTGTGAGGTGGTGATGGGGAAGGGTAGGCCTTGTCACTGACCCCACAGCCTGGGCTTCAAGGGTCAGAGAGAGATACAGGTGGGCCAGCTGGCTGCACTTCAACTGTCAATGTGCCCCCAAAACACAGGCCTGGGGGGTCCAGGCCACATGACCTCTCCTGCCTGCTGCGTCCCCAGAGCAGGGCCAGGCCAGTGGTCGCCACCGCCCTTACCCCATCTGGTCTGCGGGGGCCAGGCAGGCCCCGGCCAGACCAGCACAGACAAGAGACGGACCGTGGTGGCGAGTGGCTGGCAGGCCCTACCTCTGGATTACAGACGCGGAATCATTCTCCCGTTTCCGTCGCTTCCTCTCCGCGTAGCCCCTGAACACCCTGGGAAACCGCAGGGAGTCAGCACTGCCCTCGGCCACAGGAAGAGGGACAGAGACAGGGGACAGAGGTGCAAGCACAGGGACCACTGGGGCATCCAGGGCACCAGGCCAGGCAGAGGGGTCCTGGCCTGCCTTGCCCGGCTCCCTGCAGGCCCACTGTGACCTCGGTGCCTGCTGGGAAACAGCACCCCCTCAGTCAAGGCCCAGGTCCCTGGCCTGCCCAAACCTATTTGGGGGTGGGAGGGTCCCCCAGGGACAACCACGTGCCCTTGGCTGGAGGTCCCACAGGGTACTTACGAGATGCTGGAGTCATGGCCGGAAGGGGCAGCATGAGAGAGAAGACACAGTGAGCCTCAAACCCTCAGCCCCCAGCACCCTGTGGTTAGTGCCCTCTTTGTCCCTGACTCAGGCTTCCTCACCAGTACCCCAGGCACCAGCAAGGTGCTGGCTACACTGGATAGGGCGGCAGACACTGCAGTCATCGCAGTCCATGCCACCAGGTGCTATCTGACTGCCCTGCCAGCCCTGGGACCAGCAGCAGAGACGGTGGCCTCCAGGCAGCCCTAGGGCAGTGGTGGACCCCCCCAGGGTAGCATGTGAGGGGGGAGCCTCTTCGATGTGGGGGACACTGCAGCAAAGGATGCCTTCCTGGAAGGAACCCCACGTGTGTGTCACAGGTGAAGGGCAGACCCCCAGGGCCCCTAAGTTGTGGTCACTCGTGGTATACATGGAACACAAGTAGCCTGCTGTCTGGGGCGTGTGTGATGGCAGGGCTGGGGGACACAGGCCCAGAAGGACCACCCCCACTGGTGATTATCACCTGCAGCCCAGGCTGGTTCCGTGGACAGGACAGAGAAACCGTGAGTGATGGCGAAGGGCTGAGAGGGTGGGGGCAGGGCAGTGGGGCCAGAAAAGCCACCAGTCCTGCCTCCTTTCAGACTGACACCACTTCTGGGCAGGTGCGGCTGCTCAGAAATGGCCACCTGGGTGGGCACAGAGGCAGGAGAGGGTGTGGCCGGGGCCCTGCAGGGGGGCACACGACTCACGCTTGCATAGTTGTGGTTGCTGCCTGGAAGCTGAAGAGGTTTTCCTTGGGGAACCATGTGCGGATGGGGGTGTCATCTGGAAGAGACGAGGAGCAGTGACAAGGGTGGCTTGGGGGTTGCTGAAGCTTTTACCCCCAGCTGGTGGTGGAGGGTTGCTTCTGCTGCAGCCAGTAAAGGACCTGAGGCAGCGTGTGCCCACTCAGCTGCCTGGCCAGACGCTCAGCCGCTGTGGGACGCTTTGACTGTGCTTGCTTAGCTCTCCCTTTGGTTCCCAGTCGAGGAGCGTTCCTTTGAAAGCACAGCCTGTCCCCAGGGAAAGGATTCACTTTGTCTCTCTTTGGGCAGAAGGGGTAGGGCAGCGACAATGGCTGCAACCCCTCCTGGGGATTCAGGGGCCTTCTCTGCAGCCAGACCCCCTCTGCCAGACCCTTCCAGGAGGGTGAGGTTGGAGACCCTTGTGCTGAGAGCTATCCCTTCCCAGGGAGAGGGAGATGGAGTTGGCTGGACCTGCTCAGCAGGAGCCTGCCCCGACCCCTCGCCCATGTCCGTCAATGGAGCATGAGGTCATGATGAGCTGCCTGCACCCCAGGTATGCCCAGTGCCCAGGCAGGTGGTGGACTTGGGAGCCAGGAGGTGTCCTGGGAGGACATGGCTGCTCAGCTAGTTAGAAGGCTGCTCTTTGAGAGGTGACCTCAGAGCCAGGAGGCATGGGGCTGCTTGAGTGTCCCAGGGAGCCCTCTTCTAGACACAGCAGGTCTCTGGGGCTCCCCAGCCACCCACACAGCTCGACAATCCTGGGGAGTGGCTCGCTGGTTGGCCAGGCCCCAAACAGCTGTGTGCCTCATGGGGTAGGTGGGAGCCCTGCTTGGTGGGCCCTGGGGCAGGTACTGCTCCCCAGAACTCCAGAGAGGCAGTCCGCTCTCCCAGTCAAGCTACACTTCCTGCCTGCTTAACCCTCAAGAGCCTCTTGGGCTCCCACCTCTGGGAAGCACTCTTAGATTGACTTGGTGCTGGCAGGGCCAAAGCCAACCGTGGGGCATGGGGCATGGCGGCAAGATTCTACCTGCATGCGGTGCCCTGGGCACCCTCCAGCTTTCCGAGCCTCACCATGGCTGCTGCTGGAAGACCCCGGCAGCAGCACTCCACCCAGCCTGCCTGGTTAGGCAGCCCCCTCACCAGACAAGCCCCCTCACCAGACACACGGTCCACACTGTACATCCTTTCCAGCTTCTTGTGTCGGCCAGTGGTCTCGGGCAGAGGGGGCTGGTCCAGCCTGAAGACCCGGGGGGAGGGGCCGGGGGCCAGCTGGGCACAGCCCGGACACTCCTTGGAGCCCTGGCGGCTCCCCACCCAGCTCTGGCAGGGCCTGCTGACATCCTCATGGCTGCCATCCGGGCTGGCACGCAGGGGCTGGCTGTGGTGGTGGGGGTGCCGCTCTGGCTGCCGCCGCCCCTTCACCACGGCCAGCTCGATGACCTCGGCCTCTGGGCTGGACAGCAGGGCTGGCTCCCCAGAGATGGTGTACACACGGGGCTGAGGGCCCTCTCCAGCTGGCTTCCCAATAACAGCCTCCTCTGAGAGGCTGCCATCGTAGCGGCCGTTGGAGACGAGGGACAGGCGGCGCTTGTTCTGGGGGGCTGTCTGCATCTCAGGGGACCCGTCGTGGCCAGAATAAGCATCAGCCAGCAGGTGGTCTGGGGAAGAGGTACCAGGTGAGGCTGCAGCCGCAGGCCCTGCCTTCCCAGTCCAGGGTGCTCTGAGGGGCAGAACCCCAGCCCCAATGATGAAACCCTGGTCCCCAATGTCTTCAGAAGAGGTGCTCCTCCTAGAGGCTCCCACCTCCCTCCTCTCTGGGCCCCAAGCCCTTGGTGTGTGCGTGGGGGCAACAGGATGTGCTTGCTACCTGTGGGTAATGGGGGGCAGGAATGAGCGGCCACCTCCTAGCCTGCCACCGCACTCGTGCCCAGTGCCAACTTCTCCCCTCCCCCCTACCAGCTGGCCCCCAGAGACAGTGGTGCCAACCCTGGGGGTGCCAGGAGGCCTGTTGCCATGCCAACGGCCCAGGCGGGTGGGTGCCATGGTGATGGGTGACTCGGAGCTCCTCCTGGGGCTGTGGGCCAGGGAGGGCAGGGGCCATGAGGCAGCCAGCCCAGCGTGGCAGCTGCCCGCTACCTCACAGCCCCCAAGGCCTACAGGCTGGGCCTGGCCTGGAACAGAGGACGGTAGGGTTAGGGTGGAGGGCTGCAGATGGGCCCCATCCTAGCACTGCCTCACGTGCCCCTACCTGCACCGTTCCGGTTCTCAGGGTGATTCTGGGACAGGTACTCGCCGAAAGCTCGGGCTGCTCTGAAGGGTGGACAGCGGGGCTGTCAGTGCACATAGGTCCACCACGGCCTCTCCCAAAGCAGGGCCCTGGGGTCCCCACCCTGACCCAGGCCCTAGGCACCAGCGAGGGAGGGGGGGGTCAGCCAGGGCAGGCAGTCGCATCCCACCCAGAGAACGCGTCCCACCCAGAGAACGCAGGGCTGGCAGGGGGCTGTCCCGGGACACTTGGGTCCCAGTGGCCCACGGCCAGACCTGCAGCTTTCGGTCCAGCCCGTCACCTGTGTGTGTATGGGACTTCGGGCAACTGGCCCCCGCAGGCTCAGGGAGGGGAGCCACAGGGAGGCGCGCGTGGGAGCGGGGAGGGAGACGGCGCAGGGCGCCGGGACCACCGCACTCACCTCACTTTGGCGGCCACGGAGGACATGGCCTCGCTCCTCAGCGCCCTCCTTCGGGAGGCCGCAGCGCCCATGGTCGAGGCGGCGGCGCATCCCCCGGCCTCAGAGCGCACCCCGCGCCCGCCGCCTCCGCTGAAGAAGCCGCACCGCGCCCGGGCTCGGGCTCGGGCTCGGGCTCGGGCCCAGGACACGCATGGCCACGCCGGGCCCTCCGCGTCCCGCTGCACCGGGAGCCGCGGCCTTGGACCGGGGGCGACGCTCCGCCCACCGCAGCGTCAGGGGGCGGGGCTGTCTGCCGTGACATCAGGCTAGGGGCGGGGCTCGGCCGCCCACCGTGACGTCATTACCTGGTGTGGCGGCTCCGCCCACAGTGACATCAGGGCCAGAGCAGGGAAACTGAGGTTAGCAAACACCTGTCTGCAAGGTTGGGGTCTCCTTGTCCCTCGCAGACCCACATCCCCTGTGCTGAGATTTGCAGGGATTGTGGGTCCCAAAGTCACAGAGCCAGCAGTTCTCCCTTTTATACAAAAGGATTCCCCAGGCGCTAATTAATGATCTGAAATAAAGTGTGGGCGTCCCACATCTTAGGAGCGTCTTGCGTGTACCGAGAGGGAACACGTGAGAGATCCAGAGAGGCTCATCCTTGGTTTGGGGGACCCCAGCTCCATCCCAGACCCTGGGTACCCTCCCTGACTGGCCTGGAGTTGTTGCTCAGGGGTCTCAATCCCAGATAGGGTTGCCTGGGACCCTGGGGTACCACATGGCGACCTCCCAGGAAGGCAGGAAATACCACACCCACCCAGCCTCAGGGATGTGGCTCCTACAGAGGCCAGTGAGGGGGTGCCTGCTCCTCCGCTCCAGTCAGGAACTTCTTGGGGTGGCTTTTGGCCAGGGGGACCTTGGTGCAAGGACGACGAGTCCCACACAATCAGATCTACTTTATTGGCACACTAAACGGA
This sequence comes from Rhinolophus hipposideros, assembly GCF_964194185.1. NCBI lineage: Eukaryota > Metazoa > Chordata > Mammalia > Chiroptera > Rhinolophidae > Rhinolophus > Rhinolophus hipposideros. The sequence goes on from NC_138057.1 coordinate 83,367,584, forward strand.
AGCACTGGGGCTCCAACATGTCAGGCCTTGGGGGCGTGCAGGGCGGGCACATCCGAGGGCCATGTGTGTGTACAAGGGCTGCCAGGACCGAGTGCCCCACCAAGAGCTGCCAGGGCAGAGGCCGGAGACACTCCAGCCAAGTCTCCTGCCCCAGGGGCCGCAGCCTTGAGGACAGGTGCACAGGACGTGCTGGCTTCAGGGAGCACCAGAGCAGCGACCTCTGCCCATCTTGGTCAGAGAGCTGGGGGGCCAGGGGCCAGGGCCGGTTCCGGGGAAGCCAGACTGGGGTGCCTGCGGTGGAGCGAGGGCTCATCCTCCTGGGAACCAATGGTACAGACATGGTGAGGACAAGCCAGAGAGTGGACCCTGGGATGCAGGGGGCAGCAGGGCCAGTCCAGGCAGCTCACCGAGTCAGAGCCCAAGCCTGCCGGGGCGCTCTGGAAGTCGGCATAGGCGTCTTGGGGGCCATCTGGCAGCCCCTCCTCGCATTCGCTCAGGTAGTCAGACTCATCTGGAAAGGGGAGGGCCATGTTAGTCCCTTCCCACCGGCAGCGGGTCCCCACAGCACAGCCAGCCAGGCCCAGGGCGGCTTGTTGAGCGTGTGAAAGGTCAGGAGGGAACATTTCCACCACCACCCTCAGCTGTATGGGCGCACGTCCCAAGCGGTTAACTCACCATCCACCACGGCCACCTGGGGAGGCTCTATGCGTGACACAATCTCGGCGAGGTCCGTGAAGGAGGCGTTGGGGCAGGTGAGGACCTGGAGGGCCAAGGCGCAGGGAACATCTGGCCAAGGTCACCACTGTCCATGACCCCTGGCCACAGCCCCTGGCTACCCTAGCTTGCTGAGGATCCCCAGCTCGGGGTAGGGGTGGGGCATGGACGATAGGCAGTGTCCTGAGCAGACCCCCACCCAGACCACCATCCTCTCCCACAAGGGCAGGAGGCTGGAGGGGCAAAGGCTAGGGGACAGCGCCCAGGGCCACTGCCATGACTGTCCCCAGCCCGCGGGGGGCGCTGCAGCAGAGCAGTTGAGGGGGTGTTCCGAGAAGCGGCAGGCTGCGGGGAGCCCTGTACCTATCACCGTGGGGGAACAGGTCACAGGAGCAGGAAGGGGAGGAGCAGGAAGGGAAGGGGGGCTGCCAGCCACCGGACACTCACGTCGCCCGCCTTCATCTTGCTCGTCCCCTGGCGGTCCTGCAGCATCTTCTCCAGCACACCACTTCGACCCCAGATGTCAAACACTGTCCGTCCGTGCTGGTACCCCACTTCCTGCACACACAGTGGGGACCCCGGGACTGGGTGCCAGGCCCCACCTCCTGCGCAAACCCCGGGACGCTGCGGGGCCCACTTGGGGGGCTCCCGGGAGTGGGCGCAGGGAGGCCCCGCGCACTCACGCAGATCTCGGCGAACTTCCCGAAGTCCAGGGTGCCGTAGCTGTCGATGGGCGGGCGCAGGTACTCGCAGTAGTCGCTGCTCCGCACGGACTCCAGCTGCCGCACGCAGCACACGTACGCCAGGCGCGTCTGGATCTCCGCCATGTTCAACACCTGCCACAGCCCCAGCGGTCATAGGCCGCCGCCCCCACCCCCACCGGGCACGCAGCTCTGCGAGGCCTGTCCTTTCGCCAGAGCCAGCCTCGGGAAGGCAGGGGTGGTGCTGGACCCAGAGCCTGGAACACACCGCCTGCCACCTGGTCACCTGCCCACAGACGGCGCCAGGGCAGCGCCCTACGGCCCACCTTGACTTTCGTGGCCAGAGGGTTCCAGCGTTTCCAGAGCAGCCACCACCCTGACAGTGCGTCGCCATAATTGGTGAGGTCCGTCTCGTCCCGGCTGCCCACATCAATGGCGATCACCACCTTGGCCCCCATCGACCTGGCCACATCCGCTGGGGAGGAGGCAGCCCTGGTCACCACCGCCGACAGGTAGACAGAGCCCCAGGTAGGGTGGGGCCGAGCCTGCCAGACAGGTGCACAGAACTGTCCAACAGGTGACAGGAGTGCACAGGGAGGGGCCTCCCCCACAGCAAACCCAACGCCTGCGGCTGTCAGCTCCGACTGTGGCCCAGATGGAACCTCTGCACCTGGCCCTTGTTCTGAGTGCTGCTGAGCTGACAAACAGCCATATGCTGGGACTCACAGTGCCCGAGCGTGTGCGTACTTTGTGCAGCTGTCCTTTCCCTTGGCACACTCCTGAAAACGTGTGCCCACACCCAGCCCTTAGGAGCGGAGGCACGGTACCTGGGAGGTTGTTGATGTATCCCCCGTCCATCAGCAGGTGCCCATCTTTGGGGTCGCACAGGGGAGGCATGTAGCCGGACAGGGACATGCTGGCACGCACGTACCTCCACAGGGAGCCTGCGAGAGGTAGGAGTGGGGGAGTCACCAGACAAGCCAAGGACCTGAAAGGAGCCCTTCCTGCCCAGTGTTCCTGCCTCGGACCCTGGGCTCCTGAAGCCTGCACGTCCCACCTCTGGTGAGGGCATGGGCCTGACACACCAGGACATCGTCCTCCCCAGGAAGGGACCCAAGGCCCAAAGGAGGCCAGGCTGGCGCTGGGGTTTCTCCACATTCCCCATGCCAGCTCCAATTGGTGTGTGCCAAAGCCCTCTGCCAGCCCCGCCTTTGTCCCAGCACGAGAATATGCTGCCAGCCAGCCACCCACAGACAGCTTTCTCTGCGTCATCTCATCACTGCCCGTTCTAAGCAACAGACGTCCATAACCTGTGCGTGCACTTTGTTCTACTCTCCCCCTCAGCCCACACTGTCATCTCCACCTGTGTCTTGTTCGGCCTTTCAGTGGGGCGGGCCTCCAGGCTCCTAGCAATTCCCCTACACCCTTCGGCAGGGTCTTCTCTGTGTTCAGATTTCCCCATGTCTCCACTTCCCTTGGATGGTCCTGGGACACCCCCCACCCCCTCATGGACCCACCAGGCTCTCCTCTGCTCCTGCCTGGAACTCGTCCTTCAAGGCACCTCCTCTGGGCTGCTCCACCCTGAGTGGGGGCCACGGAGAGGGAAGCCCCACACCCCGTGGAGTCGCTCACCATCTGTGTGGACCCGCATGGCGGAGGCCGAGATGTCCGTGGTGATGGTGAAGTAGGGGATCCACAGGTCCTGGTGGGGGGATGGGGCTCAGAGGACATGCTCCCTGGCTGCCAGCACCCACCCTTTGGGCCAGGGGTGCTGAATATGCAGATACAGGCCTGGCTGGGGCTCCCCAGGGCAGCACCTCAATCTGCCGGTCCTTGAAGACACTGTACACGCTGCTGTTGAAGCCCGCCCCCGAGAACATGGAGGTGATGGGGTAGGTCAGGTCCAGCACAGCCCTCAGCATGGACGTCATGTCCTGAGTGGGGGCACAGTGAGGCCCCTGTGAGCAGAAGCAGGGCACACGCCCCCAAGTGGTGGCACGGGCAGCAGGGGACCCCCCCACCCCAGGGGCCCAGCAGGAATTCGAGTCCAGAGAAGGGAGCAGAGACACGGGCACACGTGTGTCCTTCCTGCAAACAGGACACAGGTGCCCAGAAGCATCTTTGGGGACAGTGAGTGCTGTGGCCTGAGGGGCGTGCCTACAGGTCCCATGAGGATGCCCACTGACCCTTGGGAAGCCTGGGAGCCCGGCCCTTGCCACCTGCTCCGTGAGAATGCCAGGCATGGCTGGGATGAGGTGCAGAGAGGCCCACAGTGCCCCCGGCTTGGCCCTGAGGACCACCGGGAGGGGAGGCCCTCACTCGCCGCATGGCAGACGCTCCATCCAGGTCCTGGGAAGCAGCGGGCCTGCAGGTCACTCACTGCCTGATCCCATGCTATCTGCTAGTCCCCAGGCTGCCCTTCAGCGAGGATGGGGCCCATCAGAGCCGCGAGGCGGCAGCAGCACTGGCCTCATCCCAACAATGCCAGGTTAAGGTTGCCCGGCTCCTTAGGGCTCAGGGGTAGACAGCAAGGGTCCTCTCTGCCTATGGACATGGCGTGGCCCCAGGCAGGGTGAGTCACTCGCCCCCAAGCCTCACTCAATGATAACGTGAAGACCTGGTCTTGGGATGAGCAGAGGGGACACATGCTCCTGGAGGACAGGGACCCAGGACAGTGTGAGACATCCCCAGGGTCCTCTGCGGTCAGCACGGCCCTCACTTGCAGACAGGCAGAGCTGGAAGACAGCCTGGGGAGGGGAGAAGGGCCCTGCCCAGCACCACAGGGGCCAACAGAGCCACACCTGGCAGCCACCATGGCCACGCCATCCCCTCAGCACGGCAGGGGACACAGGCCTGAGAAGGCACCAGAAGCTCCCCGGCCGTTCCCACACCTGCACCAGACCGGCAGGGGCAGGGAAGGGACCCTCACTGAGGCTGAAACCCATTGTCGCCTGTGGCCGCTGTTCACGGAGCCAGTCTTTACTGATGGTGAGGCTGAGCCCCTGACCCCTCCGTGGAGCGGCTCACTGAGGGCAGCAGGGTGGCTCGTTTCAGGGAAAGGCGACTCTGGAACTGTCCCCAGAGCTTCTGCTGCAGAGGACCACCGACTTCCTTCTCTTTTTAAAAGGAGAACGGCAAACACTTTTGACCTGACTGTTCTATGAAAACAAGCAGAGCCCTGAGGGAAGGTGAGCGGCCCTCCCCCACACAGTCCTGAGGTCCCATATTTGTCCGCCGGCGTTCACGCATCACAGCGCCGCGCGGGTGTTAACCGTTTTATTTTCTGTATTCCTGATGCTCTGGCTTTTGGGTCCTACACACCCGGGGAGACACTGCGACCCGGACTAACCAAGTCTTAGAGGCCGGTTGCGTGCTCTGGGCATGTCTTCCACGCAAACCAACCCACGCAGAGCCCTGCCCCCCTTTATCAAACTCGCACCAACTCACCCAGGGCCCGGGACCCACCAGACAGACTGGGCACAGCCCCCATGCCCCAAGCCCAGCCCACTGGAATTATTTCAAGGAGTGGACCTCAAACTGTTTACCCCGCCTTTCTTGCAGAAAGCCCAGTAAGGGCGTGGGGCTCCCCTCGCCCCTCTCTGCCTTCTGACGGGGCTGGTGCTGCTGTGGCCCATGGTATGGGCTGAGTCTCTTATTTCCAGGGGAACTGTGTGGGTAACATTAAACCTTTCTTTCAAGGGCTCTGATCTCTCCGTGTTGTCCTCAGTCACCAACCAGACCCAACCCCCAACACTGCTGTGGCCACACCCTTTGTGCTCCCCCTCAACCCCACAAGCCATGGTCCCTAAGTGGCCCCCACCTGCACAGGCCCACATGGACTGGCCCTGTGCTCCAGAGAGGGGGAGCCCTGTACCTCAGCCCACTGCTTGGCCCGGATGCGAATCTGGCTGTAGTTCCGCTCCTCAGAATACAGGGCGCCCATGAAGGCCCCGATGGACGTCCCTCCGATCATGTCCACGGGAATGCCGCACTCCATCAGGGCCCGGATGACGCCGACCTGGGCACAGCCTCTGCGCCAACCAGGAGCACAAAGTGGGCAGTCGTGCTGCCTGGGGACCAGTGCCCATGGCACCCCGTCCTGCCCACTCTTCATGCTCGACTCTTGCCTAAGGCACAGAAAATGGGGCAAAGACTCCAACGGGGAGAAGGACTTGGGACAGTATTTAGAGGCTTTCTGTTGTCCTGAGGCTGTCCTTGGCTGACGCAAGCCAGCATTCAGCCCCTTCTGCCCACCAGTGTCTGAGAGGCTGCGCAGCTAAACAGGCCTTGGATGGACTCAGAAGGGGTGGACCCCTGGAGGGGGCTGTGGTCAACACCAAGGGCCAGGGTGAGTGGGACACAGACCAGCCCCTACAGGGACGGGAAAGCCAGAGTCTGACGGAGGCGGTCACTCTGAGACTCAGATGACTGTTACCATTTCTCCTGTGATGTTTACCACTCCAGCAGAAATGAGCAGTCATGTGAGAAGACCACGTGACCACAGCCAGGAGAGAAAACAGACAATGGATGTGGACCCAGAGGAACAGACAACAGGTATTTTGACAGGCTATGAAATGAATGTGCTTAGAAAGTCAAGGAGCCAAAAGGTGGAAGCAAACTGGGTGTCCCTCGACACATGAACGAATAAAAAAGTGCCACATGTACACACAAGGGAATGTCACTCAGCCCTGAAAAGGAAGGAGGTCCTGACACCCGCTACCACGGGGACGGACCCTGAGGACACTGTGCTCAGTGAAACGAGCCCGTCCCAGAAGGACAAACCCTGCAGGACCCCTCAGAGGAGGTCCCCAGAGGAATCAGATTCAGAGACAGGAAGTAGATGGGGGGCCGGGGCCGGGGCGGGGAGGGGAGTGAGTGTGTAAAGGGGACAGAGTGTCAGTTCTAGAAGACGGAAAAGTCCTGGAGATGCTGTGGTGGTGGCCGCACAACGTGTGACTGCGCCCAATGCCACTGAGCTGGCACTGAAATGTGGTTAAGATGATAAATGTTATGCTATGCATATCAACCACAAATAAAAAATTTATAACTTTGGCATAGAATTGGAAACTATAAAGCAGAACTGAATGGAAACTTTAGAAGCAAAAAATGAAGAACTTAATAAATGGGTTTAATAGCAGATTAGACACAGCTGAAGAGAGAAACAGTGAAATAAAGATAGTGTAGAAGAAAATGTGTATTGACTCAAAGCATCAACAGGATGGAATATGTAAATATTCTTTTTAAAACATGTAAAATAGCTTAGACAACATGGTGGTGCAGAGATCTGAGTGATGTGTCGCGAGCCACAGAGAGCTGGTCAAGAAGCAGTATCTGAAGAGAGAATGGTTTGGAAGTTTTCAGAACTGATGATCAACGTCAAGAATCAAATTCAAGGGGCGGCTGAAGGCTCAGCTGGTTAGAGTGTGAGCTCTGGGCAGCAGGGTCGCCAGTTTGATTACCACATGGGCCAGTGAGCTGCGCCCTCCACAACTAGATTGAAGGACAATGAGCTGTCACTGAGCTTCCGGAGGGGTGGTCAACAGCTCAGATGGTTAGAGCGCGAGCTCTTAACAACAAGATTGCGGGCTCAATTCCCACATGGGATGGTGGGCTGTGCCCCCTGCAACTAAGAACTGAAAATGGTGACTGGACTTGGAGCTGAGCTGCGCCCTCCACAACTAGATTGAGGGACAACGACTTGGAGCTGATGGGCCCTGGAGAAACACACTGTTCCCCAATATTCCCCAATAAAATAAAATAAAATAATAAAGAATCAGATTCATGAAGCATTATACATTCTAAGCGTTCCTACAATTTTGAAAACCCCAAACAGAAAAAACCCTCAAACCAGCCTGAAAACAAAAAGATGTGCTTCCTTACACAGACACAGCGCCTGCTCCGTCCTCGGTGGTCATGACAGAGACCACGATGTCAGTACCTGGCCCGTTCCACACAATGTCTGCTGGAGCATAAGTTGGGGGAAAGGACAATTTATATCAGAGTAAAATTAAGGAAACAACTAGGGTAAGAGCAGAAGTTAATGAACCAGAAAACAGACATACCACAGAGAAGATCAACGAAGTTAAAAGTCGGTGCTTTCAAAGGACTAATTCAACTGATACCTCCTGATAAGATGAAATGGGGGAGAGAGCGCGAGTATCAATAACTATTATCAGGCAGGAGAAAGGAAACATCCGTACAGATGCCCCAGACAAAAAGGTAAGAAGGCAGTGTGAACTTCATGCCATAAGTAGGACAATTCAGATAAAACGGACACATCCCTAGAACAACATAACTTGCCAAACCTAACACAAGAAATTGAAAATGTGAACAGAACTATAACTATCAAAATGATTGAATCTTTAATTTTTAAGTCCTCGCAAAGAAAATTTCACGTCCAGATGGTTTTACCAATGAATTCTACTAAACCTATAAGGGAGAATAACACAAATTTTACAGAAAACCTTCCAGAGAATACCAAAAAAAGCAGTACTTCCCAACTCCGTCTTGAAGCCAGCAAACAAACCTGTGTGCATCTCAAGACATGATAGGTGGACCCTAGTCCAGTTCACGGGACCAGCAGCACCAGCTCCAGGAATGCAACCTGAGCTTTGATCTCAAAGGCAACCAGTGTAATTCACCACATTAACAGAATAAAGGAGAACATTACACAACCACCTCAACAGACCCACAGAAACAACATCCATGATAAAAACAGGAGACTTCCTCGTCTGATGAAGTGCATCTCCGAAACCTGCAGCCAGGACCACACTGAACGAGGAGGCCGAGTGCTTCCCCCTGACACTGGGACGGCGGTGCGCCCACACTCAGCACGGCTGCTCAGGGCTGCACTGAAATTCTACCCGTGCAATAAGGCAAGAACAAGAAACAAAAGGTATTTGCATAGTTTAGAAAGAAAGAGGAAATACTGTCTTTATTCTCAGAAGACATAAGTGTATGTACATAAAATGCAAAAAAAAAAATCTACAAAAAGAATAAGTGAATATAGTAAGGTTGTAAGATACAACATCGATTTACAAATATCAATTGTGGAGACGGCCCGGTGGCTCAGGCGGTTAGAGCTCCGTGCTCCTAACTCCAAAGGCTGCCAGTTCGATTCCCACATAGGCCAGTGGGCTCTCAATCACAAGGTTGCCAGTTCAATTCCTCGAGTCCCGCAAGGGATGGTGGGCTGTGCCCCCTGTAACTAAGATTGAACACGGCACCTTGAGCTGAGCTGCCGCTGAGCTCCCGGATGGCTCAGTTGGTTGGAGCACGGGCTCTCAACCACAAGGTTGCTGGTTCAACTCCCGCAAGGGATGGTGGGCTGTGCCCCCTGCAACTAGCAACGGCAACTGGACCTGGAGCTGAGCTGCGCCCCCCACAACTAAGATTGAAGGGACAACAACTTGACTTGGAAAAAAGTCCTGGAAGTACACACTGTTCCCCAATAAAGTCCTGTTCCCCTTCCCCTATAAAATATTTAAAACAAAACAAAACAAAAAACAAATATCAATTGTGTTTCTATAGATTGGCAACAATCAATTTGAAAATGAAATTTAAAAGATACTATTTACAATAGCAAAAATAGCCCAAGAAATACTGAGTGATTCTAAAATTTACATGGAAATGCAAAGGACCAAAACAATTTTGAGGGGAAAAAACAATCGCACTGCCTGGTGTTGAGATTTATCACAAAACCACAGGAATCACGATGGGCAGGCTGTGCTAAGGGCAGAGTACAGTTCAGTGGGCACAGCAGAGCCAGCTGCAGATGTGCCTGCTGAATGACAGGGATGGGACAGTCTTCAGCAAACGGTGTCCTGGCAACTAGACAACCCCGTGGGGAAATCGAGCCACACACTCACCTCCCACCGTTCGCAAAGCACAGCCTTAGTGGGTCGCAAGCCTCAGTGTACCAGCTAGAGTCACAAAGCTTCTCAAAGAAAATACAGAATAACTTGGTGCCCTGGGGGTAGGCAAGAGCTCTCAGAACGCCAGAATCACCATAAAAAATTGGAAAATCACACTTGATCAAAAAATGCCATTACGAACATGAAAAGTCAAAGACTGAGATAATATCAGTAGTAAATAGATCTGGCAAAAGGCCTATATTCAGACTCAACAAGAAAAGCCCGACTGCCTGTTAAACATGAGTAAAGACTATAAGCGGCACTCTACAAAGAAGACACACAAATGGCCAACACAAGCACGCACCATCACTGGGTGAGACGCTGCTGAACATCCTAGGGCTGACAATGCGGGTGGCCTGAGCTCCGAGCATGCAGCCGCCCCATGCCCAGGTGATGCCACGCCCAAGCATTTGCCCAGGAGGAAAGAGCACGCCCAAAACAGATCTGTGTGAGAACAGTCACAGCAGTTGTGTTCCTGATAAGCCACTGCCTGTCACCCGAAACACAGCAAAGCATGGCAGACAGTGGACCAGCGTTCGGCAGTGCACTGATGAGGTCAGGGCAGAGACACAAGCCCGCAGAGCAGAAAACCTGCATGAATGTTCCAGAGAAAGTCAACATTGCACTAGAGGAACAAAGAGAGAAAACCAGAAAAAGCACTCAGGCCTTAGAAAGGTTTTAGCAGAAAAGATTAATTAGAAGATGCATTTCAGATAAACCACCCAGAAAACAACAGAAATATGGGAGATGCGTTGGAGAGTGGCTGGCTCCAGCTGCGAGGCCTTGTCTCGGACCATGGGAAGCTCCGGAAGAGAGAACAGGGCACAGAGAGGGTCACAGAATGGTCCCCAGAGCTGAGGGGCACCCAGTACAAGGGATGAAGAGAGCAGCACCTGGGCAACCCCTCAAGTCCTTTCCGGAGAAGGAGACTGCAGACCAACCCACCAGCGTCCAGAGGGAAACAGGCCTCGGAAGCAATGGCACTGAGCTTGTCAGCTGCAGCACTACAGAGACAGGCCCCACGCCTTAAATTTCTCAGAGAAAACTATTTCCATCTTCAGTTCCACGTCAAAACTGTCAGAAGAATGAGGACATTTTCTGCTACTCATCATCTAAAACTTTTACCTTTCGTGCATCTTCTCTTAAGGAAATTTCTAGAGTCTGAACTCTAACAAAATCAAGAATATGTCGAGAAAGAGGAAGACAAGGACCCCAGGCAATGGGGCTGAACCCAGGAGACACAGGTGGTGCTCAGGATGATGGGGAAGGGGACCCCAAGGCAACCCCCAGCGCTTGGCTGGAAGAAGCCAGCAGAGCCGAGGGGTCAGACAAGGCCAGCAGAGGTGGCCTGGTAGTCGGAGCACGCTGAGGGCACTGGTGCTTCCAGCAGTGTCAGGATAAACAATGATGCCCAGAAAACTGAGCACATGGCAACTGCAGCAGTGAGTAACTCCAAGGGGGGAAATGTAGTCATACTGTACAATACAACGGGACAGCGCTGTCACAGTGACGTGAACAGTGAGGACTGACTTCACTAGGGAAGAGCAGTACTGGGACTGTGAGTGGTAAGGACAGGGACAGACAGAAGACAGACAGACAGACAGGTGACAGATGACAGATGGGGGAGGGTGGATGACTGACACATAAATGTCAGAAATGGATGACAGACGGATTATGGATGACATAGGTAGCTGATAGCTGCACTGGGTGAGTGCAGATAGGTAGATGGATGATGGAGGAGAGATGACAGAGACGGACAGATCAATTCTGTGTGAGGGAGGGGGTTAGGAACTCAATAATGCAAAACTAAGAAACGAAAACACAGATTAGGAATGCCCTTTAGAAATGTAGATGAGCAGGCAGCTGGAAGAAGCTGGCAGTGATCACGTCTGCTGTCTCTGGTTTGGACAGGACGGCAGGGGCCTGCTGTTCTGTGCTCTATGAGTACCGAATGGCCTAGAGAACCAAACGTTACTTTCACTACAACTAAATTTTCATTACAAATGCTGCTCATCAGCCGTCCTGACCTGCAAACCAGGTCCAAGTCTGGGCCATCTGTTCTGGGCCACATCGACCCTGCAGCAGGCAGCCTGTGACCCTGGTTGTCTAGGCCCACTGGCCCAGCTTTCAAGTACAAGTGTGGCACTAGAAATGCTGGGGGCGTCAGAGACAAAAGAGCAGTGCTCTGCCCCTGCTCCCCAGGCCAGGCTCGACTTGGGGTACAGGACCAGCACGTGCTGGGCCACCCCCCCCAGCGCTGGCCCGCAGCTAGAAGCAGAGCGAGGCCCTGCCCCCATGCTGCTTCCACAGGTCATGTGTGGTGTGAAGCAGCAAGGGGCCCACGTCCACCCCACTCTCTTGTTTGTGGCCTCAGACCAGGACTTGAAGCCTCGGGTCTGCAACTTGGGGAAGCAAGGCGAGGAAGTTCAGCTGGACAAGCAGTCATGGGGTTTACTGCATTATTTTTCTAGTCCTTTCTAAAGAAGAGGGCTTGAGTCCTCCCTGATCTGGCAGCTGGGCTACACCTCTCACTCTAATTGGCCTCCTCCTGCAATGGGCCAGGCGTGAGCAGAGGCCTGACCCCGGACACAGGAGACGTCCTGGCAGAGTGTCTCCCCACCAGTGACAGGTCTGGGCTTCTGTCCTTCCACATCCTCCCTTCTCCAGCTCATTTGAAAGTGATATCCTTGGGGCACCTTCTCTGGGGCACTGGGGAGAGGCGCCCGTCACCGTCAGAGGGCCAGGACTCAGGGCACAGAGCACCCAGGATGACCTGCTAACATGCCAGCTGGCCCAGGGCACCTCACCCAGCCAGCAGTGCAGACGGCCACCTCGGCCAGCGGCGTGAGCCACTCCACCCACAGGGCGTCCCCAGCCCTGGCCCCAGCCCAGTGAGTGGCACAGATGTTGTGGGAGGTACCAATCTGCCCTCTGGTTCACCAGAAGACAGCCTTGGCCTCGTCACTCCCTCCTCACCGTGCCCCTGGGCTCAGTTCTGTTCTCTTTAAGTTCGGGGGAAGGGTGACAAGTGTCAGAATGACACTCGGGCTTCAGTAGGTTCGTGAGCAGATCAGATCATTACTCTACGAAGTGTGGATTAAATTGGCTTCACCAGAACCCAGTGGAAAGGCGGGCAAAGGACAGAACAATTTTCGGAAGAGGAGACATGAATGGCTACAGAGCCAGGACAACAGGTGACAGTCCCTCCACCGCACTTGCAACAATGAAAACCCCGGCAGTTCCTGGAGTGTAGACGGGACAGACAGCCTGTGGGGAGCAGCGCTCGGCAACGCGCTCTGGGCCCATCTACCTGCACATGTCGGACTTCATCCCGCATGCTGCAGTGGGAAGGGGGCAGGGTCTCACCTCGCTCCTCCTCCCCCAAGCACCAGGGCAATCGCATTGCCCGTCAGCACCCGCGCCAGGCGGGAGAAGTCCGAGTGCCGGTCTGGAGGCCTCTGGAAGACACGCTCGTACATCTCCACCTGAGAGTGGGGCCAGATGTGGGGAGGGCCAGGCTGAGTTCCCAGGCGGTTTTCCTCCTGACCCGGAGCTCTCTCTACGACGATACTGGCGGGCTGGGTCAGATACCCACTCTGTCAGCACCCTGGAGCCCAGGCTCTCCTGGGAGGCAGGAGGCCCTCGAAGGGCCACTGGGTGAGTGCAGGGCAAGCGGCTGGGCCACAGCCTTCCGGGCCCAGCAGGACACCGTAGCGCCCCAGAGAGCCGTCCCAAAGGGACACCAAGCCCAAAGCCCAGCTGAAACCCAGCCAGCCCCGAGGATGGAGGGTGCTCTGGGCAGAACAGCCCCATGGACGGAGCTGTCAGGACGCTGCCCTCAGAGCCCTGGGCCAGGCAGGCAGTGGCATGTGGGCAGCCTCTGCGCCCCCCTCCCCAGCCCCGAGGGCTGAGGACACACTAAGGAAGAGCTGCCCGAAGGAGGGGCAACGCTGACCTGAGGCCCCCAGAGCCCACTGGTGTGGCCGGCTCATCCCCCACCCCGGGCCCCACCTGCCTGGGGAGCGCAGTGCCCCTGTGGCCAAACTGAAGCGGGAGCTCACAGTCAGCTCACCGCACCGAGGGGGAAACCAGCCCGCAGCCCCGACACCAACAGTCCGCTGCCCACTGAGACTCAGAGCGGAAGGGGTGGGTCAGGACAGGGCTGTGCGCTGGAGGTAGGTGCCCCAGCCTCACCAGTTTGGGCAGGCTCCTTCTGGAGAAGACGCGGCGTGGGCAGCAGAGGTGCAGGTGGCCGGAGCACCAGCTGCGCATGTTGAGCCACTCGACCGTGCGGGCTGGGGCCGGGCCCTCCTCCCGGTGCAGCAGGATCAGCTGCTTCTGGGCGCGCACCGCAGTGCTCTCCAGCATCCGCTCCAGCTGAGGGACAGCAGAACCCGCGTCAGGTGGCCTGGAGCCCGACGTGGGCAGGATGGAGCTGAAGGCCAGGTGGGGCTGTGTGCAGAGTCCCCACGCTGGACGCCGCCTTGCAGAGCAGCGGAGGGCAGGGCCTTGGCCCCCTGATTCTGTCAGGCAGCCCAGCTGTGCAGCACTCTGCTCTCCCCTCCCCCAGCTGTGCGCTGGGCTAGGGCAGTGTAACCAGAAGGCAGGGGCCCTTTCTCTAACACTGCCTCTCGAACACACACCCAGACCTCCTCAAATAATGAATTTTGCAAACACTCTTCCAGGCCACCCCCGTGAAAACCGAGAGAACACCACCCAACGCGGGAGGCACCCTGCGCCCATATACTCTGTGATGCAGGGACCCTTCCAGGTGGGCGCCACGAAGACACCCCACGGGCAGCCTGCTAAGTCCAGGCCCTGAGAGCTGCTAGCGGGTGGGGTACTCACAGACAGGAAACTAACAGCCACAAAACGAGTGACGTGTTGAGGAAAAAAGGAAATTTCAAAATGGTAAAAATAGGGCACTTTTTATATAAAATTTAGACCTGTTAAAACAGTGCTGTATACACACATACTAAAAGTGTGAAACACAGCCAGAGGCTCCAACTTCACAAGCGGCCATGGGGGGAAGGCATCCCGCTTTGTGCTAAAACCACCAACAAACGGCAAAATGGTTTTGAAACGTGGACAGCAGGTAGCTGAGCAGGTGTTAGCACTAATGATCCGTTCTTTCCAGAGTTCGTTAGATATGCATTCAAAGGAAAAGAGAAAACCGGGATCTGAAGAGAGCCTGGACCTGCCCACCTGTAGCCCTGCAACCTTGTCCCACCCTGCAGCCCCCACCACCGCCAGGCCCCACTTGTTGAAGCCCCGCCCCCAGCCTGGCTCCCTCCCACTGCCCGCCCATCCACTGAAGCCCCACCTACTGCTTATCCCCCCCACCATACAGCCCTGTTGGCCAGCCCACCTCGCCCACTGTGGGCTCCTGCTCGCCCAGACCCACGATGAGGATGCAGTCGGCCTGCCGAATGCAGCGCTGGGTCCATGGCGTGAGCGTGCTGTCCGCCTGGTAGAGCACAATCCGGTGGATGTCCTCCTGTTGCCCCAACCAGCTGCACAGGCGGTACTCGTGGATACTGGAAAGCACGGACAGGGGTGTGCAGACAGGGGTGCATACGGCGGGGTGCAGACGGGGGGGTGCAATTGGGGGTGTGCAGACGGGGGGTGCAGATGGGAGTGTGCACACGGGGGTGCAGACAGAGGTACAGACGGGGGTGCAGATGGGGGGTACAAATGGGGGTGTGCAGACGGGGGTGCAGATGGGGGGTACAAATGGGGGTGTGCAGATGGGGGTGCAGATGGGGGTACAAATGGGGTTGTGCAGATGGGGGTGCAGACAGGGAGGTGCAGACGGGAGTGCAGATGGGGGTACAAATGGGGGTGTGCAGACGGGGGTGCAGACAGGGAGGTGCAGACGGGAGTGCAGATGGGGGTACAAATGGGGGTGTGCAGACGGGGGTGCAGATGGGGGTACAAATGGGGGTGTGCAGACGGGGGTGCAGACAGGGAGGTGCAGACGGGAGTGCAGATGGGGGTACAAATGGGGGTGTGCAGACGGGGGTGCAGATGGGGGTACAAATGGGGGTGTGCAGATGGGGGTGCAGACAGGGAGGTGCAGACGGGAGTGCAGATGGGGGTACAAATGGGGGTGTGCAGATGGGGGTGCAGATGGGGGTACAAATGGGGGTGTGCAGATGGGGGTGCAGACAGGGAGGTGCAGACGGGGGTGCAGATGGGGGTACAAATGGGGGTGTGCAGACGGGGGTGCAGACAGGGGTACAGATGGGGGTACAGACGGGGGTATAGACGGGGGAGTGCAAATGGGGGATGAGTGCAAACGGGGGTGTGCAGACGGTTAGAGACGTGGGTACAGACGGGGGTGCAGACCTGGATGCAGACGGGTGTATGCAGACTGGGGGTGCAATGGTGGGTGCAGATGGGGGGGTGCAGACAGAGGGATACAGACGGGGTGCAGACGGGGGTGCAGACAGGGGTGCAACATGGGGTAAGCAGGTGGGTGTGCAGAGATGGGGTGCCAACGGTGGTACAGACGGGGTGCAGACATGGGGGCACAGATAAGAAGCGGGTGTGGGATCCAGGGCACATTTCAAGGCTTGTTTGGATCCGCTGGGAGCAGGAAACCAGGCTGTTTCCTACGCAGAGGCCAGCATGTACCTGTCCAGAGCAGCAGAGCCAAGGCGCTGTTTTATGTTGTCACTGGTCAACAGCAGGATGGGGCCTGAAAACAGAACCACCAGTTACGAAAAACTGTCCTGGCAGGCCACCTGCAAGGACAGCGAGGCATGGCCACAGAAGAAGCCGCGGGGCAATGGGCAAGAGCGCCCACTCCGCGTCCCAGAAGCCTGCTCTCCCAGAAAGCCATGAGAAGCCTTGCACCTTTGAATAAGGAAGTGCCTGTGGCCTGAAGGGGGGTGCCTCTGGGCTGGTGAGTCCACATGCTGCAGGGTGGGTGCTGAGCCCCCTGAGCTGGGAAGAATGCACGAGCTCAGTAGCTCCCTACATAGGTACAGGGATGGGGGCCTCTCTGAACCTCAGTCTCCTCATCTACACACAAAGGAGCTGAATCTCTGCAGCACTGAGACTGTGTGTGTTGGAGTCAGGGGAATCACAGCATGTAAAATGCCGAATAATGTAAATGCTCAAATCTTGATCAGCGAGGCGGCTGGATTCCAGTGTCATGTCTTTCACCAGGCTTGAGATGCAGCACTTGGCACACGTGTGTCTCTGAAATCAGCTTCTTCTATATACGGTGTTTTACAGCCACTGTACACACAGAGGAGTCAGGGCCTGCTCCATCAGGAGGGCCAGCGTCAGAACTCGTGGAAAGGCCATGGGGGACTCGAGACAGAAGCCAAGACAGAGCATGCAGTTGGAGAAGGGCCGCCAACTGAGGACCGGCCCCAGGACCCAGGCTAAAGCAGGAGCATGGAGGTGCTCCTTCTCACACCCGCACTTTACCTGACTTTCCCCCAAGGGCGTCTAATTAAAAGGTGAGAGATACAGAACCAGTATCTTATCACATTGTGTTTTAACTGGGAGCATCTGCTTTCGTAGAGGTATCCATACAAAGGAGCGCCTACAGAGGTGGTGCCCCTGAGGTATGGCTCTCTGGCCAGACCTGTGTGCACACATAGCTCTGATTTACATGACAGAAACCTGCTGAGGCAGTGGGGGTTGGGGTGAAGCATGCCAGTCCGGTCAGGGGGTTGCAGTCCTACGCTGGGGGTCAGGCTGTGCTGGGAGGAGCTACCAGCTCTAGTCGGTCACCCGCAGAGGTCTGGACCTCTCTGGGCTAGACTGCTTCACGCGCCTGTGAGGGATGTGCAATGACACGTCTTGTCCACCTTTTGAACATTCAGGATGTGACAGGATAGGCAGACCATGTCTGGCTGCAGGAGCAACTGAGGAGCCCAGCCCTGAGGCCCTTAGGGGACACCTGCTGGGCTCTACTGCTCCTCAGTACCTGTCTTCTGCTCTAGGCCTCCTTGGGGGGGGCTCTGATGGGGCCCTCAGAGCGTGTGAGCTCCCCAAAGGTAGTGCTCTGGTCCCCATGGCATGGGCTACAGCTCCTGCCAATCAGGAACATGGTGAACAACCCCATCGTGGTGGGCAGGCCCAGGGCAGGGAGGAGACACAGGATAACTCATGGATTCTCTGGGGTGCAGCTGAAGCAGGCAGCCACTTCCAGCCTGGCTGCCAAACAGCTTCTTTCCCACCCTGGAAGCTGGAAGAAACGGAACGACACCTTCAAAGTGCCAGAAGAAAATGACTATCAGCCTAAGATCTTCACTCAGCAGAAATACCCCTCAGAAGTGAAGGCAACCTACAGAAATATGGTCACCTGACTTTCGGCAAAGGTGTCCCAGCAATGTGGAGGGCAGAGTTGGTTTTTTCTAAATGAGGGTCTCGGTCACCTGAAGATCCCAGCAGACAAAATGAATCTTGATTCTACCTCATGTCATAACCAAAATCAATGCCAGATGAACTGTGAACTTGAAAGGTGAAACCATAAAGTTTTTAGAAGAACACCTTCATAATTTGGGGGCGGGATGCAATTTCTTCAGTAAAATGCAAAAATCAGTAACAATATAGGAAAAAATTGATAGACTGGTCTACATTAGAATTCAGAACTCCTGTTTGTCAAAAGATATCATGAAAAGGATAAGAAAGCAAGTCACAGAGAGGGAAAGGTACCTGCAATATTTGCATCCAAAACAGGAACTGTATCCAGATTACAGAGAGAACTCTGCCCATCGACAAGGAAAGGATGGCAACCCAATGAAAGGGGTGGGTAACTTGACAGGAACTTACAGAAGAGGGCATCCTAATGGTCAATAAACAAATGAACTTCTTACTCCCTGGGAAATGCAAATTAAAGCCATAGTGATATACCATCGCAGTCACCAAAACGCTTAAGAGGAAAGACCAACCACATGACAGCAGCAGAACACACATTCTCCTCAAGTGCACACAGGACACTCTCCAGGACAGACGACATGGAGGGCTACAAAACAAGCCTTAATGAACTTCAAAAGCCTCAAATTATACCCGATATCTTGTGAAACTAGAAATCAACAACAGTGGGAAAACTGGAAAATTCACAAATATGTGGTAATTAAACAACATATGCTTAAACAACCAGTGAGTCAAAGAAGAAGTCACAGGGAAATTAGCAAATACCTTGAGACAAATGAAAATAAAGACACAACATTCCAAAACTTAGGGGAGGCAGCAAAAGAAGTGCTAAGAGGGAACTTTACAGCTATAAATGTATGCATTTAAAAAAAGATCTCAAATCAACAACCTCACTTTATACCTTTAGTAACTAGAAAAAGAATATCAAACTAAACCCAGAGCTAACAAAAGGAAGGAAAAAATAAAGTTTAGAGCAGAGATAAATAAAATAGAGGGGAAAAAAACCAGTAAAGAAAATAAAGGAAACCAAAGTTGGTTCTTTGAAAGAATGAACAAAATTGACAAACCTTCAGCTAGACGAATAAAGGAAAAAGAAATTAAAATCACTAAAATAAGAAACAATGGAACATTATCGACAACTGTACATAAACAAATTGGAAAATCTAGATTAAATGGGTGAATTCCTAGAAACACAAGACATACCAAGACTGAATCATGAACAGAAAATCTGTATAGACCTAATCTGTATAGATCTGTAACTAGTAGGATGATTGAATCAGTAATAACAATAATAGCAACAATAATAATACCAACAAAGAAAAGCCCTGCATGAGACAGCTTCACTGGTGAATTCTATCAACTACTTAAAAAAAAATTAACACCAGTCCTCCTCAAACTCTTCCAAAATATTGACGTGAGGGAACACTTCCTAAGTCATTCCATGGGGCCACCATTAACCTGGTACTAATACTATAAGATAAAGGCACCATGAAAAAATTGCAGAAGAATAACCTTTATCAGTATTGATGCAAAAATCCCCAACAAAATAGCAGTTAACCAAATTCAGCAGTATATTAAAAGGATTATATAGTATTATGAAGTGGGATTTGTTGCTGGAATGCAAGGATGGTTCAACAGAGGAATATCAACCAGTGTAAAAAACCACATTCACAGAATGAATGGAAAAACACCCCACGCAATCATCTCAACTGCTGCAGAAAAAGCATTTGACAAAATTCAACATCTTTTTATAATAAAACACTCAACAAAACTACTTATAGAAACTTCCAAAAAAAAAAAAAAAAAAAAAGAAAGAAACTTCCGCACTACATTAAAGGCCGTACATAAAAAACCGAAAGCTAACATCACGCTCAATGGTGATAACCTGAAAGCTTTCCCCTAAGACCAGGAACAAGGCCGGACGCCTGCTCTCACCACTGCTATTCAGCACGCTACTGGATGTCCTAACCAGAGCAATTTGGCAAGAAAAAGAACTAAAGGGCATCAAAATTGGAAAAGAAGATGTAAAATTTTCTTGGTTTGTAGACATGACCTTATTTTTAGAAAACCCTAAAGAAGGCCACCAAAAAAACTGTTACGACTAAGAAGTGAAGTTGCAGGACACAAAACCAACATACAAAAGTCAGTTGTGTTTCTGTATAGTGTCAATAAACATGCCAAAAAAGATATGAATAATTCCACTGATAATACATCAAAGACAGTAAAATACTTAGGGATAAACTTTGCCAAGGAAGTGAAAGACTCATCCTGAAAACTACAAACACTGCTGATGGAAAGCAAAGCCACAAATAAGTGGAAACACACCCCATGTTCGCAGATTGGAAGACAGTGTTGTTAAGATGTCAGTACCACCCAGAGCGACCTATACATTCAGTGTGACCCCTCTCGGAATCCCAGAGGCAGTTCTTGTTGCAGAAACAGGAAAGCACATCCCAAAATCCATGTGGGTCTCGAGGGACCCACAAACCATCTTGGCAAGAGAAGGTCACAGCTGGAGGACTTCCTGGGCGCTGACACGGGACACGCATGAAGACCACGGACTAGAACCGAGCCCAGGATGAACCCTCAGTGTATCACACGAGCTTCAGCAAGAGCGCCAGGACCACCCCATGGGGGAAGTGGGCAACTGGACATCCAACATCTAACTAAATGTCACACTTCATACAAAATTAGCCCCCCAAACATCATAGATTTAAATGAAAACTACAAGCCTTCTGGAAAAACAACAGGAGAAAATCTAGGCCCTGGGGCGAAGGGAAGAGCTCTTAGAAAGGGCATTGAAAGCATGACTGGGCCGGCCCGGTGGCTCAGGTGGTTGGAGCACCGTGTTCCTAACACCGAGGTCGCGGGTTCTATTCCCACATGGGCCAGTGAGCTGCGCCTTCTACAGCTAAGATTGTGAACAGTAGTTCTCCCTGGAGCTGGGCTGCTGTGAGCAGCCAGAGGTTGGCGTGGACTGCAGCAGGCTGCTGTGTACTGCCGTGGGCTACCATGGGCTGCCGTGGGCTGCTGTGTGCTGCCATGGGCTACCATGGGCTGCTGTGGTGTGCTGCCATGGGCTACCGTGTGCTGCCAGGAGCAGCCGTTGGCCAGCATGAGTGGCCAGCATCCAGCGTGAGCAGCCGGCAGCTGGCGAGAGCTGCTGTAAGCTTCTGTGAGAAGCCGACTGAAGACTGGCAACCGACTGCCAGAGCTGGAAGAAGGGGCACAAGGCTCATAATACCAGCATGGGCCAGGGAGCTGTGTCCTATACAACTAGACTCAGAAACAACAGCTTGAACTGGAGTGGGGGGAGAGAGGCAGAAAAAGGGGGGGAAAAAGGAAGCATGACGAATAAAAGAAAAAAAAATCAAAAAGCTGGACTTCATCAAAAGTTAAAATTTTTGCCTGTGAAAGACTATTAAGAGGATGACAAGAAAAACTGGACACTGGAACAAAACATTTGCAAACCACACACCCAATGAGAGACTAGTATCCAGACTATATAAAGAATTCTCAAAACTCAGCAGTGAGAAAACAAACACAAGACGTGAACAGACATTTCACCAGAGCGGAGACTGCGGTGGCACGAGCAGGAACGGCCCTGAGCAGCACCAGCCCGAGACATGCAAGTGGGAGGCACGATGTGCCCGCACCTGGAGCAGCTGGGATGCACATCGGTGACAAGACGAGGACATGCAGGGACAGTACCACTGCCGCACACGGCTGGCGCATGACCTGGTGCGGCCACTCTGGAGACTGGTTCTCAGAAGGCTGAGTGTGCACTCCTGGACATTTCGGCCAGAGGAAAGGAAACGCAGGTGTACACAAAACCCTTACAGCACGCTTGGAGAGCTCTGTACGCCCAACTTGCAAACAAGCAAATGACTTTGAGCAGGCAGATGGGTGAAGAAGCGTGGACGCCCAGACAGTGGGTGTCCCTCAGCAGAAGGACACACTGCTGCCACACGGCACCACCCAGGAAAGGCAGCCTCAAAAGGCCACATTCTGTTGGTTCTACTTTTATGATGCTCTTGGAATGACAAGAGTGGAAAACAACTTCCTGTCGCCAGAGTACAGGTACTGGGGAGCAGCTCTGCCAGGCGGCAGGTCCGACCTGATGGGCAGTTTCAGCCTGGTGCAGCTGGAAGCTGCAGGAACCTACACCGGAGGCACAACAGCACAGAGCACACACACGTGCACACGGACGCACACAAGTACACAATACATGTGCACACAGACGCATGCACACACACACATGAACACATGGACATGTACACATGAAACCCAGTGACGCCTGCAGTGACGGCAGATGGACTGTGGAAGTATCAGCTTCCTGTCTGCATGCTACAGTCACATAACCAGGGCAGAGGTACGTGGATCTACTATTTTTGCAATTTCCTCTGAATCTATAATTTCAACATAAAATACTTTTTAAAAAGGGAATATGCACAATTGTCACCCCAATAAAGTTTAATTACAAACAAAAAGGGAATGAACTTTCATGAAGCCACGTATCTCCACTGCGCCTGAATTTACTCTGGACGCACGCAGGGCAGTGTGGCCGGGATGATGGAGAAGGAAAGGAATTCTCCACATCTGGAATATTTGTTACAAAACAAAGATCAAGGCTAAGGGCAATTCGTGCTTTCTGCGTTTTAAAACTTCATCTTGAGAATAACTTCAAATACTAAATATTTACGGTATTATCTTTCAATCTGATGACTCGTTTTTATTGTGCATTTATTTAATGCTTTCTGTTATCAAATGTCTGTATCAGGTAGAGAGCATTTTCACAGGTATTAAAACATATGCTCTGATGATTAGATGGCTCAGTTGGTTAGAGCACGAGCTCTGAACAACAGGGCTGCCGGTTCGATTCCCACATGGACCAGTGAGCTGCACCCTCCACAACTAGATTGAAGACAACAAGCTGCCTGAGCTTACAGAGGGGTGGCCGATGGCTCAATTGGTTAGAGTGCGAGCTCTCAACAAGGTTGTTGGTTCAATTCCCCCATGGGATGGTGGGCTGCACCCTCTGCAACTAAAGATTGAAAACAGTAAATGGACTTGGAACTGAGCTGCGCCCTGGAAAAACACACTGTTCCCCAATATTTCCCAATTAAAACAACAACAAAAAAGAAATTAAAACAAACAAGTGAACTCACCTGTTTTTTGTTTTGTGTGTTTTTCCCCCTTCTTCCGCCTCCCCCCCACACTACAGTTCAAGCCATTGTTTCTGTCTAGTTGTGTAGGACACAGCTCCCTGGCCCATGTGGTATTAGGAGCCTTGCGCTCCCCCCCTCCCCTGCTGAGGCAGTTGGTTGCCGGTCGGCCACTCACGCTGTCCACCGGCCGCTCATGGCGCCCCATGGCAGCTCAAGGCAGATCAGCTCCAGGGAGAGCTGTTGTTCACAAGCTTAGCTGTAGAGGATGCAGCTCACTGGGCCATGTGGGAATCGAACCAGCGACCTCGGGCGTTAGGAGCACGGCACTAGGACCACCTGAGCCACCGGGCCGGCCCAGAACTCACCTGTTTTAAAGCAGATGAACAAACACGTGCTCGTAACAGTCACGTCATATTCACTGAGTTCACTATGACATCATTTTTATGTGACACGGATTTTTTTTTTAGATAGTTTATTAGAGGCAGCTCCCAAGCGGGAGGGGGTCCCTAATGAGGATACTTTTTTTTTTTTTTTTTAATTTAAGGAGGGCACAGCTCACAGTGGCCAAAGCAGGGGGATCGAACTGGCAACCTTGGTGTTACCAGCACCACATTCTAACCAACTGAGCTAACGAGCTGCCCCCATTATTACATCATTTTTAAAGATAACCTGAAACTCGGTACCACCCTACCACAGAAAACTATCATTATGGTTGTTCACAATTGTATACAAATGTATAGTGTTAAAAATACTGAATACTTTATAATTGGGGGAACCCCTATGAGTTCTCAGGAATTTCAGTTTCTTACTTCTGAATCCCAAAGTTTCAGAGCTTTCAGGATGCTACCCAACCCTAGCTGAGGGCAGCGCCTGTGTCAAGTGCTGCAGCAGCGGGCACGTGCCCCCCCGCAGGCCAGAACCCACGCTGGGCTCCAGGGGGGTCAGGTTTCTGCCCCCCGGGGCCCCTGCGCTCTGGGAGGCACTAACCATCTTGGAGGAGCTGCCTGTGATGTGACTTACACAGGCCCATGGAGACGCCTAATGGACAGTCCCCGATCCAGGAGCCCCTAGGGCTTAGCTGAGAGGGTGGCACAGGAACCCAGAGGGACCCAGAGGCTGGGCTCACCAATAGCGCTGAGGGCATGCTTGAGCTCCAGGGCAAAGGCGGTGAGGGGTACGTCCTCCGACACGGGCATGACAGCCACTGTGGACAGGTTGCTGGCAGGGTTTCCTGAGTCCCACTTGCTGCTGGCAGAGTGTAGCCCAAACTGGTGACCTGAGAAGGACAGGGTCATGTGTTGGCCTGAGGGGGTCGGGCTGCCGCTGTGACAATCTCTGGGTGTCTCTGAATGACACCACGGCACAAGCAGCTTGGGGCTGAGAGCAGCGGGCCCAGGTCTCCATACGCAGCGCTCCTCCCAGAACCCACTGCCACCACCCTGCCTGTCCTGCTGACCACACCACGGCGCCTTGCACTTCGCACACCGGACTGAGGTCCCATGGAGCGGGAGGCGAGACGACAGGCATGGCACCGGCAAAGGAGCAAAACACAGGGAAATTCAACTCCTGAGAAAGTCCTCCCCAGTGAGGACCTGCCCTCCTAGGTGTTTTCAACACTCGCTCTACAAACAGTAAACAATGTGGGTGTTCGGAAGACGCACACACAGCTACTGTCCCGGACCCCAGAGGGAGCACAGAGTGACCCCCAGGAGTTCAGGGCTGGATCCGGAGACTGCGGCCCGAGCCGAGGGATCGTCCGTGCAGGCAGAGCCTCCGTTCCGGAGATATGGCTACCCAGGGAGCCTTGGGAGGTAGGGACGGAGGCCGCAGACATGATACCCACTGGTCCCTTCGCCTCCATCAGAGGGTGGCTGGCATATTATTTCCAACAACCAAGTCCCTTCTTGGGGGGGTAGCATCTCCTGTTCTCACCCCTCCTGCTGGCTACACCCCAGCCAGACCCCAATCTCCTGCACAGATCCTCCCGACCTGAGGGGACATCCGTCTCCACTCTTGCCACCTTGCCCCTGGAGGAACAGCACTTGCTGAGTACACGGCCTGACCCGGGAGCCAGAGTGGGCAGCCCTGGGCAGCAGAGAGGAGGCTGATGAGAGCTAAGCTGGGGGCTGGCAAAGCCAGGTGGGCACTGTGCACTGGCTGCCGGCCACACACTTCTCTGCTTTCCTACGGCTCCTCCTTGGGGGTCCCCTTGCTCACTATCTTTCCCAGTGACCTCCAACGTCAGAACCCTCCATGTGAGAAAGAACCTGGGTTCTTAGCCTTATAAAGGCACGTGAGAGGCTCTGGTTCTGGCCAAGGGGCAGGCACATCCCACCGCTGCCACCACTCACAAGGACGCAGCTCCCAAGAGATGCAGAGGGACACAGAGAGAAGGGCAGACTGCTAGGGACCTCGGCTCTGGGAAGACCAGCGTCTAATGCCACAGAAGCAACAGGAGCCCATCTCTCGCCCCACTGGGTGCCGCCTCCGGGGAGGCTTTCCAGGGACCCCAAGCACTAAGCAAACACCAGCTCCCCGCCTGCCTGGGATTGCAGACATGGGGTGGAGGCCCTAACTCTCCACGCCCTGCACTAACAAGCAGAGGTGGCAGCCCCAACTAGAGTGGGAGAGATCACAGAGAAAGGGGAGGTAGAGGACGGAATCCTCTAAACCTAGTATGACGTCCTGGGCTCACCCCCAAGCAGCCCATGCATGAAAACGGCCAGAATTGCACACAGAGGCTCTGGGAACAGGTGGCAGGCTGCCTTCTCACTGGCTCTGGGTGCACGAGTGGGCAGACCAGGGTAATACTGCAAAGGCCTTGAGAATTTGAATGTGAATTCAAACACAGCCCAGTAAAGAGTGCCAAGAAATGCCTGTGTATGTAAGCGTACTGAACATCTACTCACACAGAAGACTGAGTTGGCTAGTGTGGTCTCAGAACACTCAAAATACAGGACACAATCTGAAATTACCAGGCTTACCAAGAGCCAGGAGAATCTCACCTAGAATGAGAAAAGCCATCAGCAGACGAAAAAGACGTGTCACAGAATTTGGAATTACTTGACAAGGACAATAAAGCTCTGACCATAACTAGACAGAAACAGTGATCAGGAACAGTCTTGAAACAGGTGCAGAAATAGAATAACTTAAATTTAAAAACTGGATGGGCTGAAAAAAGAGATAAAGAAAAAGCCAATGACCTTGAAGACAGAGCGAGAGAAACTATTCAACCTGAACACGAGAGGGAGGAAAAAAGGTTAAAAACTGTTCAGTGCCCCAGAACCCTTTGGGAAACTAGCAAACGGTCTGACATTTGCATCACTGGAATCCCAGGAGAGCACGAAAAAGACATGGGTGAAGAATATTTGAAGAAAAAAAGGCTGAAAACTTCCCTAGACTCACAAAGATGAGTAAAACCCAAACAGGATAAACCCCAAGAAATTCAGGCCCAGACTCCAAATCAGACTTCCTCTACAAACTGAAGACAAAGCCAAATCTTGACTCCAGCCAGAAACGCTGCTCCCCCTGCCGGGACAGTCACATGTCTGCTCCCTGGCCAGCATCACGGGGGCCAGAACAGGGGCACAGCTTGCTAAGGTGCTGACATGAAAGGACTATCCACCCAGGCCTGCAGAAAATACCCTTGGGGCTGGGCAGCAGGGGAGGCAAAGACAGGTTCAGATGAAGGGAACTTAAGACCTGCTCTTAGAGAACTATCATTAAAGGAGCTTCTTCAGAGAAGGGAAGTGATACCAGCAGGAGGCCTGGGACACCACCGTGACAGAGGAGTGACAGAGACGGAAATGTCACAGACAATCTCCCTGAGCTTTGCAAAAGTCCTAACACTGCATGGGAGCTTTTCAATGCAGACAGAGGTAACATTTACCAGCTACAGCATAAGGGGGAAGAGTGAAGTGACTGAACAGTGACAAGGTGTCCACACTGTGTTGGCGTGAGAAGACCAGGACAGGTGAGGCACAGGTCCTGCAGTCCCTGGAATCACTACTAAAAGTACTGTACAAAGAGATGCATGTGAAAGAACCCACAGTTGGTCAGTGAAGACGGAACACTCAGAACGACTCCAGTGACTCAGAAGAAGATAGGAAAGAGTAATCGAAGAAATGTATGAAAGGGGGAGAATAGAAAACACATAATAAAATGGGACATAAATCCTAACATGAAAAATTACGTTAAATGTAAATGGTCTAAACACAAATAAAAAGACATAGATTGTCAG
Source organism: Rhinolophus hipposideros (assembly GCF_964194185.1). NCBI lineage: Eukaryota > Metazoa > Chordata > Mammalia > Chiroptera > Rhinolophidae > Rhinolophus > Rhinolophus hipposideros. Next base: position 83,394,717 of record NC_138057.1, read on the forward strand.
AAGGGTGACAAAAACATGAACCAACTTTATGCTTTCTACAGGAAACTCGCTTCACACAGAACCATATAGGTTGATTAAAAGCAAAAGGAGAAAAGGTGTACCATGTGTTGAACAGTGTCTCCCCGAAATTCACGTTCCCCCAGAACCTCAGAGTGTGGCCTCATTTGGAAACGGTCCCTGCAGACATGATTAGCTGAGTCCCACTAGAGCAGGGCTGGCACCCGCCACACTCTGCTGCCTCCACAGGGCACGTCCGTGCACCTGTCCTTTCTTTCCACATTCAGTACTGTGCCCGGGTCCCACCGTGATAAAACAGGGATTCCTTCCCTCTGGTAGCTGACGTGTGGGTGCAGGAGACAGACAACAGATGGCTAACTACAGAGACATGCGATGCGTCAGGTGGCTGCCCAGGTGGGGACAAATGAAGCGCAGGAGGGGAACTGAGAGCACAGGGGTGCACCGGGCTCAGGGAGGTGCTGACAAGGTGGCTTGGGAGAGCGGGGTATCAGCCTCTGCAGAGAGGACAGCAGGTCTAAGCAGGAGCAGGTGGTCACTGAAGAGCAAGGAGGCTGGAGTAAATGCTGTAGACCAGGAGAAATGCAGAAGGTGGGGCTCCAGGTTTGGTGGGCGGGGCTCTGGGGCTGCGAATGAGGCTCCCAGTGGGGTGGGCGGGGCTCCAGGTTTGGTGGGCGGAGCTCCCAGGGGCCAGGCCAGGGGACACACCTGTAGCAGTTCCCTGCTGGAGGCTGCCCAGGATCTTCTCACCCAAGAGATGAATCAGCCGAGTCACAACCTGGGGGCAGAGAAAGAACAGACCCCAAATCACATATTTTAAACTAAGAAGCAAAGTATGTTGGGTCCACGGTTTCAAAAATGCCTTGGCTGTAAAATGCTCTGGGCGAATGGTTTGGTCGCCACAAGTGGGACCTGGCTTCATGGGAAGAAGGGTCACGTGAATGGGGTGGGTGGGCAGTGGGAAGATTTGAGGAACACGTGCCCTGCGACCTTGGCCAACCAGCTGTCCTCTGACTTCCAGGGCAGGAAACACGCAGACGAACCTGGGGAAGCAAGACGCTGGTTGCAGCCCTGCACTTGCCGCAAGCCCCTGAGCACATGTGACTGGGCGGACATGGGCTGGTACTACCTGACATCCGGGAAGCCTGACATTTTCAATGAAACCCAAGTGAAACCCAAGTCATCTAGAAAAGCAAGCTGAACACTCTGAGGACGTCATCTGGATACTGCTTCTTGAGGCTAACGCAGCTTCCCTCCCTGCCGCCTGCCTCCCCAGGCCTAGCCTTCAGTTTGTGTCCTGCCAGTCGACAGTGGGAGCCCGGGGCCGACTCTGGAAGGAGCTGGCTGAGACCTTGTGCTCCGGTAGGCGGCGTCCGCCCAGCTCACTGGCCAGACCTCCACTTGCAAGGAAGTCTGAGATCCTCTCTTACCCCTAGGGTGCTGGAGTCGGAAACCCATGGGAAATGCAAGTGAAACTGTCCAAATTTTAGGATGTGAGACAAAAAATAGTTTGAGCAGAGTGGTCCAAAACAGAAACTAAAAAGGAACCTGCTTCATATACAACTAAGGTAGCATCAAACTGTTAATTGAAGATAAATTTATAAAACACGTTTAATTATGGGAAATGTTGCACATCCACAAGGGCAGAGAGAACGCAGTGAGCCGCCCCTGCCGTCAACCAGCTCCAGTCGTCTTATTTCACACATGCCCACAAAAGTTTTGAGGCCAACCCCAAACACAGCACTCTAAGCACTAACATTTGAACTCGTCTCTATAAGAGAGAAGAACGTTAAATATAATTTAAAAAGTGGTCAATTCTACTTTGAAAACGGTTCAAAATAGGCCAATGAACATATAAAAAGTGCACATCTCTACTCATTAGGGAAACACAAATTCAAACCACGATGGGACCGTTTCCTACCAGCACAGCAGCTAACATCCGCCCAAGGGGCTGACCACCTGCATGTCAATAATGGTACAGACGGGCTGTGTTGCGAGGACTCGGCACAGCCAGGTGGGGCAGCTGGTGGGCAGGTGCTTAAAAAAGTTAAACACAGTCTCCCCCATGGCAGCAGTCCCCTTCCCAGGTTACTAACAAGAACCATGAAAACACTGGCACGAGAGAACCCCCTGGGCAGCATCGGACTGAAACACCCACTTGGAGGATGGGATGCCCAAAGGCTCTGTGCAGCATAGCCCAGCACGAAGGGAGGTGCCGGCACCATGCACGGCAGCGGCGCCCTCAGTGCCATCCGCCCGAGCAGGAGCCCTGCTCCCACCCACGGCAAACTCCTCAGGGTCTGGTGTGGGTGCAGCCTCCGGACACGCGGTGCCAGGCGGGCTTCAGTGTCTGGGTCCCTGTGCCCCGCACGGCTCCTGCTGGCACCCAGCCCACCTGCCCGAGGCCTTTGTCCTCCTCTGAAACCAGGAGACCTGTCTTCATGGGTTGTTTCAGCCTGGGCCTCACCCCAGCCGTAGGACAGGCCACAGCCCACTGCCTGGTAACGGCGGAGCCCAGATGGCTACCCAGCTTCCGGACGCAGCTTGGATCAGGCCTCACCTGCGGGTACCGGCGCTTGATGGACGTCAGGGCCCCCGTAGGCAGCTTGGCCAGCTCCGAGTCCCGAACGGCGTGCACTGTGGTTGCCCGGGGCTGCTGGGTGAGTGTCTCCACCTGACGAGGAGTGTGGGTTGCTGGGACCACACTGCTCACACCTGTCACTCCTGCACCCCAACTGGCAGGCAGAGCGCATGGCCGTGCTTCCCAAAAGTGGGGTGCAAGCAAAAAGTGGGAGAAAGCGGTCGCCCAGCACACTGAGCCAGGGCGGGCAAAGGGCAGGCGGTCAGCAGTACCCGACCTGCCAGAGGCCCAGGGGGCCCTTGCACCCCCAGAGAGGCCACTCTGTGAAGCACCGGGAAGAGGCCGGCTGTCCCCCAAGCAGGGCCTCATCCCACACAAGGTCTCGGAGGAACCACCTGGTCGCACAGTCCCTGGCCTTGGGCGCTCCTGGGCCTACACGCCCCCAACCCCTGCTCCCTGGAGACCTCTGACCCCTGAGGCTAGTCCATGACTAGTGCTGCAGCCCAGGCCTGGAGCTGAGGGCAGCCCTACCACACCGATGAGGTCTCCGCGGCCGTACTCCCCGGCCAGGTGCTTTTTGAGGTCATCCTTCCGGATCACAGAGCGCAGCCGGCCACTGAGGACGATGTAGGTGCAGTCCGACTTGTCCCCCTGCCTGTGGGGACAGGGGCGCTGGGAGTGGGCAGGGCACTAGCCAGGAGCCTCAGCCACCCAGCACAGCAAAATAACAAAAAATAGTCTTCTCACTACATTTCTTTGTTTTGGAAAATATAGTTATTTTCCATTAAAAAATATGGGTGTTAACATGTAAAGGGCTTATGGTGATTTTAAGATAAATAAATACTCGACACGTTCTTGTTTGAGCGCCATGAAAACTGGCAGCTGTAAAGCAGGCGTGAGGCAGCCCCGTCCTGACTCACAGCACGGAGCACAGGGAGCACGTGGCATTGGGGCTCCTTCACAAACGCTGCTGGGACGCTGCCGGCGGGGCCATTTAAAGAACGGTGTGGATGTGCGTGGACTGGCGTGTAAAGACGCCATTGAAACGGTGTGTCTGAGTGTGTCACGTGAGCACAGAACCCTGGATCCCAGGAGCGCTTCTGTGGGAAGCTCGGGGCCCCACCCGCCACGGCCCACGCCCAGCACCCCACCTGTACACTGCGCGCCCCGCCTCCACCTCCATCCAGTCCAGGGCAAAGTCCATCTGCCGCACGAAGGGCGACATCCGCGTCACCACCGTGTGTGCGACACCCAGGACAACGGTCGGCTGCTTCCGCATGATCCTGCCGAGCCAGACCAGAGCCATTCCAGCCCGTGAGCTCGACCCCTTCTCCCCAGGCTGCAGGACCTGCCCCTGCTTATCAAAGCACGACGCCCACTTAGCAGGCGACGAGAAGCCCAGCCAGGGGCTGGGACGGCTCGCACCCCGTCAGCCCCGGCGCCTGCAGCCTGGGCATCCCAGCGGCACCCCTCCCGGCTGCCGCCCAACCAGTGATGTCCCCAGAGCACAGGCCACATGAGGCCCGTCCAGCGTGACTGTCAGAATCCCCGCCCCATGATGGGCCATGAAGACAAGGTGGGGGTGGGAGGCGGCTGGTCTGTGGGCAGAGACCACGGCCCAGTGCGGGAAAGGTGGGGGTGGACCCCAGGGCTGGGGAAGTCGCTGGTGGGCCGGGACACGGGCGCGACTGACCTGCCTCCCATGTGCCAACAGGCTGCGGGTGAGGGCAGAGAAGGGCACCCCACTCGAGGATGGAGGCTTCCGGAAAGGAGCTAACGACTGCAGTTGGGCTGGGGCGACTGTGGGACTCGGCACAAGCATTGAGCCAATGAGCTTATTAAGGTCACTAACAAAAGTGTGGGCAGGAGCAAACGGGGGACCTGAAGCTCCGCTCGGCACACAGACGTGAATCCCAGGGCAGCACCCAGTGGCGGCCGGCAGAGCAGCCAGAGCTCAGGAAGGAGGTTTCCGGGAGACGTGCATTTGGTGCATAAAACCCCAGGTGGCAGGAGGCCCTTCAGGGCACCAGTCGGGCAATGTCTGCAGGTTGGGAGCTGCCCACCACGGACGTATGCTGTGAGCACAACTGTCCCACACCAACGTATGACATGTGATGTGACAAAAACACACATGGAAACACACAGACATACAGACACACACACACAAAGGACACGCATATGGACACATACACACACGAGGAAACACACATGAAAACAGACACACACACAAGGACACACACAGACACGATGACACGCCCGGAAACAGACACACAGAGACACATGGACACACACACAAAGGGACTGGGGCTGCCCCCAGGCCACTCCCACATCTGGGCTGCAGAGGTTGGAGGGGCTACGTGGGGCCCAGGAGAAGGAGCCACGTTCGAGTTCCAAGGCCGTCTGCCTGCCCTCTCTCGGGCCTGGACGCCGTCCCCCCTCCCATACCACAGGAGGCCCGGCAGTGGTAGGGACGGACTCACTCGTAGAAGTGCGCCTTGGAGATGGACAGGAAGCAGCAGTCCCGGTTGGCCTTGATGGTGAAGATGAGGGGTTCCCCGGTGAGCACGGCCAGTTGGCCCACCATCTCCCCAGGGCGCGTGACAAACAGGCAGCTGTCTTCGTGGCTGTCGACCTTCCGCTGGTACACGTGCAGCAGCCCGGACACCACAAACAGGATGTTCACGTCCTGGCAGAAGGGGTGTGGCCTCGGTCAGGCCTGTTTGCGCTCACAGCTGGGAGCACTCAGCACTGTCCCTCCCACTTTTGTCATTTTATCCACCGTCACAGGAGATTAACTCCAGGAGGCCCCAGGCTGGGAGCCCCACCTCAAAGGCACACACTGCCCATCCAGCCTCCTTAACAAATATGTGACGTGACCACTCTCCCTCCAAAGGGGCCACAGGCCCAAGTCCCTGAAACTCTCCCTCCCGCCCAATGTCACACGTGTCTCAGGTCCAATCTCAGCACATACGCCCGCCCATGAAAGCACTCTGGTGCCAGCCCCGACTTCTCTGTCCATTGAAGGACCTCACTCCCATCGGAGCAGCTCTGTGGTCTGAGCAGGAAAGGGCCGGGTGATGGACTACAAAGGGCCGAGGTCTGGGGTCAGGGGCAGGCAGAGGCCAGCTCCTGCTCCAGCCACAGCCTCTGAGGGCAGCTGGGGGCTCAGCGTGGGGCACAGAGCTTTCCCGAGCACGGCCCAGGCTGCCCGGAACAGGAAGGCTGCTGGCAGTTTGCATCCTCTGAGGAAAAGAAAAAGCCTTCCCTTCCTCTGAGGAGAAGACAAAAGAAAAGGGCAAGGGAAGCCGATGCCTGTAGCAGGGTCTCAGGGCCCACAGGCTCCAGCCGCCTACACATGGCTCGGCACAGTGGCAGCAGCTGAGGTCACAGGAGTACCCCGCGCATTGTGCTCCCCCAGCAAGAAGGATGTTCTCAGCGAGGCCGTCATAAAAGCAGACGCACAGAACGCCTTCTCCACACGCGTGCAGGGACAGGAAACGTGGATATCATGGAGACAGTCTGGAGCTGCCAGCCGCTGGGAAGGCAGGGTCTCTGCTGCACAGCACTTCTCTCTCTGACTCAGAAACTAGGCCATGTACATGAAAGACCTGCTTGTCTTCTGTGTCTGGGTGTGAGGACTGAGAACAGAAGATGCTTTTCTTCCTGACGGTGAGTGAGGTGTGAATGTGCATCTGTGCAGCCCGTGGGGAGGACGAGCCGAGGAAGAGCCCTCCTGGGGACAGTGACAAAAGACCCTGCTTCCCCTGCCAGCACACCCCGGGCGGCCCCAGGGACTGCCCCCTCATACCCGGGCCTTTCACTCACCTGGTCTCCCTGCCTCGATACCACCGTGCCCCCCGGGACATGGAGAAGCGTCACCCGGCCATCTAACAGCGAAGGGTCCTAAAAACAGAAAAGTGGTAACACCAGGAATGGCTTTGAATGGAGGCGGCACCTGGGCACAAGAGGTGGAAAGGAGGCCACAGGACACGGGCCCTCCGAGCTCTGCCCACCAGATGACCAGCGGATGGCAGGGCACGCTGCCGCCACTGACACCCAAGAGGTGAGGTGGGCAAAGGACAGACAGGACTTCAGTCCGCGGCATAGACAGTCAGCCTCGCAGCCCCACACCTTGCTCAGGGACTGGCACCAGCACGACTGGCAAGGACTTGGGTGGTTTGCCCTCTTCCATGCTAGGTACACACACCAGGCCAGGAACACATAACGCGCCAGGTGTGCAAGACACGAGCACCAGGAGTAACCCTCGCAGAAACCTGGGAACATTAGCTGTGCAGAAATCACAGCTCACGGTGGCAGGAGAACAAAACCACCGAGGAAGCTCGTGGGTCAGCGGTGGAAGACGGTTGGGAACTAAACCATTAACAGACAGATGACTGCAGCCCTGGGCATCAAAAGCTGCTAATAATACCCCGAGACCTCCCGGGACCTGGCTTCCTGACCCTAGGAAACGACAGGGGGGCCACCCAGCCTCTTCAATAAAAGGAGGCTTTAGAGAAGAGACCGGAAGAACCCATTAACCACCACAGGTGTAGCCCCAGCCACCCATGACATCTATGAGACAGCTGCAAGTTTGGACTCGACTAAACAGTCGAAAATATTAAAGAATTACTGTCACATTTTTAGTAGTACGGTGTTGTGATTATGTTTTAAAATAGCGCATGTATTAGAAATACAGAAAAGTTTGCTAACGTGGTAACATGACGGGATTCGCTCTAGAGGGGTATAGGCTGGGGTGGACACGCGGGTTGGGGAACCGGGAGGTGTAGATGAAACAAGACAGGCCACGAGTGATCGGTACTTCATTGGATAGTGGGTATTCACCTTCATTAGGGTTTTCCATATATCTTGCATATATTTACATTTTTCCATAATAAAAAGTTTTTTAAAAAGATGTAAGAAACAAACAACCAACAGCAATGTGTGGACCTTACTCAGAGCCTGATTTGTACAACAGGAACAAGAAAATATGAAAAACTACTCATGGACTTCCGGTTTCCAGTCCACACGTAAGGAGCTGGGAAGTCACCTCTGTCCCACAAGTAACAAGCTGGACAAACTGAAAAAGCAGCAGCGCCTCTGAGACCCATCAGAGAAGTGCCATCACCAGCAAAGTGCTGCCTCCACATTGGAGACAGGCAGGTGCACAAAGAGGTCCCCACTCACAGGACAGAAACACCAAACCCACGTGGCACTCAGTGACCTGCGGGGAACCTGCCTACAGTTGACAAATTAGGGGAGGCTCAGCAGATATCCCTGAGAGGTGAGAACTCCAGGGGCACCCAGTCGTAGGGGCCCCATAACACTGGTTTTTACCTCCAGGAGCTCAACCAGGCTCTCACATAAATACTGGAAAAAACCCCTCTCAGGTGTCCAGCAGGGGAGACGACAGAACCACTATGAAATACCCGGCCCACTGAGACACAGAGAGCTGCTCCCAGGACCATAAAATGCCCCCCACCTACCCAACAGTCACTAAAAGGGCATTTATAGCAGCTCCTGTCACCATTACATCATGTCCTCCTCTCAAGAAAAACTATTGATACAAGCCGTAACAAAAGGCAAAACCCCAGTTTGAAGAGAGAGCCAGCATCCAAACCAGACTCAGACACAGCAGGGATGTTGGGATTATCAGACCAGAATTTAAAACCACTATGATTGATATGCTAAGGGCTCTAATAGCTGAAGTAGAGATGAGCAATGCCAGCAGAGAGATGGAAACCCTGAGAAAGAACCAAAAAGAAATGCTAGAGACCAAAAGTGCTGTAACAGAGACAAAGGCTGCTTTCGACGGGCTCATTTGTAGGCTGGACACAGTGGGGAGCTCTGTGAGCTTGATGCTCCATCAATAAAGCTGAGAAGCAAAGAGAAAGAAGACTGACAAGCACAGGAGAAGAAGACAGCCACCGTCACTGGGGAACTACAAAGTGTAACATATGCATCAGCTGAGCAACAGGAGAAGAGAGAAAGGAACAGAACAAACAGCTAAAGGAATAATGATTGACACGAACGCCAGACCCCAAGCCCCAGGTCCAGGGTGCTCAGAGGACAGACACCACGCAGAATAAATGCCAAAGGACTATGTCCAGGCCATCCTACTCAAAGCACAGAAACCCCAAGAGGAAGCAAAAAATCTCGAAAGAAGCCAAAGGCAAAAAACACTTTACCTGTAGTAGAACAAAGATAAAAATCACAATCCAACTTCTCAAACCACGCAAGCAAGAGAGTGGAGTGAAGTACTAACAGTGTTGAGAGAAAAAGCCCTGTACCCTGTGAAATTACCTGTCAAAGTGAAGGATAAATAAAGTCTTTCTCAAACGAACGCAAACTGAGGGGTCTGTTGCCAGCAGACCTGCTGCATGTGTGGGAAACGCTCAGGAAGCCTCGAGGGAAGGAGAACGACACAGGTCAGTCGGGCGTACACAGAGGAGAGGAGGGCACCACACAAGGAGTGAGTGAAGGTCGAACAAAAACTTGAACTGTTCTTTTCTGACTTGACCTAACAGGTTAAGTTTGTTCAAAATAATAAAGTAACAAGGCACCAGATTATGTGTGCTTCTACGTAAGTGGAGCGTACAACAGTGATGACGCCAGAGACGGGAGGAAGACTCGGGGTTACTCTCTTATCGTAAGGTCCTCGCACTACCCTCAAAGCGGTATAGTTCTGAAAGGAAAATTCTTTTTCTGTATACTGAATACTTCCGACACCACACAGGTGTCTTTCCCCCACACCACGCCCTTCTCCAGCCGGCGTCCTATGACTCAGCTCTGACACTAAGTTCCTGGAGTTGGCATCAGACCCCAGGGATCAAGGGCTCCGTCCCATAACTTGAACCGACTTCAGACGCTAACCGCAAGCAGAGAGTCAGTCCCAGGTTACCCACGTTTCTATCCGACATGGCTATGAATCAGAGGTTCCCATCCGCCTTCCTCAGATTCAATAATATGCCAGAAAGACACTCGGCTTACTGATTTAGTGTTTAATAAAGGATGTGATCAAGGACACACATGAACAGCTAGATGAAGAGGCACACAAAACAAGGTCTACAAGGGTCCCGGCACAGGCGCTCTGTCCCTGTGCAGCTGGGGTGCAGCCTTCTGCTGCTGTGGACATGCTCACCAACCCAGAAACTCTCGACACCCAAAGGTTTTTATGGAAGTTTCATCATGTAGGGATGATAGATTTTTGAACTTAATCTCCAGCCTCTGTCCTCCCTAGAGGATGGAGGTGGGGCTAAACGTTTCCAGTTTCTAACCATGGCTTCGTCATTCTGGTGACTAGCCCGCATTCAGAAGCCCATGAAGCAATGCCTCACTTCCTGTCACCCAGGAAGGGAAGTCCCAAAGGATTCAGGAGCTGTCTGTCAGGAGCCTTGGGCAGAGACCAACAGACACGTATATATTTCTTGTTATTTGAAAGTGTACTTGGATTAGCTGTAAATGTAAGTTGTAAAATGTAGGGAGAGAAACCACCAAAAAAAATAAAATAAATAAAGAAGTATAACAGATAAGCTAAGAAAAAGGAAAAAGAACCATAGCAAGTGTTCAATTATTAGGTTGGGGCAAAAGTAACTGAGGCTTTTACAATTATTTTTAACCTTTAGAACTGCAATTATTTTTGCACCAAACTAATAAAACCACCAAAAACAGAAACCACCAAAAGTAGACAAAACTAGGAACGAAGAACAAGGACAACAAGTAGAAAACAGTAAAAACATTAATGTGATCATATCTATAATCACTTTAAACCTCAATGGTCTATGTACACCAACTTAAAGACAAAGACTGTCAGAGCGGCTAAAGAAACAAGATGCGACTCTCTTGTCTACAAGAAACCACGTTACACATAAGGACACACATGGGTTAAAAGTAGATGGATGGAGAAGGACATACCATGCGAACACTATGAAATTCAGCCACATAAATTTCAGACAGAGCAGACTTCAGGAAAGGAAAATCATCAGGGATAAAGAAGGGCATCACATAATGAAAAAGGGGTCAGGTGTCCAAGAAGACACAGCAATCTGGTACATAACATGTATGCACCTAACAACAGAGCATCAAAACATGTGAGGCGAAAGCTGATTAAACTCCCAAGGAGCTACAGATGAATTGATTACTATAGTGGGACACTTCAACATCCTTCTTCCATAAATGGACAGACCCGGCGTAAAATAAGTATGGATGAAGTTGAACTTAACCTCACCATTGATCTCTGGATATAACTGACACCTATAGACTAGTTCATACAAAAGCAGCAGAATAAACAGTCTTCTCCAGCTCACATGGAACATTCAGCAAGTTAGACTATATTCTGGAACATAAACTGTATCTTCACAAATCTAAAAGAATGAAATCATACAATATCTGCTCTCAGATCACACAGATCTAGAATTAAACTGGCAATCAGTACAGAAAGATAGCTGGAAAATCCCATAATATGGAGATTAAACAATACACACTTCTAAATAACACATGAGTCAAGGAAGAAATCTCAATGGAAATTTTAAAATCTTTTGACCTGATGAAATGAAAACAAAACTTAAAAAATTTGTGGAATACAGTAAAAAACGGTGCTTAGAGGAAAATATATAGCATTTTCTGCAATAATTAGAAAAAAGAAAGCTCTAACATCAACAATCTAAGCTTCCACCTTAGGAAAGCAGAAAACGAAAAGCAAATTAAATCCAAAGTGAGCAGAAGAAAAAAAATAATAAAAATTAGAGCAGAAATCAATTAGGTGGAAATTGATAAGACTGAAAACAGGAAATCAATAGAGAAAATCAACAAAACCAAAAGCTGGTTCTTTGAAAAGATCAACAAAATCAATAACCTCTAGCCAGGCAAATTACGACTGAAAAAGAGAGGATATGAATTATCAATATCAAAAATGAAAGTGGGGACATCACTACAGATGCTGTGGACATTTTTGTGGCTTTTTTATCATTTTCTTTATTAAAATTATAATAAAGAAATATGACAAACAACTATGCCCACCAATGTGATAACTGAGATTAAATGAGCCAATTCCTTGAAAGACACAATCTGTCAAAACTCACACAAGGAGAGACTATCTGAATAGGCCTATAGCTATTAAGAAATTGAATTAGCAACCAATAACTTTTCAAAACAAAAAGCACCAGGCCCAGATGGGTTACTGGTGAATTCTACCAAATATTGAAGAAAGAAATTATACCAATTCTCTACAATCTCTTTCAGCGCACAGAAGCTGAGGGAACACTTCCTAACTCATCTATGAGGCCAGCATCACCCTCAAACCAGAACCAGACAAGACATTACAAGAAAAGAAAACCTCTGACAAATATGTCTCATTAACATAGAAGCAAAAATTCTCAACACAATATTAGCAAACTGAATCCAACAGCGTGTGAAAAGAATTATAGACAAGGACCAAGGACCAGCTAATGCAATAGGCAAGTGAAGGAAACAAAAGGTACACTGACTGGGAAGGAAGACATAAAACTGTCTTTGTTCTCAGATGAAAAGATGATCTATTATTCAGAAACCCAAAAAAATCCACCAGAACAACTCCTGGAACTAATAAGCAATTACAGCAAGGTGGCAGGACACATGGTTACTACACAAAAATCAGTCACCTTCCTGTACATTCGCAACAAACAAATGGGAGGGATCTGAAATTTAAACCACAGTAACATTTACATTGGCACCCAAAAATGACATACGGAAGCCTAAGTCTAACAAAACATGTACAAGCTCTCTATGAGGAAAACTACAAAACTCTGATGGCTGAAATCAAAACTAAATAAAAGAAAGGTGTTCCATGTTCACAGGCAGACTCAACACTGTCAAGATGCCGGTTCTCCCACCTTGACCTAGAGACTCAAGGCAACCCCAGTCAAAATCCCAGCACGTGATTTTGTGGACAAACGAATTCCGAGGTTTACGTGGACGCAAAAGACACAGGAGAGCCAACACAGTACTGAAGAGAACTTGAGAGGGCCGACACCACCCGACTTGGAGACTTACATAAACTACAGTCATCAAGACGGAGTGGTATTGGGGAAAGGACAAACAGACCAATGGGACAGAGCAGAGAATCCAAAAACAGGTCCCCATAAATATAGTCAACTGGGGCCCGCCCGGTGGCTCAGGTGGTTGGAGCGCCGTGCTACTAACACTGAGGTTGTCAGTTCGATTCCCACATGGGCCAGTGAGCTGCGCCCTCTACAGCTAAGATTGTGAACAACAGCTCTCCCTGGAGCTGGGTTGCTCTGAGCAACTGGAGGTTGGTGTGAGCTTCAGTGGGCTACTGTGTGCTGCCGCAGGCTACCATGTGCCTCCGTGAGTGGCCAGAAACCATCGTGAGCTGCCTTGGGCTGCTGTGTGCCGTCGTGAGTGGCCAGCAGCCAGCGTGAGTAGCTGGCAACCATCGGGAGTGGCCGGCAACCAGCAAGAGCAGCTGTGAGCTGCTGTTGAGTGGCCAACCGACGACTGGCGACTGACTGCCTCAGATGGGGAGAGCACAAGGCTCATAATACCAGCATGGGCTAGGGAGCTGTGTCCTACACAACTAGACTGAGAAACAAGGGCTTGAACCTGAGTGGGGGGAGAGGTGAAAGAAAGGGGGGCAAAAATATATAAATATAGTCAACCAATTTTGACGCAGGAGCAAAGGCAACAAAATGGGGGGAAAATAGCTTTTTCAACAAATGTTCTCAGAAAAACTGGACATTCAGATACAAAAAAAGATCTCGACACAGAATTTATAACCTTCCAAAATATTAAGTCAAAATGCTTCATAGTCTTAAATGTAAAATGCAAAACTATAAAATTTGTAAAAGTTAACACAGGAGAAAATCTGCATGACCTTGGGTTGGGCAAGGACTTTTTAAATAACAATATCAAAGGTACAATCCATGAGGGGGTGGCCGGATGGCTCAGTTGGTAGAGCACAGCTCTGAACAACAGGGTTGCTGGTTCGATTCCCACATGGGCCAGTGAGCTGCGCCCTCCACAACTACAATGATGGACAACTTGGAACGGATGAGCCTTGGAGAAAAAAACTGTTCCCCAATATTCCCCAATAAAATTTATTTTTAAAAAAAGTTTTTTTAAAAAGGTACAATCCATGAAAGAAATAATGATAAGCTAGACTTCATTAAAATTAAAATTTTCTAGGGGTGGCCAGTTGATTCAGTTGGTTAGAGCTCAGTGCTCATAACACCAATGCCGCGGTTCGATTCCCACATGGGCCAGTGAGCTACGCCCTCCACAACTAGATTGAAGACAATGAGCTGCCGCTGAGCTGCCCGAGGGGCAGCCAGGTGGCGCGGGAGGTTAAAGCGCAGGCTCTCAACAACAAGGTTGCCGGTTTGACTCCTGCAAGGGATGGTGGGCTGCGCCCCCTGCAACTAAGATTGAAAACGGCGAATGGACTTGGAACTGAGCTGCGCCCTCCACAACTAGACTGAAGGACAATGACTTGACTTGGAGATGATGGGCCCTGGAGAAACACACTGTCCCCAATATTCCCCAATAAAATTAAAAAAAAAAAAAAAGAAACTTTTTTCTGCTCTGTGAGGAACACTGTCAAGAGACTGAAAAGACAAGCCATAGATTGGGAGAAAACGTTGCAAGAGACACACCTGACAAAGGACTATTATCCAAAATACATAAAGAACTCCTAATAGTCAACAATAAGAAAACAACCTAGTTAAAAGATGGGGCTAAGACTTTAACGGACACCTCACTAAAGGAGATACACAGACGGGCAGGTGAGCACATGAAAAGATGCCCCATTATGTGTCATCAGGACAACGCACATTAAACAACAACGCGACGCCACTGCTCACCTCCCAGCGGGGTCCAGAATTTGAAACACTGACAGCACGCGACGCTGGGCCACGCGGAGCTGCAGGAGCTCCCAGGCACGTTGCTGGGGACGCAACCTGGGTGCTGCCAGGTTGGAAAGCAGCCTGCTGGGCTGTCACAAAACCAAGCACACGACTCAGGCACTGCGCCCCTCGGTATGACCTGCACGTGGACACTTACAGCCTCTTTCCTCATGATCGCCGAAACTCGGAAGCAGCTGAGGGGCCCTCCAGCAGGTGATGGATGAATAAACTGCCCAGCCAGACAGTGGAATTTACTCCGCACTAAAAAGACATGAGCTGTCACACAGGAAAAGACGAGGAGGACCCTTAAAAGCACATTGGTAAGTGAGAGAAGCCAATCTGAGACGGCTGCTGTGTGATTCCAACTGTATAACATTGTGGAAAAGGCAGAACTATGAGGACAGTAAAAAGGTCAGGGGCTGCCAGGGGGAGGGAGGAGGGCTGGCCAGGCAGAGCAGAGACGGTTTTCAGGGCAGTGAAACTTCTCTGCATGACTCTATGATGGTGGGTATGTGTCATTGTACATTTGTCCAAGTCCACAGAATGACCAAGAGTGACCCTATTGTCAAGTGTGGACTCGGGGTGACAATGTGTGTTGGTGTAGGCTCACTGACTGTAACCAACATCCCACGTGGTGGGGGTGTGGGTGACAGCAGACGAGGTATATGAGAAATCTTTATATTCTTCCCCATTTTGCCGTGAACCTAAAACTGCTCCAAAAAAATAAGCAGTTGTGGCAGGTAGCAGGGAGGCCTATTTTAAAGTATAATAAATAGTGAAGAAAATAGTCATGATCGATTGAGGAAACATGACACTGCTGGGTGGACGATGAAACGAGGCCTTTTCAACGTCTGCGTAGGGAGTCACAGTGCGCTGATGGCTTCCCACAGGGTCCTGAGCCTTTCGGGAGGTGACATGCAGTATTTGGTGGTTTGGGACCAAGCTGCAAAAAGAGCCATGAGTGGATTAATTCTGGCTGGTGACAGGGACATGGCGTGCAGAATGCCGTGACCACTACATTCTTATACGCTTTCCATAACGAACAGGAAGATAACAGATCAATTCTAGACAAATCAAAGACTGAATACAAAAGATTAACTAATAGAAATAAGTTTCTTTAAAATTATTTAAATGGAACTGAGAAAATGTCAACTACAATAATCTGAACATTTTATTAATAGATGGAATAAATAAAAAACATTTAATAATTAACAAATAAAAAACATTTTAAGCACAGTTTAAGAATTCTGACGTCCAACTCTGGGACAGCTTGGTGGCTCACAAAACCTCACGCCCTGAGCATGAGCATACGGAGATCTCAGTCTGCTGGGAACCCCAGGCTGCTGGCCGAAGCCAACAGAAACCCCTTCTGTGGGACGGTCACATCACCTCCAGTCCCACGGAACGTCTGCACACAGCAGCTATGGAGGGATGGGCACAGCCAGACCTGACCGAGAGCAGGCCGAGCAGGAGGCCAGCATGGCCCCGAGAGTGACCGATGCCACAGCAGCACCCCAAAAATGGTAAAAAAAAAAAAAAACACGAAAGGCAGACGGGACATTGAGCAAGGACTCTGAACTACAAGGAGCGGCAGAGTCTGCAGATGGACAGAGCTCCAGAATTGCAGACACAGACGAAGGTCGGGAAGGTGGGCTTAGACCAGATGGAAACCGTGACACGAGAACTGCTGCTGGGCTGAAATAACACATCTGTGAACAACTAAAGACACTCACAAAAGGGGCTTGCAGACCTGCTCCCAACACTGGCCAGAACCATGGGACCAGCGTGTTGGAAGCGAGGGCATATTTCGAGGGGGACCCAGGGCATTGTGTCATTTATTGTAAGACATTGTTTTTATTTAAACGTTCACTGTATTGTTGGATCACACCTCGTATAGTCAGTATAGAAAGACTTTTTAAGTGGAAAACACAGGAGAAAGGGGAAGACACCTAAAGGACAAGTGAGCAGACAGCACTTGAGTCTCTGAAGAGAAGTGAGAAAATCGGCAGAGGCCATATTTGAGGAGCTAGGAGTTCAGAGAGCAGACTGAAGAAGACCACAGGGCTTCATGCAAGAGAAATAAAAAAAAATCCACAGGCAGTTCTGTGATAGTGACACTGCAGAAATCCCAACACAAACAAAATGTGCGCAGAGCAGCAAGAGGAAAGAAAGCATCATTTCCAGAGGAAAGACCAGCAGGACCTCGCAGCAGTGCCACCGGATGGGGTGAGGGCAGTACTGTGGCTAGCAGCTCACCCGCCGGACGCCTCAGAGGGAAGTCAGCCCAGGCAGCCTGTGTCCTCTGAGAGCTGAAAGCCCAGCCAGTGGCTCCCAGCACGGGGATCAAGGTGCAGGGGTTTCTGGCTCCTTCCGCCTTTGTCCCCAGTGCTGGCCCGAAAGCTGACCCAGTCGGGATGCGGCGCTGTGCCATGGGCGCAGGTGACAAAAACTCCACGAAAAGCCTCCTTTTCTGACGAGGGGCCAGGAAGGAGGCTCCTGAGAGCTGGGAGGGGCGGGAAGCCTGTCTCCTCTCCTCGGGTGGGCTGGGTGGCCCAGCCCGGAGCTGAACTGTGGGGGCAGGGCAGGTACCAAACAGTGAGAAACAGAGGAGGGCCCAGACAGAGCGCTGGTGACAGAGGCACAAGCAGCAGGGAGGTCGGTCTGTGACCTCCGACAATGCCCATTGGTCCCCGAGCCACCGACAAACCGAGTCCATCCTGCATGAACATTCATTCCATCTGCACTGAAACCTCAAAGGCAAAGCAACAAAATTTCTCGACAACAATACAGAAAAACTGTGTGAAGCCAAAGCAAGAAATGCTTCATCCCCAAGTCCCCAAGGCACGAAGAGTACCAGTCATGAAAGAAGACACCCAGAAGCCTGGGGCACGGAATCAGGGACTTCTGCCTACCAGACACGGCTGGAAGGCAGAAGGGTGAGCCCCAGGGGGGTCACGTGCAAGACCTGTGATCAGCACGGGCCCCTACCCAGAAAGTACCGGGAAACCCTCAAGTCAGAATGGCCCGAGGGCCCCACCGCTGCCCCCACGACAGGCACACGCGGGAGACGCGGCTCCGCCCACGCTCACGACTCTAACTTCACTCAGCGCCATGCTCCACACCGCTGCTCACCTGAATAGGCAAAGCCTGCCCGTGTGGAAGGGGATACAGACACACGTGACCAGGACAGTGATCCCCACATGTGCATTCACACTTGGGCCCCAGGACCGAGGACAATGATGGCGGCTCCAGCCCGGCAGCAACAGGACGTGGGCTCAGAGGAAACACAGGGTGAGTTCGGGAAGCCGCATGAGGCCGGCAGCGG
The DNA here is from genome assembly GCF_964194185.1 of Rhinolophus hipposideros. Lineage (NCBI taxonomy): Eukaryota > Metazoa > Chordata > Mammalia > Chiroptera > Rhinolophidae > Rhinolophus > Rhinolophus hipposideros. The sequence goes on from NC_138057.1 coordinate 83,412,532, forward strand.
CCTCCCCGCAGTAACAGGGCTCTGAGCGCAGGGCACACAACTGGGTCCTAACGTGACGGCTACACGGACTCAAGCCCTCCTGAGCAGAAGCTATTCCCAGCTTTGCAAACACGAGTGGAAAAGGGATTCAAACGTGCATGTGATGGGGACCCAGTCGGGAGCACTGTCACTTTAACCCTCCTCAGCGTCCTGGCTAGTGTCCCAGGGACCATCCCAGGCCGGCGCCTGCGGCACCTGTGCAGCAGGAGGACACTCTCGATCCCCACCCAGAGGGGCTCCTGTCCCAGCAGTGGCTGTGACCACGTGAAAAAAGTGGGTGGCATGAGGTCCAGCGTCTGGGGAGAGTCCGACGCCCGCCCACCTGTGCCCACCTGTGAGGAGGCCACCTGCCGTGCAGAAGGCGGGCTGGGGCACTTACGTCCAGCCTCATCAGCGTGAGCAGGTCCCGCTTGGCTGCTCTGAAGATGGTGTCTGTCTTCCTGCTGGCGACAGTCTCGTCCGAGTCGCTCTCCAGGTAGTGGAAGACCGCAGAGGGCGTCTCTGCAACCACCACGCTCTTCTTGGACTTGAGAGCAGGTAGCGTGATTGATCAGAAGGGAAGTGGCAGGGAAAGGATGTGGGGCCAGGGGAGGGAAAGTGGAAGGCAGGGGTGAGAGGGCACTGCCTACCTTGCTGGCCACGGCACTCCCAGGGCGCTCGTCTCCCTGCAGGAGGACCCTGGCGCGGTCACAGGCCATGCTGAGGTCTGAGGTGGCACCTGCTGTGCTCCCTACAAACGGAGGGGAGACTGAGGGCATGACGCTGGCAGTGGGCGGCTGAGCACTGAGACCTGAGCAGCGTGGCCGCTGTGCATGAGGCTCGGGGCCCTGGCGTGAAGCCACTGCACTGTCCCATCTTTTAAACACCTTAGGTGCCTGCATTAGCGAGCCTCTGGACCAGACGCGACACATCCTGCAGGACTCCCACCTCGCGGGGCTGTGCATGTGTCCCAGGCCACTACGCGAGCACTGTGCCAGCCGCGCCCCACCACCTATCTCCCAGGCTTGTCCCACAATGTGCATTAGCAGGACAGTGGCTGGAGTTGCCCCGCGAAGCCAGGACAGGCTCCCCAAGGAAGCTCCAGGCCCAGCCGCGGGCCATCGGGATGCATGGCTGCGCCACATGACCCAGGCACTTGAGTCCTCAGCCTGAAGTGGTGGGAACAGTGCTACCGGGGATGGGGGACAGTATACAGACCGCACTCCATCCCTTAAGAGACAGACGAGCCACCTGTAACCCACATCAGCCAAGGGCCTCACAGAAACCTGGGGTCCGAACGACAGAGAAACTGCAAATGATGGTTGGCCACTGCACTGTTTTAGACGAACAGGTGGCAAGGAGCGAGCTGGTGGGGGGAAGCCCTATGCCTGGTGGCCCTGGTGACCGGGTCTGCTGTTGGGAGAGACCTGCCTTCACACCATCCTCCACATGGCAAAAGAATGCAGTTTGTGCTTAGGCGAGAAAACAAAAGACTGGACTTACCAGGAACTACAAAGACCCATCACCACTCATCTTGTAAAGGTTGCATTTCATAGGAAAGTTAAGTCTGTGAAGCTATTACCATGTTAGTAAGACTTAAAAATGTTTAAATAACACAACAGTTAATAACTACTTTTCTCCATTCAGAGACACTGTATATAGTATTTGTTATGACATTATGTTATTACATGATATTTACTGTGTAAATATCACATATCTTATTATATCATGTTATCGTTTAGTGGTAGCAGTAAGCCCAGGTATTATGATCCCCTTGTCTATTTTAAACATAAACCTGACCATACTCCTTGTGTAAATACAGGCACACATTAAAGGTCGAACATTTCTACAGGACACGGGTTATAATCAGAGACTGTAAAACTGACGTTTGCCAGGAACGTGTCCTGTAAGAGTGTTACCTACATGGGCCAAAGGGAAGCGTGCTTCCACATGAAAGTCAGCTGGGTTTGGTCGTGGGCTGGATAATTCATACTCAGCTCTATTCCATGGCGATTACTGCTGCTCTCAGGTCTCTGTCATTTAGGCTTCTTTCAATGAAAAATTCACTAAAAATGTTTTTCTAAATATGACAAGTCAACTGGATAGCCATATGGGACAAAATGTGCCTTGATCTCTACTCACTTCATACAAAAGAACCAATCCTAAAGGAATAACTATGAAAAGTAAAATGTGAAATCTTACAGGCAGATTATTCCTAAACAGACACGAAATGTATTAATCACAAAAGGAAAAAAAAAAGACAAAATGTATAAATCACAAAATGATAAACTGGGCTCTATTAAATTTAAGAACTTGCATTTATCAAAAGATATGAGAGTGAAAAGTGAGCGGAGAAGATTTAACACGTACACACACAAGTCCGACAGAGGAGGCCCTTTGATCAGTAAGAAAATGAAAGACAACCTAAGAGAAAATGGGCAAACAGGGTCCCCTTATCCCCATGGAGAAAGAAGGCCCAGGCCAGTGCCGTCAGGGTGACGAGTGACAGGCGCATGGGCCATCGGGGAGGGGACTTGCTGTGTGCTGCTGCCCAGAGAGCACCAAGCGGGTTGGGAGGGAAATGCCACACGTGGCGGGGGGCCCACAGGGGACAGCGCAGAGGGATCGAGCAGTCTGATGACGCTGCTGCACAATCCCAACGGGAAGGTGCACACGCGTGACAGACTCACGAGTGTGCCACACAGCGACACGCACAGCAGGGAGGGTGGGTGTGCACAAACACAAGGCTGTGCAATGCTGGGGGGCAGCTCACTCACACAGCCCCACACCCCGCTGCTGGCACTGGGGGCCACGGTCGGTCGGGCCGAGTGCTGGCTGCTCTATCTGAGTGCTGGTCTCATAGGCGAGTTCAGTTTATAAAAATTCACCCAACTGTCCACTCAGATTTGCACGTCTGTGTGCATATTACACAACCATCAACAGTTCATGAAAATAAAAAAGAACGTGGTTGCAGTGAAGAGACAGGAAACACACCAATAGAACAGATACCAAACAAGCAGATCCAAGCAAGGAAAGGTCCAGCATGGGCAGATCCAGAGAAGGAAAGTGCACCCGTGGTCGCCAGGGGCTGGGGAGGGAGTGACGGCCAATGGGGACGGCAGTCTTACTAGGTGACGACAATCGTCTGGAATCACAAAGAGGTGATCGATGCACATACTAAAAACCACCGGACTGTACACTTTAAAACATCATGTGAATGTATCTCAGAAAAGCTGTTACTAAAAAGGATATCCATGTAGATTCAGAAACTTGGTACCGAATGAAGATGGCACAAAAAAAGAAGGGGGAGATGAAGTGGTAAATGTATGGTGAATGGTGTTGGGTAAATTAGACTCCACAGAGGAAGGATGAGCAGCCACCAGTGACAGCAGAGTGGTGGTGGCCGAGGGGCTGGGGAAAACCATCTGCATGCCAGTGGGCACAGTGCAGCACGGACACCCGGGGTGCCAGGGCCGGTGGGGAGGGGCCACAGGACACTCCGGGCAGGAGGACGCCTACCCACCACCGTGTGGGCAGAGCAGAGCAGACAGGTCCGCTGGGCCCCAGGGCTTCCCACCTGTACACACCTGGTGGGGCTGGAGGGGCCTGGCTGCTGGCCTGGGCCTTGCCGAGCTCGTCCGAGATTTCTTCGTGGACGGAGGGCAGCGGGACCGAGTGGCTCCTCTTGAGCAGAGGCCCAGGGGCCAGCGCACGGCTGCCTCCACGCTCTGCTGGGAGGGGATGGGCGTGAGGCGAGGCCTGTCCCCACAGTGGCACAAAGCGCACACCTGCCCCGCGGGCCACGCCCTCGTCACCTGTACCTGCGCCCACCTGCCCAGGTGACGGGTGAGCGAGGGCCCGCCTCCGACTCAGGCCCTGCTCTGTCCCTGAACTGACCAGCCTCATGCTGCTGGCCGAGTGCCTCAGGTGAACTGCTGCCCAGGGGCAAGCCTGGCATCCCCTTCTCAGTACCCATCCTAGTTGTGGTGGCCTGAGCACCCTTGGAGCAGCCTGGCGAGCTCGGTGCCCACCGGGGACTCAGTGAGTGAACCCACACGAGCTTGTGGGAAGAACCGAACAACACGGTTTCACGGAGCTTTATGTCCTGTAAATCTGTTACAATGGCTCCAGGCCACACGTCACCTGGAGGTGACTGCTGGCCGAGAGGCCTCAACAGACAGTTTCTTGCCCTAAATCGAGACCTCTCTTGAGAGCTCAGAGCTCAGAACCTGAATAGCTTTTCTAGGAGCCAAGTCCTTGCGGAGACGGGGACCTAGTGGGTGAGACGAGGGCCGGCAGGACAGGAGGCAGGTCCTAGCACATACCTGGGTCGCGGGAGTCCTGGGGTCGCTCCTCGGGGCCGCCGCCTGTCTGCCTCTTGGCCTTGCCAGCAGCCACGCTGGCCACAGACACGAGGGGGATGGCTTGGCTCTCCTGGGATGGGAGAAAGACATGGGCTGTCCCAGGCATCCTGGGCCGAGGCTCTGGGTGATGAGCGTGATACCCTCAAGGAAATGGCACGTTTGGGAATGGAGGGGCTGTGACCAACTAGGGCAGCAGACACTACGCGGAAGGCCAGGTGGTTTCAGGTAAGAGACCCAACTTGCTTTTGTCTCAGCAACTCCAGCCAGTCTCAACAGTGCTCAAAACTGCCAGGGGACTCGCTACTCCTCATGACGGTGAAAAACACCGTAGAGAACAAAAGGATTTGCCTAAGACATCAGCCAACGAGGACGACAAAGCCTAGATGTCAACAAGCGAGGAGCACGCTGAAGGTGAGCGCTGCCCAGAGACATCGCCCTCTTACAAGGGACCAGGTGCTCCTCAGGCTATGGGGACAGAGCAGGTCATCGCTGTCCCATCTCCTTCTCACAGGACTCTGGAATGGGAGCAAGTTTAATCCCATCTCACTGCCACTGGCTCGAAGGAGAGTCAAGGGACTCCAGGGGACAGGAAGTGACAGCCTCCAGGGGACGTGTGCCATGTGACCAAAAGAGTCGCACAAACTGCAGACTCTCTTGGACAGGAGGTGCAGGGACAGACAGGCCTCTGGAAGACGGGCAGCGAGTGTCCAGGAGGGACGGACCATGGCACCTGCAGGCAGGCCTGAGCGTCCAGCGCCCGGGCCTGCAGGACACTTACGGGGTTGAAAAGCTCGGCGGTGAGGCCCAGGTAGTGATGGAGCGCCAGAAAGGTGACCCTCTGCAGCCGGACCATGATGATCTGTGAGAGATGGAGCCCTAGTTCTGATGTCTCCACATCACCTAAGGTGTCAGCATTAGGGGCACACGCTCTGCACTGTTTCTGTAAGTTCTCTGTAAACCGAGACTTACTCCAAAGCACGAAGTTTAAATTAAAGCTATTCTTTCTGGGATGGTGGCAAACATGGAGACCACTGTGAGGTTACAACACTAACTTACTGTAAAGTACACGCTACAGAGATTGTCTAACACCCTGTCCTTCCTGCACCCGCCCAGAAGCCACACTGCCAGCTTGCCTCCCGCGGGCCTGCACAGGGACCCGCACAGGAATGCCATGGGGACACCACGCAGCTGGAACGGTGGCCTGGAGAAGCGACCCACCTGCACCACCCTCACCAGGGTTTCAGGATACTTCTCAAAGACTCCTTGGAAAGCCAGAGCTGGAAGCCGGAGCACGGTGGATGGGACAGCGGCGCGGGCGGACACGGTTTTGTACGGTGCAGTGTGGCCCTGCAACGACAGGCACGTCCGTCCGCTCCCAGCTTTCAGAGCTCTGCACCCGGCTCCCCAAGGCCTCGCCCCCCCTGCGTGAGCCTCCAGCAAGGCCGACCGCCAAGGGACCCCCAGGGCGAAGGACCAGACAGTGGCCTCCGTGGAGGTGTCTCCATGCAGTGGCCTCGCCCTCCCTGGGGCACAGCTGAGTCCTGTCACCACCCTCCTCCCACCACTGGTTTCCGGCAACCAGCCAGCTCTGTGCTGTCCTGATGGCTCTGCCTGTCATAATGTCACATACAGGGTCTCACGCAGGGCCTGGCTCTTGTCACTGTGACCGTGCACCTGAGACCCACCCCACGTACTCTCTGCTGGCTGCCGGACGCCTCGGTTTCCTCCTCTGTCCAGCAGCTGCAGGACAGCTGGCCGTTTCCGGTGTGGGGCACTTGGGAGTCAGGCTGCCATGGACACTCACACAGGGTCTGCGTGAACACTCTTCACTCCCCTTGAGGGACACCCAGCAGTGGCACTTCTGGGTCACAGTTTTTGAGGAGCCACCAAACTCTGTCCCCAGTGGCTGAACCACTTTGCATCCCACCAGCAACAATGAGCACACACACACACACCTGCGCTGTCGCCTCCCAACCGGGCAAGTCCGTGGTGCCTCAGGATGGGGCTGGCCACGAGGGGGCCGTGTGCGGGTGTGGGCGGTGGGGGCGTCACCGACCTTGGGGACCCGAAGGGCTGCAGACCCCGCTCAGTCCTTGGCTGATTCCATCGTCTGTGCCCACTGGGCTGCAGTGGACAGATGGCCTCACCCTTCGCTTCCTGAATGACTGCTCAGGGCGTCTGCCGTGTGCTCACCTGATGCCATCGTCACCTACACTGAAGCGTCTGCTCACCCCTTTTGTCTGCTGTTCGATGGGTCGCCTGTTTCCTTAACGTGGAGTATTGAGAACGCGTTGCACGCTTTGGATACAAGTCGTGTATCAGATGTGTGCTTTATAAGTACTCTCCCATTCTGTGGACTGACTTGTTAGTTTTGGTGAAGTCTAACTCACCAACCTTTCTCTTTCACGGATCATGCTGTGTGTGTCAGGTCTAAGAAATCTGGGTACACAGGCTATGACCCACCTTGAGTTACAGTGAGGTGCGGGCGAGGTGCCGAGGACACTCTCTCCTGCACTGACCTTTGCACTTGGTGGCCAGAGGACCTGTGTGTCACCACTGCACACCCTGGTCACTGGGGCCTTGTGGTACAACTTGAAGAAGGCAGTGTGAGTCCTTCCACTGTTTCTTTTTCATGCGCTTTTACCTATCCTACTTCCTTGCCTTCCATATAACTACACGATCAATTTGTCTATTTCTAGAAGAAAAGGTTGCAGCGATTTTGACTGGAATGACCTTGAATAATTCGGGCAGATCTGCCTTCCTACCTATTTTGTCATCCAGGCCAGGAGACAGCACACTCCGTTCTTCAGGCCTCTGTGATCTCCATCAGTGACGTTGGTTTTCGGCACCCAGACCCTGCATGTATTGCTAGAGTCACACCTACTATGTGGGTTCTGTGCTATAACAAATGCTACTGTTGTTTCAGCTTCCAACGGTTCGTTGCTAACATTCAGAAGTGCAACTGGGCTCATCTATTGACCCTGTAGCCTTAGTAACCTTGCTCATAAGCTCCAGTACTTCCTGCAGATTCTGCAGGGTTTTCTATGTCCTTTGCAAACAGAGACTGTCTTTTTTTTTTCTTTCCAACATGCATGACTCAGATTTCCTTCTCTCCCCTCACCGCCCTGGTGAGGCCCCCAGGTAGTGCTGGGTCAGAGTGGTGACAATGGTCAGTCTGGGCTTGTTTCTGATGTTCGAGGGAAAATGTTCAGTCTCTCCCATGAAGTAGGAGGTTAGCTGTTTTTACAGATGCCCAATTTTAATGGATTTAGGAAATTCTCTTCTTTTCCTAATTTCTGAAAGTTTTTTTTATCACGAATGGGTGCTGAATTCTGTCAAATGCTTCTGCCTCTATTGAGGTGACAATATGGTTTTTCTTTAGTCTGTTGATTTGGTGAATCATACTGACTGATTTTTAAATGAAACAATCCTACATCCCTAGAATAAACTCCACATGACCATTATGTAGTATCCTCTTCTATGTTACTGGGGGACTCAAATATCTAGTATTTTATGGGGCATTTTTGTGTTTCTGTTCATGGCAATTTTCTTTTCCTGTAACGTCTGTCTGGTTTGGGAGCCAGGTAAGGCGGGCTCACAACTGAATTGGGAGGTATGCCCTCCTTTGCACTGTCTGCAAGTTGGTATAAAATTAGCATGATTTCTTCTTCAGAAGTTGAGGATTCCACATGAAGCCACTTGTACTGTTTCACTGAAAATAAGACCTAGCTGCACCATCAGCTCTAATGTGTCTAATGCAGAAATTAATTTTTGCTCCAAAAGAGGCATTAGAGCTGATGGTCCAGGTAGGTCTTATTTTCAGAGAAACAGGTTAGCTAGAGAGCTCTTTCTGAGGATGTTAGCCACAAATCCAACAGACACAGCACTGCTCAAATAATGTCTTAAGAGGGAGCTTTCGGAGCTGATCTCGTCCCAGGACTTGGTGAATTTCAATTCCGTTGGTGACTTTTGTGGGGATAAAGGTGTTCACCTTTGTCTGCCGTCTGCAGAAACGTCTCCTATCATTTCTGACACTGGTGGTTTGTGTCTCCCCTCTCCTCACTGCTCTGCCAGAGGCTTCTCTGTTTTATTGATGTTTTCCGAGAGCCAGCTTTGGGTTTCAGTGATTTTCTCTATTATTTTTCTATTTCCAATCCCACTGATTTCTGCGTTTATCCCTCCTACCCCCTTCCTTCTGCTTTGCATTTTCACTTGCTCTTCCTAGCTTCTTCTAGGAAGAAGCTGAGCTCACTGATTTGAGGCCTTGTTTTCTATCCTAGGACAAACATGTTAGTTATCAATTTGTCTCTAGGCACTATCTACTGCGCTGCACAAATAGATGTTCTACTGTCATGTTCATTTTGCTTGAAGTGTTTTGATTTCCCTGTAACTTCTCTTTGACCAATGTTTTATTTAGAAGTGTATTTTTAAATTTGCAAACATTTAGGGGATTTTGCTGCAGTTTTGCTGCAGTTCTTTCTGTTACTGTTGCTAGTTTAATACCATCGTAATCAGAGGACATGCTTTGCATGATGTCAATTCTTTGAAATGTGTGAACGTGTGTCTCATGGCCCAGAACGCCCCACGTGCACTTGAGAAGCGTGTGCTCTGCTGTGCTGCGCAAAGTGCGCCACGCCGTTCCATCAGTGACTAACATTAGGGCGCTGGGTGGTGCTGCTCAGACAGCCTGTCTCGGCAGTGCTTTGTCTGCTTGCCCTACCGATTGCCAGGAGAACGGCTTTCCTTTGCCGTTCTCTAAGCTTCTGTTCCACTTCTGAAATCCTGTCGCTAGGTGAATACACACATAGGAGGCCGTGGTCATGGATGTCCCTCTTTACCCGGTGGCACTCCTTGGCCTGAAGTCTACTTTGTCTGCTATTAATAATAGCTCCTCCGTTTTCTTTTCAGTTCTCATGACATAGTTCTGCCCATCCTTATATTTTCAATCTGAGTCTTTCTGTTTAAAGTGAGTTTCACGGAGCCAGCACGTAGTCGGGTCTTTGTATGTTCACCCAATTGAACAATCCCCATCCTTTAATTGGTGTCTTCAATGATATTATTTGTACTGTTAGTTTTAGGTTAGTTTTCTGGAGAATGTTTGTTTTTCAGCAGGTCATCAAGTTGGTTAGGGTCCGACGACAGGTGTGCGTCAGCACCTGTGGGCAGTGGGCCCTGGTGCCCTGAGTTTCAGTGTCGCCTGTGATGCTCTGGGCTGCACAGGCCACATGGGGCCGGTCCAGTTCCCTGGTCTGTGCCACGCTGGGTCAGCCCTGAGACTTGTCGGGGTTCACAAAGACTCAGGGGTCCACACTCACTCTCCCACCCTCAGAAACACGGCTTCCTGCCCACTGGGGCTCTGCCCGAGGCAGGAGGCCGGAGAGGAGACTAGGACCCACCCTCGTGGGCATCCACACCCCACCTGCTGTTTTTCCAGAGTCCTCAGTAGCTGCTCTTCGTGTTTTGTGCAGTTTGGGTTGCGTCAGCAGGAGACAGAGACTGTGCTGCTGGCATTACCCCGACTCGGCGGAACTGGAGCGTCACTTTCCTTTTGGAAATTTCCTGCTTCCTTGAAAGCCCAGTGAGGAGCCCTCGCAGGTCCCACAGATAGTGTGGGACGAGAACTGGTTTCCTTTCAAGCGCTCAGCCATGCAAACACAAATCCAGATGAGGGGAGACGGAGTGCCCGCCCAGTCTCCTGACACCACTGTGCCCTGGGGTAGCCTGGCCAGGCCCTTCCTGCCCGCAGCGCTGCATGGCGGGTCTCAGGACGTCCTCAGTGACTGCAGGGACTCCGCTTATTTCTTCTGCTTGGAATCCTTTCTGCTTTATAAAGAGAATGATCTCCTAAGAGACCTACAACCACACCACGAGCAACAGGCACGGAACGGCCTAGAGCAGTAGTCTGCCAGGTATCCAAGGACGGAAATGACAGGCCAGCTCTGTCCCCTCCTCATTAGTGCCCCACTGCCACCACCACTCCCAGCGGCGCCCCTTCTATACTCCTCCCCTTCCCAGCACGTCTCATCTGCTCGAATCAGAGAGAAAAGCCAGAGAAGCCAGTGTGTGGCGGGGCGGGGAGGGGGGTAGAAGGGGGGGAGGTGGGGAAGAGGGGGAAGCGGGGAGAATGACACTCGGCAGCTGTTACTAAAAATGGCTCTGGGCATTTCATTTTTCAAACTGACTCATTTACTCAGAAAAACAACAACTTCAACCTCACCTGAAACGAAGGAACTCTGAAAAGCACAGGGAGAGGCTGTGCTGCTAGGGGTGTGAGGGGGTCCCCAGCATGTGTCACGACAGAAAACAGTCACAAACAACTTAAAGGTCAACCAGCAACAGACAGGTCAGCAGAGGCGCAGATGACCAACCAGGACACCTGTCCGTGTGGAGCCACCCTGCACTAATAACCCTGCACAAACCAAGCGGGCTGCAGAAGAGCTGGGGACAGCGTGACGCCATTTACAACTCAGCTGTGAAAAGTCATACCACATATTGTAGAAAGCCAGAGAAAATCTGGACCAACAGCTGCCTCTGAGGACAAGAGGGGAGAGGTGGGGTGGGGGGAGCTGCACCTGAGCTACAGCTCGATGGGGTGGCCGCTGACAGCTGGGCAATGGCCAGCCTGTCTACTGATTAGGTCGTGCTTTTCGCCATACCTGAAATATTTCATAACAAAGTCATGCAAATTCAAAGAGGCGGCCGCAGGAAGGTGGTCAGAGCCCAGCGTCCGGCTGTGAGCCTCGGGCTGTCCTGTGCCCCGTGGTGACACAGCTGACGCTGCTGGACCACGGGTAGGAAAGGTGTTGAGAGTGGAGCCTAAGAGCTTCCATCTCGAGGAGATTTTTCTTGCCTTTTTATTGTGTCTGTGTGAGAGAAGGATGTTAGCTAGACCTGTGCGGCAGTCATCCCGCAATAGACCTAAAATCATGCCACACGCCTTGAACGTACACAGTGAATTGAAGTACGTCAGTTATTTGTCAATAAAACTGAAAGATAAAAAAAGAATCAAAACTGCCTCAGTGTCAAAAGAACAGACGTTACTTCAGTAGAAAAAGTAACACTAAAGCCTATCTCCCACGAACGATGGATAATTATGTCATCTCTGCAGGGACTCCGCTTATTTCTTCTGCTTGGAATCCTTTCTGCTTAAGGATAAATGTGTCATCTCTGCTCTACCACAAAGGTGCAGACCTCCAAGGAGGAAGGCAAACGCTACAAGAGGACGAGACGTGCAACAATGTTGGGAAGCTGATGAGACGTGAGGGGCAGTGACAGCTAATGGGGCCAACAGGGCCGCGTAATGAGGTCGCCCGTTTTCCTGAGGGGTGCGAGCCGAGTGGTGAAAACCGGCCCTCTGCCAGCCCCGCCCGCTCCCTGACCCGCCGCTGGCCCTTCCCCTGCAGATGGGGAAGCAGACATGTCTGCACGCCAGGACATCAAGCACAGCCAGGGGCTGAGCTGCACATCAAGTCTAGGCTGGGCGCCTCCAGACTCCCTGTCCAACCCCACTCAGTCCCACCACGGCAGGACATGGCAGAATCCTGCATGGGACTCTGCCCTAAAGGACAGACCTATGGACGCTGATGGGGTCCCCCACCCCCGCCAGCCTTCCTGCAGGGAGCCCCAGGGGAGAAGCCCTCAGCACACATGGGGCTCACAGCCAGCTTCCAAGAAGCTCCCGTGGTTTTTCTTTCTACAATCACCCCACACACCCATGGCCCAAATGAAGGTCTAGGACCTTTACAGCAACCAGCTTATCTAAGCCTCCCTAGAGCCCCGACAGGTAACAGTCATCTACCCGTCACCGACCGGGCAAACCACAGCCGAATCCCAGGGCCACCTGTTTTTGTAAATGAAGCTTCACTGGAACTCAGCCAGGCAGCTCATTTACGCTGGGATGGGGGGTCGAGTAGCTGCGGCAGAGACCATGTGGCCCAGGGCCTACCAGGTACCACCTGGCCCTCTAGGACGCATGCTCACGCTGCTGCCCCCCTGAGCCTGGCTGGTGTCAGCCTCCTGGGAGTGCCCTTTGTGTCTGGCCTCTGCGTGCTGCGACACAACGACATGACATGTCTGCGTGACTCACCCACACTGTGCTGTGGCGGTTCCAAGCGGACCTGCCTCACAAACAGGTTGCTGGGGACAGGAAAGGCCCAGATCTGAGGCACAGAAGCCAAAACAGAAGAGAGACTCGGGCCAGAGAAGACGAGCGAGCAAAAGTCACCCTTGGCTTGCTTCATCCATAAAAAAAAGGTGGTATTTTTGAAAAAAGAGCTCTTGAAATAAAAAAACATGATGACAGAAATTAAAAACTTAATGGAAGGTTTGGAAAATAAAGTTGAAGGCTCTCCTAAGCAGTACAACAAAGACAAGGAAGGGTGGACACAGACAGACCCAGAACTGCCAGGTTTCTGACAGTCTCCTCGCTCTGAGGACCCGACAAGGACGTACCCCAGCTGTATGAGCGAGCACGCAGGAGCGGGCCACCACACAGGGCCAGGGGTGGCACTGAACGCACACGTAAGTGACCAGAGCCGACACCACTAACTAACGGGGACACGAGAAAGGACCTTTGCCACAGGCCATACACTGCTGTGCGGTGTCCCCACGGAAGTCGAGACAGCGGCTTTCACTCCCTGGCAGGAAGTCGATGCGGAGCTAAACACAAGATCATGAAACACCAGAGACGCTGGCTGCTCCGAGGAGCCCAAAGGGGCCGTGAGTGGTTTCAGGAGGGCAGTGGACTCGATGACCAAGGCTCATAAAACATAAAATACGTTCTGAGAACTGTCCATGTGATTTTGATAAGAATCACAGCTTTTAAAAATGACAAGCACAGATGTCTGGTGAGGCAGAATGACATCTTTCCAAATGGTCAATTGATTCTGACAACTCCTGTCTCTCAAATGTCACCCCCTTTTCCCTAGCGTTCGGGACCTGAGGAAGAGGTGACACAGCAGGCGACCGACACAGCTCACGGTGCCGATGGCTTTCAACCCAAAGTGACGCAAGAGCAGGACTGGCCTCCAGCAGCCTGTGCCAAAGCTGCTTCTGCTTAAACCTGGCCTCCGAGGGAGGGGTGCAGAGCCCTGTCATTCCCTAATTCACCTGCATGGAGCTGGCGGCCCTCACAGACCCGAGTGCACGTCCCAGTCCCCTGTCCCAGCACAAGGCTGCAGGTAAGAGTGCCCCCCGGCTGTGTGCCTGCCTTCCAAGGGGGTCGGCCCTGCTCAGAGGAGGTGGTGTCCCTCTCAGCCCCGGACAAGCGTCTCGTGAAGTCACTGCCAGTCCTGGGAGCAGAGCACGACCCTGGAGCCCGTCCATGCCTCCACCCCAGGCCTCACATCAGCTCAGAGCACATCTCTGCCCGTCTGACAGTGGCAAGGTGAACACACTGGACACCCCCAAAGTTTCTGTTTAGAGCTTGTCACCTGCTTGCTGTGTGCAAGAACTTAGGGCTGGGCTGGAGGACACACACCAAGGGTCCCTCCGCTGTGAGGGCCAGACAAGTGCCTGGACCCCTGGACCTGAGTGCAGGCATCCTGGCCATGGCTTAACTGCTCTGGAGACGCCCCTGGGCAACGTGTGGAGACACTGAGCTACCAGCTGCCCAATATACAGCCAGAAACAAAGGAAGAGCTAGAAGTTCAGGGCCAGGTGACAATCAAACACACCCGCTCAGTCACACAGCTTCGTGCCCTTATCAACTCAGCTAACGGGCACGTAGGATCTGTCTTACTGCATGTGGGTCTGATTGTGAACAAAAAGACCACTAAACCAGCATTAACTCTAGTCACTGGGGAGGCGCGAGGCATCCGCAGCGGAGAGTACACACTGACTTCACCGTCTGCCCACCTTGAGTTTGTCTGCAAACTACCATAACAAGAAGTTGAAAAATCGTGCGATAACATGAGCGGCTGTCTTTTAACTGATCAGACCAGTGAAGATCAAACATGAGATGGCTCACCAGCTGTGGTGTTCTCACTGTGGCCGGCGGGTCGGCCTCTGGGGGATGTGTCCCCCCGCGTCCACAAGTCTCCCCTGCAGAGCCCACTGCACACCTGGGCTGCCTGCCCTACAGAGGGAACTTCAGATACAGGAAGTGATGGCCATGCAAGACCACACGCCCAGAGAGCTACATGTCAGTGCACAAGATCAGGGAGGGTCCCTCAGGGAGGGGCCTCGGGCTGGAAGGAGGGAGGAGACTTGTCACTGCACCACGCTCTGTGCCCTTGAATGTTGGACCATGTCCAGAAAGCAATCATTTCAGAGACAGCCAAAACCTGCACGCAAAGGCCCAGCTCTACAGGAGCACACAGCATGGGCCCCGCCCCCCGACCAGCCCCCCACCAGCCCCACAGGGCACTGGCCTTGGTGCTGAAGGACCTGCAGGCCAGGCCAGAGTGGGCGGGCGCAGCGCCAGGCACTCACGGTGATGACGTCCAGAATGCTGAGCAGGCTGTGGACGCTGTCTCCGGCCAGAACCTCCTTGACCACCACCTCGGTGCCGTCCTGTGCTTGGGAAGCAGAGCAGAGTCGTCTGCTGGTGGGAGGCCCGACCCAGGCTAGCTGGGCAAGCCCAACCTCCAGCACCACTGCCAGGAGTGGGACTCGGGCCTGAGGAGCTCGAAAGCACAGGGCAGATAGTGAACAGGAGGGACGAAGAAAGCAGGCAGCCTGGCAGACGCTCAGCCCAGTGTGTCCTCTCTGGGAGGCTTAGGCTGCACGCCCAGACCTCAGGTGCCGGCCCAACTAAAGCGCTAGTCATCGTCAGCACAGATAATAGCACTCCGTGTAGGTCCCCCCTGCATTAAAAGAGAAAGGAAACCCTGCAATGCTGGGGGTTTAACACAGGATTTAACGCATCGTTCAGTGACACGTCCTGATCACGCGTCATCAGGCAATTTCGCCGTCGTGCGAGTATCACTGAGGCACCTACACACTCCCAGATGGCAGAGCCCACCTGGGCTGTACGGGAGAGCCCCGCCCACATCTGGGCTACCAGCCTGCACAGCTCATTACTGACCGACTATTGTGGGCAACTGGAGCACAATGGTAAATGTCTGTGTATCGAAACACAGAAAAGTACAATGAAAACACAGTAGAAGAGAAAACGGCACAGCTTTTCAGGGCACCTACTGTGAGACAGCCTCCAGGACTGGCAGCTGCTCTGGGTGAGTGAGTGGTGGATGAGTGAGCAGGAGTGGATGTGACGGCCAGGACACGACTGTGCACGACTGTACCCTTCACACACTGGACACCTAGGACCGCTAATCCATAAACATGACTTTGTCTACAATAACAAATTCACCTTAGCTCACGGTAATTTTACTGCTGCATAAATGATTTCATTTTACAAAGCAGAAAAGTTACAGTCAGTAACGCGTTTCGCTGTGACGTTACGACAGCTGCGATGTCACTGTGCGGCAGGAATTTTCAGCTCCATTATAACCCTATGGGACGACCACCGCATACATGGCCCACTGTTGATTACAACATCGTCATTTGGGGCATGACTGTATCGGACCCAGGAAAACCCTTTGAACCTGTCCAAACCTGGCCCTAGTCACTCAGGAGCCCTTCCACGGGCCCAAAGGCTCTGAGGCTTTCAGGAGGTGTGCCCGCTGCACTGCCACAGCCCTCCATGCTGACAGCCCGGCTGGAGAAGCCTGGACAAAGCCCATTTCCTGTCCAGTTGCCCCTTTAAGTCCAGCCGTAGACAAAGCTACACGCTGAGAATTCTACACAGACAACACATGGTTTAGAAGCCATGAGGACAGGGCCCAGCCCCAGGGCTCCACAGCTGGGAACTCCATCAGGCTGGGGACAACCTCGTCAGTCGGGGTTCAGTAAGTGTCTGCTTTAAACAGCAATGAGCGGTGGCGAGCCCAGGTCACACGCCACAGGATAAATCAACCTGTATGCCTTCCTGGAAAGCAGCGGGACCTTGAAGGTTTGGCCTGGAGGTCACCCCTGGCAACTGTGATTAAAGGGTACAATCTGACAGAGGCAGGAAGCAAGTACTTAGCTTCCAAATCAATCAGTACCTTTCTCATTGTCTTAGAGTGAAAATGATTTATAACCTGAAACCTGAAAAGAAGGCAAGGGTGCAACTGATCGTGGCAGATCGAGAGCCAACCCCTGGGGGGCTCCTGAGGAAGTGGGAGAGGTATTTCAAAGTGCCTGGGATGTATCATGGGACATGCAGAACTAAAACCACCAAATGCCCCGAACCCACTAAACAGAAGGCACACACGTGTGTGAGGAAGACAACCACCAACATCCAAAGAGCACCTGTGTTCCCGTGTTGGGGTCAAAGTGTGCCTTTTTCCCCAAAGAACTAAAATTTAAATTTTTGCCCTAACTTTTCAGTGAAAAACTTCAAAAACTTTGAAGAGCGCAGACCTCTAGGAAATATACCCCAGACTCGCACCCTCCACCTGGCCCCGCATCTCCCACACAGGGCAGGCAGGCGCCTTACCGCGTCCTGCAGGCAGACTTCCAGGCGTCCATCCTGCACCACATAGATGCTCGTGTCTGGCTCCCCTGGCTTGAACACGTGCTCCCCTTCGAGCAGCTGCACAAACACCATGTGTCTGCAAAGTTCCAGGAACAGTGGCTTCTCAAAGTGGCCCAGGACCCTGCAAGAACCAGTGTGCTCGGGAGACGCCCTCCAGGTAGGAGGGAAGGTGGCCAGCCTTTGGAGGAGGCTGACGGGGGCAGAGGCCAACATCACCGCTGGCCAGACCCACAGGGCCTGGCCTGGGATCACTGTCGGGACAGAGGCTTAAGCTATGGGAACTCCCATAAGCTGTTTTCCCACCAGATCAGAGAACTCTGAGGTGGACACTATGAACCTGAACCAGATGCGTAGCCAAGGCCAGGCAGAGGGGCACCCTCCCGGGACGAAGAAACAATAAGAGAAGGAAGGTTTCTGGGGAGATACGGAAGGGACCCAGACTTGTGACCTTCGATCCAGCCCCACACTTTCCACACTCGCTCCGTTTCCTCCTGCACATGAAAACACTGACAGCCGTGAAGCACCAGCGGAGAGGCCCCGCTCACTGCGGCAGGAGGGCGAGCACGGCCTCCTGGACCCAGAGCCTTACCGCACATTTTTCAGCATGTACAAAACTTCTGAGGGCAGGTGAGAATTCTTCACGTCAAACTCCGTGAGGTCAGCCTCCAGCAGAGAGGGCGGGGGCTCCTTTGGCTGCAGGGTGGGGTATTCCTTCTTGAAATGCAGGATTCTACAAGCAATAGATTCACGGCAGCTAGAATAAGTGCTGCGAGCCCTGAGGCAGGATGGGGGGCACGCAGCAGTGAGGTCAGGAGGCTCGCCAGTGCCACCAGGGAGGGCAGCTGGGACGCGATGTGCACTGAGGGGTACTCAGTACCTCTTAGCCAGAGACAGCACCTTGGTCCTCTTCCTTACCCGCTGCCGGGGTGCTGGCGTGTTCCCCACAAGTGTATGGGGGAGTGTGGTCACCTGTAGAGTGAAAGGAGAGGCCGAGTGGTGAGCCTGAGACCAGCTAGATCCAGTTCTCAGCCTCAGGACGTGCCTGTGGGTCACCTGCAGTGCTGATACCAGCCTGCCCAGGACGTGGTCAACCATCTTTGGTGCCATTGACAATGATGCACCACACGGCCATGTCCCCAAACAGTCAGAGCCCGTCCACAGGGCTCCTGTGCCTCCTTTGCCTGAAGGGTGGTGCTGTCCTGCCTCCCCCGTTATGCTGGCATGGCAGCCCCTTCTACAGCCATTTAAAAGCCCGCCACCCTGGCCCTGCCTGCTTCCTTTCCCTCCAACCTGGTCCCTGCACACCCGTCCCGGTGGCTGCTCACCAGTCCCTGTCCCTGCACACCCGTCCCGGTCCCTGCACACCCGTCCCGGTCCCTGCACACCCGTCCCTGTCCCTGCACGCCCATCCTGGTCCCCGCACGCCCGTTCCAGTCCCTGAACGCCCGTCCTGGGTCTAGAAAGCTTTTCGTCCTTTCCCCACAGTGGAGGCTGACTCCACGCTCTGGACGGTGGTGTGAGTGCCTGGCTCCTACCCTGGATAGTGGCAGGTGCTCAGGCTCTGTGGCCCTCACTGTCCCTCAGCTCCCAAAGGTGTGCAGCCCACGGCTCAGCTGTGGTGTGGGTGTGTGACCACAACTCCCCGCCCTCCCAGGTGTCCTGCCCACGGGACCACGTTCCTGTGCTCCGCAGCCCAGGTGCAGCTTGCCGCTGCTGGCCTCAGTGGGACCACGGGGGGCTATGTGGCCCTGCATGAGGCCCCACACCGTCCCACACTCCAGGGCCCGGTCCCCACAGAGCGTCCACAGCGCATCAGCCGCCCCAGCCTCTCTTCCCTTTGCCAGCACCTGACACTGATGACCAGAAGACGCAGCAAGGACACGCCTACACCTCCCGGTCTGATAGCTCAAGTTTTCTACCACGAACACGAGGTAACAGTGCAACCTGCTTACAACCCGAGTGGCTCCTCTGCACTGCACTTCAAGGATAGCAGGTCTCTGATGGTCTGCTGGGCCCTCCCTACCCTCGGGGTCAGCAGGAAGGGCTCGACCAGGCTGCTGGTCCTCCTGATGGCGGCTTCCACCTCGTGGGGACCTGGCTCCAAATCCTGGCATGAACCACCAATCGCAGCCCTGGAGCCAGCACCCTCTGTGCCCACGCACCCAGGGATGTTTCTGGAAGGGGCCTGCTGACCTCTCTTCTAGTCAAGACGAACGTCATTCACAGGGCTGACGGGGCCTCACTCTGCACCTGCTTTAATCCGGCTGAGCCCTGTCTAAACCTTCCCGAGCCCCCGAGCCATCTCTGCCCAGCTGGTCGCACCTCTGGGGGTGGGCGGCCCAGGGCTGCGGGATGAAGCACTCACGCCACGGGCTGCTGGGACCCATCCTGCGGGGCCTGAGGCCAGGTTACCTTTCTCATGATCTTCCGGCCATAGAACATCACTTTGTCCCTCTTCCGGAACCTGTACTGAGGGACAGGCTGTACGTGTCCTGCAAGGGGAGCAAAGGGCACTGCGGGGCCTGAGGCTCCACCAGGGCAGTCGGCACACACACCCATCCTGCCCCTGCTCCGTCACACAGCACGGGGGAAAGGCACGCAGCCAGCGGCCCAGGGCTGTGACGGACAGGCCAGAGGAAGGGGAATGGCAGCTCTCGTCACGGAAGCTTTCAGACTCCATGAGAACACACTCATATTCCACGGATCCAATGGGCTTGGCCTCGGCCTGTGTCCCACAAAAGCCACCACGGACCTGAGGGCTACTCCCCAGAGCTCGAAACACAGGGCAAGTCACCCGAATCTCCCCCGTCCCCCAGAGTGCAATCTGAAGCAATATACTCACGAAACTGGTTAACCCTTCTATACACAAAAAAGACGGTGACGCCGACGAGGGCCAGGGCCAAGAGGGCTCCAATCGCCATGCCAGTCAGCTGGGTGAGATGACAGACAGAGCACCCGTCAGCAAGGCCGCCCACCCCTCCCAGCCCCAACCTCAGGCTGACATGAGGGGCCGGGCAGCCCGCGGGGACACCCATCTGGGAGCCTGTGAGGCGGATACCATGGTAGAGTGTGAATGCTGCTCCATCAACTGCAGCCACCAGGATTGCAGGGCGGTGCCCACGCAGACACCAGCCTGGAGGAGAACACGCGGTCAGCAAGGGCAGGACGGGCATGGCCCGGTCTTCCCAGGGAGGCGAGGTGCTGAGCCCAAGAGCCGAGGAGCACAGAAAGGGACCTGTCTCCACGGCCACCAGGGGCCAGTCCGGCAGCTGGGCTGTGCTGACGACAAATGCTCTGGGCACTTAATTAGATCATTAACACATCTGAACCCTGAGTCCTTGGCTTTCCAAGGCCTCAGGATGCAAGTTCAGAGCAAAAGGCCCCACTGGCCCAGGGGTGCAGAGGCTGTCTTCCAGTTCCCTTGGGTCACTGACAGGACGACGCCCTGCTTGCCTCAGGGCACATGGAACCCCGAGAGCGGGCAGTGCTAAGAAACCCCAAGGAGACATGTGGATTCTGAGAACATGAAATGCCAGCTCCCACAGAGAAGGGCTATGAGCCTGCTCCCCCACCAGCCCCCAGAAAAGAGTTACTGGGGGGCTTTAGCTGTCCAGTGCCAAGGAATGGAGGGAAGAGAGAAGTGAGCTCGGATGGTGAGCAGGCAGAGGCCGAGGCCACCCATGTGGAGGATGCCAGCAGATTCCCGAGAGGATGGAGATGAAATGAGAGAGCAGCCAACAGCCACCTGCCTCCCCCCCAGGCAGCCAGGTACAGGATGGGGTGGAGACACTTGCCAACCCCTCAAGGTTCTGCACAAGTGCCGAGGACTCGAGCAGCATGCCTGATCCTTCAGAGAGCCAGGATCAGACACAGCATTGGTACCAGAAAACCAAGGAAATTGGAAGGGCCCTCGGACAGCGTCTCACAAGCAGACTGGCATCAGGACAGTGTCTGCTACTGGTCCAGAGAACTCAACCTGTGCACTCAGGAGGCCAACGGGACAGCGGGGGCTTCTGCTCCAGAGCCCAGGCAGCCAGCCCCTCTGGGCCCAGACCGCGTCAGCACCCACAGCCACACCCTTCACTGAAGAGTCCCTCGGAGCTCAGCCACCACCCCAGGACAGCCAGGACTACCCAAGGACAGGACCCACGGGGTCCCCGCGCCTATGCACACAATCTCCACGGCTGGCACCTCCGACTTTTCTAGGTCTTCACTGTCTTAACGCGTCAAATTGTCTAGGTTAGGAAGAAAGGTCTCTGTGATGTGGGTACAGATGTGCCACAGAGGAAAAGATCCTCAGTCGAAACAAGCGGGCGAGGTTTTACGGGGAAGCAGAGACGGGCAACTGTGACCTTGGGGCAGAAAGAGGCAGGGTCTTGACTGTGAGGAGGGCACAGGGGCCCAGACTGCCACTCCCACACTCGGCAGCCAGCACTCAACGGACCCTTTCTCCAGGTCCAGAAGCGCCCCTAATTGGCACTCGTCTCCGGAACCCTCCTGCTCCATACCTCTGGGCTGGCGTTCTCCTCCTGCTCCATGGCTGAAAAGGAAACGCAGTCAAGGTGAGAAGACAGACTGATTCCCACGAGGGCATGTGTTCCAGCAGCTCGCACTCACGTGCGAGAGCCACACTTTCAGCCTTTCCCCAGGCTCCTCTCCTCATTAAAATACGTTTTCACTGAGAGGAACACCCAGAAGTAACTGTTCTCCACGAAGAGAAGCGGCCTTTCCAGGAGCACGAGCGCCACGTCCCTCTCCACAAATAGCCTTCCCGTGTTTGCCCGGGAACCTAGCCCTGCCCCTCCCGGCCCATCACGGGGAACGTGAGCAGCGGGGCAGAGGCCGGGCGCAGAGCGACAGGGCCCCCCAGAGCTGGGGCGGGCACAGGCCGGGCGGCGCTCAGCAGACCCTCCCTGCTGGCCCTGGCCGGGGACGCCCGGCGTGGCTGAGCCCTCCAGGTGCGTGTGCTGGGCCTCGGGCTGACAAACGGAGGGCGGCCCTGCTCACCTGGCCTCCGAGCAGTGGGGAGGCCGGGGCTGGGCCCCAGAGGACAGCGGCAACAAGGGAGCTCTGGCTCTAACAAAACCCCACCTGGGAGGCCGCGGAGCGGAGGCGGGGAGGGGTCAGTGCTGGGCACGGCCCCGCGCAGGGCCTCTCCGGGGAGCGTCCTGCAGGCGCAGCAGGCGGCCTCCCGCGGCCCCAGCGTGCCCGGGCGGAGCTCCCACGGCCAGCGCCGCAGCCGGGGAAAGGCCGCCCAACGAAGGGGGCCCGGGCCGGGGCGCGGGGCAGCAGGCTCAGCGGCGGCGGTGGGGGCGTCCGCGTAGGGGGACGGCAGGCTCCGGGCTGCCGGGGTGAGGCGGCCGGGACCACGGCGCTGTCGGGTTGAAGGGCCACGGGCCCGGGGCGGCAGGACTGGGGGCTCGGCCGGGAGGCGTCAGTGTCGCCGGGGCGTGGGTCGGCGTCACGGGGGCGGGGTTCAGAGGCGTCGGGTCCGGGACGCGCGCGTTACGGGGCGGCGGGCAGCGGGGGGATCGGGGCATCGGGAGGACGCGGGCGGCGCCTCCCACAAGCGGCTCGCGCGCAGCGCAGAGCAGGCGGGCCCGCGGGGCAGTGAGGGAGCTGCTGGCTGCCCGCCCACCGGGCCGGAGCCCGAACTCGCCACCTCCGGGCGCTCGGCGGTCACTCACCGGGACAGCGCGCTCCCGGCGCCCGCGCCCCGTCACCCGCCCCGACGCGTCGGCCCCGGCCGGCCCTCCCCGCGCATTGGCCGAGCCCCGCAAGGCCCGCCCCCTCGCAAGGCCGCGGCTGCGCATTGGACGCGGCGCAGCCAATCGGAGCGGCTCTTGCTGCGGCGCGCGAGCCGAGGCGCCGGAAGCGGCGCGTAGCGGGGCTGTCGCCGCGTGACTTCCGGCGTGCTGCGGCGGGCGGCGGAGGGCCGGCATGGGGCTCCTGGGCGCGGCGGCTCGCTGTCTGGTGCGCGGCGCTGACCGGATGAGCAAGTGGACCAGCAAGCGAGGCCCGCGCTCCTTCTACAAGGGCCGCGGCTCGAAGGCGCCCGGCGTCCACGCCCGCGGCGGGAAGTTCGTGGTGGTCAAGGAGATGGTGCCGGAGCTGGTGGTGCCCGACCTGGCCGGCTTCAAGCTCAAGCCCTACGTGAACTACCGCGCCCCGCCGGGCACGGACACGCCGCTGACGGCGGAGCAGCTCTTTCGGGAAGCGGTGGCGCCTGCCGTGGAGAAGGACTTCCAGGACGGGACTTTCGACCCCGAGAGGCTGGAGAAGTACGGCTTCGAGCCCACGCAAGAAGGCAAGCTGTTCCAGCTGTTCCCCAAGAACTTCCCGCGCTAGCGCGCGCCCGGCCGTCCGCACGCCCCGCGGCGGGGTGCGCGCGTGGGGAGGCGGCGCGCTCGCGCGGTCCATTAAAGAGCCCGGCTCCCAGGGTGTGTGTCGCCTGCGTCTGGGCGGGGGCGGGGGCGCAGCGTGACGGCCGCTGGTCACCCCCAGACTCTTCACTCCGAGGCACCAGCGATGGGCATGTTATTTTTTAAGAAATAGTTTATTGGGGAACGGGACAGTGTGCACTTCCGGGGCTTCTTTTCCCCCCAAGTCGTCGTCCTTTCAGCCTTAGCCGCGGAGGCCGCTCAGCTCCAGGCGCGTGTTCAGTCTTAGCCGCGGGGGCGCTGCCCACCGCCCTTGCGGGACCGAGGGATTGAGCCGGCACCTCGTGGTGGGGAGCCCGCTGGCCCGTGCGGGACCCCACCGGGCGGCCCTGTTCTTTATGATAGGAGAGAATCGCAAACTATTCTTTATGACAGTTTCCAAGGCAGCTATTTGTGTGCGGGGTGCGGGGTGGGGGGCTGTCAGGTGAAAGAAACTGCGGCTTCCCAGGGAGTTAGTGCCCGGAGGAAGATTTCCCCAGCGACCTAATCTCCCTCTTTGTGTCCGTCCCTTTCAGTGCATAGCCCACCAGATCTATGTTCTCGGCTTAACAGGCGATAAGCCTGACACAGCTAAAGGTCGGCTCAGCGTTTCTCTATTGAAATAAATGGGCCATTAGGTGGGAATTGATCATTCAGCGAGGAATAAATAATTCATAATGCACTCCGACACATGGGACGTTGGGTTTCATCAGAAAATGAGAGCAAAGTGTTACTGCGTGTTTTCTGACCCTGAACACACACATCGTACCCGTGATGCTAGGGGACTGGCAACTTCAACAGTGGCCGTGACGCAACAACGCCCTTGTTTGTGGGAGGGAGTCGGGTGGGTCACAAACCCAGTTATGCATCTGGGTTACCCACGTCCACAGTCTGGAAGGTACTCGATTCACGAAAGCCAGGATGAGGAAGTGCGATTAACCCGCCACGCTGACATTTCAAGTTCACAGCAGGCTAAGGCAGCACGGCACACAGACCGGCCATCTGCAAAGGGGGCTAACGGCACTTCAGTGCCATGACGAGGTGATCTTTTTAAAAGTTCACAGGAAACTACTGGTATTACAAAGTTGCATTTATAAAAAAAAAAAAACCCATTTGTTCAGTTAATGTAAATAACCGCTTAAATAAGTAGGAAGACCTGAAAGTCAAATCCACATAAGAAAGGGAAACATTTGAGAGCTGGACAGGCCCCCCACACTGGCTTCCACCTGCTCCCCGTCAGACAGAATCGACAGAATCACCATCGGGAAGGGCCCAGCAGGTAAGCTTTATTTAAGAAGCCAATAGCTTTCTTGCTGTTTACACAGAACGCTCCATAAGATGCACTGGGCCCTACATCGTAGCCTGCACAGACTGGTAAGAATCTCCCGAGATGGTCTCAGGGCAGTCCATGCACAGCTGGTCTTCGTGATTTCAAAGCAAGCACCCTCCCCCTTAGCTCAGCTGTTGTCCCACTTCCAGAGGTGAAGAACATGGTTGTAGAAAGAGCAAGTGGCTAGGAGGCTGATGTCCAAGTGGGCTATTTCCAGACACGAGTCATTGTCACAGATTTTGGTCCCTGGGGTTTGTAGCCGGCTGCCACTTTTCATGTCTTCTGTCAGTGGGTGCACAGAAGTCCACCCCTTACCTCCACTCAGGGGCTTGGCCCGACCGTCTGCATCGTGGTCTGCTAAGCGATCAAAACACGGTGGTCCTAGCAACTGGCCTACAGCCTTCCAGTTATGGACTACATCTGCTGTCCTGGCCCCAGGGTCGCTATAGGCAGGGGACCCCAAAAGGAGTGACTGCTGGGTCTGCGGCAGAAGGTGGAAGTTGAGCCAGGACCAATCAGCTCCATACACCAATGAGTCTGGCAACGTGTAGGATGCAGAGACTGTGCATGCTTCCTGCTTCTCTGGAGTGAGACAGGAGAACACGGAAACAATGCTACTCAGTGTTGATCTTGTCATCCCCAACTGATGGCCCCTACCCACCCTCACAGGGAGACTGCCATGGGCAGCCACAGTGTGTCAGGCACAGGCATCAGGGAGGTGTGGCCAGACAGCAGAGGGGCGCAGAGAACAGCTAGCAGCGAGTGCACTGAATCATCAGGCCACATAGGATCGAAAATTCCATAAGGTACAAACAGTACAAGCAAGCCACACTGATGATAGTGCAATAAGATGAAAAATAACACCATCAAAATACAAAAAAGCCCTCTACCCAGAAATTTAAAAACCTTCAACTAAACCACATGGGTAAAAGTGGAATTATAAATTGAAGTCACAGAATTTTTTAAAAAAATGAAATTACTTCACATCAGAACCTAAAAATGTGCTCAAATCAGAGAAAAAGTTAGACATAAAAACACTTGATACAAACAAAATAAAATTAAGTGAATTGCATTCCTAACTCAAAATGCCAGACAAAGAACTGAGGGGCCAATGAGGAGGGAGACAAAGATAAAAGGAAAAACTGATGAGACAGAACAGAAAAACCATACAACTAAGAAAAACTCAAAATCCTACTTCTTTAAAAGAAATAAGATAAACCTCTAGCTAACCTAATTAAGGAAAAAGAACTTTACATATATACAGAGGGTGCCAAAAAATGTATACACATTTTTAGAAAGGAAAAAACTATTAAAACTAATAATATATACCAATAACAAGAGAATACAAGTCACATTTGACTTCTGCAATGACAAGAGGTGCTCAAAGTGGTTCCCATCAGCATCCAGACACTTCTTTTTTTTTTCTTTTTTTAGTTTTTTTTTTTTTTCCAGACACTTCTGATGATGGTGAACTACTGCTTGAGCAACACTGACCAAAGTGTCCACTTGTATGTTTTTTGACACCCCCGGTATATTGGTATATTTGCATAAATACACAAAGTAAAACCTGACAAAGGGGAAATAACCATTAAAAAGAGGAAATTTTTTTAAAAGCACAAGTGGCTTTTTTACATGCCTTTATGCAAATTAGTTTCAAAATGTAGATGAAATGAGTAATAAACCTAGGAAAATACAGTTCACCAAAACTGACCCCAGTAGAGACATAAAGTATAAACCAATTTTCATAGAAAAATATAAAGTTGTCAAGGAACGTCCACACAAAAATAGAGCTGGCCCAGATAGACTCACAGGAGAATCTTATCAAATCTTGAAAGAAAAAA
The DNA here is from genome assembly GCF_964194185.1 of Rhinolophus hipposideros. Taxonomy (NCBI): domain Eukaryota; kingdom Metazoa; phylum Chordata; class Mammalia; order Chiroptera; family Rhinolophidae; genus Rhinolophus; species Rhinolophus hipposideros. The sequence goes on from NC_138057.1 coordinate 83,439,024, forward strand.
TAATCCAAATGATCTAAAAATTATTCAAGAGAAAATGAAGAAAAAATTTCACACTTTTGCTTTTGATTTTCACATGACCCAAACAATGTGATATGTAATCTTGCTAAAAATAGCACAAAAAAAATTTGTATCACTTTGAACATCAATGAAGAACCCTAAATAAGATACCAAATTCACCATTAATAAATCCAAGGGGAAAATGAGTACAGTTTAATAGATAAGCTAAAACCACTTGAGAAAACTAACAATTCCTGATTTAAAAAAACGAAGAACAAGAATTTATGGACACTTCTTCAACATGATAAACTGTACCTTTTGGCAGATGGCACATTTACTTGGAAAACAGAATCAACGACAAAACTGACAGAAACAATTTATAAAATTTTTAGTAAGGCAGCAGAATATGAAATTATCAACAAAAAAAACCCAATAGTTTTCAAATACTCAGACAATACCCAGTTAGAAGCTATAATGGAAGACAACATTGCTATTTTGTTACAATAGCAACAAAAACGATAAACAGGAATAAAGTTCATGAGAAATATTCAACGTATACATACAAAAAGACGTGAAAAAATGGAAAGGTATCCCTTTTCTTGAATAAGATAAGCGTGGATGGGAAGTTAAGTCAGATGTAAAGTTGATTTATATTTAATGCAGTCCTTGTAAAGAACCAATAAACTGCTTTCTGGGATGAGACAAGTTGACACTCAAGTTCAAAATATAAGGATAGTCAGGAAATGCTGGAGAAGGGCCAGAAGAGGCAGTACCCCACCATCACAAGTGCACCGCCACGCCTCCACAATTAAGGCAGTGGGACAGAACGGGGGACGAGAAACCGAAGGTATGTGTGGCATCTCAATTCACTGGGGGCACATGAATTTTTCAATAAATGGTGTTGGGACAGCTCCACACACCACCGAGAAGAACAAGGATCCAAGATCTCACTGTAAAAAAACAAAACCATACGAGTATGAGAAGAAAACACTGGTGATTCCTTTGTAACCTGAGTGTGGGAGGGTAAAGGCTTTTTAACTAAGGCTCAAATTCCAGATTCAATGAAAAACAATTATAAATTGGCTTAAAAAAAACCAAAACAAAAACTTTTTCATGGGGGGGGGAACACCACAGGCAAAATCAAGTCAGCAAACTGAGAGAAAATGTTTCAAACACACACCAGAGATAAAGGGCGAATGCCACTAACACATAAGAACTCTATAAAACTGGGGGAAGGAGGGGAGTTAGGGGAAGGAAGACCAGAAACCAGAGAGGAAAACAGGCAAAAGATAGACAAAGATAATTCACAAAAGCAAAAATATAAAAACCAGCCCTTCAACATATGAAAACCTATTCAGTTTTGAGACATGCAAATTGAAACTAGGCAGAGAGGCCATTTCTCGGTGTCGGGTGCAGCACTCCCAAAGCTGGTCAACACACCCTCTGCAAGGCTGTGGGGAAGCAGGCTTTGTCACACATGGCTGGTGACACAGTGGAATCTGAGACACATCCTCTGACTCTGCACCTCACAACTAGGCACTAACCCAAACAATACACCTCTGACCAAACAAAAACACAAGGGAGCATTATATGGAACTGCAAAATAGTGGAAACAACTCCAATTGTCACACAGAAAACTGGATGAGAAAACCATGGTCTACCCACCACTCGATAGTGTGCTATGTAACTTTAAAAGAACAAGGGAGGTCGCTATAAACTGGTACGTATTTTCAATGAAATAAAGCAAACACAGAAGAATGTGTGAAGAATATTTTTGTATAAAAAAGGAGAAGTATGAGTACACAGGTACATAAACACACACACACACACACACACACACAGACGTTTGTGCAAAAAAATTATAACCCAAACCTAACGAAATGTGTCGTCCACAGGAGGTGAGTGGGGACAAGGACTTTTAAACACAATTTTAACTTCTAGAATACTGTGAATATTTTTACAAATTCCAAGATAAAAGGTGGGGCTGCCCAGTGGCTCAGGTGGTTGGAGCGCCGTGCTCCTAACACCGAGGCATTAGGTTGCCGGTTCAATTCCCACATGGGCCCGGGAGCTGCGCCATACAACTAGACTGAGAAACAACGGCTTAAAAAACCAGGGGGCAGGGGCGAAAATAAAAAGTGAATCGATAAGAATGAAGAAAAAAATCCTTCAATAAATAACAATAAACCTAATTGTATTTCGAATAACCACCCAGAAAGAAAAACCCAACCCAGGTAACTTCTGAGCACAGCACTCTGACGCCTTGAGATCAATCTGACAGAAGAACCGCAGAGCATCGGGGGTTCACTCTGTGCTCCTTTTCGTGTGGCCCAAGCGGCGTGAGAGGAACGTGAGGGGAGGCACATGGGGAATGTTTGCTGGGAGCTGGGGTTTTCCCTGGAGAAGGGAGACACATGGAACGGGGCAGCAGGCGAGAACCCCGGGGTGCAGGGACGGAGTGAGAGGTGTCATTATGAACTGATGTAAGACACATGTACACATACACACATGCACATACAGAGGACACCCCACAGACTACAAGCACAAGTGACCAGATCATGAATTATAAACACCGGTCACCACTGAGGGGACCCAGGTCTCTGTGGAGAAGTGGCGGCTCCAGGCTGGGGGACCAGGCTGGGGGACGTGACAGGTAAACTACGAAACAAGCCTGGGGTCACTGGTGCCAACTAGGAGCACTGAGAAGTCAGCAAGGATAGGTGAGAGGGACAGAGCAGACAGCGCCAAAGGGCCCCCACGGGGAAACTCTGGGACGAGGTAACATTGGGACAAATAAAGACATAATGGATTACGACCCACTGAACAACAAAAATCCACGAATGTATATGGATATCAAATAAACACAGATAGACAGACGGGGGAACAGAAAGCTCTTCCTTACAAGAGCATTAATTAAAATGGAGGAAAAAAACCTGTAGAAAGAATGATAACAAAAAATCCCCTTCTTGCAATGACAGCAATAAATTATCCTGACAAGAATCAAAGGGATTGAGGGACAGTGTGAAGAGGACACATGTCAGAGTCATAGCACAGACTGCTGTTAATCAGAGAGGGATGACCGTAACTTTACGGGGAGAAAGCCAGGAGACCACCGCAGCCAAGTGATCAAACGAATAGCTTAAAGGGACAGAGTGGCATCATGTGCCTCTGACACAACCCACTCAGGGGAGCACAATGTCATTTTCCTAACGTTCCTGACAAATGCAGACCCAGTACAGGACACTCATTTCAGAGTCGAGGCTGTGAACAGACCAAAAGCACAAGAAGGAAGGAGGGGGTCATGCCAACAGCAACCACAGGAGAGCTGGGGCTTGGGCGGCTCTAACATCAGAGGACAGACTGCGGGCAAAGCCATGAGTTACTAGAGGCAGAGGGACCCTGGAAGGACGAGGCTGCTGCGTCAGGAAAACGGGGCACAGGGAGCCCCAGCTCCACGAGCAGGGCCTGACTGTCCCATGCTGGCGGCCAGGCCTGCAACAGCGCACATCCCACGCAGACGAGCCAGCAAGGACACGGACAGCTTGGCCGACGCCAGTTACGAGCCCAAGAGCATGGCCACCAGCACACACCCCCTGCTGGGGCACCAAAAAGGTGTCCCCAAGCAATGGGACCAGAGATCAGTAACGGAAGGAAAGAAATCCAGGGCACTTGCAACGTGGAGATTAAACATCATGCTCCTAAACGACCCAGAAATGGAAGCAGATGTGACAGGGGACAGCAGGACACAGCTGGGGACGAGAAGGACGACATTCTGGAACGTGTGGTCACAGGGAAGGCAGGGCTGGGAAGGCAACCACCCTGAATTCGCCCACAGGACCAAAGGAGGACGGCCCAAGGGTTCACAAAACAAAGAGCGATGACGGCTGGGAAGGGACAAGGGAAGGCAAAAGGATGGCGGCTGAGGGGCAGGAAAGGCAGGGCGGTCCTGAGCGAGGAGCACGGGCGGGGCAGCTTCCATCGCTCTGTGCGGAGGGGCATCAGGCGCTGACAGTGACAGGAAGAGGGCAGCTGAGCCCCGCTGGGAAGACCGAGAACCTGCCGGAGCGTGAGCTTCAGTGAGGCCCTCCCTGCAGGGCGAGTCTCCCTGCAGCCAGGCTTTGCGGGTCCAGCCCAGAAAGTGTGAGGAAGGGAGCGAGGAGGAGAGTCGGAGCGTGCTTCGTGCTTGGACACCAGCCCAGCAGGAGGACCAGGCAGAGGTGGGCCAAACACGGTTCTAACAGCGGCAAATGCATGGACTGCTGCAGTGGGGGACAAGAGGGCCGGTCAGGAGACCAGGCTCACAGATCAGTGCACTACTGAGAGGCTGCGACTGGCACAGCCTGTTGGCGCAGCTGTTGGGTGGGGGGTCTAGGGTGTGGGCCTGGGAATGGTGGGGGAGGGGAGGAAGCTGGGAGCCCCCCAGCCCCCGCAGCCCGGCTGCCCCGGCCCCTCACCTATTGCCTTCTGGCAGTTGAAGATCCTGAAGCCTCCATGCATGCACGCGGCCAGGAGCAGGTAGCGCTGGAAAGGGTGCCACCTGAGCCTCCACACGCCGCCCTGCACGGCCGTGTCTGCAAGGGGCTGCCGCGTGTTCCGAACGTCCCACAGCAGGACGTGCTCATCATAGCTGAAACCCACCAACCAGACAGTGTGCTCCCCAAGGCCCCTAGGTGGCAGGGGACATCTCCCAGGGACACCCACCCCACTCATCCCTCCAGGACAAAGCCCCCTTTCCTACACCCTGGTTTGAGAGCAGGCCCAATTAAACATCGCGGTGATCAACCAATGAAAACAGTGGAAGATGCCAGGAGGACCCGGGGGACTGCCTGGGGACTCACCTTCCTGTGGCCAAGAGGTCCTCCTGGTGGGGGCTGCTCTGGATGCTGCACACGCCCATGGAGTGTCTGCGAGCAGAAGGGCAGACTCGGCGAGCACCAAGAAGGGGACTTCTCAGCGGGGAGTGATGGGGGCGGGCAGGAGGGCTGTCACACGCCCATACTGGCCCTTCATGCCTTACCTCTTGCTGCTGAATATGGATGTGGTAGGTGTCCTGGTGTCCCAGCCTTTCAAAAGGCCATCGTCCCCACCTGTGTGGAAACAGAAACACCCACCAACGATGGCACTGATGCTAGGAAGCAGCCATTTCTCAGGGAGGGAATGCGTGTCTGGAGGAAATTCCTGTGGGTGACTTCCAAGATGGTTTAGGGTTGGCACCAGGCAGAAGAGCCCCAGTGACAGCACCTCAGAAACAGTCACCCCGGTACCTACTGTGTCTTTAGACTTGAAGAGGATACCTGCAGCGAAGAAGGGAAAGACTGACGGGCTCTGCCTACAGGAATCCAAGGGAAAACCAGGCAGTGGTGGGGGCGGAATCACAGGTCATGCATGGCTGAGCTGGCTCCCGTGCAGGCTCCAGCATTACACGCCTGGCTGCCAGGACCAGAGTCGCGACAGCAAGGAACACGGGCCAGGAACTGCATGCAGGAGGCAGCAAACAGGTAGACTTCCTAAGGTTGTAGGACCTTCAGCACACCCCCATAGGTTTTCAAGGAAAATGCCCTATGTAACCTTACAGTAAAAAGGACGCCTTGCTCGTTTGGGGGGTGTTGAAAAGATAAGAATTAGAGAGTTGACACTCACAACCAGTCTGTGAAAAAAAGCAACCCCAAGTCACTGGGTGACAGTAGTATCTTGAAGGAAGGAAAGAAAGGCTGAAGAGCAGGTTCCCCAGGGAGTGTAAAAAGGAGCAAAAGAAAAACGCCTACGCATGACCATGCATCCCTCCTCCTCCATCCCACCATCCATCCAGCCACCTTCCACTCAACCACTCACCCATCTAACAGGTACTTACTGAGCACCCTACAGTCTGTGTAACAAACATGACCGGTACAGGATAAATATAACCAACACTAAAGTGAACCAGCAGAATCCATCATCCAGGCATGAAGGCTGCACGTGAGCCTCATGTGTGCGCTGCCATCTGCAGCAAATTCGCTGCGAGGTGTGGCCTCCCCCCACACCTGTACCCCACCTCCTTCGGTCACACTCTACACCAACACCAGGACGCTGCTGACCAACCTCACACACCCAATCCCGTCCTCACGTCAAGTCCTTGTCATCTGTCCCCGTTGCTTGGCCCCGCCTCAGCCCCCCCAGCACCTACACTCCACTCCTGAACCAGAGACAGCCTCTTACATTTAACATCTGTCAGGACGTGGCATCGCTGTTCCATTCTCCGCAACAGCCGCTGTTCCGTGCTGAGCAGGGCCCGTCCTTCCTGTGACCTGGCCCGTGCCCCCGGCCTCACCTTCCGTTCTGACAGCCCCTCATGTACTGTGGCCAGGCTGGCAACTCACCGCTCTCCTGCCACACCAGGCCCACTCCTGCTGTAGGCTTTGGCCTGCACAGCCATGGTCTGTGACAGGCTGCAGCTGTCCCCAGCACCCCAACCCCTTTCTTCTCTCCAAAGAACGTCTCACCTCTGACCCACTGTGCAGGTTCCATGTTTACTGTGTCTTATGTGTGGTGTTCACTGTCTGTGTCCTTCCACTCAGTATGAGCTCAATGTCTCCTGTTCACTGACGTGCCCCAAGCACCTAGAACAGAACCTGGCACATAGTACGTGCTCAATAAACACACGCTGAGTAAGCGAATCGGTCCTAAGTGGTTAAATCATGTCCCTTGTACACCCGTGCTCTGAGTTACCTAAGCCTCAAGGTAGGAGCGCCGATCCAAAAATGAGTGACCTCAAAAAATTCAGTCTGCACTGTTTGTACCAACACTGTTTGAGGGTGTCCCTCAAATAATGCCCACAGGACCCTGCCCTCAGGGAGGGGGCTCCAAGCACAGCACCGTATTTCAGATGCACGTGGCACTGTGACTGATGATGGGCCAGAGCCGGCCAGCGTTTAAGCACAGGTTTTAAGCTGAGCCCTCCCAGAACAGCAGGAGCAGCTGTGAGGGAGTCAGCACGAGGTTGGACGCAGAGACTACAGAGAACACAGATGTCTGAGGGTAAAGAGGGCTCCCTGAAAATAGGCACAAGAGGCTCAGCACTAAGTGTGCAGGCCCCAGACGTAGTCGGGTGTCCTGAGTAGGAGCTGCCAAGGGGCTGCACCGCGACGGGGGGCCACAAAGTTGGGGTGTTTTTAAAGCCATCACTCTGGCTGGGAAAGAGTCAGGACTGAACACAGGGCCATCATTTAGCGCTCTTCTGTGACAAACAAAATGAAACGGTGGCTCAGACAGGTGAAGAAAAAAAGAGATGCCAATTGTGAGATGCTGAGAAGAGAAAATCAACAAGATGTGGACTCAGGACAGGGGTGAGGGGACAGAGGTGTCCGATTTGGGCCACCAGACCCTATCCCGTGGTCGGGCCATCAGAGGGGAGCCCCTGCAGGAGTGCTGGGCAGCAGGCAAGACAAATGGGTCGAGAGCTCAGAAGAACAGGTCGGGCCACAAAATGCAGCTCTTTCTGGAGGAGCAACCACAGCTGGAGCCAGCGGAGCAGCGCTGCAGCGCGAGACGAGAACCCGACGAGGCCCAAGGACAGTGGACAGCGAGCAGGCCCAGCAGGTCTGGTATGTACTACAGGTACCGTACGGGACAGCCACGTCGTGACCACGCAAGGACAAGGGTGGGGACAGAGGGCCAGGCACGAACACTGCTGAGAGGCCAAGCAGAGGGAAGCCGAAGGCTCTGGCGGGAGTCCTGGTGGGAGGTGACACCGTACAGCCTCCGTGCGCACCCAGCGCTGCCCTGACCGCTCCCCTCCGCGGCCTTCAGCGCATTCCCAGCAACTGAACAGAGAAAGGAGTGGGGGGCCCTTTCTTTGTTCCTTTGCAAATCCTGCGGCTCCTCAGAGACCAAGGCCTCCCACCTCCCATGAGCGACCATCTGGGCCAGAGAAGTTGACCAGAGCCACCCTGCTCCTGGGGCCACCTGTCCCACACACACATCCACCTTGCAATAGCAGGAAGTGGATCCTGTCTCTTTTTTGCTTCTTTCTCTTGAGGACGGTAAACTACCTCCGAAAAGGGAGCAGTAAACCCAACATCCAGCATGACCGTCAGTGCTGGACCCAGAAGTACCAGGTGAAAGCCGGGGAGCCTCTGCTGAGATCTCTGGAACAAGGATTTGACACAGAGAAGCAGGGCTCCTGCTGCTCCAACCGGGGGCAGCGCCACCGAGACCCTGCGATGCCTGTGGCCAACTGCGCTCTGCTAAGCGGTGGACAGCTTTCGCCCCACAAAAGGCCTTCAAGATGCCAACAGGGGGAGTCACGGCCTTGTTGGCCTCACTTGCTCCCCGCCCCCCAGCAAGCCTTCAGAGAAGGGAATATGACAGCGTGCTGGCTGCCTGCTCCCTCCCTCACGGGGCTGGTGCCCACGGAGTACCCACCTGAGTACACGATTTCTGTCTGCCAGTAGTTGAAAGCAGCGATCCAGGCCTCGAAGTGATGGGCCTGCCACGTGGCCACACACTGCAGTCCAGCCCCCGCCTCAGTCACTTTCAAGAGGTGGAGTTGCCCCCTGGAGTCACTGCTGATGACTTTGAGAGGTTGGTCACTGGCCCTAGACACAGGGGACCCATGGACATTACACGCAGACCCAAACTCATCATCCACTTCTGGTTCCCAATGCTGACATTTCATGCCCCCACGACACCTCATGGCAGAGGCTCTTGAGGGACCTGGTACAGGGACATGCCTCTTAAGAGGCTAGCATGGGCATCTGGCAGAGACCGAAGCTACTGCTTAGCTTGTCAAATCAGTGACAGCGTCTTCTGATGAGAACACTGTCCCATTTATCTAAATGGCTAGCACCAGTCCTTTTAGATACAGACTGGCAGAGCCACAGTCAAGGCCAACACAAGTGGCTTTAATTTTCTCATGCGTGAAACTTGGAATGGCCCATCCCTGGCACTGGCCCTCACCTGCCAGCTTTCCCCGTGGACCAGTCCAGAGACAAGGCCAGACACTGCTTCTCCAAAGCAAAGCTGGAAAACGGCTGCAGCGTGTATGTGTTCTACTGGAGAGAAAGGAGCGCCATCAAAGGGGAACAGCCCAGGACCCTGAGATTCTTTCTCTGCTTCACGCATGCGCTCCCAGGTGAACGCGTGTGTCAGCCATCGTCAGAGCAGAGCCTAAGGATGCTGGAGAATTGGTCCTTGCCCTCCGGGAGCACACATGGTATGCCTGTAGGGCCAGCAGGTCTCTCTCCGTTTCAGACCCGGTGCTATCCGTGCCTCTTGGTCACATGACACGCACTCTCTACCTCCCTGGGCCTCCAGGGAGGCTGGAGTCGGAGACAATGGCAAGTTTACTCAGGTCCCCTTTCAGAAGACACCAGCAGCCATGAAAACCTTACTTCTCTTTTCTAAGGTCTGTGTAGTTTTCTCCCCCAAGTCACCTGGAAAGTGCCCCGCTCCACGACTCCCAGCGCCTTCCTGCTCACCTGCTCCTGCCTCAGACATCTTGTCTCTAAAGCAGGGCTGCAGCTTGCAGCTGGCCTCAGGCAAGGGCCTTTCCATACAAGCCTTCAGGCCCCTGCTGCACGCCTCCTGGCACTGCTGTCTATGTCCCCAGAGGCAGGTGCGGTCCTATGGGCTGTTCACTGCTAGTCTCCGCAGGACTGCCGGCACCAACACCCAGTGCTGTCATTTCACAGACATGGTACAGGGCTGCTGTCAAACGGTTGTGCGAGTCACTGTGATTGTGCGCTCTCCTAGCTGTCAGTGAGAGGTAGCACTCCCAGGGGGAAGACACCGCCACTGTTTCCCAGGGGGAAGCCACGGCCACTTTCCCAGGGGGAAGCCACGGCCACTTTCCCAGTGGGAAGCACTGCTGCTCTTTCTCAGGAGAAAGCCACCGCCACTCTTTCCCAGGGGAAAGCCACCGCCACTCTTTCCCAGGGGAAAGCCACCGCCACTCTTTCCCAGGGGGAAGGCACTTCTATTCTTGGTCCCAGCACCATCCACCCTGCAACGCTGGTCCTTAGAGAACTTTCAGGTCATTGACAGGTAAATGAACAGCCTGTCACTTCAGCTCTTCTGGTAGTGACATATAAGGTCACCTCTGGAGTTAGATGCAGAACCCTGTGATTTAAAATAGACTACGAGCTGCCTTAGAACATTTCATGAAAAGGTTGAGCACTGCACGGAAACCAACCTAGAAAAATGCTTGTAGGAACACAGCCCCCCCTCCGAAGCCCTGTCCATTTGGGTTCCTCCCACCCCCACAACGCTGGCCCCATCACTGACCTTGGACCCCACCAAGCGGAGCAGCTGTATGGACCCGCCAGCATCCGCCACACCCAGGAGGGCATGGCCAGCCACCGGGACATGACACCTGAGGAGAGTTCACATCCAGTCAGAATACGGGGTCTGCCCCGAGCATCACGACCCCAGTATTTATCTGTAACCCCTGGGCTGGACCCCACAGCCGTTCCAAGGAGATCCCCGCTTCTGAACCCAACACGGGCATCACTGGTCGGGGAGCCTAACCCCAGGGCCCCGCCAGAGAAGACGGGCCCCAAGTCGGCGGCATCCTGCCAGGGGCAGCGGGCCTGCCGTTCACACGCCCCCCCGACGACGCGGGGCCTCGGCTCCCCTGAGCGCGCCCCAGGCAGCAGGACGGAGCCCAGCCCGGGACGGCAGCACACGCGCACCACTTCATGTCCAGGACGGCAGCCGTGTCTCTCCTCTGGACCTCGACCAGGGGGCACGCGCTGCTGTCCTCATTCAGGCAGTACAGGTAGAGCCGGCCCACGCGGGCCGGGGGCTCCTCGGCGTCGGGGGCGCCCTGCAGGAAAGGCAGGCGCGTCCTGAGCCCGGGCCCGCCGCGGGTGCGCACAGCGGCCCGGGAACGGCCCACAGGACGCCGAGTCCCGGCCCGGCCGGCCCGGGCCTCGCGGCCGCGCCAGCGCTCACCCAGGCGCCCGGCCGGGGTCCCCGGGGGCTCCGCCGGACCAGGGGCCGCCCCGGAACCCATCGCCTTGTACCGTGGGCTCCACCCGCGAGGCGGGGCCCCGCCTGCGCACGGGGACATCCCGTCCCGGGGCGCCCGTCTCCGACCTGCACCCCGGCCGAGGACTGGACGCCCCCCCGACCCCCCAGGAGCCGCACTCCGGCCACTCGGGAAGGCCCGCGCACCGGGCTCTGCGTGCGGGCGGCCCGGTCCTGCGGCCTCCGCAGCTGGTAGGTGCCGCAGGCCAGCAAGCGCCGGCAGCCCTGCAGCGGGCACCACTCCACCGAGTCCGCGGTGAACTCCGTGTCCACCGCCTGCAGCGGCCGGACGCCGCCGCCCGGCGCCCCGGAGTCGCAGGACGCGGCCGGGCGCCGGAGGCGGGCTGACGGGGCCGGGTTGCCAGCCAGGGTCGGGGACGGCGGCCGGACGGCGCTGAAGGCGGGCTCGGGGCCGCAGGCGGGGGCCCGGGCAGGCGGAGTCCGCTTCCGCAGTCAGCTCCCTCGCGGCTCCTTCCGGGGCGGGACTTCCGGCCGCCGTCGCGGCCGGGCTGATGCGCCCCCTGCCGGCCCGCGTGCCCCACGCGCCCCAGGTGCCCCACGGGCCCCACGTGGCCGGCCGCGCCCCCGGCCCTGGCCGCCAGCCTGCGCGGCTTGCGGAGCACGGCCCGGTGTCGCGCACCGAAAGGCAGGAGAGCTGGGCCCTGTGAAGGGGAGCAGAGGAGCTGGGAGGAAAGCGCGGCACGGACGTGGGGGCGCGCCAAGGGTTGGGCATTCGGAGAGCCGAGTCCAAGGTCGGCCCCAAAAGGGCTGGGCCTCGGCTGCCCTCCGCGCCTCCAGGGCACCCACTAAGGCGAGACGTGCGGCGCGTGGGCGGGCGCACAGACCTGCCTGCCAGGACAGCGCGGGGTGCCTGGCGTGAGGGCCCGGCGGGAGTGCGGGGCGGGCGGGCGCGGGGTGCACAGGGGCCCCGAGAGCCGGCATCAGGCCCAGGGCAGCGCCGCCGGCCAGCTAGACTTGGGATGTAAGGCCGGGGAGCTGGCACAGCCATGGTCTGATTTGGGAGAGTAAGCAGATGACACCATTCAAGAAAACTAGTGTGCTCTGCACAACAGGTTAGGGGTACGCGCCTGCTGACATGTTATGAATTGTCCCCCCAGAGATGATTAAGTCCCGCACCGCCACAGAAGGTGACCTTCGGAGGTGGTCTCTGCGGAGGTGATCCAGTTAAAATGAGGCCATGGGAGGGAGGAGGCTAATCCCATAGGAGTGCTGTCTTCATGAAGGGGAGTTGGTGAGGGGCACCTCCAGAAGGGAGACGGTGAAGGCAGAGGATCGGGACGCGCATCTACAGAACAAATGCCTGAGGCTGCCACAGGCTAGCGCAGGCCTGGGACACACCTTGCCTTAGGCCTGCAGCGGGAGCGTGGGGCTGCCCAACACCTTGATTTCAGCCCCTACGTCCAGAAGGAAACGTTGTTTTAAGCTCCTCCGTTGGTGATACTTTGCTACGGCAGAACCCTCATGTCCACATGGATACCTGGGTATTCAGCCAGCAGTTTTGAAGCAGGGCTGTGGCTACAGACAAGAGTCAGCAGCTCGGATGGAAGCTGGAGCAGGGAAGCAGAAAGGGATGGCTGGGAAGCAACAGTACATTCTGAAGGGGCTGAACCCCCCTATCTGGTACAAAAAGCTCAGGTCCAGCAGCCCCACGCCACGTTCCACACAGGTTAGAAACAAGCCCCACATTTTAAACATCTAAAGGTTGAACTAGCATAGATGCTGTCAGGTTTATGGCTACAAAGATCCAGAGGTCGTGGCCACCAGAAAAAAAACCAGAGGCTGGGTACCAGGGGACAAAGGAAGCAAACAGGTAAAAAGTGGGGACCCAACAGCCCCTTCAGGACAGCATCCGGTCCAGGGGCCACAGCAGTGACATGAGCAAAGGGAAGGGACTGCCATCGGGGCAAACTCTAGACCTAAGGCCACCTTCCCAGCTCCAGCCCTAGGCCCTTCAGCAGCGCATACTGGGCATGTGGGCACAGCATGGTCAGATAGGGCATGGCCACCTGCTGCGGCTCCAGCTCCCAGTGGCTGGGGTGGACAGCGACCCCTGGTCAGTGTGGCGCTGTGTGATCAGCTGAGACCCTGGGCATTTCCCTGTCAATGTAAATCTCTCCAAGAGCTGAGCACAGAACAGTGTGTTGGTCAGGGGATGTAGACAGGCGGGCGTACCAGCCTCGCTACTCCCCAAAGGACACAGGCACAGCCCACAGCCTGCAGTCGGGTGCCTCTTTGTCCCCGGAGCCTGTTTGGAAGCCCGTGCCTGGGGGCCACCCAAACCCCATGTCGGCCTACACAGGTTTCCCAACCCAACCTTCCTGGCCAGAGCTGGCCTCTGGAAGGCGTTAGCCCAGCCCCAGTGTCCAAGGGATGACTGTCTCAGGATCACACTTATCTCCCTCCCCAATAGCTTTGAGCCCCTTATGGCTCACACCAGGCATGGAGGGACCTGGAGCAACCTTCCCATATGCAGGAAGAATGCCTGACCTGCAGGGACCAAGGGGAGCTTCTTGGCAAAAACCTGAGTGTGGGGCACATGGAGGGCTCACCTTCAGAAACCGCCCCCCCCCCCCCGCCTTGGGGTCAGGACTGAGCCCACCTGCTCCCTGCGTGTTGCCATCACCTGTTTCCCCAGTCCTTTTTTCAGGACACACTGCCCAGGACCCCAAGTATTGCAAAAGAAGCTACCGGAAGCTCAGCTCACAGACCAAAGGCCACCGGGGGCTGTCCCCAGCCAGGGCATCCTGAAAGATGGCAGAAAAGCTGCAAGAGGGCAAGTATAACAGGACCAATGAGGGCCACGGACGGCCCGAACGGCCAGAGTTGGGATGGCCAGCCTTCATTCTCCCAGGAAACAAGGCCTCTGGTGCACTGGCGGGCCCTGAGACCAGCCAGATGCTGGCCACACAGCAGGCTCAGTGCCCTGCAGCTCTGCAAGGTTTCTAAGGTGCTGCCCAGCCATTAGCCATCTGTGACTCCTGGAAGGGAGGGAGGGAGGCCTTGCCTGCGGACCACAGCCCAGCTGCTCCAGTCACAGGAGGGACCTTCCCTGAAGCCCCCAGCCTCCCAGTACAGGAGTGGGGTGGGGGTACGGAGCAGAGCTGGGGCTGAGATCACTCTGCGCCCCCCACAGGGCTGGCCGTAGGACAGGCAAGGGCCTCGGTCTCACTGCAGCCACTGTTCCTCGAGAAGCCCAGAAGGGAAGCCCTCTAGGCGGACACGCACAGCCCACAGCACAAGGGTGGAGTGCAGGGAGGGGGAAACCAGGGGGTGACACAAGGGTGGAGCGTCGGGGGGGCGTTGCGAGGTTACTCTCCTGGCAGACGCAAGTCCCCTGTGCCATGACTTGTGCTCCAGAGCCGTTTTAGACGTGCAACCATTTTGAGGATTACAGCAAATGATTCTATTTGTAATTTCTAACCCTCCAACTGCCCTCCCCCCAAAAAAACTGTACATGAGTTTACAAACATATTAACATATAAATAACGAGAAGCATCCTGGCGGAGCCTCCCCAGCTGTCTCTGCTTGACATTAAGACTTCGAGGGGAGTGTGGTGCCGACCGCACAAAGTGCCCACTGCGGGGCGCGTCGCCGGTGGCTTCAGCACTGCCAGGTCCAACCATCTAACTGTCCGTGGTGCCCAGGAAGCCCGGTCATCGCTCGGGCTCGAGCTCGTGCTGGAAGGGCCGCCGCTTCTCCCGACAGTGCTTCTTGTGGGCAGGCCAGTCCTTCTGCTGGCACTGGGAGCCACAGTACCGGGCCACCTGGCAGCGCCCGCAGATGTTGAACTCCCGGAGCTGAAAGGACACAGGACGGTGAGGCAGAGGCCTGCGGTGGGGGCACGGAGGGGCCAGCAGGGGGCGGGGCGGCAGGTACCTGTTTCTCCATCATCGTGCAGGGCGGGTAATGGCACTCGTAGTAGGTGCAGGAGCTTTCCTCCTCCTCTACCACGTCCCCGTTGGCGTTGTAGTACCGAGTCACGTTCAGAACGGGGAACTGCTCTTCGATGGGGTCCGTGGGCAGCTGCTGAATCGCGAGCCAGTATAAGCTTTGCTCCCTGAAAGACAGAGGATGGTCCAGTATGATCTAGCCACACACGGTCAAGGCACAGGTGACAATGACAAGACTCCAGGACGGACAAGCTGCTTCCTCCTGCTCAAGATACCCCACCCCAACTTTTGTAATGGTGACCTGACTTTTCTTTGGCCCCTGCCACTGCATGGGCTCATCTCTGTGGGACATCAAGTACTTAGCACGTTCTGTCTTCCCACAAACAGGTCCAGGGCAGGGCTGTGTCTGCCCATTTGTCAGTCTCTCCCACACGGGGGACTGACGGGCACATAGTAGGCAGGGGCAGTGTGGCACCACAGCCTGGCACCCGGCCAGGACCAGGCAGCCCCTCTTCCAGCCTCTGCCCTGGCTTGGTCCTCCTCCTCTGGTTCTGTGAGCTGCTGGCACTGGGAGCCACAGTACCGGGCCACCTGGCTGCGCCCGCAGATGTTGAACTCCCGGAGCTGAAAGGACACAGGACGGTGAGGCAGAGGCCTGAGGTAGGGGCACGGAGGGGCCAGCAGGGGGAAGGGCGGCAGGGTACCTGCACCCTTCTGAACACCTGTCTTGTTTGAGCGGCACACACCTTGCACCTGAAAAACTCTACCTGACACCAGAGCGGAGGAGCTCTGACAGGCTGGGCGGGGAAGCGAGCACCCCACGCCTGGAGCTGGGCTTCAAAGGGGCACCCCCACTGCGAGAGCCAGAGCAGATTGACCATCCCTCAACCTGTGGGCGGGGGCTAGAAGGAAGGCTGTCCTCATCCAACACCATATATAAAAATTAATTCAAATGGACCAAGGACCTAAACATAAAACCACAAACAAACTCTTGTAAGAAAACACAGCACAAAAGGTGCACAACACTAGATTTGTCAATAATCTCAAAGGTATGGGTAACAAGAAAAAATAGACAAATTCATTGGACTTCACGAAAATTTAAAAATTTTGTGCATCAAACGACATCCGGGGGTAGGGGGGTTATCTCTTTGTGAGGGGTGTAAACATCTACTATGTTAGACATTTATACCCCTGAAACTAATAATAATAATAAAAAAGACATTATTCACAGAGTAAAAAGGCAGCCCAAGGAATGGGAGAAAATATTTGCAAGTCATATATTTGATAAGGGATTAATATCCAAAATATACAAAGAATTCGACGACTCAACAAAACAACCCGATTAAAAAATGGGCACAGCATCTGAATAGCGTTTCTCCAAAGACCACAAACGGCCAACCAGCACATGTAAAGATGCTCAACGTCACTAGTCATCAGGGAAATGCAAATCAAAACCACGCTGAGATACCACCTCACACCCATTAAAATGGCTACTATAAAAAATTTAGAAAAAAAAACAGAAAACTGTCAATTATACCTCAATTTAAACAAAACAAAAACAAGTGCTGGCGAGGATGTGGAGAAGAGGGAAGCCTCGTGCACTGCTGGTGGGAATGTGAAATGGAGCAGCCGCCGTGGAAGACTATATGCGGGTTCCTCAGAAACCTAAATACAGAACTACCCTGTGACCCAGCGATCCCACTCCTGGGTAGGCACCTAAAGAGCTGGAAGCAGGTCTCAGAGGGAGATTTGCACCCCACGTCCACAGCAGCCCAGGGGTGGGGTGGGAGCACCCCCAGTGTCCACTGACAGAGGACCGGATACACCAAACGGGGTCCCTCCACACAGTGGAATGTCACAGCCCTGCAAGGAAGCAGGTCCTGACACCAGCTACCACATGGGTGGACCCTGCGGACACTGTGCTCAGTGAAACGAGCCCGTCCCAGAAGGACAAACCCTGCAGGACCCCTCACAGGAGGTCTCCAGAGGAGTCAGATTCAGAGACAGAAGTAGATGGGGGGCCGGGGCTGGGGAGGGGAGTGAGTGTGTAAAGGGGACAGAGTGTCAGTTTGGGGAGACGAGAAAGTCCTGGAGATGATGGAGGGGGTGGCGACACAACAGCGTGACTGCGCCTAATGCCACTGAGCCTAATGCCACCTAAAGATGGTTACATGGTAAACGTATGTATATTTTACCACAACAAAAAAACTTGAAGGAAAAGGGGGGCAGTCAGGAGGTCGGGGAGGCTGCTGCTTTCTGAGCCAGTCATGAAGTCATCGGACCTCCAGACAAGCAGATCCCAGCCCCATCCGGCTTTGGAAGGCACTAAGGAAGGAAAAGCACCTGTGCAGAGGCTTTGCCCGTGGCTGAGTGGCCCTCGGGCCACACTGGCATGCGTTAGGCAGGCACAGCGAGAGGTGCAGGCTTGGGAGAGGCTGTAGCACCACGCTGCCTGCCTCACCGATGGGTGACACCATCCCAAGCGCTGGCCACAATGAAAGGCATGCCACACCCAGGCCAGCTGAGCTCAGGTGGCTCTGACCCACAGGTCGGGCAGACACTACTGTGGGTCCAGTCCACCGATGGGACGCAGGAGGCGAGTACTGCACCTTCCAGGTGGTCTCCAGGAGAACGGGGCGGCCAGGCTCTGCCCAGCAGAGACCACTGGATGGGCGCCTGGTTGGACCGACCCTTCTCCAAACAGGTGTTCCTGACTGTGCTCTACTTATCTCCTCACCACAAAGGGTGAACAGGAGTCCAGTCAGCCATGGTTTAGCCCAAGCCACAAGGAGACCCGTGTGAAATGCCAGATTTCACAGTCCAGACTGCTTGGAAGGAGGAGATCCACTGCCGGGTGAGAAGGTGGGCAGTGTCCCCCAGTTTGCAGTGGGCGGCAGGAAACCTTACGGTGTCAGGGAGGCCGCGCCCCAGGGTCCACACTGGACGGCCCAGGGGGAATCCTGGACGCCTGCTGAGCTGCCCTTACCCTCCTGGCAATAATGCAGTCTTCATTTTGTTTCATGGAAGAGCCCTCCTGTCCCCTGCTCCCAGCTAAGAGTGACTCAAAGCAAGCTAACTAGTTGGCCCCAGGACTTCCTGGGGACACACCACTTGTGGGAAGCGAGTCCGCAGCTCTGGTGGCCGCTCCAGAAGGAAGACTGCAGGCGGCAGCTGGCTTTCCCACAACAGCCAGGGATGTCAGTTTCTGTCACTTTGAACCAAGGCCAGACTAACATGATCCCCAGGAAGGTAACCATCCTGAGGAGTCAATTTCCCTCAAGAACAGGGAGTTTCAAGGCCAAACCCTACATGGCAGAGAGACCCAGAGCCTGGGTCCGCCCCGCACCACCGACCACACGTAGCTACTCCATGCTACCATTCCCACCTCTGCAGCTTAGGGAATGGTCAGATCCTGAGGGGGACAACTGCAGTGGTTCATGCACCGTCTTCCATCTGCCACGATCTTGAGGACACTGACTGACCCGTCCAACCTCACTGTCACCTGTCTGCTGGGACTCAGCCCGCCAGTGTCAGGGAAAGCTGCCCAGAGGCCCAAGGATACGCTCAGAAACCCCAGGCAGCCCCTCTGAGCCCCCTGGCTTGTGTCACCTCCCGGCTCCCGTCCTGCTGGTCTCCACCTCTTCCCAAGGCTCTATGAAGCTCACAGTGGGGCTGCTCCTGGCCACATGAACTGCCCCCGGAGCGTACTCCCCCCCAAGTGGGTGGCCTGTGCCATCCTAAACAGAGGCGCTGTTTTCAGGACCATGGCGAGGCAGAAGCCGAGCCCCCAAACCACAGTCTCATTTCTGTTAAACCACCGCTTAGGCCAACTCTTTAGCAAGAATACGACAAAAGAGCCCATCTGTGTGCACAGGGGGCCCCTTGAAATAAAGACACCTGACATGTCTCAGTTGTGGAGAAGTCCTGCCACGTGCAGGCGTCTAGCCCGGGCAGCTCTCCTCCCCACTGGAACTGATCACCAGAAGACCGACCCGAAAAGATAACCATCAAAACCTTACTCTACCTCCACGAAGAAAGGAGGACCCCACACCCTGGTGCCCAAACCCACGAAGCACTGGAGCAGCGTGGAGACACGGGAGCCTGAGCGACCCACCTCTGCTTGCTGGAGGTCTCCTCCGCTCTGGGCCGCCAGCCCCACGGCACCAGCTGCAGATTGTCCAGGCGGTTGTCCACGGTCACCGCATTCAGATGCACCACCTGGAAGCCAGGGGCGATGCCCCCTCGGTGCCGCTCCCTGGAGGCAGACAGACAGGTCTCTAACCCCGCCTCCCAGACCTAACCAAGCCTGTTGGCCATGTGGTCTGAACTGACCCTCCTCACACTGCAGTGTAGGGGACGCAGCAGGAGCAGGCTGCCCAGAGGACTCCACGTGTGTCTGTCTGTGGCTCAAACGTACAGACCATGTTGGCAGGTCAGCGAGACTGCAAGAGGCCATGGCTGGAGCCCCAAACCATCTACCACACGGCCTAGAAAATGCCCCACGTGCACGGCCCCCCATGTTTTGGACCCCACAGAGCACACTGAGGAAAGCCTTCCTTTCCCCACATCCCCCTAACAGGCCCAGCAAGAGCCCGGGAGGGACGAGTCCCCATGCCCCCCGAGAGGAGGCTGTGTACCCCGGAATGAGCACCGGAGCAGGAAGGGCACTTGGTGGCTGAAAGCTTGAGGCTCCCCTGCCAGTGCCCCAGTATGTAGTCACTCATTCCTCGGTTAGTGGCAAAGATGCAAAAGCACTCTCTGTAAACAAGGGCAGGGGGCTCCACTGGTTCCACACACATCAGGGCTCATGCAAGACCCAGGGAGGAAATAATAGCTCAAAAATACCCACCACAGCAACTCGTGAAGAAGCCTTCCTGACCCCCTTCCTCGATTTTTGTCAAAGGCACATGCAAATATCTTAGCGCCATTTCCATCTGCGTCGACCTCCATCCTGGCCTAGGAGGAACGGGAAGAGATCTGATAGAAAGCCTCTGATTTTTGGCAACATCTTAAACACCTCTTAGAAAAACTGAGCGACATGAAGATACAGAGGGACCAATGCCGGGCCTGTCCCGGGGCCCCGGGGGTCTGCAGAAGCACGGAGGTGCCGGCGCGTCCCAACAAGCAGCCTGCTCACCCTCCTGATTTCAAGCAGACACTCACGAAGCACTCCGCACAATACGTGGGCACAGCAACATGAATCTCCCCCTCCCCTGGAGAAGCCCACAATCCCGTGAGCAAGATGGACCCCTGCACAAAACACCACTGTGAAAACGTGAAGGGCGGAGATGGGGGTGCTGGCCCACAGATGCCTGGAGCGTGTCCCTCAGGAAGGAGTGACAGGGACAGAGCAAGGTGGGGCACTCGGAAGGTGAAAGGAGCACTGGGCACCAGGACAGACAGTGGGGCCAAGGCCAGAGAAAAGGTAAGGTAGCATGGGACAGTCTCCCAAGGAGCCGGAGTCTGTCCAGCTGAACATCCAGTCACAAACGTGACACAATTTGTTCTGTTTTTCAAAAAGAGCTGGGAAGAAGGGTGGATGGGAGGGAGGCCCTGCGCGACAGAGGCAGCACTGAGACCCGTGTCCTACGCGAGGTCCTGCCCTCACATCGCAGGGAAGAACAGCATCCTCACGGCCCTGCCGGGCGGGCACGGAGGGAAAGCAGGCGTGCAGAAGGAAGGCGGCCCTTACCTCAAAGGAGTAGCCCTCCACCAGCGGGATGTCTTGCTCATCTATCAGCGTGTACTTGGTCTAGAAAGCAACCACATTTCGAAACATTACATTGGGGACCAGGCGAAGGCACCGGCCACAGGCAGGAGCGGCCCATCAGACTAAGAGGGAGCCGTCAAGGGGCGGAGCGGCGGCCGCCCGCGCGGAGACGTGCCGAAGGCTGGGGCCACTGCGCAGGTGTCAGGCCTCACTGCCACCCGCACCCGACTAACCCTCCGAGGGGCCACGCGACCGGCCGGCCAGCCTCGAAGCTGTGCGTCTGCATGTGCTAAGAAACCCAGTCCAACAGGCGGCGTCCCTGGGGCAGAGCCGACCCGGGCGGAGGCGCCGTGCCCAGGGCCCAGTGCCCACTGAGCCAACCGGGGCAGCGGTGCTCAGGGGCTCGCCAGCTGTCCTCTCCGGCCTTTCGTTCCAAGCCGAAGCTGTGGGGCACGACGCTAACACAGCCCGTCAGCAGCGCAGGAGGAGCCGCAGAGCTGGGGGCCCACCCTTCTGGTTGGAAAGCCGCATCCCGCCTGCAGGCGGGCGGACACGGCCTCCGACCCGCTCGGCCCGCCTGGGAGGCCTCTGTCCAGGCGCGGAGTCCGTTTTACCTGCGTCTGACTGCCTCTGCTCCTTCTCCCACCAGAAGCTTCGCCGCTTGTGATGGGAACAGGGTTCCCATCCAGGGGGGGTCCGCGGCTGGTGCAGCTGCACGGCCGGCCGGCTCCTGGAAACAGCCAAGCCTCGGTGCCCACAGGCGCCAGGACGCCCCGGCCTCCATCGCGGGGGCGGGGCCGGGCACGGGGAGAAGCCGCGGGAGGCCCTGCCCGGCGAGGCCGCTGAGGCTCGGCCAGACGCGGCCACCGCTGGCAGCGGGACCCCTGCGCGGAGCTCCATCGGACCCGAGGGCACGGAGCGCCGCGCACACACGGGTCCCGCAGCGGCGAGCGCTCCCCGCGCCGCAGGTGCAGCCACAGCCCGCTCCTCCCGGGCGCCCCGTCGGAGCCCCAGGCCGCGGCCGGAGGGCAGCCCACCGCGCGGACAGGCCGCCAGCCCGCCGCCCGCACAACCGCCAAGCCCGGCGCCCCTGTCCCGCCCCGGGCCCCCGGCCCTGCGCCGCTCACCTTCCCGGCCACCCGGCCGAGCCGCACGATGCCCAATTTGAAGTCTGTCATGGCCAGGCCTGCGCTCGGCCGGCGGCGCCGCTCCCTCGGGAGGCGCCGAGCCGGGGCGGGGCCGCGGCGCGCCTGGCGAGCCGGGCGAGCGGGCCGGGGTCGGGTCCGGGCGGCCGGACGGGACGAGGCTGGGCCGGACTCAGGCCGCCGCCGCCTCGCGCCCGCCGGACCTGCCACGCGCCGCCGCTGCCGCCGCGCGCACCACAGCGAGCGGAGGCGAGGGCGGGGCGCGGCAGGGACACACCCCCGCCCGCCGCCGCATGGCCAATAGCGGGGCGCGCCCTGCACCGGCCGGCGCGCGCCGCCACGCCGCGGCCAATGGGAGGCGGGCGAGAGCGCCGGCGCGCTGAGGAGCAGGGCGAGCGCGGGGGAGGGGCGCGGCCGGGGGCGGCGCCTGCGCGGCCGCCTGGCGCTACGTCAGTTTCGCGGGAAGCTTTGTGCGGGCGTCGGCGCTCCGAGCTCCCGGCCTCGCGCCGGCCACCAACCCCCGATGCTGCGCGCGGCCCCGGGGCCTGGTTGCGCGCCCCGGACGGTCGGGAAGACCTCGCAGGACTCGCTGCGGCTCCCCATAAACGGTCCGGCGTCCGCAGGGCAGCCGGCAGGCGGCCCCGTCTACGGACGGGACCCGGGAGCGGCGGGGCCGCGGTGGAGTAGGGTCTGGGGTGGGCAGTGCCTGCAGGACTTCGAAGACGCCCGGGCCGAGCCGAACGCGGCCAGCTGGCAGGGCCCCTGACCGCCCTCCTTCCTGCAAGCCGCCCGCCGCCTCCGCGTGGGGCGCGTGGGGACCCCGGGCCCCGCCCCCAGAGGCCGCGTGGGGACCCCGGGCCCCGCCCCCAGCCCTGTTGGGCCTCAAGCTCCTGTTCTGAGGCGGGCGATTTCCAGGGCACTGAGCAGCCTGGTCCCGGTCCTTCCTGAACAGCAGCTCCGGGGCCTGGGGGCGGGGACCGGGGGGGCCTCTGCCCACCACCCGTGTCTGCTGGCGTCCACTCGGCTGGGCTCTGTCCTCCACCCACTGAAACGCCTCCACACCGGGGCACATAACAGATGTCAAGCCCCTGCCCGTGTTCCGGGGAGGGAGGCAGAAGCGGCCTATGATAAGTGAGTTCCGTGCCCGTGCTAGAAAGTGGTCAACGCTGCGGGGACACGAGAGGATCAGTGTTGGGGGGGCCCAGTGAAGGTGGTGAGCAGAGGAGGGCCTCGCTGACCCGTCAATGTGAACACCAGTGGGAGGAGAGGGCGTGAGACCGGCGCACAGAGGGAAGAGTCAGCGCAAAGGCCCTGAACTGGGAGCACATCTGGCGTGTTTGAAAAATCAGCGTGGCCATTTTGACCAGGCAGGTGAACCAACAAGTGACGCACTGGAGGATTTGAACAGAGAAGTAGCTTTCCAACGCATCGCTCTGGCTAAGGAGACAAAGGCGGCGCGGGCAGCCGGGTACACTCACTCGGGAATTCCGCTGGAGCGCCTCACTTCTCTTCCATATAACCTCTCCGTGTGGTATCTCACTGTACAGGGTCTCCGCACGTGGCCAGGCAGGACACCTGCGCTTCCTTACAGCATAGACGGCGCTTTCCACTGGCCAAGCATTTATTGGGCCTCTGATGGAATTATGCTTTCTAGTACCCCACTGGACAAAGCGATTCATGCAGGCAAGCCCAGAGCCAGTGTAGGAGGGCTGTGCAGCAGAGCACAAGTTCTGGGAAGTGTGGTTCACTGGTGGGGGGGTGGGCACCAGTGGCACAGCCTGCCCCAGTCTGCCCTGCGGCCCGTGCCACAGCAAGATTGCACTCAGGGCCTCCTAAGACCTCCAGAATTACTGTCTCATGAGGGTACTGGGCTTGGAGTCCATTGTTTTATGATGCGCAAAAGGGCCCCGTGTAGGTAAGGCACGTTGAGAGTGGCTCCTTTTGCTGCAGAGGCCTGTTATCTGCACCCCAACACCCAATATTCCATTCCATAGGACAAGAGCTAGACATCCCCTTGAAAAAGGAGGAGTGCACTCCGGAGTCACTGGTCCATAGCAATTTGAAATGCAGCCAGGCATCTGTCCCGATGTTCCTTTAGCATGGATTGTCTGCTCCTTGTGAGAGCTCTCCTAGTCTACTGTTTTTAGCAGTTCTTGGCTTCTCCAGGACCGTGGCCCTGCACCTCCATCATCCTCCCTTTTCCATAGGAAGTAGCCCATGTTTGCTGCTGGGTAGCTTCCTCAGCCAGCCATTTGCCTGTAGAAAGTTAGGGGCCCAAAGGCCTCATTTATTTCAAAGTCTGTCCATTCGAGTTCAAGCAGAATACAACCCTTTTTAAAAACCTGTGGATTTGGGGGTGGCCGGATGGTTCAGTTGGTTGGAGCACGAGCTCTTAGCAGCAGGGTTGCCGGTTTGATTCCCACATGGGCCAGTGAGCTGCGTCCTCCACAACTAAATTGAAGACAACAAGCTGCCGCTGAGCTGCTGGAGGGTCGGCCGGATAGTTCAGTTATTTAGAGCGCGAGCTCTGAACAACAAGGTTGCTGGTTCAATTCTCGCATGGGATAGTGGGCTGTGCCCCCTGCAACTAAAGATTGAAAGCGGCGACTGGACCTGGAGCTGAGCTGCGCCCTCCACAACTAGACTGAAGGGCAACGACTTTGAACTGATGGGTCCTGGAAGAACACACTGTTCCCCCAATATTCCCCAATTTTAAAAAAATTAAAAATACAACTGTGGATTTTCTATGTATCAAATTATAACCTACTCCATTAGACAAAAGCTGCGCCGCAAATGTTTTTGAGAACACTTCCCTCTCTTTGGTTTGCCTTCTTGTGTGGAAAGAAGCCAACTGGCCCTTTAAGCCGCTGCCAGGAAACTCATCAGATTCACTTTCTGTCTTCCACCTTACCACAAGCAACGGTCTTGCCGTTTTTCTGTCAATATCCATCCCGGCTCACCCTGTCTCCAGCCTCCATCAGCAATGTCCTCACTGCCCTGCAGGTGTGTGCACCTGCTGCTGTGTTCCAAAGTCAGTGGCACACTTTGGAATTTTGTAGTGGCAATGTGTCACTTCTAAGTATCAATATCCATTCCAGTTACCTGTTGCTGCGTAACTAACCGCCCCAAACTTACTGGCTTAAAACAACTGTTCATGTTCTCACGGTTCTGGAATCTCGATTGGGCTCAACTGGTTGGTTGTGCTGTTGGCTGGTGAGGCCGGTTGTCTCCTGTCGTCACCACCAGTTCCTGCCCTCTCTGTATGTTTCTGACGCTCCACGTGCACTGGGTCTGTGACTGTTTTGATGCATTTAATGTGGTAGAAAGTTATGGGACTTCACAGCCCAGGCCTGAGGACTGGTCACTATACCCACCTTCCTCCTTGGGGGCCTATTTTCAGAATGAATAAGAAACTGGGGTGGTTTGTGCTGCAGAAGTCGATAGCTAACACAGCCATGGCACTTGCACAGCCAGTCACTGGGGGATAATTAAGGCAGGAAGTCTGAGCTGGTGTCACTCACGTGCCCAGGCACTCTGTCTCTCCCTGTGCGATCTCTCCAGCAGGTTAACCAGACATTTTTACGTGGCATCTCGGGCCTCCCAAGAACCTGCAACTGGCATGGCATCTCTTCCATCCCAGTACTGCCAGTTAAAGTTCAATGGGAAGGAATGGAACCCACCTTCTGATGGCAGGAACAGCATGAACTTAAATAAAGGGGTGGGAGAAGTGGTTGGCAGACATCTTTGCAGACCAACTGACAACGCCATCAGGTGCTGTCAGCTGGAGAAGGTTCTTGGAGGAGAGGAGTCGGGGTAATGAGAGCTGTGTTGGTCATGGCTTTCATTTTCTGTAATTCACTTTGACATCAGGGGACTCTTGCTGGCTGGGGAGAGCCTGCCTCTCCCAGGGCTAGCTAATTCCTAGAGATAGGAAACACGCCTCCACAAGCAAACCAACCAATGCAGAGCGCACACCAGCCACCTCCTTCATCTAACTCACACACCGGGCTGGGATTTCCTAATCACCAGCTGCCTAAACACAGGTACTGGACAAGTAGAGCCTGCCCCCTAGCCAAGCCCACTGAAGTTGCTGACACTGTCCCATCCTAACGGCTCGAACTCACCTGCACTGCCTCACTGTTCCTTCCCACAGAAAACAATATGGGCTCTGGGTCGTGCTGTCCCTCCCCCCTGCCCCTGGAGCCATGCTGCTACTTCCCCACGTGACCCTATGTGGTGTGGCACTGTAAGTACTAGACTTGCAAGCAACTGTCTTTGTGTCTGTCACCTTACCTGATTAAAACTAATCCTGGGTACATTTTAAGACAGAGGCCAGGAGGTTGGAAGGGTCACCTATGTGGATTCTGAAATTGCTAAGAATTCTGGCAAGAGTGGTACTGGACAGAGTGACAGTGAGTCAGGAGCTGACCTGGCTGTGGAGAGGAGTGACAGCGGAGGCTGCTGGATCATTACCAAGAAAACGAGTTAAAGCTGGGCGCTTCAATGGCGAGGGCAGATGGCCCTGTCGGCATAAGGAGTGTCCACACTTGTAGAGGGTCTCTCTGGCTTATTTGGGCCAAATTGATGACAATTGCCAGTTGTAGGGGACTGAGAAAATGCTCCAGAGAACGGCAGTTGTGCAGTTTATTTAATACGTTAGAATCTAAGGAGGAGACGGAAGGAGGGTTACAGGAAATCCATGGGCGGTTAAGAGGGCAGGAGAAAGCAAAGCGGGGAGCTCTCTAGGATTGGATAAAAAGTAAAACCGAGAGACACATTTTACGTTGGTGGGCGCAGGATAGTTAATAATTAGCATTTGCAGCGCACAGAGATGGTATTTGGGGAACAGACAACAGTGAGGGGTTCTGTAGTCGCCTGCTCTGGTGGTGGGTGTGCCCTGAGGGATCCGGAAAAGGAGATTACTCTGACATGTTATCTAAGATGCAAAAAGACCACAGACAGGCTGACTTCAGGTAAAGACTGACCTTTGTCAAGGAAGCGACAGGTCCAGGACACGACCCTACTGTGTCCAGCTTTTAGTTAGGAATTTGTGTGTTTAGACCACCCTGTGTGGTTGATTTGGTTCTGAGTTTGTAGGGCCTGCCATGCTGGCCTCCCTGAGCTTGTCAGGTTCAATCTGTGGCCCCTGTTCTGTTCACAGCCTGGAAGTGGTCACAAGGAGTCAGAAGGATATCCACCCCAGCTGCAGGCCTGGAGGTACAGGAGTTGTGGGAAAATAGACAGCTACACTTACAAGTCAGGGTGTTTGTGCTGATGGCAGATATGAGGACACAGCAGTAGTTTCCAGAACTGGGCAAGGGTGGGTGATAGGGTCAGAATAAAGGCTGTGCAGGGCCGTATGGGGTCCGATTGTGGGAGACAGAAAGTGATCTGGGACAAAGGCCACCATTTTCTGTCCTCATTTATTCCATCTCAGCAGCGGCCAACACACATCTGTCTCCTTCCTTCCTGAAACACTTCTTGATTTCTGTTGTGGACATTTGGCATTCAGGGCTGCCCACAATGCTCCCCCTTCCCATGGGCACCCTGCACCCCTTGTTGAGGAATTCCCCATCTGCAGTCTTGACAAGAGAGTGTCTCAAGCATGGTCAATCAGACCCTCCTTCCTGGAACATGAGGCCTCGAGGAAGCCAGGTGAAGCCTGGTGCTGGCCGGCTTCATACCCCTGGTCTTCTGGGGCTCCCTGGCCCTTCCCTTTCCTCACCAGGCCCACCGGGACCCCTCCAGCCTGGAAGTGCCCTCTCCTTTTGCTGGGGGGCTAGATTAGGTTTCTGTGGCTTTCACCCCAAACTCTGATGTCATCAAGACCCTGACTTAAGTTACCATCTGCAAACAAGCGTCTAACAAATCTTTAGTCCTTTCTCTCCCCCAGACTCATGCGTAGAAGCAACTGCCTGATGGGCACCTGAGACTGCTTGTCATGACTTTCTCACACACCCAAAACAACTTAATCTAGGCCGGTCTTCTCCATCAGAAAATGCTAGCGTCACCGCCACGCCCTTCCTCGGGCCGGCCCGGGTTTAGCTAGCGGTAGGCTTCTGAGTAAGCGTCCCCTTCTCCCTTCTAGACTATCTCTTGGGTAGCCCACATGCACGCGCCCCGCCTCCACAATTCACTCTGAACGAGGAACAGTTTTAAAATGATAAACCAGAGTATATCCCTCCTCACCCCAGAGGACGCGCACCCACGGAGCCTCCGCCCAGCTCTGCCTCCAGGTGTCCCGGGCCCCCACCGCCCGGCACCCGTGTCTTCAGGGCTGGCTCGGCGCGAAACGGCTTTCCCTCAGCACCCCATCCCCAGCGCCCCGGACCCCAGAGCGCACGCGGCAGGGGCCCAGCACGTCGGCCCGCCCTCGTGACGCCCTCCAGTCGAGTGACGCGCGGGGCTGAGAGCAGGGCCCTTCCGAGCGACCCCGCCGCGACCCGGCCCCGCCCCCTCGACAGGTGAGCCGGCCGCTCTCCTGCGGTGGCTCTGGGTTCCCGGGACCGGGACGGACCTCCACCCTGCGGGCCGAGTCTGGTGGGGTTGGGGACCGGCAGGAAGCGAGGGGGAATGGCCGGCACCAAACCAGTGGGGAAGGGGCGTGGCCGAGGTGGGGCGGGCCGAGGAGGGGCGTGGCCGAGGGCGGGCCTGGTGCGGGAGACGGTCCCGGAGGGCGAGGGGCGTGCCGGGGGCGGCACGGTCGGCGGCCGGGGGGCGGGGCCGGGGGGCGGGGCCGGGGGCGGGCCCGGGGCGGGGCCGAGAGCGGGGCGCACCCCGGCCGTGCTCAGCTCAGCGGGCCCGCTGGCGGGCGGGGTTGGCAGTGAGCCGCTGTCCTGCGGGGCCGGCGGGCGGCATGGGGCGGGTGCAGCTCTTCGAGATCTGCCTGAGCCACGGCCGCAGCGTCTACAGCCCGGGGGAGCCGCTGGCGGGAGCCGTGCGCGTGCGCCTGGGGGCGCCGCTGCCCTTTCGAGGTGGGCGCCGGGTCCCCTCGGGGCGGGCTGGGCGAGGCGGGGCGCAGGTGGCTGCGCTAGCACCTGCGGCAGGGCCCGGGCTCCCGGAAGCGGCTGCCGGAGGCGCTGCCGGGGACACCTTCCCCTCCTCTTCCGCCGGCCTGGGGCGCGGGTGGGCTCCACTAGGGTCCCCCGGCTGTGGGGAGGACGGGGTAGAGCTGGCGGGGCGGTTCAGACTCGCCGGGGAGGGAGGCCGGCGGCGGTCGGGGCAGAGCACGGAGCCCCGGTGGCCCAGTCCTTCCGCCTTTGCCCTTCCCGTGGTGTCCGCCTCCGGGGGGCGGGAGCCGAGAGCCTGTCCACCTCGCCGAAGCCCACGCTGATCTCTGTGTGTCCGCTGCACCCCGCACCTGCTGGGTCCTCACCTGGAGCCTGCCCCACGATGGGCTTTCACACACACCCACGTTCCGGGCGCAGGGCCTCGCTCTTCACAGTCAGTCCCGCTGCGTGTGCGGGTCCCCAGCAGGGCCCACCGGGCACCCGCTTCCACCCAGTCTAAGCTTGTCTTTGCTGGCTGGAGGTGTCCTGCTCATCCCTTCTGAGCCCCAGGCCCCCGGCGCAGCGGGCATCTGGGAGCAGAAGCTGAGCTCTCCTGGCCAATCCCTCTGCTGGTGCGGACACCTGGGGCTTCTGGGCGGGGATGGGCTTCCTGCAGGGGCTTCGCTAGGGCCCTGTGGACAGCGGCCTGGACGGGGCTTCACGGTGCCCCATCAGGGTGCTGGGGGCAAAGCTACAGCCCAAGGCCCTCTGCCCAATGCCTGGCTCTGAGTGTAACGTGTGAGGTGGCCCCGTGGGGCGTTCTTCCACCTTGGTGTGCTTGGCCAAAACCGCAGCCGCCAGGTTTCCCTCTGGACCTTGAGCCTCCAGGTCCCTGCGTGGTTTACAGTTCAGCACTTCTGGTCGGCGCTGAGGACTGAGAGCTGCCGCCCTCCTCTATGGGCAGCCTTGCCCCATCCTGGACAGGTCGGCCCTGCCCCCTCACCGTGACAGTTTGACTCTACAGGATGTTCTGCTCTTGAGGTGGGCAATGAGGAGGGTCATGCCCAGACAGCAGCGGCAGCCCCCGCTCTCCCAGCTCACTGAATTCTCGTCAGGGGTCAGGTGCCATTCTTCCCACTTCACGTGGTCCAGAACTCTGTGAATCCTCCTAGCAGCCTGCGAGGTGGATGCTGTTATTATTCTCATATTACAGATTTGGAAACAGGACAGAGAGAAGAGGCCCGCAGGCTAGAGCTTTAGCGCAAGGACATGGCAAAGGCTGGGCTACCTCAGGTTTGTGGGAGCTGGCGGAGGGTGGGAGAGACTCTTGGACCAGATGAGAAGTGAGCAGAAGTCTTCATGGTCAGACTACAGGTGGTGCCAGGGAGGAGGGCTGGCACCTGGACAGGTGGGTGTGCTGACTCGAGAGGAAAGTTCCAGAAATCACCCTGGAACACAATACATGATTTTCCTTAGAGAACCAGAGCAGCCCCAAATGCCAAACAGGGGTGCCCATTAGTTCAGTACCTGCATTCTGTTGTGCTCGGAGCGCCATTAGGACTAACCATGGTAAACAGTGCAGTGCGGTGGAGGCTGTACCTTGCCAGAACACACCTGCCCTATCCTGGGGCCATACCATGCATGGGTTCACTTGCAGGAACAGACCCCCCTGCCTGGGCAGAGGGCAAGGCGTGCATGTGTGTCTGTCCTCCTGCACCTTCAGTTCCCCTACGGAGAAGAGAATGGACAGGGAAAGGATGTCTGACCCCGAGGTGGCGATTGGGACCTCCGTGTGTGTGTGCAGAATGGGCCTCTGTGGTAACCCGAGGGTCGGTTTGATGGTTTGTTTTCCTATGGCTCATTCACATGAATTCTGGGGGCTGGGTCCAGATGGGTGGATGAGTGCTTTAGCCACCCTGCTGTTGGCCACGCGGTCTGTGCCCAGGTGGTTTGCTGTTCTGAGCAGTGTTGCTCAGGGCTCCTGGAAAAATTGTGTGAGATGCTAAGGGGAACTGCTGGGCCCCTGGTATGTGTGCAAAGAGGTGTAGCACAGTTGCCTGGCTCTTCCCCGGGGCCCTCAAATCAGCTTGCACATTGATCTCTGTAAGGGAGTGCCTGTTCCTACCTGCTCTCCAACACGTCAGAATATTTAATATTTGCCAATCTGATGGGTTTAAATAGTAAGTCACCTGAGTTTCCTTGACTTCTGGTGAGATTAGATCTTGGTTCCTATTACCTGCTGCTATGATCCCCTAAGTAACAAATCATCCCTAAACTAAGTGGTTTAAAAACAACTGTTTTATTATATCTCACGGCATTATGGGTAGGAATTGGGGCAGAGGTAAGCAGGGCAATTTGTGTGCCATCCACTGGAGTCACTTGACAGTGCTTGGCTGGTACTGGGCCAGTCTGGGGACCACTGCACCCCTCTGGCATACTCTGTTGATCCCAGCATTCGAATGGCAGCCAGATTCAAGGGTTAAAGCGATATGGTGTCTGGACCCACCAGCACGCCTTCACGTCAGTTCAGTCACCTTCCCTGTCTTGGTCACTCCACTCCCCTGCCTCGTTTCTCCGGGGCTGTGCTGATTTGTCTAAGCACCACCGGCATTCCAGATGTCAGGGTGGGGACAATTCCAGGTCTGGCCCTAGGAAGGGGTGGTGGACAGAGCGTGGATTGGAAAGCAGAGATGATGTCTGGAAGGTGAGACTAGGCTGGCATGGAGGCCGAGGGTTGCTCACTGGCAGTGCCATTGGGGGCGAGGGTGAGCTGAGGGTTCGGGAAGGAAGCTCGGTGCGCCATGGGTGACTAACAGGAGACCTGCATCAGCAAGGTGGGGACAGCCTGGGGAGACTGTGGACACTCCTGGTATCGCTGACCCTTGGCCCCGGGGATTTGGGACACCAGGTTCTTCCTGCATGATGGCTCCGTCAGGAAGGTGTCTGTTCTGAGTCACCTTCCCCTCACCTGACCATCACGTCAGGGGAGGAAGAGGGACTGAGTAGGGAGGCCGAAGTCTTTGGCTTTGACTCAGCCCTACAGGGAGGGGAGGGGTGGAGCCGCAGGACTGTCCCTCACTAAGCTCCTGCCCGCTCCGCTCCCTGCTTGGGTCTCCAGCTGTGGTGTCCTCCCTGGTGAGCAGCTATGCCTGGTTGTCCAGCCACGGCCTTCTGACCATAGTGAACTCAGCATTCTGACAACTTGTTGCAACGATGTTGTAACCTTTTT
The DNA here is from genome assembly GCF_964194185.1 of Rhinolophus hipposideros. Lineage (NCBI taxonomy): Eukaryota > Metazoa > Chordata > Mammalia > Chiroptera > Rhinolophidae > Rhinolophus > Rhinolophus hipposideros. The sequence goes on from NC_138057.1 coordinate 83,471,009, forward strand.
TGATATCAGAGGGATTATTCATTATGCATTTGTACCAACTGGACAAACAGTTAACCAAGTTTACTATTTGGAAGTGCTGAAAAGGCTGCGTGAAAAAGTGAGACGACCTGAACTTTTCGCCAACAATTCCTGGCTCTTGCATCACGACCATGCACCAGCTCACACGGCACCGTCTGTGAGCTGACACTCACTGTCACTGTTTTTAGCCAGTAAACAAATCACTGTATTGGAACACCCTCCCTACTCTCCTGATCTGGCCCCCAGTGACTTCTTTCTTTATCTGAAGAGAAAGAAATATTGAAAGGAAGACATTTTGATGACATTCAGGACATCAAGGGTAATACGATGACAGCTCTGATGGCCATTCCAGAGAAAGAGTTTCAACATTGCTCTGAAGGGTGGACTAGGTGCTGGCGTCAGTGCATAGCTTCCCAAGGGGAGGACTTGGAAGGTGACCGTAGTGACATTCAGCAGTGAGGTGTGGAGCCCTTGTTCTAGGGTGAGTTCGTGAACCAAATTGTCAGACTCTGGATGTTTCCTGGACTGGGTAATTCAAGTTCCTGGTCTGGGTGTTTCCAGTGAGGAGAGGGGGGAGGACCAGGCCATCTCTCCATGCAGAAAATCAGTTCTCCTGGGTAGTACTGGCCCAGGAAGTCAGGGTGTCCCCACCCTCCAGGGTGCCAGACTTGGGGACCTTTTCTACTCAGGCGTGTCTGACCACATTCCTGCAGCATGAGGCTATACTTCGCTTGCTGGAGCATGAAGGGGTGCTTCCCAGAGGTGATTTGCCTGTGAGGCAGCTTGAAGGTGGGGTCAGAGGTCAACTGCCCATAGGCCTCTGATCCTCATTGGTATCCCAAGTATCACTTATAGGGAGCTGGGTTTTCACAGGTCTGGCGGGCCCAGGCATGGCTGGAGTCAAGGTTACCAAGTGGGGGGGCATCCAGGGGCCCTCTGGGTGACCATTGGGGCCCTCCTATTCTGCACAGCATGACAGATGTCACTTTGTGCCTCAACACCCTGGGAACACCCCAAGATGGGGGGTGGGCAGGAGTTGTTCTCTGAAAGGCAGCAGGCCACTTGCTGGCCTTCCCACGGCCCATCTGGATGGGGCTGCCCATCACCTGGGTGCTGCCAGCCCCGCTTGGATCCCTGTGCTGGGGGCAGGGAGGGGCCTGGGTTGGTGGATGGCTGGGGCTCACGCTGCTCCCCCCCACCTTCTTACAGCCATCCGTGTGAGCTGCACAGGTTCCTGCAGGGTTTCTGACAAGGCCAATGGCACAGCATGGGTAGTGGAGGAGGGTTACTTCAACAGTGTCCTGTCGCTGGCTGACAAGGGTGAGTGTCCGGGAGCCTATCCCCCACCCCCTGTACCCCAGGGCAGCCCTGGCTGACAAGAGTGAATGTCTGGGAGCCTGTCTCCCCCCCCAACATCCCGGGGCAGCCCTGGCCGACAAGGGTGTCTGGGATCCTGTCCTCCCTCACCCTGGGGCAGCCCTTGCTTGGCAGTGGGAACTGTCTGTCCAGCCTACTCATCTGCCTCTGGGATCCCTGGCCTGTCCCCCCTCTCCCGGGGCTGTGCATTCTAATGGGTTCCTCCCTCTGGCAGGCCCTGGGCATAGCCTGATAGGGGCTGGGAAGCTTCTCATGGATAGGGGTGGGCTCTGGCCCCTGGAACAGCCCTGCCCCCCTCTGTTGTTGAAGCCAAGCATTTGTCCCCCATCCTTTGCCAAGGCCTTGGCCCTGTGCTGCTATGGTGCTGGAGACACAGGCTGGGAGACCCAGCAGATGCAATGTGAGCCAGTGGGCTACAGCACCTATTCCTGTCTGGGCTCTGTGGTGTCACCTCAGGGCTCCTGAGGTACCCTCTCTCCCACATCTCCTGCCTGTCTTTTCAGGAAGCCTGCCTGCTGGAGAGCACAACTTCCCTTTCCAGTTCCTGCTTCCTGGTGAGAGCCCAGTCTTGCCAGGCCTGGTGGTGACAGTTGGTGGGGGATGGGTTGGGCTGGCATCGGGGCACTCGGGTGCTAGTGCCTGCTGTCTCTCTAGCCACAGCACCCACATCCTTCGAGGGCCCTTTTGGGAAGATTGTGCACCAGGTGCAGGCCACCATCCACACGCCACGTTTCTCCAAAGACCATCAGTGCAGCTGTGTGTTCTACATCCTGAGTCCCCTGAACTTGAATAGCATCCCAGATATCGAGGTGAGGAAGGGCGGTGGCCTCTGTGTCCTCAGCTGACTGAACTGTGTCCAGGGCAGGACACTGTGGGCTTGGTCAGGGCCTCCAGGGATCCGGCCTGCACACATGGCCAACACCCTCCCGCCCTCCCCTCCTCCCCCAAGCAACCCAACGTGGCCTCCACCACCAAGAAGTTCTCCTACAAGCTGGTGAAGACTGGCAGCGTGGTCCTTACTGCCAGCACTGACCTCCGGGGCTACGTGGCTGGCCAGGTGCTGAGGCTTCAGGCAGACATCGAGAATCAGTCTGGCAAGGCCACCGGCCCTGTGATGGCCAGTCTGCTTCAGGTCAGAGTCCTCACAAGCTGGGGAGAGGGTGGCCTGCCTGCCCAGGCTCACAGGCTGTCCCTTCCCCAGAAAGTGGCCTATAAGGCCAAGCGCTGGATCTATGACCTGCGGACCATCGCGGAGGTGGAGGGCGCGGGCGTCAAGGCCTGGCGGCGCTCACAGTGGCAGGAACAGATCCTGCTGCCAGCGCTGCCCCAGTCGGCCCTGCCTGGCTGTAGCCTCATCCATGTGGATTACTACCTGCAGGTGCTGGTGGCGGGGAGAAGGGGGCGGGGGCGGGGCGGGGGATGGGTGGGAGAGGGGGCACAGCCAGGCTCTCACTCCCCATCCCCCTTCCCCACCCCCCTCCCCTGAAGGTCTCCCTGAAGGCACCGGAAGCCACTGTGACCCTCCCAATCTTCATTGGCAATATCGCTGTGAACCAAGCCCCCCTGAGCCCTCAGCCAGGCCCCGGGCCGCCACCTGGTGTTCTGTCCCTTGTGGTGCCCTCCGCACCGCCCCAGGAGGATGTCGAGGCCGTGGCTGGCGGCCCCCACGTCACAGACCCCGTCTCCCTCTTCGCCAAGAGCCACTCTCAGCAGCCGCAGCCTGCCACCTTCAGCTCCCTGCCTGGCGCCCCTGAACCGGGTCCTCAGGACGGCAGTCCCGCTTCCCACCCTCTGGCTCCTGCCTTGTGCATCTCCACAGGTGCCACCGTGCCCTACTTTGCAGAGGGTTCTGGAGGGCCGGTGCCCACCACCAGCATCTCCATCCTCCCTCCGGAGTACAGCTTTCAGTGCCACCCCTATGGTGAGTGGGGGCCTGAGCCCTGGGGCAGGGAGGGCCATGGGCCCCATGCAGACCTTGCTCTCTCTCCGCAGAGGCCCCGCCGTCCTATGAGCAGAGTTGCAGCGATGCTGACCCCAGCCTGACCCCCGGGAGCTGACCTCGCACTGGCTTCTCCCCCGCGGGCCTAGCTCTGCCCTGGGACTGGACGCCCAGGGCCTCGTGCCTTTGCTCCCGGCCTGGCCCTGTCCACTAAGGACTCGCCGCGCTGGCCGTACCCCTCTGTTTCATCTGCGCCGCCTCTCTAGTCCCTGCCGTTGGCCTCTACCTGCGGGACTGCTGGACTGGACTGGAGGGACGCCATGTAAATAAAGCTCTTCGTTTGTAGAGCTGGGCACAGGCCGGCCTCTCGGGCGCCCTCCTGCGGCCGGGTGCGTAGCGGGCCCAGCCGGGGGGATCCGTCAGCCCCGCCCCCTCCCGCGTGCACCCCCACTGCTAGACCCCGCCCCACTCTGGGCCCCTGCGCCTCCTCAGTCCCGACCCTTCCGGACAGGCACGCCCCTCCACAGGCCCGCCTCCCCCAGGCTCCGCCCTTGGTCCCCGCCCTCTTACCTCCCTAGCGCCCCCTTTCCACTGCCCCGCCCTTCCCCCTGTTCCCCCCCGACCCCCCTCAAACCTTCTCGCTCCTTCCCGGAGCGTGCCCCTCTCCTGGTCTCCCGGCCCTTTTCTTCTTGGGCCAGAAAGCAGGCTGGCGGAGTCCTCCTGGCCGCGGAGAGGGACCAGCCTTGCGGATTACGAGTGTTGGGTCCGTTTAACCTGGGGCCGGGGCTGGTGCTTGGAGCCCCGGTTCTGCTTTAGGATGTGCCCTCGGGCCAGGGTTTCGTGTCCGGAACCCCGGCTTTAAGTTAAAATGAGTTTGACGTAGGGCGAAGACAACCCGTTTCATTTTGTTAACACACACTGTGGGCTTGCCCGTCCAGCACCCATTGTTCCGGGGAGCTCGGTTTAGACCTGTGCCAGAAGAAATCCCTCGGGGGTAAGGGAGGGCTTGCCCTTACCCTTGGCCTCAAGTGTCACGTCCCTGCTGTTAGCACTGCCACGTGTGGCTCTGATGCTGCTTCTCGCCTCCCATCCAACTAAGAACACACAGGCCTACTCCCGAGGTCTGCGCTGCGAAGGACTGTCTCCTGGACTCAAGGAACTTAAGAGCAAACAAAAAGTCAGGGTTTGGCAGAGCGACATTTCCCAAAGGGGCATCCTGCAGACTTTCCATGCCGTATGGGGCCAGTGATCCTGGACCGAACTTTGGGAAACACTGGAGGTGGGGTTAAGACTATGGGTTAAAATTCCAGCTCTGCCACATGGTGGAGGGCTAACGTTGGCTAGGTGTCTCAGTTACTTAATCTATAACTAGCCCATGGTACTATGAGGGGACAGGTCAGGCCACCCCCTCGCCCCCAATGTGATAGTTTATTTCTCAAACATTTAACAGTCCAGAGGTTGAAGATTTGGCCTGGTGATGAAGTTGTCACTCTAACTGAGGCTTTCATCCCTGGGTACAGGCTGGCTGTTGCAGTTTTCACAGTCACCCAGCTGACTGGGCCTGCACCTTTTAACTTTTTGGGGGACGAGCTGGAAACTAGATTGTATCACTTTTGCACACATCCCATGACCACCCTCTGGAAATGTACCCTTAGGCAGCCATGTGCCTGGCTAAAATTTTACTATTTGTGGGACAAGGTGAGGATGAATACTGGAGAAAAGCACAAAGTGTGCCACAAAGTAGGATAATCTGGAAACCATGGGCTGGAAACTGGAGCCTCGTGGAAAGGAAAGTCTGCGTAGCTTGGAATCCCATCCTTGGATGCACTCAACTTCCTTGGTTTGGTTTGCTCATTTAAAGAATGTGGTTAGAACAGAGTCCAGCTCTCATGACTGGCCTGATGGTTACAAAGTTACAGTCATGCAATGAGAATGGCACCTGACATAAGTCCAGTGATCATACAAGGATGGGGCAGTTGGGCTGATGGTGCAAAAGGGAAGTGTAGCCTACTTCTGACACATTCATTCACACTTGGCCTTTGCCAGGTAAAGGATTTTTCTCCACACCTTAACTCACTTATTCATTCAACAAATATTTACTGCCAAGAATAGCTCTAGGCACTAGGGTACACAAAACAAGAATCCCCGACGCGCAGGACTAATACTTTAGTGGCGAAGACAGACAATATGGCTGTAGAATAAAATAAAGCCAGGGAGCCTGGGGTGCAGTATGGTTTGTAAGTCGGGTGGCAAGGGAAGGCTTATCCTGAAGAGGCAGTATGAAGACTCAAGGATGGTAGACAAGTGAGCCACACAGATATCTGAGCTAAAAGCGTTACTAAGGTCCAAGGCAGGAACGGAGACGGAAACGATGGTCCCAACAGAGGCAGGTGTGGGTGAAAGCAGGTCAGGTTGGGGGGGTGCAGGCCATGAAGGACGATTGCTCTGAACCCTCTGTCCCATGCGCCAGAGCTTAGGGTCCCTGGCCTGTCATAAGCAGACTTCGGCTGCCCCAAAGAAACCTGGGAAGGTTTCCTTGGTACTTAAGCCATGTTCTAAGTTCCATTTCCTCCTAGTACCTGTGAGCACTATCAATGACAGTAAGTGGCATTTTCCAGGAGCTGTCCCATGAGACTTGAGCTCTCACACGGTGGGAGGCAGGTTAACCTTCAACTGAGTGCCTCCTGAGTCCATGCTTCTGTCCCCAACTCCCAGGGGATGGGAGAAACTGGTCTGGAGGTGGGGAACGGGTGGTCTAAGCCAGTGTTGTCCAAGGAACGCTGTTTGGTGTGCGGAAAAGGTCTTGCCCTGGGCATAACTGGGTGGCAGGCAGATGGGCAGGTGCTGGCCCGGAGCTTGGGGTGGTCGGGGACACTGCCCAGCTGGGGCACACCTCCTAACTGGCATACCCCAAGCCAGGCATCTCCCTTAACCAGAGCACCCAGACGGGGGCAGTCCTCTCCAATGGGACATCCCTCACCCTAGCCCCAGCCTTTCCAATCGGACACTGTCCCCAACTAGGGCACATCCTCCTGGCGGGGCATCTTCCCTAATCAAAGCACCCTCCCTCAGTCCCGTTAAGCGCCTGGTTCTCCTAGGGAGAACCCCCTAGCTGCGCATCGCCCCTCGTCGAGCAAATACCTCCCCCAAGCGGAGCAATTCCACGTGAGGCCACCGTCCCATTGAGACATCCTCCCACGTTGGGGCGATCCTCCCCCTGGGGACATTCCGCTGCCCCCGCCCCGCCCGGGGCAGCCTTCTCAGGCAGCACGTGGCGCACAGCTGGCACACACGCGTAGCAGGAACCCCACCCCCAGCGAAGCACAACCGATCCCAACGCAGCCCAGGTCCAGGGCACAGCCCTCCCAGTCGGGCACATCCCCAGCCCGGGCACCGCCCTGGGACGCAAGTCGGGGTCTGCGAAGGCCGACGGAATCCATGTGGGTCCGGGGTTAGAGGTCAGGGGTCCTTCTCCAGCCCCCGCCAGCCCACCGGAAAGCCTCTGTAGACTGACGGTGTTTGGTGCGAGAACCGGAGGACAGCGCCCGCCCGCCCGCCCGGCGGCTGTGGGGAGGGCCGTTCCGCCGGGCCACGCCCCCGCCAGGCCGGCGCGCCCCGGTTCCGGCCGGCGCAGGCCCACGCCGCGGACGCCGCCGTCAGGGCCGCACCGCGCAGGCGCGGGCGCGGGCGCAGGCGCAGATGCGCTTGACCGGCCCGCCCCGCCCTGGGCCGCGAGGAGCGGGCGGGGCGATGGCGCGCGGGAGGGGCGGGGCCACGCTGCGGGCCCGGGCCATGGCCGCCGCCGACGCCGAGGTGAGGAGCGGGGCCGGCGGGCCGGCGGCGGGCGCGGGCGGGCGCGGGGCGGGCGGCGGGCGGGGGCGCGCGGCGGGGGCGCCGGGCGGGCGGGCGGGGGCGCCGAGCCTGAGGGCGGGCCCGCGCCTCCTCGCCGCCGCCGCGCCTCAGGCCGAGGCCGGGCCGAGGCCCCGGGCGTGCGGGCCGCGCTGCGCTGGGCGCGCTTTGTGCGGGCGCGGGCGGGGCGGGGCGGCGGGGCGCGCGGTGCGGAGCCGGAGGAGGGGGCCCCGCGGCGGGCGCGGAGGACAAAGGGGAACGCGGGGCGAGCCGGCCGACTTCGCGGGCGGCGGGCGGCGGGCGGCGGGCGGGCGAGGCCGGGCGAGGCCGGGGCCGCCGGCGCCTCGTCGCCCCGCTGACCTTCCACTTTGTTCCGAGTCGGAGGGCGGCGTCTCCCGGACAAAGCTGCCCGCCCGCGGCGCCCGTGCTGAGCCGCCGCCCGCCGGGCTCGGCCCTCGGAGCCCCGTCCTTTTGTGAGCGCCCGGCCTGCTCGCCGCCCGGCTCGTCGCGGCACCGGCACCGACACCGAGCGTGGGAGGCGGGCCCGCGGCTTCCCCGCCACCGGCGGAGCCGCCCCGCGGCCGTGAGCCCGCGCCAGGCGCACACGCGCGGTCCCGGGGCCGACGCGGGGACCGGGGCGGAAGAGTGATGGCCTCGCAGGCTGCCCGGGGACGGCCCCGTGCGCGGTGGTCGCTGCGGGCTCGCGGGCCTGAGGCCGTGCGCGCCGACGGCCGAGTGCGACCCCGGCGGCGGCGGTCCTCTCGCGCGTGTAGCTGTCCCGCCCGGTTTGGGATGTTGACGCAGGGGACCGAAGGTGCGGGGGCTCCTTAAAGCCACCGCAGGGAGAGTTATGGAGCGCCTGCCACAGGCAGGGCGCGCACTGGGCTCCGGGAACAGACCGGTAAACCGGAGGAGCCCCCGTCGCTCGGCCCGGCCGTGGGAGACGCGACAGCCATGACCCGTGGTGCCCGTTGGCGGCGCCTGCTGGGTGGTGGGCACCGGGCCAGCCCCTTCGGTGGGGACCGCCGGCCTGGCCTCGTCAGTCGTAGGACGAGCTCTGTTCGGTGTCTGGCACATAGTAGGTTTTCAGTAAATAGTTGACGAGCACAGGGCCCCGGTGACTGATTCCCGGGGCAGCCCGGCCGAGCCTTTGAGTGACTGCGCCCACCGAAGCCTGACGGGAGCGGTAGGGAGCACAGGGAGGACGCCCCCATTTGCAGAGGAGGAAACGGGCGTGGGGGGCCCAGGGTTCCAGAGCTTGTGGCAGAGAAGATGGGTGCCAGTGGCCTGGGTGCAGAGCCTGTGCTCGCTGGACGCGTCCTATACCTTTGCTGTCACTGTAAGTTGAGTGCTTATGCTGGAGGGGCCTCGTGGACAGTGGGCAGGCGTGGGCCATCTGCTGCCGCGAAATCTGAAAAGTGCTACCACATGATTAAACCAGCAAAGTGGACGTTTGAAACAGATTATCTGACTGCTTGTTTAGTCTCTCCTCTCCTTGACCTGGAACGACGATCCCCACCTTTCTACACTCCAAAGGACTAAGGAGGTGGAATGCGTCCCCCACCTCCATTATGTAGACGAGTAAGTGGGGGCTCTTAGGGTTTCACGTATGTTTCTGCGGTTTCATGTATGTTCAGGAGCCCCCGAGAGCAGAGCCCAGGGTGGTGCATTGTCTTGAGGAACTGACAGGCAGGAGGAGGGCCTTCCCAGGCCGATCCTGTACCTTTCTGGCAGGGTGGCTACTATGTATATCTTTCTTTAACCTTGTTTTTTGTTTCTTAAAGTAATAAATACACTGGCACATAGTTTAAAAAGTCATATTGCTATTGAAAGAGGCCACCCTCCTCTCCTGCCTTTCTAGAAAGGCAGCAGCCACGTGACACTAACATTCACTGCATGTTCATGCTGTGTTGTCATGTCTTTATTGACCAATTTTAGGGTTATCTGTTGGCATCCAGTAATGGTACAGGATGACTTCAGTTCCTTCATACGTGCTCTCTTACCTAGAAAACTCACACTTTTGGTTAAATCCATGTCCAGAGTCTTTATCAGTCTGTTCAGGTCATTTTTGTGCCATGTTGGGCGGGATGGTAAACTACAATTGTTCTTTTCTGTACGGCCTTTTTTTCTTTCCTGGAGTTAGTAATTGCCTTATTTTTCACTTGTTTGCTTTCCTTTGAACCTCAGACTCATGTTCTCGCACCTTTCATTCTGTCAGAAGTTTCTCAATTTCTCACCCCCAGCTCTGTCAGCTCTCCAGTGGTTCCCATGCGTGGTCACCCTGACCGAGTCGGGGTGCTTGTCTTGGCCGTCGCACTGTGACCCTGGGAATGCTCCCCACCTTTCTGGGTGAGGGGCCACTTCCCATGTGTAGGCCCCCTCTGTGGTCGCTCATGGCGTTGGAGCACATTTTCCAGTGCCTTCTCAATCGTTTGTTGTGGGGCTCATTCTGGGGCTTGCATGTCTGAAAACGTCTCTATTTCACCACCATGCTCGCTGGCCTTGGCACTCCAGATTGGGAGTCATTTTAATTTCAAGTTGTTGCTCCAATATCTTAGTTTTCCAATACCAATAGTTTTCGTTGTTGCTGTGAAGAAGTCCAGTTTGAGTTAATCTGTGGTAAGCGTTATTCCCCCCCCAACTTAGCTTTTAGGATCACTGCAGCCTTGATTTTCCTAATTTTCATGATTTACCTCAGTGGTAGTCTTTTCACTTATCACGCAGTGTATCAAGTGGCCCTGAAATCTGGAGCTAGATGGATGGCCCTTTCATTTATAGGAAATTTTGGTACAATATATTTGAGATAGTTCATTATTATTTTCTCTGCATTTTCCTTTTCTAGTTCTTTTACTTGAATGTTGGACTTCCTGTACTTAGTATTCTAGTTTTTATTTATTTTATTTAAGTTTATTGGGGTGACAATTGTTAGTAAAGTTACATAGGTCTCAGGTGTACAATTCTGTAATACATCATCTATACATCACCTTGTGTGTTCACCACCCAGAGTCAGTTCTCTTTCCACCACTAAGTATTCTAATTTTTAAAATATTTCCTTGTCATGCCTTGACCTTTTGTTTACTTTTGGGAGCATGTTTGACTACTTTCCAATTCTTTTTACTGAATTTTAAATTTCTGCTTTCATATTTTCATGTTCTGTACTGTTCTCGGTTCCCTTTTTTTTGAGAATTTTTGTAAGTGTTTGAGTCAAAACTGGAAGCCAGATCTCAAATGCTCTCTCTGCTCCTTTTTTAATACCTTCTGTTCTTGTTTTATGTGTATGATATCTTTGCTTATCTCCTAATTTCAGTTAAGTTTTTTAAAATTACAATTAAATTAAAAAAATTTTTTTTTAAATAACTTTTTAAAAAATTGTGTTTCTTGCGTTTTACCTGTTTGCCCTGTGCTACTCTTTGCCGTTGTGTCTTTTGGTCTCTTTCTTTCATGCTGGAAACCTTCCAATGTCTGGTGACCCCCCCCTTTGGCTGTTTATTCACCTTTGAAAATAAAGTAATAAAAATGGCCAGCTGATTGGGGGGCTTGTTTACTTGTTGCTTTCACTGAAAATGGTGATGACTAATGTTTTTTGTTGGCTCTCTTCCAAATGTTACTATCCGCTGGTTTGGTTTCCTTGGAGAAGGATCCTTCCCCGTCCTGCAGGCCTTGCTGGCGTGAGCTGGGTGCTATGGAGCTAGGTTAGAGGCAAGCTGAGAGCGGCCTTTCCGGTGCTCAGTGGGGACCGGCCTTTCCCTAATTTCCCTGTTGTCAGTGGAGCAGTTTGCTCCTGTCTTTCTTTGTGCCTGCTGTCCCCAAGTGGGTGTATTTCAAGTGGAGTTTGCAGAGCTGAACCTCAGAAGAGGAATGTGCCTGAGTGTGCAGGAGGGGCCTGGGGACCTGAGAGTGCAGTGCTCCTTCTGTGGGTTTTTACATCCACCCTTCTTAGCTCCAGACGTCACCCCACTTCTGAGCCTTTCTGCGGTTCTGTGGGACGGTAGCCTGCTTCTTATCCTTGACGGCCTTCCCATGCTTTTCTCCCTCCTCCATCTTCCTAGTCAGGTTTGTGTTGGGGTTTCAAATGTCTCCGGGGTGGAGTTTCTCTCTCCTTCCTGTTCTTGTCTTCAGTTGATCTTCGATAAGAGAAGGGGGTGGAAAGGCTGTTCTGCCATCTAGAAATCAGAAGCATTTACTGTAAATCTCGAGAGGTGAATTTGCACCCACACTCAGAGTGCAGCGTCCCATGGGCAGGACTGCCTGTGTGGGGTCTTACTGTGTAGTTTGTGGGTTTGGAATCTAATGGTTCAGCCAGGGCAAGAAAGGCACCTCGACCCTCTGCGCCCAAGGATGTGTGGTCAGTGCCAGTGTGGGGGCTGGAGCCCTCGTTTCCTGCTCCTGCTTCCTGTCGTATCACCACACAATTTTGTGTATTGGACCACGTTTTGTTGACTTTGTCTTTGAAAGTAATTAGCTCATCAGAGCCATATTTTGGGCTCTCCTCTTTAGGAACCTTCCAATTGTCATGTGGAAGCTTGGCCATGCCGTGTATGATGGATGCCTTTAGCTCACGGCAGGGGGCAGTTGGTCTCAGCCCGCATTCTCACCCTGCAAGTTGCATGGGCAAGTTGCATGGAGAGTCGGAGTCTTACTGGAACCCAGGTATCTCAGCCCACCTACCGACCGCAGGTGGGATACAGAAGCAGCAGTCCTCTCGTTTATTCTTCCGTTTTTGTTTAGCTCCTAGTCTTTAAAAAAACAAAAGCTAAAACAACTCTTTGAGGTTTTGGATTTTGAAAAACAAAACGTTGAAGCCGTAATTTTAATTCTTGGAAGATGGCATTTCCTTTGAGATGGTGTCTTCCTGGGGGAGAGGTCACTTTTCCAGTAATGTCACCGTCAGTTGGTATTTTATTGTGAAAAAATTTGGGACTGTTTTCTGGATCCCCGTTCAATAGATGTGTAAGTTCTGATCAGAATGTATTTAGAAGGCTCTTTCCAAGGGGTCTAAACATTTATTGAACGCTGAGTGTTTATGAAGTGCTGTGTGAGAAGATACACGAGTGTTCAGAGTGGTCCCCGATGGCACCGACTGGAGGAGTGTAAAGAGCAGATGTCAGCACGCAGGACGGCCGAGGGTGACGGCGACAGGAGGCCTGTGCTCGACCGGGTGGGTGCTGGGAAGGCCTTGTGCAGGTGACTCAGTCGAGGGCCAGAGGGAGGCGAGCTGCGCTGGGAATGCCAAACTAAAAATTAAAACTGCGCTGGGAATCCTGAAACTAAAGATTAAAAACGGCCACTGCACTTGGAGCTGATGGGCCCTGGAGAAACACACTGTTCCACAACATTGCCCAATACATTTCTTTTTTTCCCCAGTAAAATTTTAAAAAATAAAATAAAAATAAAAATAATAAATTAAAAAAAATTAGAAACACAAGTTACTTTTAATGATATTTTATTTAACCCAGTACAACCATCGTGTTACATCTCAACACGCATCCGTACTTGGGTGCTGACGTCATGCTCTCCGAAGCCCCCTGTGTCTGTGGCAGTTACGGCACCTCTCAATTCACACTAACCATATCTCATCGCTCAGGAGCCAGGTGCCCAGCGGCCACCACACTGGAAAGCAGCCGCCAGATCTTAAATGTCAACGTCAGGAAATATGGAGAATGAAGGAGCACATTCAAATATCATCATCAGAATGCAATCAGCAATATAAGGCTGTCGGGAACTTTGGGGGAAATAAAGTATTATCTTCATAACGTAATTGCAAGAGAAAAGTAAAGACATGGAAATCAACATAATGAAATTTAACAAGTATTGATCAAGGGCAATAAATGGGCCGTACTTTGTTCCTAATTTGAAATGAAGAAATCTGAACAGTGACTAGGTACTTACTGACTGAAATATTAACTAAAATGTCCACAGATGAAGCAGTCTGAGAACGGCTTCAAAGTGCCTGAGGATGGAGTGGGGCCCGGGCAGGAGCAGGTGAGTGCTGAAGCTGCGCGACAGGTGTCCGGGGCTCATTCTCCCACCGTATCTACTTCCACTCAGGTCTGAGAAAGTTCCATAATAAAAGGTCCACAATAGCTACAAGTGCATTTGCTTCATCTGCTCCATGATAACACAGGTGGCCTACCTGCCAGGAGAAGCACTGAGTGGCTGGGGGACACGGGAGGGAGATGTTTCACTTTTATACTCATACCTTTGAATTTTGAACCATGTAACTATCTTATCTACTCCAAAAGTGAAATGTAAGCGTCCACACCCTGCCTCAATCATGGGCCTGCCCATCCTGCCATGCAGCAGGCCCAGGCCTACTCACGGGTCCCTGCTTCCATTCTGGTCTTCCTTCTATCCACTCTCCACACAGCAGCCAGGGTCATCTTTTTAAAATATCCTCCCACGCTTAAAACCCTTCAATGGCAGTCTACAGTGGTCAGGAAACCACCACCGTGTCACCATGGCCACAGGCCCTGTGTGCTTCATGCCACTCACCCCTCTGACCAGTACTCCCACCGTGTACCAGAGGACACAGTCTCACCCAATTCATAACCAATGAAACTGGACCATGTACGTAACGAACACCCACCGCTACTAAAATGTCTGATGGGTACGTTCACAGCCTTGAAAGGAGACACACGCAGCACACACGCACTGATGGTCACGGTAGGTGTGCCAGAGTCACACGCACGCTCGTAAGGATCAGAACAAAGCAGACTACAACTACCGTGTTTCCTCGAAAATAAGCCCTAGCCGGACAATCAGTTCTAACGTGTCTTTTGGAGCAAAATTAATGTTAAGACCTGGTCTGATTTTACTATAAGACCGGGTCTTATATAATGTAATATAATAATATAACGTAATATGATACTCGGTCTTACATTAATATTTGCTCCAAAAGACGCATTAGAGCTGATTGTCTGGCTAGGTCTTATTTTCAGAGAAACATGGTACTTGGCATTCTTAGGTTTCTAGGTTTGTTTTCTAATTTGTTAAACTTTCCCCGAATGGTAGACACTGCGTTTGGCATTCCCAGCGCAGCTCGCCTCCCTCTGGCCCTGGACTGAGTCACCTCCACAAGGCCTTCCCAGCACCCACCCGGTCGAGCGCAGGCCTCCTGTCGCCGTCACCCTCGGCCGTCCTGCGTGCTGACATCTGCTCTTTACACTCCTCCGGTCGGTGCCATCGGGGACCACTCTGAACACTCGTGTATCTTCTCACACAGCACTTCATAAACGTCAGCTCCAAGTCCAGTGGCCATTTTTAATCTTTAGTTGCAGGGGTCACAGCCCACCGTCCCATGTGGGAATTGAACCGGCAGCCTTGTTGAGAGCTCGCTCTCTAACCAACAGCCATCCGGCCGCCCCTCCGGAAGCTCAGCGGCAGCTTGTTGTCTTCAATCTAGTTGTGGAGGGCGCAGCTCACTGGCCCATGTGGGAATCGAACCAGCAACTCTGTTCAGAGCTCACGCTCTAACCAGCTGAGCCATCTGGCCGCCCCTCTAATTCTTTTTTTTAAATGGGGTGACTGGAGAATTTAAAATTTCCCATGGCTCCCGCTTGTGGCTCCCGCTTGATTGGACAGCGTGGGCTAAAGGCTCCATCAGATGTAGGTCTGTGTCTAAAAAGTTTTTTTTAGCAAGAATATGTCAGAACTGGATTCGAGTTTTCAACCTGGCACAATGAGTCTGATCCGCTTGCTTTGTAATGTTACAATCATTAGTCTTCACTGCCCAGCGCCATGAACTCATTAGCGGTGCCAAGTGGCAGACTTGTTCCGGCTGTTGGTGGGAACACTTTACCAGGAGACGCGGGCCTGCCAGGAAGTCCTGTTCCTGTGGGGAGGAGGGACGGAGGGGTCCCTGATGACACCTTAGCCTCCAGGTATGTGCCAGCCTGAGAGAGGCCTGCGGGTCTCTGTCCTGAGTAGTTGGAAGATTGTTTGCTAATGAAGAAATTGTTGATTTCTGTTTTGGAGCCTAGGGCCTCTCCTCCCCATCAGATTCCCAGTCTGGCATTTAGGCCGAGGGAGTGTTGGTGGCTCCCTCATGCTCTCCGTTTGCCTGTGTTTTGTGAACTTGAGCGCAAGGGTGGAACACGATGCCAGTCGTCATGTGGGTGGGGGATGGTCACGTGTACCCCCACATCCACCTCAGGCTGCCCTTCTCTTCCTTTCCATGCTAGCCGCAGTGGGCTGCCCGAATCTGTCATTATGGCTCTGTAGTACGTCTCCATCCCTTAACAAGATTCAATAACAATAAAACATTTAACCAAAGCATGAAGCTGGTGTATTTTTGGGAAATTTTTTTACTGTATGACACATATACAGAAAAACGCGCTTGCTATGTGTATATTTCCATACATGTCTCCAGTACCTAGATCAAGCAGGGGACTTTACTCGAACCACAGAAGCCCCCTTGAGCTCCTCCCCTCTGTCCCGCACTTCCCCGGGTGACTGCAATCTTGGCTTCTGGTACTGTGATAAGTTTTGCCTGATTGTCGTGAGTTGGACGTGGCTGTCACAGGAGCAGTCTCACACACATGGGTGTCTCTCCACGATGTCAGACTCCATTAGAATAAAGCCATGGATCCAGTCCTACTGACTTTGTTTCCCATGGGCCTTAAGCAGGGATCTGGCCAGAGCGTAGCCTCCAGTAGGGGAGGTAGAGCAGTTTCACACAGGAGGGTTACACGGGTTTACAAGCCATCGGGTTAGGCAAGGCAAGCAGAGTCTTAGGAAAGAGGATGAGAGAGAGTCAGGTGTTCAGCAAGAGTCCCTTCCGCGTTGGGGTGTCCGGCGTCAGGCTGGGCTGGTGAGACAGCCAGGAGGCGAGGCTTCAAGCGCTCCATCTGGGACGAGTGCAGGTGTGGCTTCAGCTCGTTGGCTGAGGCCTGAGCGAGGAGACGTCAGAGAGCTCTGATCTTCTGCTCTTGTCTTTTAGTATAAGACCGGGTCTTATCTAACATGATATGAGACTGGATCTTATATTAATTTTTGTCCCGAAAGGCGCATTACAGCTGATTGTCCGGCTAGGTCTTATTTTGGGGGAAACATGGTAACATGGTAGGTCTGTTGTATGTCTCACTGTGCTTTAATTTGCATTTCTCCAGTGACTGGTGATGTTAAGTAAGTGCCAGTGTGCTTTTTGGTCATTTTGTTTAGTCACTTTTGGGATGTGCCTGTGTAAACTTCTTTAGGTTTCTTATTTTTGGGGGGAGTGTTTTATTTTTTACATGGGTGAATAATAGTCCATTGCATGGATATACTGCATTTTGTTTATCCATTTCTGTTTCATTTTCTTGGCTATTTTGAATAACGCTATGACCATTGACAAACAAGTGTTAGTATAGGCAGCGTGCTTCCATTTCTCTTGGGTATGTACCGAGGAGTGGAATTGCTGGGCCTGTGGTAACCCAGCTTAGGCACTGCCAGACTGTCCCCAGAGCAGCTATAGCACGGTCCATTCCAGCAGCAACTACAAGGACTCCAGTTTCTCTACATTCTGGCTGACACTAGAGCCATTTTATTGGATGTGAAGTGGTATCTCATAGTTGTTTTTTTCTTCCCCCTTTTCTTCAGCTGCCCCTCCCTTAATCTGGTTCAAGCCGCTGTTTCTCAGTCTAGTTGTGTAGGACACAGCTCCCTGGCCCCTGCTGGTACAGTGGTACCTCGGTTTTCGAACCTAATTCGTTCCGGAAGACCGTTCGAGTTCTGAAACGTTCGAAAACAGCCAACAGCTAGGCCTCAGGATCTTGTACTCAGCGGAAGCCGCGTGACATGTTTGACTTCCGAGGCGTGTTCGAAAACTGAAGCATTTAATTTTGGATTTACGGCGTTCATAAACCAAAATGTTCGTCAACGGAGATGTTAGAAAACCAAGGTACTACTGTGTTATGAGCCTTGTGCTCCCACTGGCTGAGGCAGTTGGTCACTGGTCACCAGTTGTCGGTAGGTTGGCTGCTCACAGTAGCTCACAGCAGCTCTCATTGGCTGTTGGCTGCCTATGCTGGCTGCTGGCCATTCACCCTGGCCACCGGCCACTCATGGCAGCACATGGTAGCTAGCCCATGGCGACACAAAGCAGCCTACGCCAAGCTGCTCACGGCAGCCCAGCTCCAGGGAGAGCCATTGTTCACAATCTTAGCTGTAGAGAGGGCAGCTCACTGGCCCATGTGGGAATCGAACCGGTGACTAGATGTTAGGAGCACAGCGCTCCAACCACCTGAGCCACCGGGCCGACCCGTATCTCATAGTTTTGATGTGGATTTCCCTAATGACTAGTGATGTTGAACATTTTAAGATTGTTTATTGGCCATTTGTATTTATTCTTAACACAAATGTCAGTAGAAATCCATTGTCTGTTCAAACTGGATTGTCTTTCTGTTGAGTTACAAAAGTTCTTTACATTTTGAAGATTGTAGGTACAAATTTCTTATAGATATATGATTAGCAAACATTTTCTCCCATTCTGTAGGTTGTCTTTTTACTTTCTTTTTTTTTCTTTAAGACTTTATTGGGGAACAGTGTGTACTTCTAGGACTTTTTTCCAAGTCAAGTTGTTGTCCTTTCAGTCTTAGTTGTGGCGGGCGCAGCTCAGCTCCAGGTCCAGTTGCCATTGCTAGTTGCAGGGGGTGCAGCCCACCATCCCTTGCGGGAGTGGAACCGGCAACCTTGTGGTTGAGAGGACGCTCTCCAACCAACTGAGCCATCCGGGAGCTCAAGGTGCTGTGTTCAATCTTAGCTGCATGGGGCAGAGCCCACCATCCCCTGCCGGAGTCAAGGAATCGAACCGGCAACCACACTTCAACCAACTGAGCCATCCGGGAGCTCAGCGGCAACTCAACTCGTGGTGCTGTGCTCAATGCCAGCTGCAGGGGACGGAGCCCACCATCCCTTGCAGGAGTTGAGGGATCAAACCGGCATCCTGGTAGTTGAGAGCGCACTGGCCCATGTGGGAATCAAACCGGTAGCCTTTGATGTTAGAAACTCGGAGCTCCAACCGCCTGAGCCATCGGGCCAGCCCCTCTTTTTACTTTATTGATAGTGTTCTTTAAGTGCAAGTGGTTTGAATTTTGATGAAGTCCCATTTATCTTATTTTTCTTTTGTGGCTCGTGCTTGTGCTGTCATATCTAAGAGTTCATTGGCAAATCTCGTGTCATGAAGTTACCCCCGGGTTTTCTTCTAAGAGTTTTGTAGTTTTTGATCTTATATTTTTGTTAGTGATCCATTTTGACATGGTTTTTGTATATGGTGTGAGGTAGGGGTCCAGTTTTATGCTTTTGCATGTGGAAATCCAGTGGTCTTATCACTGTTGGTTGAAAAGACTGTTCTTTCCATGTTGAATTGGCACCTTTGTTGTTGCTCATTTGACCATTCGTGCTGGGACTCGTTCTGGACTCTCGGTTCTGGTGCACTGACGTCTGTCTGTCCTTGTGCCAGCATTACACTGTCCTGAGTCCTGGAGCTTCGTAATAAGTTTGAAATTGGGCAGTGGGACTCCTCCAGCTTTGTTTAGCTCTGCTGGGCCCTTTGCAATTCCATGTCAATTTTAGGATTAGCTTGTCCAGAGCTTAAATAAAACAGCCTTCTGCATTTTGAAAGGGGGGGCGTTTGAATTCTAGATCACTTTGGGGACTATTATTATCCTAGTGATATGAAATCTTTCCTTCTATCTGGGTCTCTTTAATTTCTTTCAGTACCCTTTTTTCTCTTGGTCAGTTTGGCTAAAGTTTTGTCCATTTTGTTTTTGAAGAATCAACTTTTGATTTTGTTTACGAGCACTCTGATCTTTATTACTTCTTGTGCTTCCTTTGGGTTTAGTTTGCACTTTCTAGAATCAGCTGTGTGTGTGTGTGCTCTGAGGTGTAGAGATCAGGGCTCATCACGTCTGTGTGGACAGCACTTGAGCTGGCGTCACCCTTTACCCACTGCACCTCAGGGAGGAAACCACTAGGTGGGCGCTGGAAGGCTCTGATAGTGAAGCCTACTGTCGCTGCCGTTAGCATTCAGAAACAACTCAAAGGTCACTGACTAGTGTGAAGCCTGGCGGAGTTTTCCTCAGGTATGAAGATTTAGTCAGTCCACCTGCACAGGCTGTGCCCCATGGAACAGGTGATGAAGTGGGAAAGGGGGCAGTGGGGGGCATGTCCTACAGTCTGTGCCTCAGTCACATCATGGGCCTTAGTCTTGGAGGTTAAACCAGACTAATCGTGTGGTGGAGATCACGAGCTGTTTGCTGGACAGTTGGCGTTCACCCGCCAGCCCCACCATTTACCTTTGGCACATCATGCAGCCTCTCTTAGTCTTCTCCCTTCTCATGGGCTCGTGGTGACAACACAGGCCAGGTGCCTGGCTGGCAGCAGGCACTCAGATGAGGGCGCCCTCCCGCCCTGTCATTGGTCTCCTGCGATGTGCCTGGCACCATGTTTGTCTTGTGAGGGCCGCCAGCATTAGAGCCCTGGGCGCCCACAGGAGGGGCTGGGCCTGGCACATAGTGTTGGGCACATGGGGTGGGGAGGAGGTGGTATACTCCTGGGGAACCCCTGGGGGAGTGCTGCCCACACAGCCCAGCCAGGCCTGCCTCGTTGTGAGACATTTACAAGTGAGGGGTGGGGGTTGGAATTTTTAGCGGGGTTTTGTGTTTTTTGGTAGATGCGTGGCACTTAGAAGAGCCCCTTTGGTTTCTGCTTCCTGGAACCTGTGTCAAGCGTCACCAGTAGATGGATGCCTTCAGTTCTTTTCCAGACACGAGTTTTGTGTGACTGACTGGGTAGCTGCTGTCATGCACCCCTGCAAGGACCCACTGGTTCACGTGGTTTCACTTTCACTTGTTTTTAAAAAATGATTTTATTGGGGAAGGGGAACAGGACTTTACTGGGGAACAGTGTGCACTTCCAGGACATTTTTCCCCCAAATCAAGTTGTTGTCCTTTCAATCTTAGTTGTGGGGGGTGCAGCTCAGCTCCAGCCGCCGTTGCCAGTTGCCGGGGGCGCAGCCCACCATCCCTTGCGGGACTTGAATCGAACTGGCAACCTTGTGGTTGAGAGGACGCGCTCCAACCAACTGAGCCATCCGGAGGCAGCTCAGCTCAAGGTGCCGTGTTCAATCTTAGATGCAGCGGGCGGAGCCCACCATCCCTTGCGGGACTCGAGGAATTGAACTGGCAACCTTGTGGTTGAGAGCCCACTGGCCCATGTGGGAATCGAACCGGCAGCCTTCGGAGCACGGAGCTCCAACCGCCTGAGCACCGGGCCGGCCCCACTATTACCTTTTTAAAAGGCTTTTGTGGGGACCGAGGGTGTGATTATTACGACATTGTCTGTCGGGAACCAGGGTGTAGTGTTATTATAATGTCTGCTGATTGTTCTTTCCAGCGTGTTATGAGTCCAGTCATCTATATGGGGTTTTCACTTAACCCTTAGGACAATCCTGTCGGGTAGGGTTACCATCCCAATTTCTTCTTTCACAGAAGAGGAAAAGGAGGTGATATGGCATCTTGCCAGTATTTTTAACCAGGCAACCTGAGGACAGCAAAAAAGTAAAACCTCGTTAGAAGTCAGAGCAGCAGTTACATTCTAGCTTCCTCCTGGTGAACCTCTTAGCTGCAAACCGGAGGGGCCTCTTGGTTGCTGAGCTCAGGGCTCGTCCAGTCTGCAGTGGGCGCTGGAGTCTCCAAGGTCCCTACTCAGTGTGGTCAAGAAACGGTCGGGTGTGTCGCCAGAGTGTGCCCACTTTCTGTTGTTCCACGTCGTTAAACTTTGCTTCATGAGACTTGTGTGTGGCACAGAGACTGTGGGCCACCAGTCTCCTTGTCCCTGTCCCCTCCCCCTCACTCTCCTCTGTGGAGCAGAAGTTTCTGCCGAGTGCCTGCTGGGGGAATTCTGCCCGGGTCCCGTTCTTGGGGTTCCCATGCTGGTGATGGACGCAGCTGTGCCTTTGGAGAGGCTGCTAGGCTCTTTTGTGCCTGGCGTTTATGTGCGTGTGTGGGCTGAGGGCAGCAGTGGCCACAGGCTACGTGCACAGACCCCCATTGGAGGCTGAGGCCCGCCTGGGCCGCTTGCTGGTTCTGTGTGCTGCTATGTCGGCCGACCCCGTCCCTGGTCTCAAGTTCCCACTGCTCTCCGGAGGCGTGTGCAGGCCTTGCCTTCGCGTCTGTCAGTTGTCATCAGCATTTGAACCGAGGTTTGGGGCAGCCTCCCTTTGCCAGTTCAGCTCTCTGGGGCTGAGGGGCGTGGGTCAGCATGGTGCCCTATGCGCCCTGGCGCCTCAGTGGAGCAGCACACTGGGTGATCCAGGAGGTGGGGCCGGGATCGTGGGCATTGTCACGCCACCCAGAGGTGCTGGGTGCTGGGCGGAGGCTTTGGTAAGCAGGGATGTTGTCCAGTGGGGCTGTTTGGGCAGGACCTGAAAGAAAGCCGACGTTTGCGGGGCAGAGAGCCAGGGTGTCTGAGGCCCTGGGTTCAGGCTCGAGGCTGCTGCCACCAGCACCGGTGGGAGCTCCCCTTCCTGGAAGTACAGCACGGGCCTTGGACCCTCTGGGTGCTGGGACCCAGCAGGACGCAGGGCTGATGGAAGCATTCACTTGCTCTCTCCACTGCCCAGAGGCAGGCCGGGCCTGTTCCCCTCATCCCTGACGCCCCGTAGGGCCGCCAGAAGGAAGGGACAGACATAGGCTGCTCGTGGTAGCCTCGTTGCTTAGCATGGACTGCGTAAGAGAGGAGTGCTGCCCGGCTAGGGGGTGCAAGCGCCCTGTGGCATGAGACTTTGTGAGTGACAGGCATCATCTGAGGCCTTACCTGCTTTCCTTCGTGTAAGGATTGCGTCATTCTGATTTGTTCTAATTTATGAGCAGTCAGTGCATGCAGCCTCTTTTGGATGGCACAACTCTCGGCAGGAGAACTTTGTGGTTGGATTTTAAGATCCCGACATTCTGGAGCACGTGTGAAGTGTTCCAGAATGTGTGGAGGGAACAGACCCATTGCCCTTGGGGCCATCACGCGCTCATTGCAGGGACACTGCTGTAGTGTCTGCTCTTTCTTCTTGCTCTTGTGTCAAGTCCAGGGGCATTACCACTTTGCGAGCACTCTGCTGTCTGTTGCTCCGGAGAATAGCAGGAGGAGGCAGCGTGGCCCTGGAAAGGGAGCAGGGTCCTCCCCGGGTACAGAATGGTTTCTGTCCCTGGGGTGGGCCTACTGTGAGCACTTCCTCCGTCTTGTTTGTTTCCTTGTCCAGCGGGCCTACTCGCTTTCCAGGTGACACTGAGGCCAGAGAGGTGAATCACTTGCCCAGGGTCAGCCGTCCGTTGGAGAAGGCTAGGGCACTGTGTGTGGCCCAGTGGAGGACAGAGGGATGGAGTGAGGAGGGCAGCCAGGTGAGTCCCGTGCCATGAGTGGGGTGTGGGTGAAGTGCTGTGGCTGCTGTGTGGGGCAGGAGTGGGCCTAGGGGGATGTTCAGGACACATGCAAGGAGTCTCGGGGGCCGGTGGGAGCGTGGACGAGGGTGGGGACAGCTGCGGTGCTGAGCAGTCAGGCTCTCGATGTGTATTTGAAAGAAGAGCAGCAATGGGTGAATAGTGAGGGAAAGAGCCGAGTACCCGGGAGGTGCCCGGTAGACGTTCGGGCTCAGTGTCAGGTAGGAAGGTGGGTCTGCAGGTGGGGAGAGGCCAGGTGTGGAAGTGCAGTGCGGATGCCAGCTGTGCGCACGGGCCTGTGGGGCGCAGAGCCCGGGATCGATTGCATTGTAGGCTGGAGGGAGCAGCGAAGGGACTGAAAGAGCAGGAGAACTGGAACTTGAAGGGACTTGCTGGGCCTCAGGCTTGACCCTGTGGGGCTTTACGTGGACCCTGGGGACACTCCTGCTGCCTCAGCTAAATTCATTGTGGCATCACCTCTGTTGTTCTTACGTGGCTGGTACGTGTGAGAGCCAGTTCTGCTAGGCGCACCTGGGAAGGTGCTGGCAAAGGGCATTCCAGGGTCAGGAGGAAAGCACAGGGCACCGTAGAGATGTCAGCGGGAAGAATCCCCCCGAATCCTGGCAAATGGGGACAAGGTGAGTGCTCGCAGCCACAGCCTGAGTCTCTGATGTGTGCGGAGCACGGGGGCCAGCGGCCGTGGTCCAGGCCCGTCCTGAGGGGCGGGAGCGCGGCTGGGAGTCAGACAAGACAGGACGGTGTGTGGGAATGACCCTTACGACTGTGAACACTGGGAAATGAGGAGCCTTAGTATTTTGAGACTGCTCGCTAAGTGCTTTGTTTCCTCAGGGTGTAGTGTCACCGGGACAAGCAGCGAGCTGAGGTAGCTGCTAGAGCAATGAGAGGCCATGCCCAAGATTCTCGTCCTCCTCCCAGGGCGGGGGAGGCTTTGGGGGGAGTGAAGTGAGTGGGTTTGCATGTTAGAAGGTGTGTGGCTGCCGTGTGGGGAACAGGTTATAGAGAGGCTGAGGGGGGACGCCCTGCAGTCCCCATGGAGATGGGCCTTTCCCTTCCCTGTGACGCCCAGGCTTGGTGAGGAGGGCAGGACGAGCTGGGGCCCAGGCCCCCCCACCATGCTGGGCTCCACTGAGCAGCAGAGTGGGCAGTGCTCAGGCCGCTCGTGGATGGATGGCTTGTCTGGAGGCAGTGCACTTTTCTGCAAGGCCTGGATGGTGATATTTTAGGTTTTGGGCGCCAAGAGGCAAAATCAAGGATCATGCCACAATTTTTTCTTGACTAAAGTAGAAATATTCGGGGCAGCTGGATGGCTCAGTTGGTTAGAACACAAGCTCTCAACAACAAGGTTGCTGGTTCAAGTCCCGCATGGGAAGGTGGGCTGTGCCCCCTGCAACTGAAGATTGAAAACGGCAACTGGACCTGGAGCTGAGCTGCGCCCTCCACAACTGGACTGAAGGACAACGACTTGGAGCTGATGGGCCCTGGAGAAACACACTGTTCCCCAATAAAAAAAAAATTAAAAAAGAAAGTAGAAATATTAATAATTGACTGCTGTTTTTCTTGGTAATACAAATTTCATTAGACAACTGGAATTTTGGGAGGGCTAGCATTTTGCTTAATTGGGGTTCAGTGTTTGTGTTCCCTGCCGTGAATGTCTCCTGGAAACATTCATCTGTTAATGCTGGTGTTTGATAGTTTTCTATATTTCATCTTTGAAACTGTCTTCACACTGATTGACGGGTGTCACCAGAGTCCGGGATCAATCCAGGAGCATGTGACCTGTTTTTATTGAGGTGCAATTCACATACCATGACATTGACATCTTCAAAGCATACAGTTTAGTATTGTTTCCCATATCTACAGACTTGTGTGGCCATCACCACAACCTAAATCCAGAACATTTCAGTCCCCACCATCCCCCAGAAGAAACCCACACCCTTTAGTGGTCACTCCCTATTCTCCTCCTCCCGCTGCCCCCAGCCAGCGCGGGTCTCCTTTCCTTTCTGTCTCTGGATTTTCCTGTACTGGGCACTTCATGTAAGTGGGGTTACACAGTCAGAGGCCTCTGTCACTGTCTGTCGTTGGGCACCCTGTCTTCAAGGTATATCCCTGTAGCCACTTGGGTCAGTCCCTGGGCCCTTTTCATGGTCGAATAACACTTCGCTGTGTGGACACAGCACACTACGCCCGTGCTGTCAGTGCACGGACCCTAGGGTGCGTGCCCCCTTCTGTCTGCTAGAGTCAGGCTGCCGGGAATGCTCGCCTGTGGGCTCCGGGTGTACCCCTGCTGGGCGCTCTCGGGCGCACGCCTCGCCATGGGGTAGCTGGGCCCTGTTTCACATTCTCAACAGCGGCCTGGGGAGGTGCCAGCCTCTCATGTCCTTGCCAGCGTGCATTAGTGCCCGTCTTTCTGCCACAGCTGACCTAGTGTGCATGGTGTCCCATGGTTTCCTCGTGTGTTTCCACGCTGATTAGTGATATTGGCCATCTTACGAGCTTGCGGGCCACTCATAGCATCTTTGTAGGAACGTCTGTCAAATCCTCTGCCCATTTTAAATTTGGTTGTCTTTGTTATTGATTATAGAGCTCTTTGTACGCAGGCAGAACTTGGCTTACTGCACTTCACTTTATTGTGCTCCCCAGGTGTTGGGTTTTTGCAAACTGAAGGCAAGACCCCCACCAGCACAAAGATGGCGACTCGCTTTATTGCGACCTCGCTTTGTTGTGGGGTCTGGACCAGACCCGCAGTGTCTGCGAGGTCTGCTGTGTCCTGGATTCAGGCCTCTTATTGGGTGTATAGTTTGCAGGTATTTTTTCCCATTGTGTGAGTTGTCTTTTCATTTTTTCATTTTTCTTTGCTGTTCTTTGAAGCATAAAAGTTTTGATGAAGTCCTATTTTTCTGTTTTTTTCCTTTGGTTGCTTGTTGTTTTGGTGTTATATTTCATTGCCTAACCCAAGTCACAAAGCTTATGTTTCCTTCTAAGGGTTTTGTAACATTTAGGTTTTTACTTATTTTGAGTTCATTTTTGTATATAACATGAGGTGAGAATACGAGATGTGATCAAAAAACTAGGGTGATTGTTTAAATTAAAAAAAACTTATTCCAGTAAAAGATACATTGCCATTAATCCATTACCCTCACAATACTCCTCCTTCCTTCGTGAGTGTCGAGTTGCGCTGTCGTGGTTGCCTCACATCCTGGATCATTTTGACTTTGGGGAAGAGCCAGAAGTCTCACAGAGCCAGACCTGGTGAATAAGGTGGATGAGGACACACCGTAATGTTGTTATTTGACAGAAATTTCCGTACCAGAAGCGATGTGTGACATGGAGCATTGTCATGACGGAGGACAAATTACGGCACACTGTAAAAACACCCCTTCTGTCAACCGTAGCTCACACCCGACCGACTGCATTGAACAAGTTGAAACTTGTCACACACTGTTACTAAGGTTTGACGTGCTGCTTCCCGTATTGAAGATCCCTGCCTTTCTGTTGGATGGCGCTCAGCAGCAGTGTTCCCTGTATTTTGTGATTGCAACAGAAGGCTCCTTATCGCACATCGCTTCTGGTACAGCAATTTATGTCAAATAAAAACATTACGGTGTGTCCTCATCCATCTTATTCACTGGGTCTGGCTCTGTGTGACTCTGGCTCTTCCCCAAAGTCAAAATGATTCAGGACACTGAGGCAGCCACGACAGCGCAACTAAAGACACTCAGGAAAGAGGACTTCCAGGACTGCCTCAGAAAGGGGCAGGAACGACGGGATAAGTGTGTGTGAAGTGAGGGGGATTAATGGCAGTGTGTCTTTTACTGTAATAAATTAAAAAAAAAATTTAATTTAAACATTCACCATATTGTTTGATCACACCTCGTACAACTTCATTCTTTGGCATGTGGCTATCCTGTTGGCCCAACATCATTTATTGAAAAGACTGGTCTTTTCCTACTGAGTTGTTTTGGCCTCCTTGTGGAAAATCACTTGACCTTAAATGTGTTTATTTCTGATTCTCAAATCCATTGATCTACATATGTCTGTCCTTGTGCCAGTACCACTTTTCTTGATTATTGTCACCATGTGATAAGTATAAAAAGAAAAATGGGGAATGCGAGTCCTCCAACTTTGTTCTTCTTTTTAAAGATTGTTTAGGCTCATCCAGGTGCCTTGCGTTTCCTTATGAATTTCAGGATCAGGTTGTTAACATCTGTGCAAAGCCTTCTGGGGCTCTGATGGGTTGTGTCTAATCTGTAGACCAGTTTGAGGTGTTGCCATCTTAATAGCAAGTCTTCCAATCTGGATACAGGATGTGTTTATTTAAGTCTTTAATTTCTTTTAACCATGTTTTCATGTACAAATCTTGCACTTATTTTGTTAAATACGTCTCTGAGTATTTTTCATGCTTTTGTAATGGAATTTTTTTTCTTCACTTCATTCATAGATGGTTCACTGCTAGTATGTATTAGGTTGGTGTAAAAGTAATTGCGGTTTCAAAGGTTGAAAATAATTGCTCCCAAACCAATTCCTTTTGCCCCCACCTGAGGGAAATGCAGTTGGGTTTTGCATATTGGTCATGGGCCCTGTAGCTGGAGTTGCTGTTAGCTCTAACAATTACTGTGTGGGTTCCTTTGGCTTTTCTACGTGCTAGTCATGGCCTCTGGGAGTAGAGCTAGTTTT
This sequence comes from Rhinolophus hipposideros, assembly GCF_964194185.1. Taxonomy (NCBI): domain Eukaryota; kingdom Metazoa; phylum Chordata; class Mammalia; order Chiroptera; family Rhinolophidae; genus Rhinolophus; species Rhinolophus hipposideros. The sequence goes on from NC_138057.1 coordinate 83,498,294, forward strand.
ACTTCTTCCTTTCGAATCTGGGTGTCTTTCATTTCTCTTCCCTCACTAATTGCTCTGACTAGAACCTGCAGTAAAATGTTGACTAGAAGTGTAAGTGTAAAATTGGCCATTGGTCTCATTCCTGTTTTGGGGGAAAGCTGTCATTCTCTCACCGTTTGGGGTGATGTCAGCCTTGGGTTTTCATAGATGCTGTGTATCAGGCTGAGGAAGTGTCCTTCTGTTCCTACTTGGTTGAATGTTTTTATCAGAAAGGGGCATTGGATTTTGTTAAATTCTTTTCCTGTATTTGTTGAGACGACTGTTTGGTTGTATGGCTTTGTTTTCATCACTATGGTGTATTACATTGGTTTTCATATGTTGAATCCACTTTGCGTTTTCCAATTTGTCATGGTATCTAATCCTTTTTACATCTTGCTGCATTTGCTGAGGATTTTTGTATCTGTATTCATAAGAGGTATTATATTGGCCTGTAGTTTTTTTTCTGATGTCTCTGCAGTTGGTGTCAGGGTGATAAGGGCCTCAGAATGAGTTGGGAAGTGTCTCCTATTTTACGGAAGTGTTTGGGAAGGATTGGTGTTTGTCCTTTGCTTATTTTGGATTTAAGAAAGTTTTGTTTTTCAAAGTGTACAGTTGGTGGGACCTGTTCATGCCCCCCACCATCTGCTCATGTCCCCCACCTGTGGTGTTCCTCGTGTAAATTACTTGAGCTCTGAGCTTTGAAACTAGTTTAATGAGTCCGGAGCTGTGGATCTTGGTCTCGAGACAACAGCTGGGGTTCTGAGCTTAGAGTCGGGAACTTCCTCACAGAGATTGTCATACGTCGCTTTGTCACACAGGACTGGCTTACAGAGCTTGTCCTAACGTTGCCTTCGGACCACTCGTTCTTTTTGGCCTGGCCTCCAGATTTGTTCGCTGGGTCTTTGTCTGTCTTGGCCGACTTTCCGGCATCTTTCTTCTTCTTGGCCTTGGGTGGCAAAGCGAAGCTCAGAGAGCTGCTGCTACCCCTGCAGCTTCGCTGAGATGTCGGGCAAAACAAGTGGCGTTTGTTCTTTAAATGTTTGGTAGAACTCACCTGGGAAGTCATTTGGTTCTGGGCTTTTCTTTGGCGGGAGCTTTTTGATTAATAATCTTTTTACTTGTTATAGGTGTTCAGGTTTTCTGTTAATTCTGAAGGCATCTTGGGTGTTTTATGTCTTTCTAGGAATCTGTTCATTTCATTCGTGGTATCTGCTTAGTTGGCATACAGTTGCTTACAGTATCTCCTTATAATCCTCCTTATTTTTTAGAGGGTTGGTAGGAATATTCGTCCTTCATTCCTGACATTAGTAATCTGACTGTCTCTTTCTTGGCCAGTTTAGCGAAAGGTTTGTGAGTTATGTTGAAGTTTCAAAGAAGTAACTTGATTTTGTTGCTACTGTTGATTGTTTTTCTGTTCTCTATTTCATTTTTTAATTTTCTTCTGCTTGCTTTCATTTCAGTTAGCTCTTTTTCTGGTTTCTTAAGGTGGAAACTTAAGATGTTGGTTTGAGTTCGTCTTTTCTGATACCGGAGTTTGAAGTGTTTCCATCAAAGCACTTCTTCAGCTGTGTTACGGGTTGAATTGTGTCCCCAGAATTCATGTTGAAGTCCTACCCCACTGCCCCAGAATGGGACCTTGTTTGGAAACAGGGCCAGCAGGTGAGTTCAGGTCTGGCTGTGCTTGCGTAGTGGGGCTCAGCACAGGAGAGGAGAAAGCCGTATGAGCACAGAGCGAAGGGTGCGAAGGCCTGGGGAAGGCCGCTCGCCATGCAACCGGAGGGATGGAGAGGCAGGACAGTGGCATCTGGGGGCATCAGGGGGCTTGGCCAGCTGGCACCTCAGTGTGTACTCCTGGCGTCCAGAACTGCAGGCACTGAGTTTCCAGTTTGACTCTCCCAGTTTATGGTGCTCTGTGATGGCAACCCGAGAAAATGAAAACAAGCTGCCTCCTATGAATTTTGGATGTTGTGTTTTCATATTTTTTCAGTGCAAAATATTTTCTATTTTCCCTTGTGATTTCGTTAACCCATGAGTTATTTAGAAGTGTGTGTTTAATTTCTAAATACTTAGGTATTTCATAGATTTCCCTGTTTCGTTGATTTTTAGTATAATTCCATTATGGTCATAGGACATGCTTTGTTTCGTTTCGGTTTGTTGAAATGTGCCTGTTACGATGGCTCAGCCCATGGTCAGTCTTGAAGAGCTTGGTGAGCACCCGGACAGAGACACGCGGTGCAGTTGTCGGGGGCTGTGCCTGCGGGGCAGGTGCCGTTGGTCTGTGGCGTTGAGTCTTGTCCTTCCTCACGTTCTTCTTTGTTGTTCTATCGGTTACTGACAGTGGGATTTTGAAATCTCCAACTATTGTTGAATTTTCTTTTCAGTGTTTGCTTCATGCATTTTGAGGCTCTGTTGTTACCTTTGTGTATGTTTACAGTTGTTATTTGTACTTGCTTTTACCCTTTATCATGAGGAAATGTCCTTCTCTGTCCCTAGCAGTGTTTCTTGTTTTCAAGTCCGTTGTCTGATAGCAGTATAGCCACGTAGGTTCTCTACTGGCGTCTCTTTGCATGTGTATCTTTCCCCGCTTTTACGTTTAATCTCCCTGCCTTTCAATCTAAGGTTTTTAATTTTTTAGTCCATTCATTCTCAGCTTTTTAATTGGAATATTTGATCCATTTACATCTAATGTAATTATTGAAAGGTAGGATTTATATTGTTAGTTTGCTTTTGTTTTCTATGTCTTTCTGTTCCTCTGTTTCTCCATTACTTTGAGTTACTGACATTTTCTACTGTATTATTTAAATTCCCTTCTGTTTGACTATGCTTTTATTTCTTTGTTTCCCTGAGGATTACTATTTAATAGTCTAATTTATGACAACCTAGTTTGGATTAATACCAGTTTTGTTAAAATAGTATACAAAAAAATTTGCTCGTATATATTTCCATTTCTTTTCACCTTCTGCTGTTGTCTTTGCACACATCCCATCTTTACCCATTGTGTGCCCATCCACACAGATTTACAGTTATTGCTTTGTGCAGTTGTCTTTTAAATCATACAGGGGAAGAAGAGTTACAACTGAAAATGCGTCTGTAGTACCTTTCATACAGTTACCTGTGTGGTGGCCTTTTCTGAGCCTCTTCATTTCTTCAGCTGGATTTGAGTTAGTCTCGTGTTTTTCATTTAGCCTGAATGACTTCCTTAGCACTTCTTCTTGTGGGCTTGGTCTGCCAGCGACAAATTATCTCTTGTTTGTCTTGGAATGTTTAAATTTCTCCTTCATTTATGAAGAAACTTTGGTGTGTATAGAATTATTGGTTGACAGTTCTGTTCTTTCAACACTTTGAGTGTGTCACCTGCTGCCTCTGGCCTCCACGGTCGCCCATGAGAACCAGCTGTCAGTCTGACTGATTTCTCTTGTACTTATGTTGCTTCTCTGTTGCATTCAAGATTCTGTCTTTGGCTTTGAACAGTTTGAGATGGGTCTAGGTAGGGATCTCTTGGGGTTTCTTGAGCTTCTTGGAATTTTATGACTTTGCTGATTATTGCCTTCCTGAAATGTGAGCTGTGAGATCAATGCTTTGTCTGGACTGTGGATGTATGTTGTCTCTTACCCTGGCTGAAGTGTCTTCCGTGATAAACACTGTGTCTGCCGTGTGAGTCAGTGACCGTAACCCGTGGCTGACAGCTCAGCTTTTAGACTTCCACGTCCCCTGTTCTCTTTGTTTTGAATTTATGGCTGTGCACTGGACACAACAACGCGTCCAGTTGGCAGTGTGGCGGGGAGGTTCACTCAGTGCAGACCCCGACAGCACGTGGACACGTGAGCCTGGTGGTATGCGCTGCGTGTGCACACTGGGATGGAATCTCAGCTGGGTTTTGCATGTTTGAAACATGAAGCGCCCTGGCGTTCAGGCTGCGCCTCGCTGAACTCTAGGACATGTGCTCCCACGCTGCCAGACTCTGACTTGGTGGCTCGCTTGCTGCCGCTTCCATCCCAGACTGTTATTCTCTTGTTGTCGCAGTGGCGAGACCGCAGCCTTCTGAAGGTCGGGCTTCCGCGTTTGCTGGTTCCCGCCACGCCGGCAGATGAGCTGCACGTGGGAGCTGACCTGCAGATGTTGTAGAGCCAATGTGAAGGGGGTGGCGCTGAGCTGGCTTGTGGCTGTGTGATGGTGGCCCGGGGACGCCCTCTGAAGCTGACTGGCTGCCATTGACTCATGCATTTGCTCCTTCCTTCGGTCATTTTTGTAGCAGACATTTATGCCTTCTGTGTGCCAGCTTCTGAGAGCCAGATGAAAGTAAACGTGGGGCCTTGTCGTGAATGGAGGTGCCTATGCTCCGGTTCTGGGAAAGACACGGTTACACGACTTGATAATTGCCATTAAAGGAGAGAGAAAGTGTTCCAGAAGCAGCAGGGAGGAGATGCTAAGCCCTGTAGCGGTGAAGGGCGGTTTGCTGCCGTTCCTTCCTGCGGTTGGAGCCGGCTTGCCGCAGACGGAGGCCACAGCTGCTGGAAGTGGGGGAATGGTGGACTTTCGCACTCACGTGTGCCCACTGGGTGGAGAGGCGGCCCCCTACCAGCTGGACACTTGGTGTGTGCACAGCCAGGTGAGCGTGCTGGGAGCGTGATGGCGCCGGGCTCAGATGGTGCTGAGAGACTGTGTTCTTTTCTTTGGCCCTGATGATTGGTCACACGTTGACATGATCGTGTTTTGGGTTTGTATTGGGTTAAGCAGCTTTCGTGAAAGGTAACGACTCCTAGTTCCAGCTTTTAAAGTGCCTGCTGGAAACTGGTGAAATCACACTGTGGCTTGTCGCATATCCTGGAGAGCGGACTGGGCCTCTGGGCTGAGGTCCCGAAACGGTGGGGCCAGCCGGAGGGAGTCGGTCAGGCCCCAGGAAGGGGCCAGGGGGTGAGGGGCCAGTGGAAGGGAGGCTGCACACCTGTCCGTGTGGGCTGGCAGGAGTGAGGGCTCCGGGAAGCTTACTTGGCCGGCGGTGGGGCTCGCACGTGGGGGCACCCTGTGGGGCAGCCATTGGGGGACACGTGGCAGTTCCTGTCTCTATCTGCACTCCTACTCGGTGTGTGATCAGGGCTCTGGCTTCTGGGAGGTGGAGCTTGTGGCCCAGCATTGCCACCAACCTCTGCAGCATAGAGGTGAGTAGGAGCGGTAGGCGTCTTAGTTGCTTCTCAGCTTGAACATTCTTTCTCTCATCCTGGCTTCGAAAACGTACGCTATTTGCATTCACATGCTTCGTACCTTTCTGTAAATTAAACCCGTTTCTCAGACTTCATTCTGCCTCTGCTGTTTCCTGGACCTCCCAGCCTGCCGTTGAGCCCGTTCTGAGCAGGGCATCTCCGACCTAAGGATTGCCAAACCTGTGGGTTTGTCCTCAGACTTCTTCTGACTAGACCTCTCAACAACATTTGGCCTAGTACTGCAAGAGAAGAGTGACTCTTCTTCATTTGGCTTCTAGAACACATTTCTCATCTGGTTTTCGGACCTCGCAGAGCCTTTCTTCTGGCCGGGTTTGCATGACCCCGCTCCTGAGCTGCCCTCCAGGTGCTGGCGTGTCCTGGCCTCCCTGTTCTGTGTGCCCTTACCCTGAGCAGCCCCAGTCTCACCTGGCGTGTCCTGGCCTCCAGGTTTGGGGTGTGTTGACTGCGTGGAGGGCCGTTGGGCGCCTCTTGCCCAGCGTGCGGTCTGAGCCCCCCTCTGACCTGTGGGCCGGCTCCTGTGGCCACTCACCGCAGTGCCAGCACCGGCACCATCTGGGGAAGATGGCGTTGGCCCTGTCTTGAGAGTACACCTTCTGCGTTCATAGCGCTGGCCCTTGTCCCTGCCTCACGATGGACCCGCACTCCACTCAGGCCCACATGTCCCCATAGTGAGTGTCCCGCTGTGCGTGTAGCCTCGCGTGACTTCCAAGCGCTTCCCTGGGGCTCAGAAGGCTGTGCTTGGCCTGTGGCCGTGGGCTGTCTACGTTCTTTCCCGCCACTCACTGCCCAGGCTCACTGCGCCAGGCCCAGGGGCGTCCTGGCTGCTCCCCTGCCTCAGCACCCGGTGCCAGGCCTCCCGCAGCATCTGTGGACTCTCCCCGCCGCCTCCCCTCTGGAGCACCCTCACCCATTGTATGTGCTGTGTGCTGGACAGTGGGAGGGAGTGTCCTTGTCACGTGTGAGCAGGAGCGCTCGGTGCAGGTTTGTCAGCCTAGACGTGAAGGCAGACGCTCGCCGGCGGTTGCGTGTGCTTAGGACGACGGCCATGGCCAGCTTGCCCACAGCTCCTGGCGCAGCCAGTCGGGGCCCGACTGCCCGCTCCTGGGCCCCCACGCAGCGTCAACAGGCTTTACACTGTCCGATACACCTGTCTCACGGCTTTACACTGTCTACACCCGTCTGACGGGTGGGAAATGGCACCTTTGTGGCTCTCAATGCCCTTTCCTAAAAACGAGGGAACAGTGACGTGGGTTTTTATTAACACCCGCATTCATCGCTACTTCGCCTGCCTTTTCTGTGCTTTGAACCTTGGGGGAGAGGGAGCTGAGGCCGGGCGGGGTTGTCAAAGGCGTCCTGGCGTGCAGGCCGCTCTGGACGGCTGTGGATCTGGTGGCCCAGTGTTTTGTACGATTGAACTTCGAGCCTGTGTGTGAGTGTGGTGGGTCTGTTGTTGGCTCTGGGCTGCATGGAATCTGGGTGCTTAAAGGGGCGTCTTGTGTTTGGTTTTCTGACTCGCTGCCCGTGGTCTTGACTTGAGCCCCTTCCAGGGACCCCGTGCAGGCCCAGGTGGACAGGAACATCCAAGGCAGAAGAGCGTTTGTATAGAAAGGCCAGTCTTTACTTGCGTACAACCTTAAAAATTACACATGGTATTTGTGTTTTCATTTTGCGGTTGGCACAAAACCTGACTATCCTAATTTTAAAATATTGCCCCTTATAAAAAGACTTCAAATCTTCATTGTTTTGTGCTAAGGGCTATTGCTTGGGCAGGATTGGAGGGCTGGCACAGCTGTGAAAGGGTCTCTTCCCCAGTGGGGAGGTTTGGGGTAGGGGAGCGGAGGGGTGCAGATGTTTGGGAGGAGCCGGGCACCGAGACCCCAGGGTGAGGTGAGGCCAGTCCCGCCTGCCTCGGGGACATTCTGGGACCTTCCCGTTCCCTTCTCTGTGATCCAGTCACGTGGGCGCTTGGCTCCAGAGGTAAATCTCTAATGTGAACTCCTTAGGACATGGCTGGTCGCATGACACTGTTCCCTTGGACTCGACCTCAGGCTCCTTTCCTAGGTTTTTGTTGGTCAGTAGTTTTTTAACAAAGCTGATCCCAAGAGGCCCCAAGAGGCCCTTACATTTTGGTGGGAGGAGCTGTTACTGATGGTTTTTGTGGAAGGACCTTTTTTAGGGTGAAGACAAATGTACAGATGGTTTCCTTCTGAGAAAGCTCAGAGTATTTTCAAATGTTTGTTTCGGGTGAACCGTGGGCTCGCAGCTCTCGGGAGTGACCCCTGCCCGGAGCCGCCACTGCTGAGAAAGGGCCACTGAGTGCGCCCGGAGGACGCGTTCCCAGCAGTGCACGTAGCTCCTGAGCATGTGGGCAGGCAGGCCGGCGGGCGCGCCGAGCAGAGGGAGGACTGGATGGAGGGCCGTGCCGGAGCGTGGTACTCGGCGTTTTTCTGCCCTTGGTTAGCCTGTGTGGACGCCTGCTGATGGGATCACCTCCTCTCCCACCCCACTTGTGACCCTGCTTTGATGCCTTGCCACCTGCCGTTTGCTTTCTTGGGAGTGGGGTGGGAGGTCCCCCAAAGCTGCGCTATTGAAGACCAGGTGAGGCCTGTTCCATTGGCAGGAAGAAGCTGGCACCTTCACACCGATGAGCAGTGTGTGTTCCGACCTCTCTGCTGACTGTCAAGCTTCCTTGTCTCCCCCTCCCGGACCCCAAGGGAGCCTCAGTTGTGAGGGGAGCAGGCTGGGGAGCTGGCACGTCGAGCAGTTCCCCGTTCTCCATGCAGGCGGCACGAGAAGTCTGTCAGCCCTGGGCAGGACGCTGGCACTGCCCACTGGCCCAGAGCACCCCTGGCAAGACTGTGCCTCCCCCGGGAGCCAGTGCTGGGGCGAGGGTGGGGGTGGTCCATCGGCCTTGGTCCCAGGAAGACTCCATTTTCCTTGGAGTGACCGAAGGGAGGCCGAGAAGAGATGCGGAGACCCAGGCACAGAGCTTCCTGGGTTTGTCAGTGACCCCCTCGGAGAACCGGCCGGTTTGTAGTCAGCCAGTGCTGGGCACGTCTTGGGGAACCTGGTGAGGGGCTATGGGTTCCGTGATGGTAATAGCAGGATTCGAGAAGGAATTGGTGGAACAGAAGGGTGGGGGAGGGTGGGAAACTCCAGCTCCGCCTGCAGAATGAGGAAGAGGGAACAATAGGACTGCCCCTCGGCCCTGGGAGTGGCCGGACTCTTGTGGTTGGGGGTGGTCCTGAGAGGGCCCATTTAACCAGGCGTGCAGGGCGCTTGGAACACCTGGGACGGAAACTTCCTTAGTGTTCTTAGCAGCTCAGCCATAGAGAGTCTTTGTTTTCATCTTTACTGATGAAAAAATGCTTTTAGAGGAGATGGTTCCCCAGGCCTTGTTAAGACGGTGCCTGTTCCTCGGCAGGTTCTGCCCTCCCCTCCTCTCCCCTCCTCTCCCCTCCCCTCGTCTCTCCTCCCTCCTCTTCCTCCTCCCCACCCATCCCCCCTTCTCTGCCCTCTCCCGCCCCTTCCTTCCCTTCGTTTCCCGTCAGATGAGGGGTCCCTCTGTGGGAAGGGTGGACTGAGGGAGACTATTAGCAGGTAGACTGCAGCTCTGAGCTGGGGCAGAGGCTGGGCCAGTGGGGAAGGCAGGGGTGAGACCTTAACCGCGGTAGACACTTGCTTTTCATTATGAGAGCCCTAGAGATGGGGCCTGTTTATTAGTGTTGGGAGATTTCTGTTGTGTGCTCTGAGCAGGATGGGTCACCTGCGGGTCTTGGCATTAAGGGACAGGACGGCACAGCCACAGTGAAAGTTTAAGGGAAGTAAAAGTTTTGGTGAGTTTGTAGAATTAGAAATATATTTGGTCAAGCCTTTTATCTTCTTTTTGAAGACTTAGGGGAGGAAAGGTATGCTGTTACGCTGTTGATCACAGTGGTCTGGCCTTTTTGGCACCTGGCGTCTTATAGGAATGTGTCTTGTGTAGAATTTGATTCATGGGGGTGTTTCACGGAACCCAGAAAAGAGCCAGTCCCAACCATCTCACCTTCAGAATAGACCCCTGGGACCTCGTAGAAGCCCGTGTCCTCTCACAGAGTTCCATTTCACTGACTTGTTTTTTAAAAGGTGAGAGTCCTGTGAAGTAGAGCTCGTGTCTACTTTATAGACTTGAAGAGCACATTGCTTCTCTTCTGCCTTGGAGAGATGGTGGGGCCGGTGGGGATGTAGCCAGACAGGAAGAACGGGGCGCCGACGGTGGGTGCCTGTGAGTGCCAGCTCTCCATTTGTAGGAACGTGACTGGTGGGACTTCTAGGCTCCTTCTGGAAGAGGAAAGTCCTTCCCACCCTCCCTCCTCCCCACCTCTACCCACCCATCCTCCTGCCCTCCCCGCCCCCACATCAAGTACCTGTTGCGGACCAGAATTACAAGACTGGAAACTTGGGTACACCTGTGAACAGAGCACAAAGAATCCAGACCATTTTCCTTGTCCCGGGAAGAAACCTCTTAACCAGCAGCAGTCACGCTGCAGTCCCCCCTCTCCTAAGCCCCAGAGGCCACCACGGACCGGCATCTGAGCTGCATAGTCTACCTTTGCACGCGACTCCACAGAAACAGAGCCGTGAACAGTGGTGTTTGCTGACCAGCTTCTTTCACTCACTGTTTTCAGGTTCACTCGGTTTGGGGGCTCAGAACCTCATTTTTCTGGTTGGACCCTACCTAGCCCACACTGTTTGCTCACGCCTCACTTGATGGACATGGGGATTATTTCCACTCCTTTGATACAATGAACAATGCCAGTATTATTTTTCATGTTAGGAATGTGAGAAAATATTTTTTCCCATTTTGTGGGTTGACTTTTCACTTTCTTGATAGTGTCCTTTGAAGCACAAAGGTTTTTAGTTTTGATCAAAGTCTGGTTTATCTACTCTGTTGTTCCTTATGTGAAAGTGCTTTTTTTTTTTTTTTTTTTAAGACTTTATTGGGGAACAGTGTTTACTTCCAGGACTTTTTCCCAACTCAAGTTGTTGTCCTTTCAATCTTAGTTGTGGCGGGCGCAGCTCAGCTCCAGGTCCAGTTGCCATTGCTAGTTGCAGGGGGCGCAGCCCACCATCCCTTGGGGGAGTTGAACCGGCAACCTTGTGGTTGAGAGCCCACTGGCCCATGTGGGAATCGAACCGGCAGCCTTCGGAGTTGGGAGCATGGACCGGCCGGCCCGTGAAAGTGGTTTTTGATCAAAGACTTAGAAGTGATGACGGCATAGGTTCTGGGGAGAGAAAAAACCAGAGCACAGGCCAGGAGGTGGGTGGGTTCAGGGGTCAGCTGTTGGGGGTGGACTGGGAGAGCCACAGGCCCCCAGCCTTCGCCCAGGCTGAGACTGGATTGAGGGTTTGAGTGTCAGTTTGGCTGCTGTCCTGTGAGAGCCTCCTGAGTGTCCTGGGAGCCAGAGAGGCTGGTTGAGGGCTGTGAAGGGGCAGCAGGGAATGGAGGTGATTGGGCCATGTCCTTCACTTCTCTGTCACACCCTGTGCTGCCGCCCCAGTGCTCACTGCCATAGCACCTTGCTTCCCTCCACTGAGGCGTCAGGGGAGAAGCACCCAAGGTGCTGCATCCATGCCAGCTGCCCGGACATCTCTGTCCCCTGTCCTTCCTTCCCTCCCACTCCCTTCTCCTCCCCTCCCCTTCTCCCCTCCCCTCCCCTCCCCTTCTCTCCCCTCCGCCTTTCTCCCTTCCTCTCTCCTCCAGTCCCCTCCCCTCCTTTCCTCCTCTCCCCTCCCCCCTCCCTGCCCCTCCTGTCCTTACCTCCCCTCCCTTCTCTCTCCCTTCTCCCTCCCCATACACCTTCACCTTTTGCTCCTCAGAACATTTCCATCAACATACGAAATGCTTGACACCCCCCCCCACCCCTGGCCCTGCCACCCCCCATCACTAAAGGCCAGTTTTTTGTCCTACTTCCCATTCCATTTTACTGGTTTCTTGCCCCAGACCCTGCCAAGGTTTGTCTGTGCCTGTCGTAGCTTCCTCCCCTGCTGCCCTTTACATCTGTCAGTCAGAACTTGCACCCCACCAGCGCCAGGGGCCTGGGGAGCGCCCAGTCTGGGTCCCAGTCTGAAGCCTCCTGCGTGCTCACCTCCTCCTCCCACGGGCCCCCCAGCCTGGGCCTCTCCTCCTTCCAGTTCTCCTGAGCTGCCACCTAGCTCCTTCTTCCCCTGCCTACGACTGTCAGCCCTTGACTGTCAGCCCTTCGTTCTTCCTTGCCAGGACTTCTCTGGGAGAGGCCCCTGGACTGCAGCCGGCCCGCTCCTGCTGTGTCCTCAGCCACTGTGGCTCCTGGGGTGCCCTGCTCAGGAGCTGTTGGGGGGCTTCCTGCCCTCGCAGAGGTTAGTCAGTGGACCAGTGGGCTTCCTGCCTGTAGTTGTTATGCTGTTAGTCTTGCATACTTCATAGATAAGCTCAGATGTTTAAATTTTTATTAACTTAGGGAGAAAAAAACGGAAATATGCCAATAGATAGCTTGGATAATCTGAATTGGGGGCTTGACAGTGATTTTTGTTATATTTCGGGGAATATAATACTTTTTTATGATGAGCATGTATTAATTAATTGTACAATAAAAGTGAATAGAAACTTTCATTTTTATTCAATTCAGTTCACATGATTATTGCTCATTACGTTTTAAAAACCGCAGTAAAAGTCTGAAGGGCAGATGACCCTGAGTGTAGCTCCCGCCCCGCATGAGGCTTTGGTGCACTGGCGACCTGTGGGGCCGCCCTGCGTCCTCCTCCGCAGGCCCGGCCCTCCTGTCCCTTGCCCTGGCCCGCAGCAAGCTCCTTAGCACCTGCTGTATCCCGGACAGGCCCTTCCGGGCTGTAAGGCCGGGCCGTCTTCATGCGAACGCCAGGACCTTACTCGTCTTTCCCTCATTCTGTCACGAGTGTAGGGCACGTTTCTGGAGCCTGGCTCTGTGACGGGTGACAACGCGGGCGGTGTGAACATCCAGAAGAGGTGTTTGCAAACAGAAAACAGGGCTGCTCTTGTCCTTTTTTGTTTCGGAAAAGTTACTTTTTATAAAAATATTTTTGTTAAAGAGTAATAATGGCTTTCTTGTTTTTTTAAAGGAAGTAACAAGGATTTTCAGAGTTTCTCAGCGTTACCCATGGGAACAGCTCTGCGGGTGCTGAGGATTTTCCATGGTGGGGCCCCAGCGGGGCTTTGAGAAGCGCAGACTGAGGGCCGTGGCCATGCAGTCAGGAACAGATGGGGGACACATTTCACATTTTTGTGTCACTTTCTTCCAGTTATCTAGCTGCTGTGTCCCTCCATCTTTACCAGGCTTTATCTGTTTGTCCGAATGAGGGTGTGAATGAGATTCAGCTGTACACGTGCGTGTGTTCCCCCGCGACAGAGCAGAGCCGCGGGAGGATTCGCACCCCCGTGCGCGCAGGCGGGGGCTCCGAGCCGCTTCTGCCCGCGGCCGCGCGTGTCCTGCTGACGGCCAGGGGGCGCGGGCGCTCCGGGGAGGCGGGCGGCCCCCACCGCGGCCCCGTGGGAACACACCCTCTTCCAGGGCCGCGAGGGGCGTCCCGAGGAGCAGCCAGCGGGCGTGCACTGCGCACCTGCTGTGTTTGTGCTTCCCTGGGACCCGCACATGGCTGCCCACCTTCCCCCGGGCGGCCGTTGCCCTCTGCTGCTGCTTGTGTGCCCTGTCCCTGCTGGTTCAGGTGGGGCCGGTGCTCACAGTACCTTCTGATCCAAGAAGAGCAGTCGGTGAGCAGGCTGTCCCGCCGGCCTTCCCTCCCACGCTCTGCAGAGGTCCTCACAGCAGACACACGCCCTGGAGCTGCTCCCTAGGTGATGGCAGCTCTGGCCCTGAGCTCGTGCTCCCTCCCTGTGGGCCTCCCACAGGCAGCTGCCCTGTGGCCTCACGGCCTCGTGGGGCCTGTCCACACGGCCAGCTGAGGGACGCTGGGGCGCTGCTCTGCCACGGGCGGGCACAGCCCTGCACTCAGGGCTCCCGGGGATAGCACCCTTCTCACATCAGGCACTTTCAGGCTCTTTCCTCGGGGTGGGAGGTGTGAGGGCAAGTGTCACCTGAGCGGGTGGAGAATGACAGTGACCATGCATCTGGTCACCCCACCTACTGGAAAAGGCAGCCTGTCTGTGTGGTGCCTTGCTGTTGACATAGCCCGCAGGCAGCCCTGGGGATGCTGGCTGGTGACTCCAGAACCCAGGACGCCCCTATCCTGGAATCGAGCCTGGAGTCCCCACTCTGAGGTACAGTTAGAAGAAGTGAGCGGCAGAGAGATGGGGACCTGCGCCCTCAAAGGATGTGGTACAGAGCATGGGGGCTGACAGCAGTGGCTTCGCTCACTAGACAGCAGCAGAGCCGGACGGAAGCTGTCTGTAACCCGTACAAATCCCCGTGTCGCACGCAGCCATGCTTTAGGAGCAAATTCTAGGAGCCCAGAGAAATGGAGCCGGCTTAGAATCTAGACCGCCTCTCTCAGAATTAGGATGGCAGACATGAAAACCCACAGTCGTCCTTGCCAGCCCTTCCTCGGTCCCCACACTGTGGCCCGGTCCCCGCTCACTCTCTTGGCTGGCAGACACCCAGGACCCCGATGCAGCTGCAGGGCCTTCCTTTTGCTCTGTTTCCCCAGTCATGGAGCAGCTCAGAGTGGCTGTGGCACTCACTGAGCCTGGCTGCAGACTTCCTGTGGGCGCCAGCTCGCCCTCGAGGCCAGAGGCTTCTGTGTTGTGTGTCGTCATCCCTTGAAGATGCGTTCTTCAGAGTCACGGAGCATGTGACACATACCAGGTGTTCCGAGAGGGACATGTGCAAGCACCTGGCTATTAGGCTCCCTTGTAACGAGGACAGGGACGTGGGCAGGAGCCATGGGCTGGCAGGGCTTCATGGCAGCGATGGGTCTTCAAGGATGAAAGCCGAAGAGGGACAGACTCAGTGGCCAGACACTCAAGGCCACTTTCGAGGGCTTCTCAGTACCTTGATGCCGTCAGCACGAAGCGTGGTTGACAGGCTGTTTGAGGGCAGGAAAGTTGTTGGGCTAAGTAAGCAGTCTGCACGCTTTTCTGTAAAGGGCCAGGTGTGGAGACCACTTAGGGTCTCTAATGCACATTCTTTTTGTTACTCTACTTAAAAAAATGAAGAAAAACCACTCTTAGCTTGTGGAAGGACCAAAAATGGGCCTGGGCCAGTGGCCATGGTTTTTCGACCCCTGCTCAGACAGACTGTTGAAGTTTCCTCTCGTGCTGTGTTACGAAATGTGAGCTTGAGCTCACGGGCAGTGGGGAGCACTGGGTGTTGTCAGAGGATTACAGCAGTACCCTAGTTCCAGGAACATAATTTTAACTGCAGAATAGACGTTAGACTTTAAAGGGGAGAGACTGGAGTTAGAAACGCGAGTTAGTAGACTGTTCTGTCGCCAGTGACTTTGGGGTGATACGGCGTGAAATAAGGCAGCAGTGGGAAATAAGGCAGCAGTGGGGTTTGGTGGCGTGTAGGAGGCACAGAACCTGCACGAGGAGTGACCTTGACGCGGACTTTTTTTTTTAAGGAAGGCGCAGCTCACAGTGGCCCATGCAGGGATCAAATCGGCAACCTTGCTGCTACCAGCACCAGGCTCCAACCAACCGAGAATGCGTAATTAGTGGTGTGCCTAGGTCAGTTCCATGGTGTTTATAAACGCTGTGAGTCGGTCGTGACCGTATCATACACAACTACTGCCTGTTGCCAAAGTGATTTATAAACGTCTTTATTATCCGGTAGAGAGAACAGCAGACAAAACCAGTGTATTGCATAGTTAGTCCATTAGTATAAAACCCTGTATGGTAAGACGTTTACTGTTGGTGGCAGGATTAGGGTGATTTCCATTTTTTCTTACTTGTGTCGCCTGTCCCCCCCCATTGCTCTGGCCAGAGCCCTAGGGCGTGGCTGCAGTGCTGGGTACAGGTGCTGCAGTAGACTTCCTTGGCTCCGGCCTTACGGGGAAGCCCTGAGTGTTGGTTGTAGATGTTCCTTGTCAGGATGAGAGTTTTTATCGAGTGAATTGTGGGGAAGCCCTGAGTGTTGGTTGTAGATGTTCCTTGTCAGGATGAGAGTTTTTATCGAGTGAATTGTGTCAAATCCTTTTCTGTGTCTATTGAAGTGAGTGTTGTGGGTTTTGTTCTATATTCTCTTACTGTTTACCGCATTAATCGATTTTCACATGTTAAGCCAACCTTGCATTCCTGGTCATGGATGGTTAATTCTTTTTACATGTTGCTGGATTCATTTGCTAATATTTCATGAAGGATTATGCTATCTTTGGCTTGCTTTGTTCTCTGTGTAATACTGCTCTCCTCGAATGCGTTGGGCAGTGCGTCCTCTTCCTACCAACCCATAGTTATTAATGGGGTCGGGTGTGTCTGCTGGCCTGTAGGAGTGCCTGTTTGGTTCTTGGGCCCATTTTGTTGTTGTCTTTTTAAAAAATATTAATTTGCAGTTATTATTTCTTCCTTCTAGAGTTGAGTAACATTAAACCTATTATACATAGCTCTACATGTTGTAGATGTTTTCTGTCTTTTCAAGTTTCCTTATTAATTTATTTAGCCACATAAGTGTTTAAAATATTTTCAGGGTTAAATCTTTAAAAAGTAAACCTGGGCCGGCCCGGTGGCTCGCGTGGGTGGAGCGCCGTGCTCCTAACGCCGAGGTCCCCTTTTTGATTCCCACACGGGCCAGTGAGCTGCGCTCTCTACAGCTAAGATTGTGAACAGCGGCTCTGCCTGGAGCTGGGCTGCGGTGAGCAGCCGGAGGTCTGCGTGAGCTGCCGTGGGCTGCCATGGGCTACCAGGTGCTGCTGTGGGCTACTGTGTGCTGGCTACTGTGTGAGTGGCCGGCAGCTGGTGAGAGCTGCCGTGACCTGCTGTGAGCGGTCAGCCGATGACCGGCAACTGACTACCTCAGCCAGGGGGAGCGCAAGGCTCATAATACCAGCGTGGGCCAGGGAGCTGTGTCCTACACAACTAGACTGAGAAACAACGGCTTGAACCGGAGTGCGGGTGGCGGGGGGGCGGGAGAAGGGGGGAAAAAAAGTAAAGCTTTTCTTTTGTGATTCCTGGTCTTAGTTTTATGCTCAGAACTAGGAATTCCTCACATCAGGGTTATCAGGTATTTTCTCCTAGTGCTTTTATGATTTTTTTTGTTTTGGCTTTGACCATTTCATTCATTGTTCTATATTTATGATAACCTTTTGGCTCCCACGGCTACCCAGTTGTCTCAGTGACCTTTTTATTCGTCATTCTCTCATTCTACTGATTTGAAATACCCCTTCATCCTGTACTATCTTTTTATTTTTACATGGGACTGTTTCCAGTCTCTCTTAAATGTAGTTAGTGAAAAATTTTAGAATTTTCATAGTTGATAGTAGGTTTTCGTTCACAGAATCAGGTCAGGACGGATCAGTATAATTAGCTATCCTACCAGATGTTTTAAAAGTCTTCCGTTGTGGGGATTTTTGTTGCCTATGCTGTTAACAAACTTGGGTGATCAGCGTTTGCATGTACAGACGTACCGGAAGGAATAGCCCATGAAGAAGGTAGAAATCTCACAGCTCACAATCTATGTGAAATGCCAGTGTTTTTAGTTGGTGCCATTTCACCACCATGAGGTTGTCGTGCGTCAGGTTTTCTCAGCGACCGTGGTACAGACAGAAGTAATGTGCTGCTGACCCACAGAGAACCCTCAGCATGAGGGACGTGTGAAATTGTCCAGAAACAGGCCACAATTTTGTGGTTTTTCCGTCTGTGTAAGCAGCACCTCAGGATGCAAGAATCAGATTGGAATCCTGAGAACTATTCCTCTGGAAGCTCCAGGAGGTTGCAGGAATTTTGTGTGTGCATTGCCTGTCCCAGAATTCTTTTGTCCTATAAATACTGGGCTTCCTGAGGGATGTCATGTGACTTAATGTATCAGGGATGTGATGTCAATAGCTTCTCTCTCAGAACGAAAAAAGATCCACTACCCTGATGTTTCCTAAGGTCCCCTCTTGTCCAAGTTACCAGTACAATCTCCGGCACTTTCGCAGCCCCTTTCTTCAGGCCCCTCAGGCCCCTCTGCCTGGGAGCGAAGGCCAGTGCTTGGGTGCTCTTATTTTGCTCTTCCTTAGAGGCCGCTGGTCAGCCACACCTGATCTGGCTGCGCCCCTGCAACCACTGAGGCATTGGTGGGTGGGGGCCGGGGGAGGGCTGTGGGGGGCGGGGGCGAGGCGTGGGGGGGGCGGGGCGGGGCGGGCGTCTGGGGTGGGGCGGGGGTGAGGCGTTTTGTTCACTCAATCCCCAGAAGGTGCACTCCAGGCAGAGACTTCAGGGTAACCCCAGGTAGGGTTTCCAGGTGGGAATTCCCACCCGTTCTCAGGAATTTTTCTCGCTTTCTTGTTCCCAAATCCCAAGATATAAAAACTTCTGTTCTTCACGATGAATTGTTTCCACAAAGTGGCGGCCGATACTACCAACCACTTGGGTCAATGGGGCCGATTTTCCCAATTTCCCGATCAGCTTTTCTCGGGGTTTGGGAACGGAAAAGGGAAAAAAATTCCCGAGAATGGGCATGAATTCCCACCCGGGAACCCTAGCAATAAATAGGAAAAATGTCTAAGAGATACATTGTGAGTAGTACGTTTATATCCCATTGTGGGTATTACTGGGTTCAAGGAGCCGATTTACCTGATTTCCCGACCAACTTTTCTCAGGATTCGGGAATGGGAAAGTGAAAAAAATTCCTGAGAATGGGCGGGAATTCCCACCTGGAAACCCTAACCCCAGGGCTGGCTTGTGTTTGTGCCAACCCGTTTCTATGCTGTAGGGAGCTGCGGAAACAGTAAAAACTGTTTTCCTTTACAAAGGTCATTGGGTTTAGGATTTATTAAATATTTAAAACCTGTAAAAAGTTAAAAATTTCAAGTGAACTGTTTTTCTCCCTAATATCAACCTTTTTGTTTTGTGAGGATATATAATGGTTTGTTGTGTTTTTTTTTGATGGAAAATGTATGAAGTCTAAGACGTCGTGACATTTTCCTCTTTTTAACAACTTTTATCCTTTCCAGATCTGAACTGGGTCACTCTTGGTGGCAGCCATCTTACCATTAGCATCGTAGGGCTGTCCTGGGCTTTGCAGGCACCGGCCAATCTCCCTGATAGCGGGTGGCCTGCACGGGAAACGCTCGGGCTGCCATCTGCTTTTAGTGGAGAAGGAGGTGGAACCGGTGGCAGAAACCAACTCCAGGAGGCTTCAACGAGAGAATGGAGTTGGGCCTCACGTAGCCTTAAACTTGGAGGCGAGGGCCTAGGTGGAGCTGAGAGCGCTGCTTGCTTCCTTCCCTGAGCAGCAGCGGCCTGGAGCAGCTGCCAGCCATCCCTGGGAGGGGGCTCGAGGTCGATGGGCTGGGGTGGTGGGCTCAGCGCCCCAGCGAAGTCCCCAGACCCTATGGCTGGAGAGCATATGGGGTGCGGTATCTGGACTGCTCAGAGTAACAGGTCAGAGTCCACAGGGCGGCCACCCTTCACGTGAGGGCATGGGACAGTATCATTCATCAGGCCACAGAGATAGCCGTCGCAGGAAGAGGCTGTGCTCCCCGCCTCACCGCTGTGCACTTCCCGTGTCCCTTGTGCTGCGTCCTTTCATCTCACTTCACACCAGATCCACTCACATCTCAGGCATGAAAGCGCCATCCTGATTCTGTTACAGGTTTGCTTTCATGTTACAGGTTTGCTTTCATGAACTTGTTCACTGAGCACCTGAGCACCTTTGACAGGCATTCTCACTGAATAGACTTTCTTAGAATCGGTCAGTGGAGTGGGTACTGGGGGTGCTCGCTGGGTGGGGCGGCTGTATTATGCAGCTTGATTGGTGTTAAAATGGCATTCGGGAAGAGCTGGTGTTCTACCGTTGGGGCTGTCAGAAGGGCAGGAGACAGCGGCTGGCCCATCGGAGGAGCCAGGGAGGCTAGTGGTGTGTCACCTGGGTGTCCTTTTGGCACTGTCACCTCCGAGTACCTCACTTATGTGATTTACACAGATCTCCTCGAGCTGTGGCTTGCAGTTAGCTGTCCCTGTCGAAGTTGGGACAGCAGGGGTTCCCTGTGCCTGTGTGTTTCTCCCACTTACCTTGTGATACTAAGAACCAACTCTAGCACTTAATTATGCAGCCTACAAACAGGTCACACTCAGTGGTGGGATGGATGTGACGTTCGCTCCAGGAAGGACTTCTCCGTCGTTCCCATCTGTCCTGGCTCGGCTCTGTTGTCAGTTCCTGACATATGTCTGCCTGTGTCTGGGACACACAGTCACCAGCATGGCCCAGCCACCTCTCTGCCTTAGGCCTTGGGGCTCCAGGTGGAAAAGGGGCCTGGGTCTGGGGAAAAGTTTTTCTCTTAAGGCTGAAATTGGTGCCTGGTTAATGGCATTAACACCAGTTCACAGGAAAAGGGTCCGGAGTTATTCCTCTAAAATGTAAAGTGATACAATCTTAAAAAAGAAGGAGAAACACCCCTCGGTGTGAGATCCCTGCTGAGACGCAGGATATGTCTTTTGTGGAAGGGAAGGAAGACAGCTTTAATTTCTAGCTTTTTCTCTTATAGCTGTTTCCTAGAGAGACTCACAGAGAACCACATGCAAAGGAGTATGATAAATGCTGTTCCTTCAGGGTTGTTTATAATCCTGAGACGTCAGTGCCCCCAAATGTCTCTCAGTGGGGTCCTGTGTGTGGAGACAGCTCATAGTGGGTGCCATGTGCCCTACCGTGGGGTCCTGTGTGTGTGTGGGGACAGCTCACAGGGGTGCGTGTGCCCCACATTGCATGGAGTCTCTGCAGCTTCTACTGTGATGAAATGGATTGATTTGCTCACGTTAGTTAAGGAAAAAATGGTTACCTAACAGCATGTGGGCGTCCCATTTATAAAGTCTGTGTCAGTTATACTTTATAAGTACATTTGCACAGAAAAATGTTTGGAAGATTATACACAAATGCTAGAATAGTTGGCTTATGGGTAATTTTCAGTTTTTAATTTTTCCCAGTTAATTTTCCTGAAATTAAAAAAAAATAAAATTATACAATAATAAATGAATTTTTCTGTTGAAAATCAAGCCCTGTTCAGGCAGGATCTACCGTCTGTCCCTCTCTGCCCGTTTCACACTGCCCCACAGCTTCTATCAGGATGAGTTTGGTATAGGTCCTTCCAGAGCGTTCCCGATGTAGAGAATATTTGAACTCACTCAAAATACATAGTATTGTTCTACATGTTTCATTTTCTTCTATCTGTAAAACTTTTTCTTTTGAAATGCTGTCAAACTTAATAGAAATGTTACAAGTATGGTAAGATTTTTCATGAGCTATTTGAGATTACGTTGCCTCCTAGGTCCCTGTCACTCCTAAATATGTTAGTTTTATTTCCTATACAGACATTCTGTTACCAAACATGATAGAGCCATCACCATCATGAAATTGTAAATATCTTTAAAAATATACGAGGCCAGACAATCAGTTCATGAAATTGTTGCAACGTTGTTGTAACCTTTTTTGATATCAGAGGGATTATTCATTATGAATTTGTACCAACTGGACAAACAGTTAACCAAGTTCACTATTTGGAAGTGCTGAAAAGGCTGCATGAAAAAGTTAGATGACAAAGACCTGAACTTTATGCCAACAATTCATGGCTCTTGCATCACGACATGAACCAGCTCACACGGCACTTGAAGCACCCTTCCTACTCACCTGGTCTGGCCCCCAGTGACTTCTTTCTTTACCCGAAGATAAAGGCAATATTGAATGGAAGACATTCTGATGACATTCAGGACATCAAGGGTAATACGATGACAGCTCTGATGGCCATTCCAGAAAAAGAGTTCCAAAACTGCTTTGAAGGGTGGACTAGGCACTGGTGTTGGTACATAGCTTCCCAAGGGGAGTATTTGGAAGGTGACTGTAGTGATATTCAGAAATGAGGTGTGGAGCACTTTTTTTTCTCCCCCTTTGTTCCACTTGCCCCCCCCCCCACTCTGATTCAAGCTGTTGTTTCTCAGTCTAGTTGTGTAGGACACAGCTCCCTGGCCCATGCTGGTATTATGAGCCTTGCGCTCCCCCCCGGCTGAGGAAGTTGGTTGCCGGTCATCCGCTCACAGCAAGTTTCGGCACCTCTTGCCGGCTGCCAGCCACTCACGCTGGCTGCCGGCTACTCACTCTGGCCCCTGGCCACTCATGCTGGCCACCGGCCATTCATGGCGGCACATGGTAGCCCACGGTAGCACAGCAGCCCTCGGCAGCACACAGCAGCTCACGATGGCTGCCGGCTGCTCACGACGACACACGGTAGCCCGTGGCAGCACACAGCCCAGGGCAGCTCACGCCATCCTCCGGCTGCTCAGGGCAGCCCAGCTCCAGGCAGAGCCGTTGTTCACAATCTTAGCTGTAGAGAGGGCAGCTCACTGGCCCGTGTGGGAATCGAACCCGCGACCTTGGCATTAGGAGCATATGGCGCTCCAGCCACCTGAGCCACCGGGCTGACCCTGTTTTAACTATTTTTAAGTGTGTTTCTTGGTGGCATTAGTACATTCACAATGTTGTGCAACCATCATCACTGTTTCTAAAACATTTCATCACCCCAAGCAGAAACTGTGCCCCTATTAATCAGTAATTTCCCTTTTCCCCTTCCTGTCTCTGTGGATTTGCCTGCCTATCTTCGAGCTAGCTAGCAATCATTTGTCATTGATCTGTCATCTATCTGTCACCTGTGTATCTCCTATAAGGGGACTCAGACGACATTTATCCTTCTATGTGTGTCTCATTTCACTCGGCATAATGTTTTCCAGGTTTCCCACGTTGTAGTCTGTCAGGATTTCCTCCTCTTCCTGGCTGAGTGATACTCCATTGTCTGTACCACATTTTGTCCATCTGTTGACGAGCACATGAGTTGTTTGCATCTTTTGGCCTTCGCATGCTGCTGCTGTGAAAATTTGTGTACAATTTCTGAATGCCTGTGTCGGTTCTTTGGAGCATACACCTAGGGAAGCAGTGGTGGGCCACGTGGTCATTGCGTGACTTTTGAGGAGCTACAGACTGTGTCCACAGCATCTGCATTATTTTGCGTCCCCACCGCAGTGGATGCGAGTCTCAGTCTCTCCAACAGCCTCGCCCACACTTGTCTGGAGCCTGTGGGATCCGTGCGTCCTGTGGCTGTGGTGACGGGGCTGGCACTGTGCCCAGTCCTGCCCGCTGCTGTTGGGACCCTGCCAGGTCCTGCCTGGCCCTGGCTGTCTGTCCCCTTTTTCCTGTCATTAGGAGCCTTTACAGCTGCCCCCTTTCCCTGAAATCTCAGTGAAGCACAGTTACTAAGAAAGAACTCACAGGAAGTTGCTCTTCTATTGACGTGCCAAATCGGCAGAACTCTCAAGAAGGCTGACTGAACTCTGGAAGAATCTGGAAATAGGATAAAGTGAGAATCGTAAAACCAGCAGGCTGATCCTGCTGATGGTGCCCGAGTCTCAGTGGGAGGCCTCTCTGGCACCCACACAGTCTGCTGAGGTGTGCCCCCCTTTGGGCACTTGTGTTAGCCTTTTGGCGGTTTTCACGTAGAAAGGAGTTCTTACAGCAGGAAAAAAGTGAGAAAGCGTTCTTTCCACAGTCAGCATCTTCTGTGTCTGGAGAGGAGTCAGATGGCCTTGTACCTTAGCCTGGTGTGTGCCCCCGACGTGTGTTAGACCACAGTGAGGATGGTCTGGGCTCCAGTGAAGGGCCCGTGGACAGCTGGGGGTGCCGGCCACTGAGGGAATGGGCATGCGGGCGGGCGGGCGGGGCACCGTTCAGACGAGTGTGTGGTCCGTGTCGACTGCCGACTGCCGGAGGGCCAGGACACATCCGGAGCCTGCGGGTCGGGCTGCATGTGGCAGGCCGGGGGAGCTGGCCCGTGGAGGGGCCAGACGTGCTCTAACCGGGCCTTTGGACGGACCGCCCTTTTGGGAACGGCCCCAGCGGTTTTCCAGCGTGGCAGTAACAGGCTTACTCAAAAAGGAAACGGTTGCTGCTGTTGGGGAAGGCGGAGGGCCAGAAGGGCTCAGTGCTGGCCTGCTGTTGCGTTTGCTCGGGGCCAGGACACATGGGGCGGGCTGGGCACCGGGCACCGGGGCACAGAGACTGGGCTGGTGTCTCCGCAGCTGAGTGTGGGGCGACTGGCGAGGAGGAGTGTGTGTGTGGCACGGGCAGCTGTCAGGATGCCTTGGGAGCTGGTTACTGGCTATGGAACAGGAGTGGTTGTCGGCGTCTCATGGGTGTCACAGTCTCCTCAGGGTCCTCTGGGTGTTGTGCCCTTGTTCCCATTTTCATCAGGAGGAAAGTGAAGCGACGCGAGTGGGGTGATGTCACTGCGGGCCCCGCAGCCGCCTCTGAATCACGTGGTGACGTTGGTGTCTGGACTGGAGTGGGCCGCGCGCGTGGGGCAGCACACACAGGACCGCGGCCTGCGCTGGCCCGCGGCGGTGCTGGGGCCGCCTGTGCTTTGAGGCGGTGACTGCTGCATTTTAGATCCAGAGTCTATTAGAATTTTATGAAGAATTTAAATTTCCATCATGTATAAAAATAGACTGCTATCGCATGACAGTTGTCAAGATTTTGTCACATGGTGCCTTTTTTCTTTCCTTCTTTCCTTTTCCTTTTTTTATTTTTATTGTTTGTTATTGCTCAGGTATCTGAAAGCATGCTCTAGATGTCATGACATTTTCACCTCTAAACTCTGAGTATACATCTTTTTAAAAAGGCAGACATTTTTTATGTAACGTCATTTTCACATCTCATAAAATGTACAGAAATTTCTTGGTTATCGCTAACCATGTTCAGATTCCCCTCCAATTGTGTCATTTTGTGGTTGGTTTGTTCAAATCAAGCTCCCAGCACTGAGCAGCCTGACATTTGGCTGTTTACCTTCTCCGCAGCCTCCCCCCTGCTGTGCCCTTCAGCCCTCCATCTGCGTGGGGAGCAGACCGCGTCCCACACTTCGTGCTGTCACTGCTTTATCCCGGGCGCATGTTGCCCGTGCTGCTGTCACACGGATCGTCCAAGGTGCAACATGGCATCATACTGAGCGACTCCCGAGGTTTATGGTGAAGACTTTCACTGACACTGAGGACGTAGGTGCTAGGTCATGGCGTGGGACTGAGTTGTCCTGGTTTTGTAACCAGCCACCACCACGAGCTGGGCACAGCTGGTGGACAGGCTTCCAGGAGCCCGGACTGGGCGGACACAGCTGACCACCACGCCTCTTGTAGCCCCCTGTCCCTGCTGTGTCCTGCTGCCACCGAGCCGTTCGGATTTCGGATGGAGCCCAGGTATTTTCACCTTAGTTGACTCGAATGAAACTAAAGGAGAGGGAGAGCTGTGTGCCAGTTTCCAGCGCTGCAGGTAGAGGTGTGGGTCTCCAGTGTTATGTCGGACTGGGTGCCTGTGAGCGCCTGATGGGGCAGGCGCACCCAGACCCCCCATCCCCTCCAGTCACAGACACACGGTCACGTGGAGGTCCCCTCCCCCAGGTGCTGCTGTGTAAGGTGGGAGCCCGCAGCGGGAGGGCCCGGCAGAGGTCCCCAAAGGCGGTGTCACCCAAACTTGATTTTGTCGGTAAATCCAATTGTGGCGGTTGTACTATCCCAATTCACAGGAGACTGATGTGTGAACTTGTCAGCTGATTTATGGTGCCAGGGTGCGTGTGCCGTCTCCAGTCAGGAAAGGCGGCCTCATAGGACCCTGCGGCCCAGGCCCTGTAACGCTTTTGCCCGACACTCGCCACTTACATCTGGGAGCCTATTCCGGTCAGGGCTGCGTTTTATGTTTGTGCTTCACAGACTGGAAAAAGGGCCCAAATGGCATGGCTTACTTCATAGATCCTTAGGGGATTGGGGTTCAGAGTGGGAGAGGACCCTGCTCTCCCCTTGGGTTTCACAGCGCCCGGCACATCTCTCAGGAGATAGGCCGTGTGGCCCAGGCCAGGGCACAGGGGGCTCGCTCACTGGTAACTGAGTGCCAGGCCCAGGCTGTTTGCCGGGCCCTGGTGGGGGCAGGTGGCGCTGGGGCACAGGAAGGAGACAAGCATTGTTTCTGTGTGGCCACTGGGAACTTGGTGGTGACCATGGGTGTCCCTCCTGGGGGCCAGCAAGTCACACGGCTTTAGTCGGGTCCGTGAGCCTGGGACCTCAGCCAGAAGACTCAGGGCGTGTGCACTCGCACCTCTGGCAGTCACTGTGGGTTCCCTGGGCCGCAGGCACACAGGTGGCCTGTGCTGTGGTCTGGGCGGCACATGCTCATGTCAGCGGGCTGGCCTCAGACTCCTTGGGCCAGGCTGTGACAGTGGCCCGTCCATAAAAGAGAGGTGAGGGAATGCGGAACCCACATGGCCTGCAGGAACGGCAGCGTCGCCGTGAGCGGGACGCCTGGGTGCTGGCAGCCTGCAGCTGTGGCTGTCTCTGGAGAAACAGGACTGCGGGTGAGCTCCAGGTCAGGGGCAGCGAGGGGCAGCGAGGGACAGCTCCCGGTCTCTGCGGAGCGGCTTGTCGGGGGGAAGTGGGAGATGGAAGGGAGTTTGTTCTCACGTTTCAGAATTGTTCCAATGCAAATTCTCAGCTGCTTTGGGTATTAATTGTGTTTTCCAAATTTAGGAACTAACTCTCCTTTTTCTGCCAAGGGAAAAAAACACAGAGACAAAAGAGGGAAAAGCAAATCAATCAGCTATTGGAAGGATTCATTCTTGCTGTCCCCATTCCTTTGGATAATTACTAGTGAAATTGGTGTTGAAAATAGCCTCAAATGAGGGGGAGGACGGAGCAGTGTCCATCTCCGAAGCCTCTTGGACTGGACGTGCGTTCCACCGTAGAGTGCCTGGTGGTATGCCCGGGCCGGTGTGGTGTCTGTGCTTCGGCAGGGGCCACGCCGCCTCTGGCCCTGACCTTGGGCAGAGACCTAAAGCAGAGACTAAGTGGCAGGTTAGAATTTGACGTTTCTCTTCCTTTGGCAAGAACCCAAACATGTCCACTCTGAGGGAGAGAGGCCCTTTGGCCTGCCTTGTGTGTTGGTGTTGTGACATGGCCTCCAAGAGTGGGGTGAGTGGAAAGCCCAGTGAGCAGTGTACTCTGGGAGGAGTGGGCTGCACTGTCCTTAGCCTCCCGAATTCTGAAATGGAAAAGCAGGGTCATCTGTGGAGTCACAGAGACAAGGTTAGCAAGTGGCACTTAGCACAAAGGTAACGTGTTTAGAGGGCTTTTCTCCTCTTCCTTAGTCTCTTGCCCTGGTTGGGTACTTTCAGCTCAGGTAGACAACGTGAAGGCGCACACACATGCATGCACAGTTGGGTAGAAATACTTTGAGGCCAAGGTGGGAAGGATGACAGTTCGTGGGAGAACGCCCACTTCGTCCCCGCCCCGGGCTATCTAACTGTTTACATGGCTCTGCCATTTACAGCCATGCCCTTCCAGTCCATTTCATCCCAAATTCTTTCTGAAATGCTTTGACTTCTTTTAAACTTCAGCTGTGTGTGTGTAGCAGTTAGAGAGTGCACCTTGTGGACAGTTGTGCTTAAAGCAGCGTTCCGGACAAAATACGCGGATGCGGAGGGGCTGTCCCCCCGGAAGGAGCCTCTCTGTAAAATGGCTGTGGCTCTCAGTGGGAGGGTGCCAGGAAGTGATCGCGCCCTGGCATCAGCGCCAGAAGAGGGGGTTAGGCCATGGCCTCCTGTGGCCATGTCCCCGAGCCTACAGCTCTCAAGCCCTGCATCAGAGCCCAGAGCCCAGAGTGCGCTCTGTGCAGACACAGCAGTTTGAGGTCCCTGTGCCTGGTTGCTTCAGTGTCTGGCTTTTGTCCTTTTTGAGATGACTCTCCTGCAGTGTGTGCCTGTCTGCCCCTCCTCTCGCGCTGGTGTGGCCTGCCTGCAGGCGCCAGCCTCGGCCTTGTCCCGGTGATGGCCGGTGGGGTTTGCCCGTGGACCCAGCACCCCGTTTGGAAGACTAGGGTACCTGGAAGCAGCTTCCCTTTCTGGCCACTATCAGGCTTTTCCTTTTTCCTCCTAAGTGAGGATTCTGTTTGCAGTTCGGACCTGAGTGTGGAGATCAGACCTTCCCTTCGGATCATTTCTGGTGTGCGTGGTACGTTAGAAGGCATACGTGAGGAGATGGTTCTAAAGCAGTTGGCGTGCGTGTGTGTCTTTGTAAAATAAAGCCACGTCGCACTGGACTTCAGTACTGAATGTCTCGAGAAGAGCAAAGCTTCCCACGAAAGTAAGCAGCAGAGTCCCCGGTGAGGTGGCCACACGTGCTCCTCTCATGTTTTCCTTTCTGACTGGTGGCCCTTAGGCCCCTTTTGATAGTTTCCCCTTTCAGTGGGGCTGTCAGCCTGGTCCTGAGGTCATGGCACGCACGGAGGTTTGGTGGTTGTGCTGTGACACCTCCTGGTCACCGAGTGCTGTTACTTTTGGCGGCCAGACGTGGACGTGCTTCGTTTTGATTCGTCCAGGACACGTGCAGAGGGAGTGGGACTCTGCTGGTCTCTTCAGACTCTGCTGGGAGGGCTTTGGCCTTGCGACATTTGACGGACGGCAACAGAGTGAGCCTTCTGAGGTAGGTGTTCAGGGGGTGTCACCGCAAGACGTACGCCGCCTCCTGACCCTGGCGTCACGGGGACGACTGATGGCGCCAAGTAAGTGACGCCACAGCAGACTGAGCGCCTGTGTGGCCGGGGCCCTGGGGACGGCAGGGCACGTGGAGCGGGGCCGCGCTGGCCGGTGGCTCCCTTCCCGTCCCCGTCCCCAGGCAGCTGTGCGCAGGCCATGGAGACCTTGTCTTTCTCAGGGGCCC
This sequence comes from Rhinolophus hipposideros, assembly GCF_964194185.1. Classification (NCBI taxonomy): domain Eukaryota; kingdom Metazoa; phylum Chordata; class Mammalia; order Chiroptera; family Rhinolophidae; genus Rhinolophus; species Rhinolophus hipposideros. Next base: position 83,526,413 of record NC_138057.1, read on the forward strand.
AGGCCCAGTCCCCAGACCTGGCTCTTGTTCCGGTCTTTAAAATTCAGATCGATAAAATCCTTTAACTCCTCCCACGGGCTTGTCTCTGACTGTTGTTGCACGATGACCCAACCTCTGTTCAGCCCTGCGTTTTCTTTGACTGCAAGGACTCTCCTGAAGGTCACGTCAGCGTTTCTGTGATCGGCCTGCTGGCCGTTGTTGATGTAAAACCTTAGCTGAGCCTGGGTTTGGAGCCTCATGGGCGGGCTGTGCCGTGTGGACCTGGGCACGGCCTGGGCCTGTGCCCGACTGCTCCTGTGGGAAGTGCCTCCCCTCAGGTGAGCTGTGCAGGTGCGGTGAGGGGCTGGCGGGCTGACAGCTGCGTGGTTACGTACCGGGGAGGCGTACTCTGTCCTGGATGGGACCGAAGGTACCCTCCTACCCATGCTGTGTGTGTAACAAACTATCCGTAAAAAGCGTCGGATACCAGATGCAGTGAAATTGAAGTTGACTGTATTGTGATGCCTGATGTCTGATGCATTGTCATTTCCTGTTAGATGACAAAGGAGAAAGGACTACTTGTGGGTGAGAAGTGCTGCCCTGTGAGTGAGTGGCACACCTGCACACGCGCACACACACACAGACGTCCTCTCCCCTGAACCACTCAGAGGTTCAGTGCAGACCCTGTCCCATCTCCACGGTGAATGACTCATGCAGGACCCTGTACCCCCGTGCAGCCGTCAGTCGGCACCGGACTCTGTCTGCTGCACAGCTGCTCCCCGTTCCGACGGGCACTCACGTGCTTGTTGTGTGTTTGTCCCCCGCCTGGGGCAGCTTCTCAGCCTTTCTCTGGTGACATGCGTTTCTGAGGTGCAGCCCGGTTGCTTTCTAGAAGATCCCTCGTGATTGGGTTCAGTTTGTGTCCTGGTGGCAGAAGCAGTTTGTGTTGATGGCCCTTTGTCCACGATTGTCACGTGGTTCAGGCCTCTCCACTGTGGTGTTACTTCTTTCCCTTTGTGAAGGGGAAGCATCTTCTGGCAGGACACTTGGAGACGCCGGAAGACCCTGTTTCTTACGATGCTTTCACCTGAGTGTCAATGGTGCTTTTTCACTTCCAGAGGTTTTTGCCTTTTTCAGTGGCTAAAAGAGGGCAGAGCTTCCCGTTTCCATTTGCTCTTTGCCCCGTCACTTACACTGATGTGGACTTGTGTGACCGCCGTGTACTCGGTGTGCTACAGTGTGTTCCTCTTATTTGTTGTTTGAATGCTGCAAGTGTCCCAGGCTGGGCAAGTGGGTGTTCCTTCAGGCTTTTCTGTGTTCTTGTGACGTGTCCACCGATTTTGAGTCCTTGGACACAACTCGGTTTCTAAACTCCTATCTGCCCCCGACCCGGTTGCCGCCTCCTCCTGCAGCTGCAGCTCTTTGGGAGAAGTGACCCACCGGCCTCCAGACTCGTGCTTGCTGCTGCGGAGCTGGCCTTGCCTTGGCCGCCACTGTCCCCTCCAGCCTTTCCCCCTGCAGATTCCCTCCTCTTGTCTCCGTCCCCTTCTCTGAAGTCTGTGTCCCCTCCGCAGTCTGCCATCAGCTAAGGCTCTGCTTGCGAGCAAAGCAGAGCTGCCGCCAGGACTTACACTCCTCTGCCCGCAGTGGGGCCGGACGTGTCCAGCAGCTGTTGTTTGGCTCTGTGTTGCCAGTACAGGCTTTGCTGCTGGGTCGGGCCCCATGTTCTCTCTTTAACCCTGTCTGGGGTCAGTATTGATTGTGCGGGCCACTGGCCCTTTTGAAAAGGTGATGAAAACATGTTCTCTGTCTCCAGCTCACAGAGAGCACCTGAGTCGGGAGCTTTCGGCGCCTGCCCTGGTCGCGACCTTGGCGTTCCGCTCACAGCCTGGCTGCGGCATTCCTGTCCTCGCGCAGCAGGTGCCGAATGCACACAGGTTGCTCCCCAGAGCCCATCTGGCGAGCCCGTCCATCTGCTGCCACGTGCCACACACCAGGCACTGCCCACGTTGGGGACTGTCAGAACAGGAGGGTCCCTCCTGGTGGGCGGACTGTCAGGCTCGGCCATGTGTCCGGTGCAGGTGCCACCATGGGGTTACTGAGGCGGGTCCAGGAGAGGCTGTCGGGTAGGATGGAGCTGGCCTGGCAGGGTGTGAGGGGCGCGAGGGGCAGCAGAGCTGGGCCCTGTGGCTTCACTGTTCACACTGAAGACTGGCCTCTTCTTGGTGAGGTGGGAAGCCTGGGGAGGGGAGCCTGTGCAGGCTGACCCTGTAGGAAATGCTCCCCACTGTCTGGGGTGACGCCTCTGAGGCCCCTGGACTTGTCCTGTGTGCCTGGCACCACATTCTAGCTGCTGTGGCGGAGGGGTAAGAGGGGTTGCAGAAGGGGCAGCCAATGCTGCCTTCCTGGAGCGTCCGCGAGAGGAGCGGGTGCCGGCCACTGGCCTTTCATCCAGGCCGCTCGATGCTGCGGGCAGAGCCGTTGGCAGCGGCTGGGGGAAGGCCTGTGAGACCACCCCCCCACCTGCCCCCGTCCCTGCTTATTCACTTCACAGTACCCCTCTAAGCTAACCTTGGTGTGTTTCTTCTTCCTCAACTGGAACGGGTCTGTGGTGCTCCCGACAGGACCGCAGCCCCTGTCACCTGTTGTCTGTTGCTTCCTGGCTCTGACAGCGGAGACACTGCTGGGGGTTGGCCTGGCTTGAGCCTGACTGCTCCCTGAGGCCAGGTGCTCGCTGATTGTACTTGGCCTCGGCCCACGCGCAATGTCTGACCTCTTCTGCTCCCGGCAGATGCTGACAGGACCTCACCCCTGTGCGTGGGTGCGTGTGCCTCTAAGAGCCTGGTCCTCTCAGGTCCCCTGAAAGAATCTCCGGGACCCCAGGATCCTCTGCTTGAGGGCCACACGTAGACCCCAGGCCAAGCTGGAATTGGCGGGAGGCAGCTGGGCCATGCTCACGCCCCTTTGGCCTGCCTGCCAGGACAAGTTCAGCAAGCTGCTGCTGGGAGGGAGCCTTCTGGAAGCCTGAGAAAGGAGGCGTGTCCTTGAGGTGGTGGGTTGTCTAGGGTGACAGGGCAGGGCCAACACTGCTCTTAGGAGCCACATTTGGCACCGAGGGAAACCAGCAGTGAGCCCAAGGTTCACTAGGGACATTCTGAGGGCACTTGGTTCTGTCTTCTGGAGGAAACCTTCCAGAAGCGATACAGTGTTTGGGGAGTTTGCCGGCACATTCTGTGGGGCAGGGCACTTGCCGACCCCTTTGCTCCCTGCAGGCATGAGGTTAAGAGTGCTTGTGATTCTGGTCACTTTCCACCCAGACTCTGACCTTCCCAAAGGCAAGAATTTTGTCAGAATATGGTTCCAGACACTTCTACAGTTCATGCCTCTATATAGCAGAGCAAGTGTTAGGATGGGGGATTTCATGTAATTTTCTTCATGATCCGTTTCTGTGACTTTTGGCAGGTCGTTGGGCATTTGGGATGCTCAGGGGGGGTATGTCAGCAGCAGGATACCCGCAGACAGTTTGCGGGATGCCTGTCACAGCACTAGGGCCGTCATGCAGCTGTGTGCTGACCATTCTCATTACAGCGCCGTCTCCAAAGCACAGCGAGTATGGACACTGCCGTGGCGCTCCCAGTACCACCCCTCCCGGGGGTGCCAGCTGTCCACCCACGGAGAATCACCTGTGCTTCTGACTTACACGGGGTCCCATTCGGAGAAGGCACGCTGCGAATGCCCAGGCCGCTGTGGGAACCCAGGCTCACAGCTGTTTCTCTTCTGCAGGCCGTCCCGGCAAAGGGGGAGACGAAGCAGGACCGCTGCCTGAAAACCGAGCTGCTGCGCGAGGAAGGTAAGGGCGCCGGCCACTCCTGGGCCTCCAGTGACTGCACGTGAGCGGAGGACCTGCCGGTGTCGCGTATTTTTCCTGCCCCGGCTCCTACTTCTTTGCTTTTTCAAAACTGGGTTTACTCTCTAGTTTCTCATCTCGCCTTCCTAGACAGATACGCAGGCGCACACACACAAGATGGCGAGAAAGAAAAGAAAAATCTTCTCAAAGAGGGAAAAGCACACTTCAGGTACACGCAGCAAATTGAACATGGCACACAGGTCTCACGGATGTTAATGGGGGCTTCATTTACAGCACTGAGAGCCGAGACCACTCAGGTGCCCCTCACCTGGTCAGGGTGGCATGTAGGCGGCGGTGGAGGTCGTGGTCAGAAGACAGCGTGGCTCGTGAATGGAGCCACAGCCACAGGCCATGGCTGTGTGACGTTCTGGGCAGCAGGAAACGGCCTTGGGGACACGCCCTCCCGGCCCCCCAGGCTTTTTCTAGGGCAGGTGGTGCTGAATGACGCCAGGCGCCGTGTCTCCCCACACTAGCCCTACCCGAGGCCTGCTCTGCCCTTCCCCCGCCAGCAATCCCAGCAGCCCTCCACCTCCTGCCACCATATGGTTACGCGCCCTTCGGTGGGTGCAAGTGGGCGTTTCTTTGTGTTCGGTTTGCATTTCCCTGGTGACTAGTGACATTGAGCATCTTTGCATCGCTCCTTGGCCATGTGTGTCTTCTTTGGAGAGATGTCGATTGACATCATTTGCCTGTCTTTAAAATTGGCTATAGATTTTTGTTGTTGAATTGTCAGAGTTCTTTATATATTAGAGATACAAGTTTCTTACCAGATACGTGATTCGCAAATATTTCCTTTCATTCACTCTTGTGGCTTGTCTTTTCACGTTCTTGATGGTGTCCTGTGAAGCACAAAAGTTTTTAATTTTGACGAAGTTCAGTTTATCTGATTTTTCTTAAGTTCTTGTGCTTTAGGTGTAACATCTCAGAAATCCTTCCTTAGTGGAAAGTCACAAAGATTTATGCCTGTGCTTTCTTAAAGTTTTATAGTTTTACCGCTAACAGTTAGGTCTTTGATGCATTTTGAGTTAATTTCGTATATGGAGTGCAGTAGGGTCCAGCTTCATTCTTTTGCAAGTGAGTCCCCAGTTGTCCCAGCACCATGGGTTGAAAAGACCCTTCCCCCTGCACTGCCCTGTCCTTGCGCTGGACAAGGGCAGTCGGCTGCGTGTGAGGGGGTGTCTTGGACTCTCAGTTCCGTCCCACAGGTGACAGGTCGTCTTTCCTTGTGTTGGACCTGCACCCTCTTCTGCTGCCACTTTGAAGTGGGGGATGTATGAGGCCTCCCACTGTAGTTTCTGTCTAGTCTTTTGCCCAAATGGGGTCCCTTGACTTTGCCTGTGAGTTTCAGGATCAGCTTGTCAGTTTCTGCAAGTGAGCCAGCTGGAATTTTGATGTGGACTGTTGAATCTGGAGATGAGTTTCGGGGTGTCGCAATCTCAACAGAGCGCTCGGTGTCTTACAGGCTGTTAACACGGGGTGCTTTCTGTCTGTTTACGTCTTCTTTAATTTCTCTCAATAATGTTTTGTAATTGTCAGTGCACAAGTTTTTGACTTTCTTTGTTAAATATACTCCTGAGTGTTACGTTTTTGATCCTATTTTAAATGGAGTGATTTTCTTTCCTTTTGCTCATTGATGGTGTGTAGAAATACAGTTTGTTTTTGCTTGTTGATCTCATATCTCGCAACCTTGCTGAACTTGCTTGTTATTTCTAATAGCTCTTTGGACTCCTTGGGAATTTCTCTATATAAGGTCATGTCAGCTACAAGTAATTCACGTCCCTTTGTCTGAAATCTACTTAGTTTAATGTGTCATTGGAGCTTTCTTCTGCGTATGGCTTGTGTGCTGTATTTTTTTCTCCCAGTTGCACATTTAACCTGTGTCTTAACACACATGTAAAGGGGTTTCTTATACATACCATATAATAGGGCCTCATTTTTTTATCCAGCTTGACAGTCTCTGCCTTCTTATTGGAGTGTTTAGGTCATCAATTTGTTTTGTTTTAATTGGATCGTATTATCCTTTTATCCTTTGTTCCTTTGTCCCTCTGTTACTGCATTCTTTTGAGCTGAATGTTTTTTATGATTCTTTTCCTTATCGTCTCCTCTATTGGCTTATTAGCTTTACCCCTTTCTTTTTTTTCAGTGTTTGCTCTTGGGCTCACAGTGTTCACCTTTAGTCAGTGTACCTTAAAAATCATTATGCTACTCTGTGTGTAATACATGATTTTAAACATAATTAATCCCATTTCTTCCTCTTGTCCTTTTTGCTACTATTTCAGGTTTTACTTCTACAACTGTTATAAGCCACAGTATACATTGTTATTATGTTTATTACTTTAAGCATTCAGTTTTCTTTTAACAAAAATTTTTAGTGAGAAAGTAAATTCTTATATTTCCTCATATGTTTATCATTTCTGGTACTCTGGATTCCTTTTTGTAGAGGAGTTTCCGTGTGGCATCATTTCCCTACCACCTGAAGAACTGCATTTAACATTATTTGATGTGCTTTTCTGCTGGTGACTAATTTTCTCAGTTTCTGTTTGTCTGAAAATACTGTTTGAAGGATATTGTGTTGGGTATAGAATTTTAGGAGAATAGTTTTTTCCTCCAACAGTTTAAAGATGATCCATGGCTTCCTGCTTGTTTAGTGTTGAACCAGAAATGGGGAGTCATTCTTACCGTTTTCTCTGTATGTGCTGTTTCCTCTTATCTTATTGCTTTAAGACTTTATCACTGATTCTCAGCAGTTTGATTATGTTGTTTGATCGGTTTGTGCCTGTCTTGCTTGGAGTTCAATAAGCTGCTTTTGTTCACTGATTTTATTGTTTTCATCAAATTTGGAAAATATTTGGCAAAAAACATTTTCCAGCCATTGGTTTTTCAAATGTACATTTTTTTACTTCCTTCCATTGTGGGCCCTGCAAAGTCTGTTTGATTCACTTCTCAGCCTTTCTTCTCTCTGGGCTTACTTCGCATCGAGTCTGTGCTGTGTCTTCACGTTCTCTGATCTTTTCCGTTGTGTCTGGTCTAATGCGAGGGTTGTCTTATGATAACTCCTTGCAGATCCTGTTTCCATGTTTACAGCTTCCACTTGGGTGGACGCGTGTAGTGCGGGTATCTTTTGATCTTGTAATTTTCTATGTTCATAGTTTCCTTTCAATATTTGCAGTGCTGTAATAGCAATTTTTAAAATATTTTTTTTAAATTTAAAATTTGGGGTGGGGTAAAGGGACTAGGACTTTATTGGGGAACAGTGTGTACCTCCAGGACTTTTTTCCAAGTCAAGTTGTTGTCCTTTCAATCTTAGTTGTGGAGGGCGCAGCTCAGCACCAGGTCCAGTTGCCATTGTTAGTTGCAGGGGACACAGCCCACAATCCCTTGCGGGAGTCGAACCAGCAACCTTGTGGTTGAGAGGACGCGCTCCAACCAACTGAGCCATCCGGGAGGCAGCTCAGCTCAAGGTGCTGTATTCAATCTTAGTTGCAGGGGGCACTGCCCACCATCCCTTATACCTTGCGGGACTCAAGGAATTGAACTGGCAACCTTGTGGTTGAGAGCCCACTGGCCCATGTGGGAGTAGAACCGGCAGCCTTCGGAGTTAGGAGCACGGAGCTCTAACCGCCTGAGCCACGGGGCTGGCCTCTAATAGCGATGTTTAACATGCACACCTGCTGGCTCCAGCATCTATGACTCATGGGTGTTTCATTGACTTTTCATTATAGATTTTCTTGATTTCTTCATCTCGTAATTTTTGAATAGTATAGTTGGTGCATTGGATATGATTTTGGATTTGGTTATCTTTTTTCCAAATAAATTCTTGGGCTTTTCTAGGATACTTGATAAATTAACTTGCAGACGAGTTTGGCCTCTTCTCAGCCTATTTACAAACATTTTTAGCACTAAAAAGGAGCAACCTCCCATCAGAGGTTGGTTTGTTGTTGGTATTTGGGGAATTTCATCCAGGTAACAGGTGGAGTCCAGCCCTAGTACTCAGACAGCAGCCATTTGGGATCTCGACTGAACCGTCACTGAGAACTTTCTTTCACTTGGTCGGACTCCTGTTGCTCAACTCACATGTGTGACTGAGGATTGAGTTTTCTGGTGTGTGAACAAGCAGAATCGCTCTATTTATTTAGTGTTTCTTAGCCACACGTTATATTTTTCAGCGTACAATTCTTCACCTCTGATTATTTTGTATTTTCTTAGACTGTTGTAAATGGTGTGTTTAAAATTTTATTTTTTAATTCTTTATTGCTAGTATATAGATTTGCAGTTTATCTTTTCTAATTGAACTTTATTTTGAGATAATTATAGGTTCACATGCAGTTATAAAACTGATGATGTGAGATCTCATGTGCCCTTCACCCAGTTTCCCCAGGTGGCAACATCTTGCAAAACGGTAGCACATTCTTCACCAGGAGCTGGACATTGATCCAATCATGCTCAGCTGCCCCCGTTTTTCAAGTACTCGTTTGTGTGTGCATTTATCTCTGCATTTTTATCACATGTGTAGGTTCATGCGTCCACCCACTATCAAGATACTGAGCACTTCCATCACATGGTTCCCCCAACCTGCCCCGTTACCCTGTGTAACCACACCTTGGTCCCTCACTTCCATCTCCGTGCATTTTATCCCTGGCAGCCAGTAATCTGCTCTTTAGTTCTGCAGTCTTTCCATTAAAATATGTTCTATAAATGGCATTATACTGTATCCTGCCTTTGGGATTGTGGTTTTCTTTTCTCTCAGCACGATTCCTTGGGTCTCATGCAAGTGACTTCGTGTGTCATAGTTTGTTGTTCCTCTTTGTCCCTGAGTGTGCTCCACATGTGGACGGGCCAGTTTACTTCACCACGTACTGGCTGAAGGACATGGGGTCGTTCCTAGTTCTCGTCTGTTAGAGTGAGGCCTCTGTGAGCATTTGTGTTCACTTCTGTTTGGTCATAACTTTCCATCTCTGGGATGGGTGCTCACGGGTGCTTTTGCTGTCACAGGTAAGTGTATATATTTAGTTTTATAAGAGACCACCCAAACTGTTTCCAGAACATGTGCCCCGTTCAGTTTTCCAGCACCCACCGTGGGAAACGAGGCCCCAGTGTTGCCCACTCTGGCGTGTCCGTCTTTATTACAGCGTCTCTGGGTGTGAGGTGTGGGGTCTCCTTGTGGGTTACATTTGTGACTGTGGGCGGTTGAGAAGTTGTTGGCTTTGAGGAAGTACATTTTATCAGTTTGCTTTTAGGGATTTTTGTGCTTTCGGTGTAAAGGGTAAGACAGGTGGCCTAGATCACAATCCCAAAGGTTTTTTGTATTTTTTCTAAACGTTTCCTAGTTTTAGATTTTTTCTCTATGTTACTTTTTTATTTTGAGTTAATTTTTATGTAAGGTCTGATGAGGTTTAGATCAGGTTCCTTTTATAATTAACCTTTCCAAATTCAGTCATTGCTTCCATACCGGTTACTCTGTCTTTGTACAGACAGGGTCATGTCAGCTAGGAATAGATTATGCCGCTGCTTTCTGAGCCTCTTATTCCTTCTTCTTGCTTGATCGATTGCACTGAGCGGAATTTCAGAATACTGTGGGATACGCTGGAACTCCAGGTGTAAGAACCTTCTCTACTCATGCTCTCAAAGCACTTCTGCACAGCCTGTGGGCTCCCCCATTCAGCAGTTCTCGGCTTCTCTGCGACGCCAGCTCCTGCCCTCCAGTTCAGTTGCCTTCTGACACTACCTCCCTGGAGATGGCGTCAGACGCCACACGCTCAGGGCTCAGTCCCACAAGACTACCCCCACTTCAGAGGGCAGCCACAAGCCAAAGGTCCCCTGGACTTCTGACAAACTGGCTGCAAACTGGAGGTTCCCCGGGTCCCCTGCTCAGGTTTGGTAATTTGCTGGAACACTAAGAACTCAGGGAAACACTTTACTTATTGTTACCAGTTCATTATAAAGGATACAACCAACAGGCAGATGGAGGAGGTGCACAGGCCAGGGGTAGAGGGCGGCCCACGGGCATGCACACCCTACACCCCACACCTTTCCGCGTGGATGTGCCCCCAATCTGGAGGTTCTCTGAGCCCGTGGCTCAAGGGATTCACCGAGGCTTCATCATGTAGGCCTGATAGGTTAGGTTATTAACTCAGTTTCCAGCTCATCCCCTCTCTCTGGATGTGGGGGCTGGGCTGAAAGTTCTAAGCTTCTGATTGTGGCTGACACTTGCTGGTGACCAGCCCTATTCAGGAGCCACGCAGAGTCTCCTCATTAGAGCAAAGGACACTCCTGTCACCCAGGAGATTACAAGGCGTTTAGCACCTCTGTGTCAGGAGCCAGGGTGTTACCACGGCTTCAGAAAACCCAGTACCTTTCTGCTTACGTCACACTTTGTAATCACACTTTGTAATCAGATTCGTCTTTTTCTGTTACTGTTGCAAGTTATGCTGTTGGTGTGTACCCAAACTTTTCCGTTTCTAGGCCATAAATCTATTTCCCTACGTGTTCCCGTGTTCATTGCGAGGTTTTCAGACCATCTAGGATGAGGATTCTTAAACCGAAGTGTGCACGCGAGGCACCAGAGATTTCGCTGAGGCCGGATGTGCGGGTCCCGCCTGAATTCTGTGGCTCAGACCGGGCAGGGCTGGGCGCTGGTCGTGCTGCAGCTGGCGTCTGCGGCCCGCCTCCTGGGCCTGGTCGGCGGAGCCTATGTGCCGGTGCCTTTGCCGCTGTTCTGACTGCCTGCAGAAGAGGGCTGTGGCGCTGCTCGGTGCCCCGCCAACACCGATGGGACATATTTGAGTTTATAGGGTTAATTTGACGTGACTTGACATCTATTTAGGATCATGAAATGCTTTAATTAAATTTTCTTCTCCTCGGAGACTTTGGGTAATCTTTGTTAAAATTCTGTACCTCTTGCAGTTTCTCCGGTTTTTGTGAACAGTGTCTTCTTTCCCCCTCATGTACATTCTACTTCATGCTGGCGTAGAAAAATGCCTGTGGGTTTTCTCTCGATTTCGAACTCAGCTGTATTGCTCTTGTGTTTCAGCTGTTAATTGAGTCTGTCTTTAAAAGTGAGCAATTGTGTGAGGTGCAGAGGACGGGTTCCGTCCCTTCGTTTCCAGTCTTTGATTTTCATTCCTTCCCGTTCCTTTTGGAGGGCCAGTTCTCCCACCCCTGTGTTGGCACTTGTTGTTAGCCGATGGCCTCAGTGGATGGCCTCCTGACCGTACGTGGGATTCATTTAATGTGTCTGAACAAGCATGTTTGTTGCACTGTGTCCTTTGTCACCTTCCCCGAGCTAAGTAAGTGCCCACCTATGGTGGGCTTTTCAAAATTAATCATCATGTTTTCATTCAGAAAGTACTTATTGCGTTACGTGCCAGGGCCTGTGTGTATGCTCAGGATATGGCAGGGGATAGGCAAACAAAACCCTGCCTCGTCAGCTTTCACTCTAGGGGTGGGGGGACAGTGTACACCATGCCTGGCGAAGTGTGGGAGATGGCACTTGTAGAGTCGGGGCCGGGGGACCATGACTGTGGGAGGCTTGAAGGCGATCTACACCCTGGGCCGTATTCCAGGCCTGTGAGCTGCAGTCAGTGAGGTCACACGTGCTTGTGGGTCTCCTGATGGGAAGTGCAGTTCTTTGTGACCGACCCCGCCCGGTCAGCCAGGGTGTTACCACGGCTTCAGAGCGGGGCTCCGGCTGCACACAGGAGCCTAAGGCCCTTTCGGGGTTTAGGACCCGTTTCCTCTAACTACTTTTGTGAAGCTGCTTCAGAAGCCTCGTTTTCTGCCTCAGCCGTGCCCAGGCCGGCGCCTCAGCCTGCGCCCTGGTTTGTCTTGTGCCTCTGACTGTAGACTGTGTCCCTTGGCAGGACTGGAGGGTGACAGGCAGCCCATTGTGTGGGCTCAGGGCAGACTCCCCTTCTCTGACCTGGTCGTCCGCAGACTTCACCATCTGACTAAACTGAAGGTCTAAGATAGCGTTATACTTAGTCCATCTGAACGTACATGTTTGTACGTGAAGTAGACGCCAGTTCCCAACAGTTTCATGTGAAATTGTAGCTGTGGTGTGAGTGCAGCCACTGACTCTTCTCCTCTGTCCGCAGAGCCCTCTATGGCCGCCGATGAAGGCCCCGCCGAGAGGCCAGCAGGAGAGGCCCCCGTGGCTGCCGATGGTGAAGCCAATGGGCCCTGTGATAGGAGCGATGCCAGCAGGCACCTCAACACAGCAGAGCACACTCAGGAAACTGCACACGGCAGCCCCCCGGAAGGTACCAATAGACTCACCCGGATCGCGGAGAACGGGGTTTCAGAGAGAGACACTGAAGTGGGGAAGCAAAATCACGTCCGCGCTGATGACCTCACGCAGACTGCTGTCGTCGGGAGCAACGGGCTCGTGCTGAGTAAAGCAGCCCCGCCAGAGCCGCCCTCACGGGGCCCCAGTGCTGTGGCACCCGCTCTGCCCGGCCATGCTGCGAAAACTCTGCCCGCAGCGGCCGGCAGAGGGAGGACTCCCGGTGCTTTTGCTCAGATGCCAGCCGCAGTGCCAGCCAAGCCCGGGGACGGGAGTAGAGACGCAGAGGACAAGAAGCCCCTGGCCCCAGGCGCCGATGTCAAGGTTCACAGGGCACGGAAGACCATGCCGAAACCCGCCCTGGGCCTGGTAATGTGCCCGTCGCCGGGCTGCTGTCGCGCCACTCGTGCTGTTTCCTCTGTCTCCTCTTTGGGCGTAGTGATGGCAGATGGACGACTGCACAAAGGAGAAGAGTCAGGGAATAGCAGTGGTCACCCGGCTGGTGGTGCCCTGGGGGCTGCGAAGGGTTGGGACAAGAGCGGCACCGCAGGGGCCCCTGTCGCCACTCCTTGGGCTTGGTCTTGTAGCTGCTCGTGCCTGCACGGACACCACGCCTCCTCTCCTCTGGGCCTGGCGGGTGTCCTGCCAGCTTCCCACCCTCCCCTGTCTCACTGGGAAATGAGTAATAGGAAGTGTCACAGAAGGGAGGGGACAAGGGACTTCACTGAAGACACGCCCAGGTCTCCTTCATCCTCACACCCAGCCACGACTGGCTCAGGGTTTTGCTGAGGACAGGTGGCCTTTCCTGAGTTTGCACTGGGCGCTCAGGGTTTGCTGCCAGCAGCTGGTCTCTCTGTCTGTCTGTCCGCAGTCACGTTTGCTCTCCCAGCTCCCTGTTGTCTCGGCGCAGGGTGAATTCTAGGTTTGTGGTCAGGCCCCCGTGGGACTGCATGGGCCTGGCATCGCTGGGCAGCATTCTGACATCAGTCTGATCGTCTGGCATTGTGGGCCAGCGTGCTCTCCTCTTCGCAGCCCTCCCACAGGCCCTGTGGGACAGACTGTGGGTCCGGGGACGTGCGTGGATGGCTGCTCCCTGCGTCTAGTTCCTCACTTGCTTTGATGTTCTCGCTGGTCATTCCGCAGGTTGATATTTTTAGTTTTGACAACTATTTTTTCCATACCCAGACCTCCGATTGGCCCTTTCAGTTAAGAAAGCCTTGCTTTTAGCTGTGTTTTGTCCTGTCCTCCCCAAGATGTTAGTGACGGTTCTTTTACTGTCTGGTTTAACTGCTGTCCTGTTGGACTGAGCACCTCATGTTTGGGCGACTCCCCTGTATCTCTGGGACTTTGCAGTGCCTGACTGAGCCGTGACTGGGGCAGGTGGGGCTATGCTGTGCGTGAAGGGAGCAGTGTATGCTTCCTGCCTTCAGACACAGGCACCGCTGGGCGTGTTGGAGGAAGACTGAAGCTCTTCACAGAGCTGCTGAGGCACCTTCAAGCAAAGCCCTTTGTGCCGACGGTGGGCTGCTGGTGGGTATTGTGGAGGGGGGGGCTGTCACAAAGCCCTGCAGGATGGGCCGTGCCCACAGCCCCACAGCCACAAGCAGGAGAGACGCAGTCCTGACAGGCCCACAAGGCTGCTGCGTTCTGGCTGGGTGGGTCCCCTGGGGGAGGCCATGGGAACCCAGCTGAATGGGCTGAACCCAGGCTGGGCCCCAGCGGCATGTTGGCCTGGACTCAGAGATGGGGACACATTGTTTTTAAATTGTGGTAAAACACGTGACACAGAGCACTCTCAGTCACGTTGTGGTGCCAGCTCAGTGGCATTAGGCAGTCACCCTGTCGTGCGGCCACCACCTCCATCATCTGCAGGACTTTCTCCTCTCCCCAAACTGACACTGTCCCCTTTACACACTCACTACCCTCCCCTCCCCAGCCCCCCATCTACTTCTGTCTCTGAATCTGACTCCTCTGGGGCCCTCCTGTGAGGGGTCCTGCAGGGTTTGTCCTTCTGGGACGGGCTCGTTTCACTGAGCACAGTGTCCTCAGGGTCCACCCACGTGGTAGCAGGTGTCAGGACCTCCTTCCTTACAGGGCTGTGACATTCCACTGTGTGGAGGGACCCCGTTTGGTGTATCCGGTCTTCTGTCAGTGGACACTGGGGGTGCTCCCACCCCACCCCCGGGCTGCTGTGGACGTGGGGTGCAAATCTCCCTCTGAGACCTGCTGCCAGCTCTTTAGGTGCCTACCCAGGAGTGGGATCGCTGGGTCACAGGGTAGTTCTGTATTTAGGTTTCTGAGGAACCCGCATATAGTCTTCCACAGCGGCTGCTCCATTTCACATTCCCACCAGCAGTGCACGAGGCTTCCCTCTTCCCCACATCCTCGCCAGCACTTGTTTTTGTTTTGTTTAAATTGAGGTATAATTGACAGTTTTCTGGTTTTTTTTCTAAATTTTTTATAGTAGCCATTTTAATGGGTGTGAGGTGGTATCTCAGCGTGGTTTTGATTTGCATTTCCCTGATGACTAGTGACGTTGAGCATCTTTACATGTGCTGGTTGGCCGTTTGTGGTCTTTGGAGAAACGCTATTCAGATGCTGTGCCCATTTTTTAATGGGGTTGTTTTGTTGAGTCGTCGAATTCTTTGTATATTGTGGATTTTAGTCCCTGATCAGATATATGACTGACAAATATTTTCTCGCATTCCTTGGGCTACTTTTTTACTCTATTGTTTGTGTCCTTTGATGCACAGAATTTTTTAATTTTTTTAAAAATAAGTTTTATACACATCACCTTGCACATTCCTTTGCAAAAATGAAGTTTTACCCCCTGAGGATAGCTCCCCCCTCCTCCCGCCCCCCCCCACTCCGGTTCAAGCCCTTGTCTCTCAGTCTAGTCCTGCAGGACGCAGCTCCCCGGCCCAGGTGGTGGTGTTAGGAGCTTTGTGCTCCCCCCGCTCAGGCAGTCGGTTGCCGGTCGCCGGTCAGCCACTCACAGCAGCTCACGGCAGCTCTCGCTGGCTGCCTGCCGCTCACGATGGCTGCCAGCCACTCATGTTGGCCACTGGCTGCTCCTGGCAGCTCACGGTAGCCCATGGCAGCACAGCAAGCCCGCGCGGCAGCTCATGGCAACCTCTAGCGGCTCAGGGCAGCCCAGCTCCAGAGAGAGCCGTTGTTCACAATCTTAGCTGCAGAGGGCGCAGCCCACTGGGAACCGAACTGGCGACCTCGGCGTTGGGAGCACGGAGCTCCAACCACCTGAGCCACCAGGTTGGCCCCAGAAGTTGTTAATTTTGAAAAGTTCAATTTATTTGTTTTTTGTTGCCTGTGCTTTGGGTTTCATACTCAAGAGTTCATTGTCAAGTACGATGTCATGAAACTTTCACCATTTCCTTGTGAGAGTTTTATCGTTTTAGGTCTCTGATTCAGTCTGAGTTTTTGTACCTAGTGAGGGTCCAACTCCCTTCTTTTGTATGTGGATGCCCAGCTTTTGCAGCCGTGTTTGTTGAAAGATGCGTATTACTTGACTATTTATTCCACCTGCTGCGTGCCTGAGGAAACTTGGTTGGATCGCATTGGGTTTGGGACAGAACCGTCTCCAGGCTGTAGGGGCTGGTGGGTCGGGCAGTCTGGGCTGAAGGCAGGGCCGGGCTAGATGTTGATATCGCCGGTGCCGGAGTCCTGGAAGGCTGGGGATGGAGGCAGAGTTACGAGCCGGGCCCAGCTGTGAGGAGGGAGTTGTTACAGTGCCATGTGGCACATACGCTGTGGGGCTTGTGCATGGGGCCGCCAGCCGGGATCACCTGGCAGGCACCTTAGGAGAGCCTTCTGAGGCTGCCTGGCGGGTGTTTTTAACTCGGTAATAGTTTATTACCAAAAGCAGGCTCTGGCATGGCGGGCAGACTTTCTCTGTGCGGGGCCAGCTTGCGAACACGTAGGTGTTGCCACAGGCGGTCACTGCTCTCTTTCACTGTACGAGTGTCAACACGTCCTTGGCTCACACGCTGACCTGGGTTCCTGGGGCCAGGCGCAGCGTCGTTCTCTCTCAGTAACTACTCGGACAACGGGTACTTGTGGGGCCAGGAGCTGTACTTTGGGCACACTGTGACAGTGGCCGTCTGCTCGTGCGTACTTACAGTTGCTCATTGTCTTTGTTGTGAAGCATGCAGCTGGCAAGGATCCCCGAGAAGCTCGAGACCACGAAGAGCCAAAAGAGGAGATGAGCAAGACCATTTCTGACTTTGGACGACAGCCGCTCATACCCCCCTTCCCACCCCTGCACCAGTCACTACCTCAAAACCAGTGCTACGTGGCCACCACAAAGTCACAGACAGGTATGAGGGACCCCCTGGCTGTGTGTGCCCTCTGAGTGTGTATGACAGAGCCACACCTGCTGAGCGAGAGTCATGTGTGACCGGTGTGTGTGCTCGGGATAAGCGACAGGTGAAAAGTGTGTTTGACGGGCGTGCATGTGTTTGGGGTAATGACGGCTGGAGTCGCAGGCCCTGGACCCCCATAGCCTGCACAGGGCCGTCGGACCTCTGCTCTAAAGCTCCTCAGATCCCTAGCGCGTCTTCTCGGCTGGTTGTCAGCCCCAAGATGAATGAGGTGTCTTTACTGAACCCGCACTGCCGTGTTCCAGTGGGGGAGGAGACTGGGTTTGGAACTGGCCCCGTTTATGTGGCGGCGAGGCCATTTGGTTGAGGGTGGGTGGATGGCAGCTCCTCCTCGCTCTGTTGTCTGGCACTTTCCTGGGAGCGGCTCCCATTGTCCCAAGCTTCTGTTCGCTGAAGTTGGGGTCCTGAACATTTCATTTTTGTGGGAGAGAGCCTTTTGCAGGGGGTGTGGGTAGTTGTGCCATGATTGTGAGGCATGGACTCAGCCTGGCACTGGGCATGCTGGGCTGTCCAGCTGGACGGCTGGATGGGCATCATCAGCTGGTTGAGGCCGTCTTCCCCTGGACTTGGAGTACTTCACACTCCAGAATGGTGAGAAGCTGTGCAGGGAATTTCTCTGTGCCTGACCATCTGTGCACAGGTGTGTGCTCTCCCCACGTGGAGCCGTTCGTTTCTGATGCATGAGGAAGCCACGGTTGTCGGGGCCCTTCACCTCTCAGTACCTCGTTGCTGCTCCCTCAGCACCGCAGTCGAGGCCTGCTGCCCCCGCCCGGGCCGTGTTCGGCTCTGCAGGTCGCCCCGTGGAAGCCCTCCCAGCACAGGAGCATTTCAGTTGTAGGATCCAGCCAGGGCGACAGCCACTTGGTGGTGCCTTCTTAGTCTTTTTACTCTGGAATGTTCTTTGTGTGGGTCACTGCTATTTCCCTGGGTCAGCGTCAGCTTGTGGAATGTCCCCGAGGGCTTTGTGTCCTCCCTGCATTTCCTTGGGTGTGGTGCTGTTTGTTACCACCCCGAGCACATACCCCATCACACCATAGTCTGAAGGCCCCTCACTCATCCTGTTACGTTTCCCAAATGGTGGTCAGTCTGTGTCTGGGGAGGGCAGACGTGGGGCTCTGCACTCGCCCTGCTTCTCCTCACGTCCTGCCCAGTGGGTCAGGTGGTTCGACATCTGAGGTCGTCTGCCGGACTGACCACCATGGGGCTGGGGGGCTGACCCCCTCGTTCCCGCTGTTTATTAGAGGGGTTTCTACCAGAACGAAGTGCTTCACCTTCCCACCCATTGATTTATTTACTGTTCAGTGTGTGGGTCCTTTACTTGCGTGTCTTGGCTCCATTTCCTCGCATTGCCATCACACTGTCCCAGGTTTGTCCCTTCAGGCTGGCTCCTGAGTGCTCTGATGTGGCCCCAGGGCTTTGTGATGACTGGCCGGCTTGTCGTACCCCCGTCTAGTCCTGCGATTGGCTGCTGCCCTGGAAGGGTGCCCTGTTGTGTCTGTCAGAGCGTGGGAGTTAGGGAACGGGGTCATTTGGTTGCCCCTACCCCACTGTTTGGCTATTTTGACTCATTGTTACCTGTTTCAAACAGCTAAATCTGGCCCTTTGCAAAACCATGAAATTGGTAAGGATTGGCAAGCAGTGTCAGAAGTCAGTGTTTCTGTTAGAGTGTTAGGATATTTCCTAATTTTTCTTTATCATTTCATCATCTCTTTAATCTGAGTTTTCCAGAAAGATATGCTCAGTGGGTTTTGCAGTTTCCCACCGTTAGTCCTTCCACAGCTTCCTTCTCAGTCAGCTGGAAATGGGGCTGATTTCCAGCCCCAGTGGGGTTAGTCTGGGGCAGTATTAAACAGCTCCCAGTTAGCGGACCGGTCTGTTACAGACGCTCGCACAGTTCCAGCCGCTCCTCGTGCTGCAGCCCCCGGAGGGCGCAGAAGTCGCGATTTCTGTGCCTGCAGGTGTCACCCACAGAGGGGGCAACCTCACGGCCGCCTCGCCTCATTATAGCGTTGCTTGTGTGCCTGTCAGCATCGTGTGGACACAGAGTGTCCACTCGGTGTGGCCCTTGTGGACACAGGCCTTTGTGACAGAGTTCGTGCAGACCTGGAAGGGGACAGCCTGTCGGCTTTGTTCTGCAAACCCCACTCTTCTCTGCCCAGGGGTGCGGTCTTCCTGTGAGAGGGGTGGAGCCGGCCCAGGGGTCATCTCTGGGACTTAAGACTGCAGGTCGCCCTGGGTATGGTCCTGGACGGTCCTGTCCTTTCCAGCCTGGGCACCGCAGGGGGACCCGCATGTTACAGAGCACACGCTGCTGTCCCTCGTGAGGTTGTGTCGGGTCGTGCCCCGTGCTGGCACACCTGCCCTGCCCTAGCTCGTATCCTTGAGGTGACCGTCATGCTGCAGGACCGCGTGGTGGCTGTCCCCAGGCGGAGGCCCACCAGCTCTCTTCCACGCCGCACAATCCACGCAGTCTTGGTGGCTGGCCCTTCCAGCTTTGTTTTCCTCCATTTTGTAGATCTAGAGAAAAGGTACTGCTTCAGCCTTTAGGAGAGTTCCTCTGTGTTAGATCCACAATTCTCAGACATTTTTGAAAGCCTGGAACTTGTAAGAGAAAATGAAGTACCGTAGGGAGCGTCGTTCTGCAAACCAAGCAGCCTGCAGCTGTTGCGTCAGGAGGGTTCGGACCCACTCGGTCCCCCACTGGCCCTGCGGCTTCCAGTCACTGCGGGCTTCTCATCCCCCTTGGTTCCGGGCCTGCTGAGTAAGAGGCAGGGTGGCACGGGTCGCCGTGGGCACTGCCGCGTGGCCGTCCTTTAGCAGTGGACGCGTCTAGAGACGTGTGATTCACTCTTGGGGAAGACACCCTGTCCGTGACCCTTGCTGTCCCCTCACAGTGGTCCAGGTGGGGCTCCTGCTTCTGATGGTGTGTGGCTTCTCCTTCTCTGGTGGCAGGTCCCTGCCTGCATCTGCACATGCAGTTTTGTTGTGAAGAAAACAAACAGCCCAGGCCATTTCCGACCAGTAAGAACCGCCACCACTGTGTGTTGTGCTGATAATCTTGTAAACGGGCACCTGCCTTTGAAGAACATTTGAGTGGCATTTCTTTTCCTTTCTTGTCCCCTTTTGACTTTTTTTTTTTTAGCTTCCTTGCCTTTTGTTTTAGCAGCTGCAGTATCTCGGAAGAAAAAACGAAGAATGGGGACCTATAGCCTGGTTCCTAAGAAAAAGACCAAAGTGTTAAAACAGAGGACGGTGATTGAGATGTTTAAGAGTATAACTCACTCCACCGCGGGCTCCAAGGTAAGGGGTGCTCGCTGCGTGCAGCGTGTCAGAGCCCGCGCCTGCGCCAGGCCCCGGGCCCAGCAGCGCTGCAGGAGGTGGATGACCGGGGTCGCTTTTGGGGCCGCGGCCGCAGCCCGCCTCCCCCGGAGGCCCTGCATGCCCTGTCTAGTGCGCGGCCGCAGGCCGTGCTGACGCTGAACGCTGGCCTGTTCCAGGGCGAGAAGGAGCTGGGCGACGGCGCCCTTCACGTGAACGGCGAGAGCTTGGACGTGGACTCGGAGGACGATGACTCGGAGGAGCTGGACGAGGACGAGGACCCGGGGGCCGAGCAGGCCGTCGCCTTCCCCCCCGAGGACAGCAGGGCTCGGAAGGAGAGCGTGCCGGGGGCAGGCCCCACGCACAAGGTAGGCCTCCCGATGGAGCCCGACGCCGCAGTCCGCAGTGCCCAGGCCTCCCCGGGCCCTGTGCTTGTGGCTGGGACTGCGTCTGTTTGCTCTTGGGCTTTCACTTGTGTGCATCAGAGAAGTGTCAGTCGTCCTGCACCGCGTTCAGTGGAGTAGCTTCCCAGCCACTTCCGGCTCTGCCAGTCGGAATCATCGGGTGTGACCGTGTCCCTGGCGGCTGCCTGTCCTGGCCTTGGCCTTTCAGTGCCAGGCACCCTGTGCAGGCACAGGCGCAGGGTCTCTGGGCTGCTGGCTGCCTGCGTTCTATGAACGCCTGGTGTGTCCTCGTCCTGGGCCCTTCGTCCGTGCCTGCCCGAGGACAAGCTCTGGGAGGTGGTAGTGCTGTGGCACCTGCCGGCCGGGCCCTGTCTGCAGGTGGCCTGGGGCTCAGCACTAGGCCAGGGTCTCCAGGGCCATGGATGGGTATGATTCTGCACAGACCGTGCTGCTTGGGCTGCGTTACGTTCTTTCAGTTCTGAGAGGACTAAGTTAGGGGCCCTTGGGGAGCGACACAGACACCTGTGACTTTACCATCCCCATCTCAGACTCTGAGAAAAGTCTCATCTTGTCTGTCCCAGCTGGTGAGTTCCCCTGAAGCTCACGTAGGCAGGCAGGTTCAGGCAAGCACGATGACCACGGCAGTCCGGCTGAGGGACCTGGCGATTTGTCCCTGTGCGTACTCCGCGTCCCCGTGTGCTGTGGGTGCAGCCCACACGCACCGTGTCCTCCGGGACAAGTTTCAGACCCATCTTTAGCCAATTAATGCCCGTTCTTCTCCTTTAGCAGGTTTTGGGGTGAATTTTACGACGTTGCTGTAGCTCTTAGGTAATTATTCAAAAGTAAATTGGTGGAAATGCTAACATTATAGATTTAAAGGGAATTTTAAAATTATTTGTTTGTTTTAAAATTTTATTTATTAGTGTTTTTCCATTCATATAGAGAAGTGTTGGAAGGAAACGCACAGTATCCTAATTCCTTGGGTGACGTTCTAAATGGTAGTTGTAGGAGTCCCTGCGCCCCACCGGCCAGCAAGTCCCACCCCCTGGTCCCGGCCCCCTTTGCCCCACAGCCCCACCCATGCGGCGCCCTCTCCTCACTCACTGTGTGGCCGCACTCCCCTTGCCCACCCCGGCAGTGCACAGGCCCACCGTGCACCCGGCAGCTTCCTACGGGGGCACCCTCGCCGCCCCTGTGAGTGTGCTCGTGGGCAGTGAGCCGAGTGCGTCTGAAGCACACAGCTCCCTGCCAGGCCACCCCTGAGCCTTAGCCTCCTGTCCGCCCCCTGCAGTCTGAGCTGCTGGAGCCGCAGTGTTTGGCTGCGGCTCTGGGTGGGCTGACCCACTGCTCACGGGCTCTCACTCCGGGGGGACCCACTCAGTGTCCTTCGCCCACTTTTCTGCAGCGACGGAGTCTCAGGACCTTTGTATGAATAGACTTGGTCGGTCGCGGCAACTTGGCCGAGCTCGGTTCCCCGGATGCTCATTGTCCAGCCTAGCCTAGGACCCATGGCACTGGTTTGTTTCATTATGATTCCTGGTTCTGTGTTCTAACTGCGACAAGCAGCCTTTCTTACTGGTGATTCTGAGCAAATTGATGTAAACTGTCTTGTAATACTTGATGGGTTTCACTTTTGTGTAGAAATATTTGATTCACATAGAATTTATGTGGTGATAAAACATGTGAGTAGATACGCTCAGAATGGGTGAACTTTATGGTGTATAAATTCTGTTTCAAAGCTTTTTAAACAAAACATGAGGTCAGGGACCATGGCTTCCCTCAGATGCGTAGCCATGTGTGTCGCCAGCACATTGATGGACGTTTCCCCTGCTGATTTAGATGCCATGTTTGTCACCTACCACGTGGCTTCGGCGTTGGCGTCCATTTGAGGATTCTCTATCTTCATCGAGGTTGTTGTCTTCCGGAGAGAACCTAGACAGCGAATAACACGGAAGAACTCTAGAAGTGATACAAAGGCACAAATAAAATGGATGTCAAGCTAACAAAAGAACAAAGAAACAAAAGCAGAATCGGAAGACAGTGTGCACAGTGGGAAACAGAATCAGATGGCAGGAGCGGCCAGTCAGGCTGGCCAGTAAATGGGGGGCTGCCCCAGGTGGCCTGTGCGGGTCACACAGCGGGTGTGGAGGTGAGGGGGTGGGGACGGGGCTGCACCCAGAAGAGCTGGTCCTTCACCGGCTGTTGACAGGTCTCACCAATGCTCAGACCACGTGAGAGAGGTCGAGGAAGGCTGGGGAGCATCTGTTGCTGAGGCGGGGACACAGCTCAGTGCTTCTGCACTCGGGGCACTTCCTGATGGCACCTACCTGTGAGGAGGACAGTCGCTCGCGATCACAGATTGGCCGCACCGGCTGGAGTGTCACCGCCTGCCCCGTGCACCTGCCCGCTGTCTGTGGCCGTCTTCTCTGTTTTGGTTCTTTGTGTAAATGGAGTCTGCAGGGTGCGTTCCTTTTCTGAGTGTGGCTTAGTTTACTCAGTGCTTACAGTATGTGGGATTTACTTAAATTGTTAGTTTGTTTTCATTGTTACGTAACAGTGGTTTGAAAGAGGTCTTGGTTCTCTGAGACCCTCTCGGGGCTGTGGGGTCAGAACTGCTGTGTGTTGCAGCGTCGTCAGTCTCTTCTCCTACTGTAGCCGCACTGTCACCCGTGTGGCTGGCATCTGTGCCTTGTCGTTTGGATTGGAAGCCAGTTGAGGACTGGTCATGTGGCAGGCAGTTGGGCGCTGCGTGGTTTGTTGTGCTGGACACTCACGTCCTGGCCCGGTGACCAGGGTCCTGTCCTGCCGGGTCAGGGTCTCCTGCTCGCCTTTGCTTCGCGTGCCTGCGTGATCTCCCCGTTCAGCGTCGGAGCAGTTACGCCGGCTCCTGTCGCTCTCTTTCCAGTTTCCACAGGTTTCCACCTGCACCTTGTTCCTGGCAGCTGTCGTATGTGCAGTTATTAAGCGACCCTTTATAAAGTTACCCTTTACCGTCACTTCATGGGCATTTCAAAAAACAGGAGTTGATGAACCTGCCTATTTTAATTGGTAGTTTTATTGCTCAATCTTTTTAACGTGAAAAACTACCTAATGAAATTTAAAGACAACATGTTAAATAAAGCTGACTAAAGATGCCAGAATCCTACAGAAAAGGTTATTCTATTTCATGGTGAAAATTTTAAAGCATTTTAATAGCAGTGACAGAGGGGGAGTGATGGCCACTGTCTTCCCGGCACGATCTCGCCGGAGTCCTAGCACGAGAACCAGGAGGAAACATTAATATTTAAAGGACGAGGAGGAGAATTTGCTGAGAATATAATCATCTGTCTAAAAAAAGTAAGAACATCAGCTGACGTGTTATTAGTTATTAGTTAGTGAACTGAACGTAGACGTGATCAAGATGTAAAACCGTTCGTGTCCTTGTAACTACAGAGGTGACGACAGCAGTGCACCTCGATAAAGGCCTGTGGTTTTTAACTTCTAAATAGAAAATGTCAAGAAACGCAGACATCCAGAAATGGTGAGCAGTCATCGATGTTTGGCCAGTCTCGTCGTCCAACACATGGGTTGTCTTGAAGCAGATACGTCAGTGTGGGTCTTACAATAAGGACCCCGAGAAACAAAACCACGGCATCCACACCTAGAAGCTATAAAGTATGATTTTATTATTTTAACATTACAAAAAACGAATTCTTGGATATACCAGAGTACTTAGCAATACATTTAACAAGAAACGTCTGTTGCCTACAAGAGGAAAACTGTAAAACTTTGCTGAAAGAGGTTTAAGAAAAAGACACAATCCTGGAAAGATCCATTCTTTGTCTGAATGAAAATATTCGTTGTTTTATCCTGCACATTATCCATAAATTCAGGAACAGCTCTCATCACAGTCCTTGCAGGACTCTGTGGGACAGTTGACAGCAGCACAGGGGAGGACAGCAGTAGCAAACCTGGAGAGTAACTGAAACGGGGGCTTGTATGGGGGTGGTGTGGTGTGTGTGTGTGTGTGACTGTTCCAATGTAAAGATGCAGTTTGTACTAAGGATGGGCTCAAGGGGACATTCACTTTCCAGTAAATGTTGTTGAACAACTGACCGGTCTTTTGGGGGGGGAAAGATGGCCTGTAGCAAATGGAGCTCCATTCCGGAAGTGGGGTGGGGGGTGGATGCACAACTCAATATAGTGAAAACTACCCAGCCGTACACTTTAAAGGGATGAATTTTAGGGTGGGTGAATTCCATCTCAGGAAAGCTGTTATTTAAAAAGTAAATTCCAGAAGATTTAGTGTCCAGAAAATGTTGGAAACAATTTTCTCATCTGAAAGGAGGAAGGCCCTCTAGTACAAGACGCAAACCCAGAACCCACGAAGGGAAGATGGACACGTCTGATTGGTCTAGATGCAGCCTCCAAAGCTGTGCGATGAGAAACACCAGAAGCAAAGCTTAAAGAACTTAATGAGGAAAACACTTGGAACGAAACATTACACTCCTATGTGTGGAGCTTCTGCAGATCACTCAGAAAGCAGAGACCCAGTGGAAATACGGACTGAGGATGAGGCCACGTGAGATGTGGGGAGACGTGGGAAAATGCGGTGATGTCAGGGCCATCTCGCGCCTTCCGTCCTGGGGCCGCGCAACCCCTTTGGAGGCTGGTGGTGCCTTGGGGCACTGGTATCCTGTGCAGTCTGTCCTAGAGGCTCTTGCTTGTCTGGAACACAGCCGCAGTGGGAAGCTGCTGATGGAGCTGCTGATGGAGCAGTCACCGCAGGCAGCCCCACAGGACGCGGGCCCTCCTCGCAGGGGATGTGAAGGGCCCAGTATGTGCTTGCCTGTGGTTTTGTGTCTCTTGTACTGAAAATATATTCACCTATGTGGATAGAAAAGTGAATACAGCAGTAAACAAAGAAGGTGCCTGTGCTGTTCTGGTGTGGGAAGAGCCCCAAAGTGTATTGCTGGCCAGTGGCAACTCTGGCTATTGGCGACCTCTGGCCATTGGCAACTCTGGCCAGTGGCAACTCTGGCCATTGGCGACCTCTGGCCATTGGTGACTCTGGCCATTGGCGACCTCTGGCCATTGGTGACTCTGGCCATTGGCGACCTCTGCCCAATGGCAACTCTGGCCGTTGGCAACTCTGGCCGTTGGCAACTCTGGCCATTGGTGACCTTGGCCATAGGTGACCTCTGGCCATTGGCAACTCTGGCCATTGGCAACCTTGGCCATTGGCGACCTCTGGCCATAGGCGACCTCTGGCCATTGGCGACCTCTGGCCATTGGCGTCCTCTGGCCATTGGTGACCTCTGGTCGTTGACGACCTCTGGCCATTGACGACCTCTGGCCATTGACGACCTCTGGCCGTTGGCGACCTCTGGGGAGCCACCTTTGTGTCACGTCAGGTTGGGGAGTCAGTCTGTACTTCTAGGTCTAGGTGGAAACATGGTACAGGCTCCGTCGCCAGGATGGACTTTCAGGGCCGGGGCAGGGGGACCCCATGTGCACCGCCAGTGTTTGGGAAATGTGTTCTGGTCGGAGGTCTCAGTGGTATCTGTTTCCTTTGTGGCGCGTTGTGGCCGCTCAGATGGACGGCGAGTCTGAAGAGGAGCAGGAGTCAGCCGGCACCGGGGAGGAGGAGGAGGACGGGGACGAGTCGGACCTGGTAAGCGGCTGCGTCGGGGGTGCGGGACCACCGCGGGCCTCACTCCTGTCCCTCGCTGTGCCTTGATGTGTAACGGCAGGCAGACGGGGTCACATCCCCCAGCACGAGGCCAGGGACCTGGGGGGCTGGTCGGACGGGGCAGCAGCTGCAGCACGGACAGCGGTGGTGACTCTGCCGCTTACTGTTACACAAGGCGGGACTGGAGGTGTCAGGTAGAACCGGCAGCTCCTCTTGGTAGGCTGGCTGTCACATGGGACGGGAACGCAGTCCCCGGTGTTACCAGGGGCAGCCAAGTGCAGGCGGCACGGAGACGGGGCCAGAGGGCGGGGCCGGGGTCCAGGCCAGCCAGCACCCCCCAGGACTGGGAAGGAGCCTCCAAGCTCAGATAATTCGGTGTCTCGTGGACTGAGAGAGGCTCTTAACAAGTAGAACATGGTCATTGGTGAAGCTTGTCGGGTGGGTGGGTGACACGGACTGTCAGGGGCAGTGGACCCAAGTAGCAGTGAGCTTTGGGTACAGAGCATGAAGGGGGTCTGGGGACGAGGCCGGCTGTGTGCAGTGCTGGGTGGGGGGCTGCTCCCCGTGGGCAGGGCTCGGGCACCAGGGCATTTGTCGGAGCGGCTGGTGTGTGTGTGTCCGTCTTAGATGTCTTTTCTGTTAAAAGAAGTGGGATGTTCTCATGTGAGATGGGTTAGAAAGTCTTGGGGTTCACGCCGTGCCTCTCTGGCATTTGGGCCAGCGAGGTGCCCTTTCTACAGCTAGAATTCAGAAACGTTCTCAGGCAGCCTTAAAACATCAGGAGTGAGTTCCAGCCTTCCTTAGCTCTCCGGTACAGGATTTGGCCAGAGTCTGAACTCAACTGGGGCACTAACTGCCCTTTTCTCATGAGCAAAATGAAAGGATGCCTGTGATAAAAGTGGGTTCTCTCCCTGAGTTTGTTCAGTTCCTGGGTAGGACTTGCTTGTTTTATTTTATTGACGCCAAACTCAGAGAAGATTTATACATTCCATTTTAATTTTTTTGCTCTACTCCCTTGTTTTTTACCTGTAAAATAATTGACCTTAGAGTGATGTTTGGGGAAAAACCTGGTATTGTTAAGAGTGTAACCCAGAAAAGTGTCGAAAGTGAAATTAATATTGTAGCTGCAGAATGGAGATGTAGCAGGTATTCAATTTTGCAAGAAAACAGAACTTCCAGCACTCTGCGTCCAGCATCGCCCATGCTCACGCTTCTCTTCCTGCCCCTTTGGTTCTCAGAGCTCTGAATCCAGCATCAAGAAGAAGTTCCTCAGGAGGAAAGGGAAGCCTGACAGCCCATGGGTCAAGCCGGCCAGGAAGAGGAGGCGGAGAAACAGAAAGAAGCCGAGCGGCCTGCTGGGTAAGTGTGCTGGCCACACTGGGGCCGCCTTGTGGGTGGGTTCTCTGCAGGATTTCATTTGGAAAGGGGGCTCCACTGTTAAAAAAAAAAAAAAAAAACAAGGAAGTGTTTAGAAGCACTTTGTTAGAGACAGTCAGCTGATCCTAAAGTGGCTTTCTCCCGGCAAATCTCCTGTGACACTGGCTTCCTTGTGGCCCGTTGAGTTGATGGGGGTCCTTCGTCACCTTCCCTTTGTGACTGGGCATCTGTGGCCTGCGTGCACCCTCAGAGTCCTGTGTGGGCAGTTTTCGGCCCTTGAGTTGGATCCCCTGCTCCAGAAGTAATTTGATTCAGGGAGCACAGGGAAGCACATGGCCCACAGAGCCTGGAGGCCCAGGGACCAGCACCACTTCGACAGCTTTGTTTCGGAGGACTTGGCATTTGGTGAAGTGCCCAGCAGGTGACTTTTGACACGGGTGTATGACGGTGAGACCTCCAGCACATTCCTGTCTGAATGCCCGCCAGCTGCAGGGTCCTATGCCCCTGCCAGCCCTCCCTGTCCCCAGGCACCTGAGCTTTCTCCCCACAGATGGCAGGGAGTGCGGTGTGGGCTGTGGTGTTACTGGACTGTCGGGCAGCTGCCCTTTCTCGGGCTGCTTTGTGCCTAACAGTCATCCACGCGGTCAGATCCACGGACAGGAGGTGGGAAGGACGCCTGGCTGGGGCTGTCACGACGTGCTCATGGGCATGGGCAGTGAGCTCTTTCCAGTGTGGGGGGCAGTCTCAGCAGTAAAACTGCTACAGACATTTGTGTACAAGTCTTGACTGAACAGATGCTTTCGTTACCTTGAGCAAATATTTAGGAGCGGGGTGGCTGAGGCAAATGCTGTGTGTCTAACTTCTTAGCTCGGGAGACTGCTTCCCGAGGCTCGTCCGCGTCCATCCCGCAGTGCGCAGAGAGCCCTGCAGCTTCTGTGGCCAGGCTGTGGGGAGCTGGGCGTCTCGCTGTGCTGCCACTGTGAGTTTCCTAACGAACAGTGAGGCTCACCCCTCGGCTTTCCTGGTTTCCTTGGGAAAGTGTTTCTGTCTTTTGCTTGTTTAAATCAGATTGTGTGCCTTCCATTGAGTTGCAAGGGTTCTTTCAGTGCTGTGGATACAAGTCTCTTTGTCAGATACATGTTTTGCAAATATGTTCACCTAGTAAAGTTCATAAAATTTTGTTGCAGTCTAATTTAATACTATTTTTTTTCCCCAAAAGTCATGCTATTTGTGATCTCAGAAAGCTTTGACTAACTCAGGTCACAGAGACTTTGTCCTATTTTTTCTTTTGGAAGCTTTACAGCATAAGCCCTTCATACATGGGTTTCTCCTGATCCATTTGATTTAGTTTCTGTGTGTGGTGTGAGGAGGGGTCCGCTCACATTTTCACATGGATGTCCAGTTGTTCCAGTAACACCAGCCAAAAAGACTTTCTCTGCTTCACCCTTTGAACCTTTGAAGACAGTGTGTAGGCTGTTTCTGGACTTGCTAGTCTGTTTCTTTCTTTTTTTCATCCATCCATCAATCCGTCCATCTACCATCCATCCATCCATCCATCTATTCATCATTCATCCTTCCATCCATCCTTCCATCTATCCAACCATCCATCACAATAATACATCATCCATCCATCCACCACCCACCCATCCATCCATCCATCCATCCATCCACCATCCATCCACCATCCATCCGTCCATCCATCCATCCATCCACCATCCGTCATCCATCATCCATCCATCCGTCCATCTGTCCGTCCATCCATCCATCCATCCATCCATCCATCCATCCATCCATTCACCCACCATCCATCCATCTATCCACCGTCCACCATTCATCCATCCACCATCCATCTACCACCCATCCATCCATCCATCCATTCACCCACCATCCATCCATCTATCCACCATCCACCATCCATCCATCCACCATTCACCATTCATCCATCCGTCATCCATCCATCCATCCATCCACCATCCATCTGTCATCCATCCATCCACCATCCATTCATCCATCCATCCATCCACCCACCATCCATCCATTTATCCACCATCCACCATCCATCCATCCATCCACCATCCGTCTACCATCCATCCATCCATCCATCCATTCACCCACCATCCATACATCTATCCACCATCCACCATTCACCATTCATCCATCCATCCATCCATCCATCCATCCACCATCCATCTGTCATCCATCCATCCATCCATCCATCCACCATCCATTCATCCATTCATCCATCCATCCATCCATCCATCCACCCACCATCCATCCATCTATCCACCATCCGTCTACCATCCATCCATCCATCCATCCATCCACCATCCGTCTACCATCCATCCATCCATCCATCCATCCATCCATCCATCCATCCATTCACCCACCATCCATCCATCTATCCACCATCCATCCATTCATCCATCCATCCATCCATCCATCCATCCATCCATCCATCCATCATCCACCCCAGGACCTGCCTCACAGGCCCTTTATGGACACACACGCCTGCTCCTGGGCATGTTCAGAATGTGTTGTCTTCCAATGAGCCACCCATGTGATAAACTAGCTCTTGTGGCAGTGGACACGTATGTCCCTGCACCTGGCCCCAGGTGTCTGAGGCTGGGCAGAGCCCGTGGCTCACATGTGTGGGCCTCTTTCTTCTTCAGCTCCTGCTCATCGGCTGGTCTACAACCTGCGAGCCAGAGTTCTGTGCTTTGTTTTGGAAGTGATCGTTGCAGAATGTACCCATAGCTTTTGTGCCTTTTCCCGCGAGTATTCAGTCACTTTTGTTTAGCCAATAGTTCAGAGAAGGATTTTGCACTTCTTTGCCTTTGTTTTTCTTGATACAGACCCCTTGCCCCCACAAGTGTCCTTGGATGTGGGGGAACCAACAGAATGGCACCAGGCTGTGACGCGATGCTGCCGGGGGTGGCGGGGAGGAGGCCAGTCCTGGTGACAATGTTCAGCACCTGGGCGTGGGCGCGGCCCTACAGTGTCACTGGTGTGCCCTTTGTATGCAGGTTCTGAAGCATACGCGTCGTCTTCAGGAAGCGCAGAGCAGGCAGCAGGAGACACCACGGCCTACGTGGAGGTTTGTTTGGACTCCCTAGACCTGCGTGTCAAGGGGACGCCGCCCTCGCAAGTGGAAGGTGAGCGTCATGAGCTCACCTGCCCCTGAGGCGGCACTGATCTCACCACAGCCTCCAAGTGAGGGTACCCTCTGTGGATAGACTAGCCAACCCCGCGGGCAGAACTGGGTCTGCCGAGTGTGGACCACCCCCTGCCCACCCATTGGGCACATTTTCACGCACAGTTGCCAGTGGAAAGGCCCCCCACCCGACTGAGCTTCACAAATACGTGGGTACGTGATGTGGAATGATGCCGGAGTCTCGCCAAGCGCGTCTGCTGGCTCAAGTGGAGCTGACAGGTCCCGGGCTCGGCCTGCGGTGGGCACTGTATCCACGCAGAGCTGCCCTTGGGCATCGCAGCCACAGGTGCCCAGCAGCTTGGCGAGTGCTCACGCTTCCTCTCTGTGGGCTTTTTATCAGAGCAGAGTAGCTAATAACTTCCTGTTTGAGAAATGCACTTGAAATGTAATGTGGAGAAGCTGTGCTGGGCCGCCCACAGTTCCTTACTCTCCAGTGGGTTTGCAGCTGTGGGGTACGACCACTGTAGAGGTTAAACCAGTTATTCTTTAAAGGACAAACAACCAGCTTTTCCACATTTTGAACATTAGAGGAATTTTGATCACTTCTTTAGTTTGGTAAATCACGTCTCTAGCCTGAGACATAAATTTCAGGCTTAGTGAACGGGAAGCTGACTAGTTTATTTCTTTTGACCAAATGGAGCAGAGCGTCCTCTCCAGTTTCAAGAACTCCTCAGCAGAGTCACCTGCCTTCTCTCCAGATCAGGTGTCAGGCTGTCTGCTGGATTTTCCTAAACCTGCTTTTGTATTTGTCTCAGGAAGTTACGAATTCAGATGTGAGCAGGAAATCCTATTTTCCTCTGTCAGATTGCATCGTCCGCAGTGCCCCAGGGGCCAAAGGGAGACGGCTGCGGGAAGCAGTGGAATGTCCTGCCACTCAGGACATGGCGGCCTTGGGGGTAGGGGGAGACGGTGTTCGGGGGCTTCATGCCCTTAAACGTCACGCTCTTTCTCTGGTCAGAGAAAGTGGCCCCAGTAACCAGAAAAGACCCATAAAGGATTACACGTGGCCTGAATCGGGACTGCATAGGTGATAGCCGATGTGGAGAAGCCGGACAGCGGGTCGAGGCGTCCGTCCTATGGTTCAGACACTTTGCAGGCTGATTCCCAAAGTTGGTTTCCCTGGGC
This sequence comes from Rhinolophus hipposideros, assembly GCF_964194185.1. Classification (NCBI taxonomy): domain Eukaryota; kingdom Metazoa; phylum Chordata; class Mammalia; order Chiroptera; family Rhinolophidae; genus Rhinolophus; species Rhinolophus hipposideros. The sequence continues at coordinate 83,558,083 of NC_138057.1, forward strand.
TTGCAGCACCAGTGGATGTGTCGGCTGCACGTGGGCTGGGACCGTCAGCACCCTGCACAGTCGCCTGGCTCGGCTATAGCCAGGCCCCTCAGATCCAGGTGCTGTGCACCTATGACAGGGCCAGAGCGTGGTGACAGGCGTGGGGTGTGCTGGAGCCTGGAGCATGTTGGTCCCCGGGTCAGCAGTTACTGTTGGTCTGTCCGCTTCTCATCCCCGCTCTCAGCCTGTGCCTTGAGGCTGAGTGGCGGGACCCCAGCAGGGGTGCAGAGCTGCACGCGGGGCAGAGGCAGAGCTTGGCGGACACTTTGCCGGGGTTCGCGGGAACCATCTGACCCCCCTGGTGGCTGCAGCTGCTGCAGATAGGGTCACCCCAGGGTCAGCAGACTTGGGGCCACGTTCTGCAAGTGTGTGCGAGATGCAGTCCATGGACCTGGACCCCCCTCGCTTCCCCGGCCTCTCGGCCCGGGTGGCCAAACGTGTCTCTGCGCAGTCTGGGTCGTTCTTGTTTCACAGTCATGGTCCCGAGCAAGGCCATCCCAGAGGCCGTTGCAGAGTTAAACTTGTAGGATAAGTCACCGATTTCCTGCTTCTACAAAGGAAAGGCGTCCATCTCTGGGCTGTAGGTCCCCCAGAGGCTTGGCTGCACTGGGTGTTGGCAACAGCTTGATGTGGGGTTGCCCACCTGCTTTGCTCCGAGCCCGTGCAGACAGCGGGCTCCTGCAATTGTGGACTGACCGACCTGTGTCCTGGCTGTGAGTGGCCTCAGGTTACTCACGGGCAGGAGGCAGGTGGGGCGTAGCCTCCCACCCAGCCTGGGTCTGTTTCTGGATATGCAGACATGAGTTCATTCCTCTTAACAAGGAGAGGTGCTGAGTGCTGGAAACGGTCGCCCTGTTGGTACCTTAACTGTTCCACAAGAGAGAACTTGAAACACGCCTTCTTTTGGGAGCAGCGGTCTCTGTAGCTACTGGTTGGATTGTGGGGACTTGCTGGTCTCTGGCCTGCATCCCCACCTGTGAGGCGGGCTTGGGGTGAGGGCTGCAGGCCTTTTCCCCCGGATCCACCCGTCCTGGCGAGGTCACAGTGAGATGGGGACGAGGGACGTGAGTGCAGCTTCGTCAGGTCTCATCAATACCCTCATTTCCCGACTCGCCTGTCCTTTAGCCGAACAACGGGCCATTGCACGGTTGTAGTCGGTGGGAATTGTAGACAGGAAGTAAACCACTGTGAAGCCCTTCCAGTTGCAACTGAATGTTGGTTTTGGGGGCTTACATACACTCTAAAAGCCGGTGAACAAACCAGGTGTCACTACGTGGTGAGTGCTGCTTTTGTGTGACAACCAAGGGTTGGGAGGAGCTTTTGGAAGTGCAGTGTCTGTGAACTTCTGTGCTGGCCCCTGGGATTGGGTGAGCAGGTGTCGGGCCTGGCGGTGGTGGGGTCTTGACTGGAGGGGCGCCCCTTCCTGTCCTACCGTCATCTTGTGGTCCAGGCACCAGAGGTTTCTGCAGTGACTGGAGTTGTCGCTTCCCGACTGCCCTTTCCAGATGGGGGTTGTGTCACTGGGTGTCGCGAGAGCCCGTCTGGGCGTGTGCGCTGCGGTACTGATGCTCACGCATGTTTGTGCTACTCTAGGCCTGGCCAATGGTCCTGACGCGGTGGAGACAGATGGCCTCCAGGAAGTGCCCCTCTGCAGCTGCCGGATGGAGACCCCGAAAAGCCGAGAAATCACCACTCTGGCCAACAACCAGTGCATGGCCACGGAGAGTGTGGACCACGAAGTAAGCAGCTCGCGATCGCTCCCAGAAACAGGACCTGTGCCTATGCGCTGAGCAGTCACTCGGCCAGGGGCCCCGAGCTCACGGCCAGCCAGGCAAGCCGGGCGCAGCAGCATGGTGACGAGACAGGAAAGGCTGCACACGACTGGCGTTATCCAGAGGCAGCTGCTGTGGACATGGGCAGGACGGCCCAAGCAGTGCTGCTGCTGGGCACTGAGCTGTCAGAGCCCTTTCTGGCTCGCTGTCAGTTCAGACGCGCGCCGGTTGAGACGCCAGAGCTGGCCTGAGGCGCTGATGTCATTTGCCACACATCCCGCCACATGCAGCCCATCCACAGACCCCGTGCACACTGAATGGGCACACCCACCTTCCGAGCCTGGTAGCCTCGTCCGCCGTCACCAGCGCTGTGGCTCCCAGTCCCAGCCTGGCCTCGGTGGTGAGCTAGCCTTGGAAGGCGGACCCCGCTAGCACTCCATGGTGTGTTTGTCCTGTGCCAGGTGTAGCTGGGGCATGTCCCACGTCGTGCCACCCCGTAGTCACACATGTCCTCTCCCAGTTTTCCCAGTTCTGCTCTTTGCTGTGTCGTCTTGTTACGTCTCCCAGCTCCAAACACTCCCTGCCACTGTTCCTGTCCACGCTGCTGACTTGCTCAGGGAACAGGACACATGAGTGCTGTCCCAGAGCCTGCATTTGGCTGGTGGCTTCTTTTCTCTTAAGTCAGTTCCCCTACAACCTGTAGCCTGACAGCAGGTCTGAGGACTTGAGTAGGTTTTCATTTGATTTTGATTTAATCTTGGCACGTGTTTGGGGTTGCTGTGAGCACACCCTACACCACGTCGGGCAATGCCAAGGTGAGTTGGGGTTTGTGTGCCACCGCCTCCCCTTCCTCCTCAGCCTTTACCCGGCAGTGTCACTGTCCTTGGTCACTCCTGTCTGAATCCGTCACCTCTTTAGAAGTAGCTCTGTGTGTCCTGGTTGCTGCTGGCCTTGTGTGTCTCAGGGTGCCTCATGTGCCAAGCTGTTTGGGGCTCCTGAGACACGTGAGACTGGGCGGCAGGACAGAAAGCTGCTGCAGGGTCTGATATTTTTCAGAGTAATGTGTTGGTGCCCTCCCAACTTGCGGTGGCTTGGTTTTGTTCCCCTTTCCTTCCCTCCTTTCCTCCCTCTCTCCCTTCCTTACCCTGCCTCTCTCCCTCCCCTCCCCGTTTCCTTCAGCATCTCGGGGATGCAGGATCTTTCCTGTGTCCGCGTGTTATGAACTTTTGTTGTAAGATGAGCAGATCCAGAAAACAGTACAAGACACATGTTTGGCTCAGTGAGTCTGTGCAGGTTGAGCACTTGGGAGTACCCCTGACATTGGGACATGGGATGGGACCTCGAGGAGCTGGGACATGGTGCCCTCTTGTCTGTGGAGAGCGCGGCCGTGGGGCCTCATGGCCTGAGGTAAGGGCCCTGTAGACACGGCGACGGCCAGGCTGCACTCCACCCCCTTGGAGGCTGCAGGGGCCTGTGGCCAGGGCGGGCGCGTGTCGTCAGGCTGGCCCTTTCGGATGGTAGCTGCTATTGGCTCTTACTGCCCATGTCAGTTCTTGGTGAGAGGCTGTCACTTATCGTTCGTTTGCCAAGGAGACTTGTCTTCTCACCTGCTGTGGCACGCGTCACAAAGGGTGTACAGGCTGCACATTTGAGCTCTGTTTCCAGCCATTCGGGTGGTGGTTTGTTCTTGCTCACCTTCTGAGGTTGACCAGTTAGTTCTTCTTGTAAAATATCACTGTGAGCTCATGTATTAAAACATATTTGATGGGCTTTAATTCTTTGTGCTGGGATTACTGTTGAAGCTCACACTGCCCCATCTTTGGCCCGCGAGACCCTCTTTCCTGGAGTCTGCAGGGTCACAAGTGTCCCCATGTGACGCTGCGAGTGTGTCTTTCAGTCCCTCACACAGAGGGCACGGTGGTATTTCTCACGTGTGTAACTGGGCGGCAGTCGTTTCCACAGCGTTACAGAGGCTTTCAGATGCAGGACACACAGTGGACGTAACCTAACAGCTGTGACGCTGGGTGGTGCAGAGTCTCTTCCCACCGGTCTCCTAGGGACCCACCAGCTGTGCTTTGGAGTGGCACTGAAGGAGGTCCCGTGTCCCTTGTCCACGGGGCGCGCACTGGCAAGCAGGCAGGCATGAGACCCGCTGCCCTGTTCATCCACATGGCACAAAACTCGGCCATTCTCCTCATCTAATTTTTTTTGTTCTGTTTTGGAAAACATTTTTTTATTAAGATAGATTTTTTGGGGGGGTGGTTAACATGTGATAGGTTCATTGGCATTTTAAAATAAATTAGTACTTAAACATTTTTAAATTTCCAATGTGGCAGATTTCTATTGACGGAGCCCCATTTGGACAAAAGCTCTTTGGGACCCTCAGTAATTTTCACGAGCGTAAGAGATCTTGAGAACCACTGGGCTCTGCCTTCTCTTTGCTTCATTGCTTGTCCCTGTCCTGTTCACTTTTGACTCAGTCCCAGTAGCTTCTCTCTGGTGTCCTCATGCCCTGCACTGGATGGGGACCTGGCAGTGGCACCTCGGCTCCGCAGCCCTGTGGACTTCCCTGCTCCCTCGTGCCACAGCCGACCTTCCCTGTGAGGGCCTCTCAGTATTTGGGTCCCGAGACACTGCCTCGATCGTGCTCGTCCCACCCGGCTCGGTCGTGTAGGACGCGGCTGGTGGGGTCTGCCTCCACCCTGGACACCTGCCCCGCGCTGTGCAGCGTGGGCTTGCTGTGCATGCTGTCTGTGGGTGTGGGTTTTGCTGACTCGTTGCTCTGACTGTTTTATGTGGGATTCCAGGAAATTCTGGGGCCGCTGCTGTTTCCCCAGGATTATTTTTGTCTTGATGCTCAGCCTGTCTCATCTCTGGCTGGTAGCAGCTCTCAAAAGAAGCTCCTTTTCTTTCTGTCCTCTTTTTAGTCAGCCTTTTGAGGAACAGTTCCCACCCAGTAAGTCACCTGTTTTGTGTGTAGTTCTGAATTGTGACAAATGCACAGTTATGTGACCAGCAGCTCAGCTGAGAGCCACGCCCGTCCTGCCTGATTGTGCTGGCTGTTCCCGAGGAAGGAGCTGAGCTCTCAGCAGGCCGTGCTTCCCCTCCCAACTCAGTGCACTTGGCCTCGTGGGCTCTGAAGCCCTGTTGTTCCGAACACACACGTCTTCTCGGTGAGCTGACCCCTGTCGTCTCTGTGTGGTGTCCCTCGGTGTCCCAATCACAACCTGTGTTCCAGGTCTCCGGTCTGACATGAACGTGGCCACCCTGGCTTCTGTTGAGTGGTGTTCCCGGCACATTTGCACCTTTCCATCTGAGCCTGTCTCTGCTTGTAAATTTGAAGGGGCTTTCTTGAGATAGCATGCAGTTGGGACTTACTTTATAGGGTCTGTTTTTAATTGGTATGTTGACACCATCCCCATTTAATGGGGTGCCTGGTAGTTTGGAATACAGTCTGACATTTCAGTAGAGTTAAGATTTATACCATCTGTCATTCCTCTTCCTTCATTTTCTGCCCTTTGGATTGAAATTTTGTATGATGGCAGTTTATTGTATTACTGGCTTTATTACTTACATCTTTTTCTGATGTTTTAGTGATTATATCTTTAATCTTCTACAGTCTACCTTCAGTTGATATTGTTGCCACTTACCATCTGCATTTACAGCAGTGGTTCCATAGCCTCCCTCCCATTGTTGTCTGCATTTCATTTTTATACATGCCGAAACCCAGTCCAATGCTGATTAAACGTAAATGTTGCTGTTGTCTTCCTTCAGTGAGACCAAACCCAGAGAACTTGATTTCTCTATTCCGATGCAGGTTTCTGTCTGATATTGTACTCCTTGTGCCTGAAGACCCTTCTGGTTTTCTTTATTTATTTTCCCTCTAGCACAAGGCTGATAATAAATTCCGTCACTTTGTTAGAAATAGTCCTTGTTTCGCCTTGTTTTTGGAAAGGTCTTTCAATGGATATAGAATTCTCAGCCCTTAGAGATGCTGCTCACTGTGATTCTCCATAGTTTTTGACGGGAAGCCAACTGCTGTCATGTGTCTGTTCTTGGTGTGGATGTGCTTGTTCTTTGGCAGCCCCCAGGATTTTCTCCTTGTCTTGGGGCCCAGGGGTAGTGGTTTTGCTGTTCTCTTCTTTGGTATTTGTTCTCGTTAGAGTTCTCTGAGCTTCTTGGACTTGGATCTGATTTCTCATTTTTTCTAGAAAATTCTTGCCCAGTGGCTTTGTGTTTTTCAGCTTGTTCTTTTTCTGGGACTCCAATCACATGTTTTAGGTTGTTTGATCTTGTCTCACAGCTGATGGATGCTCTGCTCTCTTTTCCCCGCTGTGTTTTAGGGTTAGATTATTTCTGCTGATGTTTTTCACATGCAGTAATCTCTTCTTCCTTGTTGAGTGTAGGTGTGAGCATTTTCATTTCCCGTGTTTCCACTTGCACCCCCAACAGCCCAGTCTGATCCTGTATCTGGTCGTCTCTGGGTCTGCTTCTGTTGTCTGCTTTGTCTCTTGATGGCAGGTCCAAATTTCTTTTGAGAATTTGGATGATTCCTAGTGCTGGGGGGCTGTCCTGTTGGTTGGTGCACGTTTAGCAGCACCTCGTCCCCTGCTGTGGCAGCCACAGTGTCTCCGGGGTTGTCCCATCTCAGGCTGGGTTGGACGTCGCCTCAGAATCCTGATGGTGTTCGTGTCAGCCCTTCACTCTGGCTCTCCAAGTCTCCTCCCCTGAGGCAGCCTTTTTGACCTCTTGTAGTGTTTTCTTGTGGTATTTTCTTCCATATTTTAAGTAATTTAAGCCTGCTTTTTACTGTCATTTCTTGACTTTCTACCTTGACACATTGTCTGCTGGTGTCATCTGTACAGGACGCGCTTCCCCTCACCCCACTTCCCCACCGCTCTCACCACACCTGCTGCTTGTCCTTACTTTCGGTGACAACAGTATTGAGGTTCTCTCAGTGCTGTGTGAGTGCCCATAGCCAAGCCAGTGCTGTGCTGGGGACACGCTGCCTGTCCTGAGCCACTTTTTGTTTTCCTCAGTTAATAATTACCTCATCTTCCCATATTTGTTTTCTTTGTTCTATTACAAATTCAGTCCCAAACTGGTGGAATCGTACATTTTGTTGGGTTTTCAGACACGTCAGGTCTCCCTCTGGGCTGCTTAGCTTGTCCATGTTGGTGTGTGACCTTCCGTAGCTCCTTCGGGAAGGTAGCTGGGGAGACGGGTTCTGAGCGGCACTCTGCCCCGGCCAGTGGGAGCGCTAGGTGAGTTGTTGCTCTCTTCGGACCCCAACGTCAGGCTTCTCTTCTCTGTTTCCATTCTGTGGAACCTGGAGGCTGTGCAGCCCTCTTTGTCCCCGGTGCCCTGAGGCCTGTGTGCTGTGTGGACTTGCTGGCTGTCCTCTCACAGGCAAGGCATGCGTGCCTCTCAGTGCTGGAGACATGTTTCTTCTCTCCACATCTTTAACTTTTCGCTTTACTGTCAGAAAATGCCCCGTCTTCCAGCACTTCCGTGGAAATTCTCCTTCCTCTTCCTGATGTCTTGCTCCGAGAGCTCGCTATCATTCCCCGCTGTGTCTTCCTTTCTGGCCTCCCTGTTTCAGCTTGAGAGTTGCCGTGAGGTCTCCGTCTCCAAGGGCCCCGCCCACAGTGTTTGTCACGTGCTCCTCCCTCCGCCTGTCACTGTGTTCCCCGCAGCCCTTCTGATGTGGGCTTGTTTACTTTGGTCTCAGTGTCCCCTGTGCGCTCGTGCCACTAGACAGTGTGATGCACCGAGTAGGAGTCACATAAGGAATACAGGGCTCGGCGCGTGAGGCCCCAGCCCCAGCCCCAGCGCTCCCTAACTTTCCTTGCGTCTGGATGTGTGGGGTAGGGGTGGGGAGAGAGGGCTGCCTCAGCTGATCAGTCCCCGGGCTTGTCTGAGCCTGCGGTGGGCTGCACTGCGGCGAGTCCCAGGCCCATTGCCTGAATAGCCAACCGCTAGCCCATCATCTGAGGCTAGCCATTAACTCATCACCTACGCAGCTAACCCCAACCCATTTTCTATCACTAACCCCTAGCCCATCCTCTGCCCAGCTAACCCCTAGCCCATCCTATATAGCCAATCACTACCCGATTGTCTGCGTAGCTAACCGCTAACCCATTGTCTGTGTAACTAACTATTAACCCATCATCTATCGCTAACTGCCAGCCCATTGTGTAGTTAAGAGGTAACCTGTTGTTTGAGTAACTAACCCCTTGCCTGTGTAGTGAACCTAACCAGTAGCCTTTGGTTTGGTGTTTTGCTCTGGTTTTCCCGGCCACTTGTGGTTTCCTTGGATTCACTGTGTGTTCCCCAGCGCCCATGACATCTGTTCTGTCCAGCCAAGGCTGTTGCACTGGGTGTACGCCATTTGTTTTACATCCAGCCCAGACCCCAACTTTGCCCAGCATGTTCTCTTTGGTTTGGCCAAGGTAAGCGCCTGCTGCTCTGGCACTGTGTGCATGGCCACCTGTCATGGCCATCTTCTTCTGGCGAACGTACAGAGGATGGTGCCAGCCCTCTCTCTTCATTCTCGACCCCACACGCCATTCAGTCATTGCGGACTGGGGTCCGCCAAGCCCCTGCCCAAGGCCCTGGTCTGACCCTGGTCTTGTCTGATCGCAGCTGGGCAGGTGCACCAACAGCGTGGTCAAGCACGAGCTGATGCGCCCGTCCAGCAAGGCGCCCCTCCTGGTGCTGTGTGAAGACCACCGGGGCCGGATGGTGAAGCACCAGTGCTGCCCCGGCTGCGGCTACTTCTGCACGGCGGTGAGTGCCCAGCCCACCGCCTTGAGCCATGTGGGCTCACCGCAGCTCTGCCCCCAGCGTGTTTCCTTCCTCCGGCGTGTGGGCCGCAGCCCCAGGGGACAGCTGGGGAGGGAGGTGGGTGCTCTGGGCACCCCAGTCCTGCTGTTCGCCCTGGCTTTGTGTTCGAGTGCGCAGCGGCCTGTGTCCCTCTTCCTGCTCCCCTCGGATTTTCTTCATCAGTTACTTCCTCCTGCCAGTGCCAGGCGTCCTGCCATGGCACCTCTACCTGGCACCCCGCCACCCACCTGCCCTGAGCGTGTGGTGCCGCCTGGGCCCTGCTCCATGTATCCCACCTGTGTGCCCTCCCATCTTAAACGTCCTTTTGCTGCTACTGAGAACAGCAGCTGCTTCTCGGCGTCCACTCGTCTCTAGGGTTCCTCTTGAGTTTTATCCCCTTGTACCAATGGGAGTCCATTCCTGAGGTCACCGGGCTCGCCTGAAATGCCACGGCCTTGTGCGGGCACCAGTGCAGGGTGCTGTCAAGAGCGCCTTCCCCTGGCTGTGTTCTGAGATTCCGTTTTCTGCTCTGTCCCCGTGGGTCCGTCTTGGGACCTGGTCTCATGTGCGGCCTCTCATCTGGTTAGGACAGCTGGGGAGTGAGGCCTCAGCGTCTATGGGGCGCGGGGCCCGGAGTGCTCCGGCATAGGCGTGTGTGTGGACGTGCTGGGTAAGAGCAGCTCATGGCCACATGCCGGCTTTCTCCTCACCCAGCCCGGGACCCCCCCAGCTGCGCTCACGTCCCTGCAGGTCCGCCAGCACCTTTTCTTTTCTGCACCTCAGCCCCAAGTTTACAAAAATGAATTCTCGTCTTTCCGTTTTTAGGGTAATTTTATGGAATGTCAGCCTGAGAGCAGCATCTCTCACCGCTTCCACAAAGACTGTGCCTCTCGTGTCAATAATGCCAGCTACTGTCCCCACTGCGGGGAGGAGACCTCTAAGGCCAAAGAGGTGACGATTGCGAAAGCAGACACGACCTCCACCGTGACCCTGGCCCTGGGCCAGGAGAAGAGCTCCACCATGGAGGGCAGGGCTGACACCACCACTGGCAGGTACGCGCTGGCTGTGCCGGCCTGGTGCTCCTGGAACTCTGCCCGTACTCGGTCCCGGTTCTGCCGCTTGTCCAGCAACTTCCAGCTGACTCCCGCTCGGGCGTCTGCCGTGAACGACGCAGCGTGCTCCTGCTCACTGCTTGGGGCGCAGTCCCCTGGTTGGCGTCGGCATTCGTGTGCCTGTCCGAGCCAGTATAACTGTCATTGACGTGACACGATGGTATTTTTCTCTCGGGAGCATAGTGTCCTGTAGGTAGCTGTGTTCGTGTTCGTACACATGTACACGTCCATATACATCTCTACATGTATGTACGTGTCCACACAACTACACGTGTATGTGTTCACACATTCACACTCAGTGCACAATCCACACGTATGTTCATGTCCACACATCTATACGTGTGTATATGTCGGCTCACAGACGCACATGTTCAAACGCAGCATGTTTGCTGGTGCCCCGGGCATGTTCAGATGCACATGTGTGTCCATGGTTGCATACAGCTACACATGTGTACGTGTCTGCACAGACATGTAAATCTGTCTATATTCATACACTTCTATACGTCTGAGTGCATGTGTGTACACATGCACACGTGTGCACCTGTGTGTGCATTTGTGTCTGTACACATTTGTGTGTGCGTATCTGGACACGTGTGTTCATGTGTGTTTGAGTCTGCATCTGTACAGGCATGTATGTCTTCATGTGCATCTCTTCTTCTATGTACATAACTGTACACACCTATATGCACACACGTGACATGAGACATTCATGTGAGCTGATGTAGTCTGTGTTACTGCGGTATGTTTTGACGGCCCTGGCTGAACATAGTAAAAAAATCAACCTGAAAGAGAAGGATTCATTTTTCTTTCTAAAAGCATTCAGTAGAAACACCCGAAGTACTCAGAGAGATAAAAAGAGTCAGTAAGAGAATCAGATGAGAGAGAAATAGAGGTGGGTCACTGTTTCCTACCAGCATATCCAGCTAGAAAATAAAATGGTGAAAGAGAGACTTTCAGAACAGCAGCAAAACCCAGAAACTACTGGGGAAGAGCACTTCATATTACACTGATGCAGAGAAAACAGTCAGCGTCACTGACGCTTGTTTAAATGACAGGAATTATCGATGTGAAAACTGTATGTAGGCGGGTGTTGGTTCCTTCACACTCTTCTGTAGCCATCATGTTAACCTATAAATTTAATGCACTTTGAATCAAATTCCAATGGGATCTCCTTCTCTTGTGGGCAGTGGACTTGGTAGGTTCAACTGGAAGCTCATTCAAAAATGTCGGTTTGAGCACGTGCCCCAGGCATCTTGGGAACATTGCCTGTGGGGAGTGATTTCCTGTGGGATTTGACGGGTGCCCGAGGCATCTGAGTCTCCGCAGGCAGCTTGTGGAGTGGGTTCCAGAAGTGATGTTTGTGTGTTCATTGGTTTCCACAAGAAGAGGGTTCAGGCTGTAGAACTGAGCATTTCCCGTTCTTCCTCCCCCTGAAGCACCGCTGGATCCCTGCTCTCAGAGGACGACAGGCCGCAGAGCATGGCCCCCCCGGCGCCTGAGAGCCTCGACCCTGCAGGGCCGGCAGGGCTGGTGAAGCCCGGTCCAGGGAAGGAGACGCTGGAAAGTGCCCTCATTGCCCTGGACTCGGAAAAGTAAGGCCTACTTGTGCTGTCCTTCCCGCTCAGGGCCCTGCTAGCTGGTCCCCACATCTAGTCCCCCCGCCAGGCCTGTGCTGACATACCCGCTCAGGGCCCGGAAGGCTGGTGCCCCGGGCATGTTTCCTTTCTGCAGACGCCTCTCCCTTGTGCTCTCTGCCTGCATATGTCGGCCACAGGCTTGTTCTCCCTGGTGTCCTCACCCTGTGGCTCCTGGGACCACCAAGGCTGCACTCCCAAGTGTCTGCTGTCTGCCCGTGAGGGTCATGGAGCGTTTCTCAGCTTCTTCGCTCATGGTGTTCACCAGGACACTGCATGTACTTGTACCCTTTCAGGGAGTTATTGAGGATTATTGTCCCTTACGCTCAGAGCGGCAGGTGACACCTGTGAAGGCCTGAGCAAGGCTAGTGCTGTGAGGGTTTGACAAACGTCCCCTGGTGCTGCTCAGCTGCAGTGCTGACCCTGGCCTCACCGCCGGCACCGCCGGCCTATCCCTCCTCTCTGATGAAAGGTTGGTCCAAGGGGCCTCAGGCTCACCTGCCAGCCGTCATGTAGTGCAGGAGGCCCAGTGGCCGTGACTCATGAGCAGGCCCTGATGTCCTCCTCCTGGGGACATCAGGGCCCCTCCTCAGGGAAGCCGAGCAGCCAGCTCGTCAGGGCCTCAGGCAGGCATCCGTCCTTCTCCCTCGGGGAGGCCTGTCTGTTTGTCTGAGGGGCCAGTGTCACAGGAGGCCTTTGCTCCATGGAAAGTTCTCGTGTTGGGACCTCTCCCGAGTCCCCCACAGCTCCCTCTGAGTCTGCAGCCTCCTGTGGTTCTGTCCCCAGTGTGCCCCTCACCAGGCCCAGACTGCTCTGCCAGAGGGGGTGGGTGTAGCTGGCCGTGACAATGCTGTCCCCACTGCCGGCAGCCACCTCTGACCTCAGGCTGGGGGAGCGAGCAGGGAGCTCGTCCCCCAGGTGCTGCCATCAGCCCGAGACACCACCTCCGGTGCATGAAAGGTGGCCTGTCTGGACATCGCTCGCTGTACACCTAGCACGGGCCACTCACACTGGGGAAACCTGGACCCTGATGGTTTACATATGGTGTTTTAGGGCAGAAGTGATGTCAGGCAGAAGGGGTCTGGGGCCCTCGGGGAGCTGATTGGTCAGAGCGACGTAAGGGCAGTAGACCGTGACTTCAGGTCTTGAGGTCAGCTTCCTTGTCCTTTGTCTGGTGTCGTGGGGATATGGCCAGGGAATCGTTCTGCTGCAGGGCTGGGCAGCTGAAACGCAGCTCAGGGCATGACGGTATCTTCAGCTTAATGGCACCCATCCCTGTGCCCCCAGCAGGCCCTTGTGTCTTGCTGCCTCCAGGAGTCAGAACATGAGGGTGGGCTGAGGCCGCCCGTGCTGGGAGCGGACGGGAGGGAGCACGAGCTGGGGCGACACGTGACATCGGGATGGGAGACGCCTGCTGTGTGCCCCGCATTGGTTCCATCTTCCTGGGACACGGAAACCTGCTGTGGAGGAAGTTGACAGCCGCTCACTTTTGGCGTTTTTACTGTGAGGTGGCTCGAGCCTAGTGGGTTTGGTGCCCTTGACCTTGAGGGATCAGCAGGTGGACGTCAGCCAGGTCCCGCCGCCCGCAGCGCTTCGTGCGGTGACGGCGGGCCGGCAGGCCTCAGCCAGTGCTGTCCTCTGCTCTCTACACAGGCCCAAGAAACTGCGCTTCCACCCCAAGCAGCTGTACTTCTCCGCCAGGCAAGGGGAGCTGCAGAAGGTGTTGCTCATGCTAGGTGAGTGGGGGCGGGGTCTCATCTCCCTCTGCTGGGGGCGTCGCATGGGGTGCTCCACCCTCTGCCGGGCGGGCAGGCTGGTTTGTAGTCTCCCATGCAGCAAATTGTCTGCCCAGTGGGGTTCAGCCCCATCCCGGGTGTTGACACTTAGTTACTACTGTCCTAGAAGCATTCTCTGTGAAGTCCTCATTTGAGAAAGGAAGTGGGTACATGATTAGTAAATTAAGAACAAATGCAGGTTCAGAAAAAGCAACAGGTGCGCGCTGGGCGCGGGATACTGTCCCTGTAGAGACGTTGGCCCCAGCCGTACGGCTGGAGGCAGCGGCTGTGCAGGGCCGGGAGCGCTCACACGTGGTTTGTGTTTTGGGGCCGATCCGGCTATTGGTGGGGATTGCTGATGCCCCAGACCGTGCCTGCCAGACCCCAGCCTCGGTGCAGACTGCACAAGAATAGCATTTTGGTTCTGAGCTCACAGGTTGATTTCTCTGAGCTCCTCTGCTCTGGTGGGTGTGCTGGCTCGGGTCGCTCCAGCCGGCTCGTTTCTCTCGGACCCATGAAGCGTTTGCCCTCTGACTGCATCTGCTGGGCCCCGTCCTCCCTGAGGCCCAACAGGTCCTGGGGCAGTCCCATGACCAGGGCCATGAGAGAGCCCATCAAAGTGATGGGAGCCCAAGGTGGACAGAAGGGAGAGACTGCCGTTAGCTGGTTCTGGCCACATGCCAGTGTGGGCTTCACCCAGAGCTGCTCCGATGCCTCTTGAACCCGGTCATCTACCCACACAGGATGGTGTGGGTGATGGTCCCTCATGGGTGCATGTTGGTGAGCCGGCCCTCATGACCCCTCCGAGTGACCGGTGACCCTGTTTGTCCACAGTTGATGGGATCGACCCCAACTTCAAAATGGAGCACCAGAACAAGCGATCCCCACTGCACGCTGCGGCAGAGGCTGGCCACGTGGACATCTGCCACATGCTGATCCAGGTCGGATGGCCACACGGTGTCACATGGTCCCACAGGCCGAGCGCCTGCCGAGCCCACACTTGGTCCCCAGGCCCGGGTGTCCCGACAGGCTGCTGCACCTCGTTGCCTCACAGCCAGTTGAGTCCTGATGGGCTCGCTTTTGGTGTTTAAGGTTATTGATTTCTCATGTGGAGCGTGCAGCGCAGGGCTGCGAGCTCCCACTGCCCTGCAAGCATGCTCGGCCGAGCGTCCCACCCACTATGTTTCAATCTGCTGTGGGAACGTGCGTGTGTGACCACGTGAGCACGATGGTCTGCCATGGCTTTCCCCTGGCTGAGTGGCCTGCCCTCCTGCTAATTCATGGCTAACCCTCTGAAAGACTGACACCTGCCCGGTGTCACCTGGAAAGCACCTGTCGTGTGTGCTTAGCGCCATCACTCTGGGATACATCCCTTAGTCCCTGGAGCCCACATTGTAAGTCTGACCCTTGTGTTTGAGCGGTTCTCCCCCCAGCGCTTCAGGAAGTTCCCTTGAACCCTCTGCCGAGTTCTAGTCCTTCGGGCAGCTGGTGCGCCCTGTGCGTGCTCCGCTCCAGCGGGTGTCCTGCTCCCCGCACTCCCAGCCCTGTTCTAGGGGGCTTCCTGGTTCCCCCATCTCTCTGGCGCTTTCTAGGCCTTGTTCTGTCAGCCCTTCGGGGCTTCCACCTGTGCTGGGGACCTGGAGTCCTTCTTTGCAGCCTCTTCCTGTCCCTTGTTTCTGGGACCAGATTACATCATTACTTGGGTCTTTCTCACCTAAAGGTTTTCCTCAGATGCTTGATGATTGCAGCTTGTTTACATTGCCAGTAAAGGACTAACCTACTGACCACAGGTTCTTGGTTGGGGCCTTGTCACTGTCAGTGACCTGCAGGACGTGGCTGTCTGGAAAGGACCCTTGTATACAGCTGTCACCTGTGTGTGACTGTGGGAGCCACAGAGTGGGACGATGGGGGTGCCACACTGTTTCCTGAGCGGTGCTGGCCTGCCCGCCCCTGTCGGCTGTGGCTCCTGGCCCTGACCTTGGCCCTGGCTACTGCTGTCGTTGCCTCGCGTTTTCCTTGTTCTTTTATCCCCAGCCAGGCAGTTGGAGGCAGCCGCTGTGCAGGGCTGGTTTGCATTTTGGGGCAATCCAGCAGTTGGAGGGCATTGTTGGTGCCCCAGACCGTGCCTGCCAGCCCCCAGCCTCGGCGCAGGCTGCAGAGCCACTGTTGTGGATGCAGCTGTTTCCATAGCACATAGCTAGAGTTCTAAAGCTCCGTCTGGCAGACTCGGTATTTTAATAGGCACCTTTAGCCTAGGAAATGCTTACTGTCATGTCTCACGTTGAAATTTGTTTGTAACGCCTTTAATTGTGGTTTTGACATCCAACCTTTTAAAGCAAATATTTCATTTTGTATCTTTCGTTCTTTTCATTTTGTCTCATTTCTGTTTATTCTCTTGGAAGTTACATGCTTTTCTTTCTTGTCTCCAGTGGTCACACATGCAGTGTCATTACTCAGTCATGAGACTGATGCGATCACTGAGGAGGGTCCTGGAGGTCGAGGGAGGAAGCATCTAAGCAAGATGAGGGCTGACCTTGTGACCGTGAGGCCCACAGAGGGAAGCGTAAGAGGGTTTGGTGACAGCAGATGGGAGGTGCTCAGATTGGGCACACAGGTACCGGTTCTCAGTGGTGACGTGGTGACTGGCGGGTCTTCGTCATGAGCCTTGAGGCAGGGTTGGAGGGAATGATGGTGGGTAGCTGGTGCCCTGCGGGGACGCCAGCGAGAGGCTGAGGTATGGTGGTGGCCTGTGCTCGCTGAGGTGGACCCGAGGTCAGTCCCGTTGCTGTGGGATTGTTGCAGGACCCGGAGCAAGGCAGTAGATGAGGACGGGGCATGCAGACCCTCCCGGGATCAGGGTCACCCCAACGATGTGTGATCTGGGCGGGCTCGTGGCATGGGCTTGGGGTGGCGGCCAGGCCGCTCCTTGAGCTTGGAGCGAGATGGGTGTGGAGACACTGTCCCTGAGTTTGTGGTTCTGGCTGCCAGTTCTCACTGCAGGGAAGGACCATTGTACTGTCTTTTCGTTCCTTCTTCCTTTGAGAAGTTAGCTCATCACTCCTCTGAAAGGACGGGGGTTCTCCTTGGCTTTTTTTTTTTTTTTTTACATTAAAATGTGTGTCTGTGATGCCTACGGAAAAGTCTTTAAAATGTAAACATCCTGGTTAATAATTATGAAGGGGGCCACCTATATCTGGGTCAGGACAGGACGCTGCTTGCTCCCCAGAAACAGTGTCCCCTCCCCGGAGATATCAGCTCACCAGGCTGCATTGTGCCAGTCACGTTGCTGCATTTCTGTGTGGTTTCACCACCGTGCACGCGTCCTCAGTGTGAGTGTGACTTAGCTTTGCCTGCAGTCTTCGTGCTGATGGAGTCACAGTGGATTCTGTGTCACAGCCGACACAGACCTGGGGCGCAATCAGCCCGCACTCCGACACAGACGTCCCTTTCCTGCCTCTGCCCACTGGCTGTGCTATGTTAAGACAGTCGGGAACGTGGGTGAAGGGAAACAGGAGCTCTGTGTTCTGTTTCACAACTTCCTGTGAGTCTTAAACTGTTGACACAGAACATTACGTGTGAGAGAAAAGAAGGACCCCTCATACGCAGGCATTCCTTATGACCCTCTGCACTGCCCTTTGGCTCCTGGAAGTGGGGGCCTGGTGCCCCTTTGGATGGGACTCTGTGCTTGTGTTTAACTTCGTGACTCAGGCTCGAACTCCCTGAGCTTGGGGGCGTGTGACTGTATATTTTTCTACCCTGAGAAGGAAGCAACTTTTCTGAGATGACGCAGGAAAGAGAAGGGATGGGCTTGTTCTAGTTTCTTTCTTGGAGGCCCTGCTTCTGTGGGGTGTGTCCCAGCTCACATGCCTCCCAAAGGCTGACAGCAGCACCCGGTGTCACTGTCAGGCTCCTGTCTTGCTGGGGTGCGACGTGTGTTCCTGTTCCACTGGGGCAGCCCCTCTGAGGAGCGATTTGTCTTTCCACATCCTGTTGCATTTTCTTCCCGGGGGGTCGCTGGAAACGGCTCTCTAGTTCCATTGGGTCCCGGCCGCTGCGGCATGGTGGGCCCTGGCACATGTGTCCGAGTTTTAAGTGACAGCATTTCAGGAGGGAAGGCTGCAGCGTCAGGCACACAGCTGCATGCCCAGGGCTCCGTGGTCATGCGCCCACATGACCGGTCAGCCAGGCCACTGATGTCACTGCGGGGCTCTGCCCACAGCTTCTGCCCCGTCCTTTGCCCCTATGGGACGCAGCTTCTGCCTCGCACCTGCAGGCTGTGGCCCCGTCGTGCGGTTACTCACTGCTGGGTCCCAGGTTTCCATCTGCTGCATCACCTTTAATGGCTGTGTGCTGTGAGCCTCGGCATTTCAGAGACAAAGGTGCCTTTTCTAATAGTCAGAGCTCAGGGCAAGGGACACACCAACGCCTGCCTCACTGCTGGACCTGAGGACCTGGCGTGGGTCGCACAGCTCACACCTCACGGGCCCCCACACCTCACACAGGTGCCCCCCCACCTCACACAGGGGCCCCCCCACCTCACACAGGGGCCCCCCCACCTCACACCTCACACGGGGGCCCCCCCACCTCACACAGGGGCCCCCCCACCTCACACCTCACACGGGGGCCCCCCCACCTCACACAGGGGCCCCCACACCCCACACCTCACACGGGCCCGTGTAGCCCTGCCGCACTCAACTCAGCAAGGATTTGGGGCTGTGTGGGGTTGGGTCCGCTTGGTGTCCAGCGCTTCACCGTGGGTTCTTGTTTGTCCTGTCAGTCTGTGCAGCTGGCCGTGTGCTGGGACCTCACAGGAAGACCTCGTGCTTGTGCTGTGGGTCCTCCTGGTTGGACTCCCCTCCATCTTCTCCTCACTTCTAGGTTCTCAGAGAGTGTTTGACTGTCTTTCAGCCTCTCCTTTTTCTTGGGTACAATCCCTTTCCTGTGGGTGGACATTCCTGGTGTTGGTCCTGGGTTGTCTGCATGTCCCCCGAGGGACCTCTGTGCAGCCGGTCGCTGGACAGCTGTGGTTTCTGATCAGCCCACTGAGAAGTGGTTCTGGGTTCATCCCAACCAGCCCTCAAACCTGGACCCTAAGTCTCAGTGAAGGCCTGGTCCTTTGACCCTGACCCCTGACCTTCAGTGCTCTGGGTCTTCCGGCCGGCCTGTCTGGGGGGCTGCCTCCGTGTGGCCCTCTGCCTCTCGGGCTGGCCCCTGTGTTGGCCTGTAGTAGGTGCTGTCACACTTCCCGCTGCTGCCCACCCCCAGAACCATTCGTGCTGTCCGGGTGTTTTTCAGGTCAAGTGCATGTGTCCAGTTTGCGGGCAGCATCCACCTGCAGAGGGGGTGGCCTGCCTTTGCAGCCCGGGCCTCCTTTAGTGTCTGACCCCTCACTGTGGCCCTTATCCTGTGTGTTGTTTTTAAGTGTATGTGTTAAAATTGGTGGTTGTGGAATTCTGGCTCGACTTGGCCCACAGGTTGGGCTGCCCGACCTTGGCTTTGTATTCTCATGTGTCCCTGCTCCGCGTCCACTCTGCACGCTCACACCTCTTTGATCTCTGACTCCAGCACTGGAGAAGTGGCTGTGACCTTGTCATTCAGGGCGTTCGATTCTGAAATAGCTGACAGTCTCCTTGAGAATTCCCCAGACCACCTCAGTCCTCTGTTTTTCCATGTGTGCCACTCCAAGTCTACTTAAAAATCTCTTTCCTTCTTGTGTTTCAGCTTTTGTTTTTAATTGCTAATGGTAAAAACAATACGATTTTAAGCCTTTCCCGTAGTAAATATTTATTTAACAAACTAAATATTAGCTCTTTGTACACCAGCCTAAGAAATCACAGTTTGTCCCCTGTGGGTCAAAGGTTTCCACTGCAAAAACAGCCACTGGCTTGCTTCTGGCCACACCTGTGTCACAGGCAGAGCTTGCAAAGTTTCACAGACAGACCCTTACCCGCCCACCTCTGTGGCACACTAGGTTTTTGAGTACACCCTCCATTGAGAAATGTAGATATTGCTCCAAACATGTGCTACTGGAATGAGTTTTTGTTCTAGCATTAAGCAGCGTAGCCAGGGTGCCTGGGGCCACATCACCACCTGCCCATCTGTGCTGAGGGGCCCCTGTGCACCCCTTTTTTGCCTGGTCTAGAAGGTTAGTGCCTTCTTGCTCGTTTCTAAAGGTGTTGTCACTAATGTGTTATAAACATTTTCCATTAAGTGAACTTTAAAGTGCTCTTTGTGAACTGACGGTCTGGTAGTAACAGGATAATTCCATCTGCAAATGCAGTTTTGGGGAATCAGACACAGTTGGACAGTAGAAACGGCTAGCGTAGCTCGGGAGGTCTTTCTGCTGTCAGGTGTCTGAAGCACACGAGTGTCCCCTCGCCCAGTGGAGGCTACAGGCGAGGCTCCCCACACCCTGACCTGCCCTTGTCTCAGCAGGCAGGAGCAAACATCGACAGCTGCTCAGAGGACCAGAGGACCCCACTGATGGAGGCGGCAGAGAACAACCACCTGGACGCGGTCAAGTACCTCATTAAGGCTGGGGCCCTCGTGGACCCTAAGGTACGTGTGCGCTGGCCGCTGGCGGGGCCACCTCTGCCTTGTGGGCACTTCCCATTGCCGCCAACGGCCTCCTTGTTGGAGGTCTGCGGGACGTGCCCCCACACTCGGGAAGCACTTGGTTCCCCGGTGGCTAACGTGTTGTGTGTCCATAGTCCGGTGAGCACGGCCTCTCCTGCGCCTGACAGCAGACCGCAGTGAGGAGCTGCGTGCAGGAGTTGGCAGCCCTCCATTGGCACAGACCAGGTCTTCCATCTGGTCCAGTTAGGCAAAAAAACAGGTAAAAGGCATCCAGATTGGAAAGGAAGAAGCAAAGTGGTCTCTGTTCCGACCACAGCATCTAATATGTGACAACCCTAAAGAATCCACAAAAAACTTGTTAGAACTCGTAAGTACATGCTGCAAAGTTGGAAGACACAGAAGATCAGTACAGAAAAGTCAATAATATTTCTTTACACTTGTTGATGAACGATCCCAAAAGGCAATTAAGAAAACACTTCCATTTATAATAGCATCAAAAAGAATGAAATACTTAGGGATAAACTTAATGAAGGAGGTGTTAATTGGACAAAAGTAACCTTTTATATAGTCCCCCAAAAAGAGGGTTTATTGGGAAAAGAAAACAAAACCACCACAGCAGTGTGGGAACACGCACCTTCCGGCCGGCCACCGACATGCAAACGAGAGCAATCTCCCAAGATGGCCCCCAATATACCTCCCCCCGCCCGAAAGTTAGAACCGTAAAGTTTAACAGGAAGTCGGGGACTAGAGAGTAACAGGCAGCCCAGCTCCAGCCATAGACCTCCCAGCTCCCTGGTCAATTTCCTTCAAGTGCCGGTTGGCTTTTATCAGATGCAAAAGTCTAGTACGCAGAAAACTACCAAACGTTTCAGAAGGACATTAGAGAAGACACAAGTGAATGAAAACACACCCGTGTTCGTGGATTGGAAGACTTAATGTTGTTAAGATGTCAGTACCACCCCAAGCCACCTACAGGGTCAATGCAAGCGCTTAAAAATCCCAGTGCTGTTTTTCACAGATACAGAAAAGCACATTCTAGAATTCGTGTGGAATCTCAAGGGACCCCGAACAGCCCAAACAATCTTGGCAAGAGAAAGTCACAGCTGTAGGACTCAGACTTCCTGGGTGGTGGCACGGGACAGACATGCAGACCACAGAGTAGAACTGAGCGCAGAATGAACCCACAGTGTATCACACGAGCTTCAGCAAGGGTGCCAGGACCACCCCATGGGGAAAGAACTATCTTTTCAACAAACGGTGGTGGGAAAACTGGATCTCCACATGCAAAAGAATAAAGTTGGGCCCTTTCCTCATACTGTATTCAAGAATTAATTCGAAATGGATCAGAGACCTAAACTTAAGAGCTAAAACCATAAAACTCTTAGAAGAAAAGAGAAAAAAATCTTCATGACATTGGATTTGGCAGTGATTTCTTTGATATGACACCAAAAGTACAGGCAAAAGAAAAAAATGGATAAAGTAAACTTCATTAAAATGAAAAACTTGTGCAGGAGAGTGAAATGATAACCACAGAGTGGGAGAAATATAAATGATCTGAGAGGTATTACTGTTCAGAATAAACATGTAAAGAACTCCTGACACTCAGGAACCCAAAGGTGGCCCAATAAGAAAAGGGGCAGAGTGAGTACCTGTCTGCCCATGGAAAGATGCCCGACCCCACGAGTCTTCAGGGAAACGCAGTGCAAACCCAGTCAGACGCCACTCACAGCCGTTAGGGCTGCCATTACCTGAGAGGCTGAGTGCGTGGTGCAAGTGTGTGGGGACCCTCCCACACGGCTGGTGGGAGTGTAAGTGCTGTGGACAGTACACGGCTTGGTGCTTTGTCAGGAAGTTAAACACAGAATTACCACATGACCTAGTCACTCCAATCCTAGGTTTATATGGAAAGAAACTGAAAACGGGTTCCGAACAGATGTGTATACCCCACGTCCACAGCAGCGTGGTTCACAGCAGCCAAGGGGTTTAGTACCCCCAGTGTCTATTGAGGGGTGATGGGTAACCCAAACGGGGTCCCTCCACACAGTGGAATGTCACTGAGCCCTGAAAGGGAAGGAGGTCCTGCCACCTGCCACCATGTGGATGCGAACCTCAGTGTGGCAGGAAGCAGTCACAGAAGGAGAAGTCCTGTTGGAGTCCCCTCAGGCACAGGACTGGGGAGGCAAATGGAGGGAGAAGCAGGTGAGAGATGGGCGGGGGGCTAGTGCCTGACGGTTCCCGCTGTCTGGGGTGCTGAGAGGTTTTGGGAGCAGATACGTGGTGATGGCTGTACAACATGGGAAACATAATTAATGCCACTGAATTGTACACTTAAAATGGTTCAAATGGCAAATGGTATATCTACTGCGTAAAACCATAAAAACCTAAGGAGCATCTTACAGTCTTTCCCATTAGTATTTTCATATTTTTTCCAATGAAAAAGTGATCATACTGTTCACACTAATTTATCACTCCTTTTCTCATCAAATTAAATTCTGTTTTCTGTGTCGTTAAACATTCTTTTAAGTGGCAACATTGTGTTTCACGATGTAATCACATTGGTTTTAGTCATATTTGCTTAATGTTCAATACTTAAGTTATTTTCAGTTGTCGTCTGCTCAGTGCTTCAGCAGATACCTTCATAACTTTGTCTTCACATGTGGGATTCCCTTAGGGCAGATTTCTGGGGCAAAGTATGCCATCCTTTTTCAGACTTCTGATACTTCTTTCTGAATTGCACCCAGGAATGTGGGAGTACCTTCCCCTACACTCTTCCCCAGTGCTAGCTAGCTATTGGTTTTATTTATTTATCTATTTTTTTACTGTTTTAATTTGCTTCTTTTCTAGTGAACTTTTTTGTATCTAGTTCCCATAAACTATGAGTATTTTTCAAGGTTGTATTTAGTCCTTTGCTGGGTTTTTTTTTGTTTTTTTTTTTGGTGGTGTTTGAGATCTGGAAACCTCTACTTTTCCTGTAAATAGCTGTTGTAACTGTTAGATAAGTGTTATTAACCCTCTCAGTTGTGATGGGGGAAGTCTGCATTTGGGCGTGATTCCCCAACCTCACCTCAGGAGCTGATACTCCAGCTGCGTGCCACCAAGGAGGCAGGAGGTCAGCGCTCAGGGTTTCACGGGAGCGTCTGGAAACAACTGGCACTGGCTGGGCAGGCTTGGGGAAGAAGTGGTAGTTGTGGGGCGAGCGGCATCTGACATGGACGACTCGTGGGGGTGGGCAGGAGGAAGAGGGTCACTGAACTTGCAAACCCTTCATAGAAACTTTAGTCTGAAAGCAGATTGTAGGACAGTATCAAATTGTCTGATGTGTGTAACTGGAGTCCCAGAAAGAGAAGAGACAGAAACACTGGTAGGAAACAATACATTGAAGAAAAAAAAATGGCTGCATATTTCCCAAATCTGTTGAAAACCTACAGAACCAACTAAGTGAGTAAACGGCCAGTGGATAAACACAAAGAATACACAACTGAATACATCATGCCTAAATGGTGAAAACCACAAGTAAAGAGAAAACCTTACAAGCAGCCAGTGAAGAACACCATATTACACACAGGCAAACAGCATTACGAAAAACTGCCAAGTTCTCATCTGAAACAGTGGAGGCCAAAGAGTGATATTTTTATTGTCAGCCGAGAAGGCTATACCCAGTAAAATGTAACCTTCAAAAAAATAACTGAAATAAAACATTTTCAGGTAAACAGTAGCTGAGCGGATGGATTTATGAGCAGGTTTATACTCAGGAGAGGTCTGAAGCTGCAGGAGGAAAACGCAGGAATAATGGGGAGCCTCAGAATGGTAAATAACAAAGACTGTTGTTTTCTTTAAATTTCTTAGAAGAAAAAAGGCTATTTAATGGGAAGATAATACTGTTATAGGGGGAGTTTTTATGAATTCAGAAGTGAAATACCTTTGACCCTTGAACAGTGGGGGATTAGGGGCACCTAGTCCTGCATAGTAGAAAATCGGTGTGTAACTTCTGACTGCCCGAAAACTAACCACAGTCCTCAGTATCCATGGGGGATTCAATCCAGGGTCCCCACAGATACCAAAACCCAGGGGTGCTCACATCCCCTGAAGGAAATGGTATAGAATGGTGCCTATAGTCAGCCCTCCTCATCCATGGATTTCCAACCACGAACTAAAACACTTTTCCATCCGGGATTGATGGGATCTTAAGGTGCAAATCCGGGCATGTGGAAGGCCGGCTGTATGTGTATTGGCAAAACCCTTCTCGTGTGTGAATGGACCCACGAGATTCAAACCCATGCTCAAGGGTCAGCTGCATGTGACAGTAGCCGGAGGAAGGCAGCTGTACATGAACCTGGCTGTGGTCAGGCTGTTTGTTTCTGTTGGGGGAGGTGATCAGCGCTAATCTGCTACGCAGACTGATAGAGATGAGTGTTGTAATTTGTGACATAATTTAAAATCTTGCTTCAAGGAAAACTTTTAAAAAGCTAGTAGAGGGGGCAACCTGATGGCTCATTTGGTTGGAGGGCGAGATCTGAACAACAGGGTTGATGGTTCGATTCCCACTTGGGAAGGTGGGCTGCGCCCCCTGAAACTAAAGATTGAAAACGGCAACTGGACTTGGAGCTGAGCTGCGCCCTCCACAGCTAGAGTGAAGGACAACGACTTGGAGCTGATGAAGAAACACAGTGTTCTCCCCACTCCCCCCAAAAAAAAGCTAGTAGAGGAAGTAAAATGGAACCCTAAAAAGTATCTGTTTAACTGAAAGGCAGGTAAAGATGGGTAAAAACAGAGGGGGCAGGTGGCAAGGTGATGCATTTAAACCTCAGCATGTCCACAATTACATTAAATGTGAAAAGACTGAATTTGCCAATAAAAGGCAGAATTTTGAGTAGATAAGAAGGCAGAACCAACTATGTGTTAATGAAGCTAAACTCACATTAAGTCCGAGGGGGATCAAAGGATACGGGGACACTTGGATAAAAACACATTTATTACAGTAACAGACACATTGCCATTAACCCCCTCAGAGTCTTCCCCTCGCCTCCAGCACATGTCCTGCCGTTCCTGCCACTTTCTGAAGCAGTTCTGGAAGTCTTCTTTACTGCGTATCTTTAGTTGCGCTGTTGTGGCTGCCTCGACATCCTGAATCACTTTGACTTTGGGGAAGAGCCAGAAGTTGCATGAAGCCAGAGCCGGTGAATAAAATGAGGATACACTGTAAAGTTTTTATTTGATAGAAATTGCTGTATCCCAGAAGTGATGTGTGGCACGGAGCGTTGCCGTGATTGGATTAATGGCAGTGTGTCTAATACTGCAATAAATTTTTTTAATGTACAATAAAATACATTCACTATTTTTCGATCACACCTCCTATAAAGCACAGGCGGAAGGAAAAAGGACAGTGAACAAATATGCAGATGCTAAATGTGAAAATGGAGTGTAAAAGGGGAAACCATGATGCTTGTGCAGTTAAGAGGAAAGGTTATCTCTGCGACCCCAGCACAGGGTGTTTTATCAGCAAGGCAGGACAGTGGGAGTGAGTGGTCAGCTCAGGTGCATTGTCAGTGAGACCTCACGGTCAGCAAAGATGCCACAGAGCACACAAAAGGCTGCAGGTTGGGGATGAGCTCGCAACACGCTGGCAGAGGATTAATACCCCAAAATATAAAGAACCCCTACAAGTAAAACTAAAGGACTTGGAAGAAAAATGGGCTGAGACTGAACACGCAGTTCCCAGCAAGAAGGCTGGGTGACCGACACGTGAAGATGCCCGGCCTCTCAGATGCTAGTGAGACCACGTGGGAGCACCGGGCCCCAGGAGGTGTGCAGTGCACCAGGCGTCGGTGCTGCAGGAGGTCACCACCCTCCTGTGTCACCAGCGGTCCATGTGTGACATGCCACCACCAACAGCAGGGTCAGAAAACCCGAATGTCCTGCAGCCAGGAATGCCAGCGGGGAGCACTCCCACATCTGTGGGGTGGTAGCCCAGTGCTGTACCCACCTGCAGAGATGCACTGCAGCCCAGGTCACCGAAGTGGGGGGCTCCAGGGTACAGTGTGGTCCTTTAGGTGCAAGATGGTCAAGATGCAGCCGAACGTGAACTTGAACCGGAGAGTGATTGCCTCTGAGGGGGGAGGAATCGGTGGGCCTGGGTGTTGGGGGCACCCTGACATGGTGGGTCGTGTGGTCCAGGAGACCCCATAACTGGCCCCGCTGAGTGAAGGCTGCCCCACTCTTTGCCATGTCTTTCTGTCCTCTTGAGTGACGGACCCTCCGTCCCCAACCTGCGCTGGTGCTCCTCTTCCAGGAAGCCCTCCCAGCTCTGGGCCACACTTCTGCCTGGTGTCTCCTTGGCCTCTCCCTGCTCCTGCTTTGTGTCCCAGCTCGGGGCACCTGTGGCCAGAGGCACATGCTTTTTTGCCAGGCAAGAACGGTCCCATCTGTCTGTGTGTGTCTGCCCTACGCACAGATGCAGCGTGTGTGCTCGGTGTGTCAGGGCCACACCCCAGGTGTGCACCTGTCCGTGTCCCTGTCCTTGGGGCTGTCCTCTTGTGTTTGGCGGGCTGTCAGACTGTACCTGTTCTAGTGATCAAGACACTTGAAAATACAGCAAACCTTCAAACCAACAACCATACCTTTTGTATTTACAATAACATTAATCATGTACGTGCCAGTCTACGGTTCGAGTGTGGGTTTACCGATGAACTTCAGGTTTGGTTAGAAGTGTGTTTGATGACGTGTGATCAAGTCTGGGATTCCCGCTGTGAGAGTAGAAACAGAGAGAAAGCGAGTAACGGGAATGGCCAATAGAGACAGGAATGCGGGAGCAAAGCCAAGAAACGCCCGTGGGAGGAAAAGGCGCAGGTGTCCGCGAGGCCCCTCGAGAGGCGTGGGGCAAGGTTGGAACCGAGCCTGGCTGTGTCAGCTGGGGTGGGGGTGGCCCCGGCCCCCCAGGGTCCCCTGAGTCTCCTGGAGCTCCCCAGGTCTGACCACTCCCTGGGTGGGTGGCTTTTGTTTTGTTTTGAGGTAGTTCAGTGACTGGGATATATTTAGTGTCCTTAAGGAAATAGAGCTGAAAGCTGACCAGGAGGTGTGCTTGGTGGCCAGTCAGCCCAGAAATGTGGGGCTGCAGGACCAGCCTGTTCCATTCTGGGTCCATGCTCTTCTGGGCCCCTTGTTATTTTTAATTTCTGTGGACAGCGATTGTGGGGTCACGAGCACCGTGGTCAGCGTGCCCTGGAGACCACTGACTCCCGGGCACTGCATACAGCCACGGCCCGCAGTGTGTCTGCACTGTCGGGGTGAGGCAGGGATGGGGAAAGTCCTGCACATGTGTCTGGAAAGCGAGGGCGCCTGGCCACGTGAGGTCCAGCACCATGACCGTCAAGAGCTGGAGCTCAAGCCCAATGGACAGGGTGAGGACTGCAGCTGAGTGACCTCACGATGGGACCCCGCCCTTCTCCAGTGTGTGGCAGCTCCCTCGTGGTCACTCGCTCGGCTTGGCACGCCTTCAGTCATGCTGTTTCTCAGGACCTAAATGGCGTTTGTGTCGTAGGATGCAGAGGGCTCCACCTGTTTGCACCTGGCAGCCAAAAAAGGCCATTATGATGTGGTTCAGTATCTGCTTTCGAATGGACAGATGGATGTCAACTGTCAGGTAAAACCACACCCGTCACCCACCAGACCCGGTTCTCCTGTGTAGTAGTCCCACCCCACCCCCACCCCTGGGAGGTCTGGCCTCGCCCACCGGCTATCCGCAGGCTCACACCGGTGGTTGCCTCTGCACTGCTGCCCAGCTGGAAGAGTCTCCTGGGCTGTCCGTCTGGACCGCTCCCACCCGCTTCCAGCCAGTGTTCAGCTGTTACCTCGAGTGGGCCCCCCTCCACTTCTGCTGGCACCTTATCTTCTCTCCTATCACTTGTCATTGTCCAATATTCCACTTCTTTTCCTGTGTGTTTGCTTATCTTCTGCCTGTCTCTGCCCTGTTGTCAGGGCCCTTTTGTGTGGCATGTAGTGCTTGGCACCAGGGAGGTCTTTGTGTGTCAGCTGAGTGACTGGGGAAAGCAGAGGGCTCTTCCTTCCCATTCACCTTGGCTCCTCTCACTGGCCTGGGCCCCTCCCATGGCCTCGCCCTCTCACTTTGTCCCCACCTGCTCACCAGGACCTGCTCACCCAACTCATCTTTCCTTGCTCTGCCCTATCCTGTCGCTCAGTTGCACCTACCAGCCCAGCTCCCTAGGGGACACCGAGCTCATCGTGGTGAGCTTTGAAGCTCACCGTGAGCTCACTGTGACCTCTGCTCTTAAGGGGTCACAGGCTGGAGCGTCTTTTCTTTCATTTTTCATTTCCCATTTTGTCAGGTTTTGTGAGTTTCTCCACCTGGGCTGGGCTGGGCTGGGCTGGGCTGGCTCCATAAAGTGGACTTATGTCATCACGCTGTGTCCCCAGTGCCTGGGTAGTGCCCACAGTCAACCTGCAGGGACAGTGTCGCTTTAGTGCTGGAGACTGCAATGTGCCAAAATCTGTGCCCATGGCGTTGGAAGGGCGAGCCTTTCCTGCAGGCTGGAGCTGGTTGTGTGAGCCTCACTTCCTGAAGAGCCGTGTTTTCCTGGTTTACATGAACCAACTGGGACCCTGAGCAAGGGGACGGGCCTGGGTGGGTGGTAGGGGGCCCGCAGTCAGCACACATTCGGCCCCATAGCTGGAGTCAGCTGGGGCAGCCCTCTGCTCCCTGCCAAGCAAGAAGACGGGCACTTTGCACGGCCCGTTAGCCCGCCCTGATGTCTGTCTGTCCTTGTCGTGTCCTTGTCTGACACGCTTGCTGCGTGCTTGGAGCCTGTGTCACTGGGGCCAAAAGGATCAGTGGACACCATCTCTGCTGGTGTCGGGGGTCGGGTCTGGTGTGCAGCATTTTTGGGTGGTTTCCTCATGTGATTCCATCAGATGGGTCGTGTGTTGGTGCAGCCTAGCGGGCTGGAGGGGCGATGTCGGCCAGTGGTTCCATCGCCCCCGTTTAGGGGTCAGCGTGGCAGTCCCAGCTGTGTCCTGCCCTTGCCGAGATGCCTGGGGCAGCCCTCCGAGCCTTGACTTCCTCAACATGGGGACTGGGCTTGGCTCCCGCCACCCCAGCTGCCGTGTAGGCCCCAGGGACATTTTCTTGATGCCAGTTGCCTCTGGGAGCTGTGATGGACTTTTGCTTCTTTCCCTTGAAATTAGGATGATGGCGGCTGGACGCCCATGATTTGGGCCACGGAGTACAAGCACGTTGAGCTGGTGAAGTTGCTGCTGTCCAAAGGCTCAGACATCAACATCCGGGACAATGTGAGTGTCCTCGCTGCCATCCGTCACCAGGTCGGGGTGGTCGGGGTGGCTGCTGAAGGCCCTTTGTCACCTCTGCTGTGGCTCTGACCACCTCCCAGTGTGTCGTCAGCCCCGTGGACCCAGTGTGGTTCTGGCTGTGTGTGTCATGTACCTTGAGGGGCTGGGCCTTAACGGGCCACAGCGCGGGCGGCCTCGTCTTTGCTCGCGGCCCAGGAGCCTCGGGGCACCCCCCCCACACACACACATGGGCAGGTGCCGCTGTGGCCACGGGCTCTTATACAGCAGCTGCCTTGGAAGGAAAGAAGGGGCCTGGCTGACGTATTATGGTTTTCTGGGTTGTGACTTAAGATACCGCATTGATGGTTGGTTTTTAGGGCAAATTTGTTTTCCCAGAAAATGGGGTTTGGGGCCAAGGCGAGAGCACTCAGCTGTGCCTCTGGGAACTCCCTTTAGCCTTGTGCCAGGTGACTATGGGTGACTTGGGGTACAGGGGTGTTTCTTAGAAGGTCTTCAGGGTTCCGTAGGATCAGTGGGGGCCTGGGCAGTACCCTGCTCTGGCTAAGCCCACATCGCCTGCCAGATGGGGATGGGGCTTCCAGGACACAGACTGACACGGTGTGGCCTGTGGAGCTGTGTCCACTTCTATAGTCACCAGAGCCTTGATGGGAAATCTAGCCACAAACTCACTACGTTGATAAGCACTAAGGAAGCAGACTCAACACTGAGATCCGAGCTCCAGAGCACGGCAGACACTGTCACTGCTGAGCCCAGTGTCCCAGGTTGGACAGGGGTGTTGTCACAGTTCTGAGACGGAGTGACGGGCTCTCGAGACGGCCGTTTGGAGAGGATGTGAGCAGGGGACACTGATGGGCATTCATGGTGGCTGCTGCTCAGGTCCCGCTCTCTTGCCCCTGAGCGTCAAGGCGCAGCCAGTCCTGGGGCCGCCAGTGCTGCTGGATCCATCAGAGCCGGCCGGCAGGACGATGGCCATAGTGAGAGGTGCCGTGAGCTGCGCAGCCCTGGGGACATGGTGTGGTGAAGATAGGCTGGGAGGGATGTGGCCCAGTGCAGTGTGGCTGCCGCACGTGGGCGCCTGCTGTGGGGTCCTGGACATGCCTCGAATTGCCCCTTGATAGGGCGGCAGTGGTCAGAGCAGGCGCCCCCCCCACGCCATGGCCCTGCGGTGCGTGCTGCCACTGGTTCTGAGAAGTGGGAGGCGTTGATTACATTGTGTGTTGGTTATTTATACGATAAAACAACGTTACTTATTTTAACAGCTCCATTGGTGTAGCGCTGGCAGCTCGCACTACTTACAAGGGACAGTTGGCAAAGTTGTGACCCTGGAAACCACTGAGGCCCCCGAGTTCCCTCCTGCCGCCCGCTGCTCCACTCTGTGGCGGGGGGGGGGACTCGGTGGCTTGTCTGCTCTTTCGTGACGGGGCCCAGATGCTGTGGGCGGGCCTCGGTGGGCATCATTGCCCTGAGTGTTGGTGGCTCCGTCCATCCTGCCACGCGACCCGCCCCTGCCAAGGGCACCCGGCTTCTCTGGTTCAGGCCTCCCTGAGCACTAAGGCCAGGCCGTTGCATACCACCTGCGCCGTGTACGTGAGCCTCTTAGGGAGCTGCCAAAGTACTCTCCAAAGTGCCCGTCCCAGCTCCGAGTGCCACCCACCATGTCCCCAGCTCGCCGCCGGTCGCCTTTGTCTTTGTGGGGAAACATCTGTGCAGACCTGCTCGTTTGTCATTGGGCTGCCATTTCCTGATCTTGTGTGGTGGGAGTTGTGTGTATTCTGGGTGCAGGTCCTTTGTCACACGTGTGTCCCACACTCTACCAGCCATTTCTTGATGAGCAGATGTTTCCAGTTGTGGTGAAGTGCTCTGTGGACCACGCTCCTGGGGTTCTGCGCCAGGATCATCCCCAGCCAAGACCCCAGAGACCGTCTCACGTGTTCTTGCAGTTTGGGTGTGGCTGTTTGCATGCGTGCGAGCTGCTGTTTCTCTGTGCGTGGAGGTCCTGCTGTCCCAGCACCATTTGTTGGAAAGCCACGCTCTGTCCATGGAATGGACTCTTGCCCCCTGGTCAGCAGTCAGCTCTCTGGGGGTCAGTCCTGGGCTCTGTCATCGGTGCCATCGGCCTCTGTGTGCCTTGGTAAGAGCAGCGTTATGGCAGCACGAGAACCTTGTATGGCCGGTGTCCCCTCCCCCCTGGGCACATGACGCCTGTGCCCTTCACGTACACACGTGTTCCACACCCCATGGCGCGCTGCTGCTCCGTCCAGTCGATGACCTGAAAAGATGGTGACAAGCGTCTCCTGTACCGAGCCCCGTGCACTGTGTCCCTGTCTGCGTTTGCTCGTCCGTGTCCGTGTCCTCGTGCTCTTCTGACGTCCGGGACTTCCCGATGGACTGTCACCAGGGCTCCTTCAGCTCACGGCACCTGCCAGTCCTCGTCCTGCCCTCGCGGCTGGGTGTAGAAGTCAGTCTCTGAGTGCTGTAGACACGCCGAGTCCTCCGTGCCCACGAGCCGTCCCCAGGGGCGCCGCTGTCCTTATTTCTCTGTGTGAAGCCATCGTTTTCCTTTTGGCTGCTTTTAGGCTAACATTTCCTCAGTCCCTAAACGTGAGCAGGGTTACTTTTCCGTGAGCTTGGGGTTCATTGAGCTTGGGTCTGCTGGTTCACGACTTTGTCAGACTTGGAAGTGTGGCAGTCTGTCCTTTCCAGCCCCTCTCCTGCCCACCCCCCGCGTCACGACGCCCCCAGTTCCACGCTGACGTCCTACAGCTCTCCAAAGTGCTTCCGTTTTTCTAAAATTGCTTTCTCACTTTGCATTTAAGTTTAGCTGGTTTTCTTGCTAGGACTTCAAGCTCACCAATCCTTTCTTTTACAATGTCTGTTTCGCTATTAATCCTCCCCGGTGTGCTTTCACGTCAGACTTAGTCTTCAGCTCTACACGGTCTTTTTAGGTCTTTGTAGTATTTTTTGAAATGGGCTCTAACCCTTGTAGCGTGTTTGCTCATCTGCAGTCTCTGTCAGTTCTGGGTTTGGTTGGTTGGTTTTACTCCCCGTTTTGTGTCGTGTTTCCTGCTGCTCTGCGCGTCTGGTCACCTTGGGCTAGACCTGGACATTGTGACTTACCTGCTGTTGCGTCTGCGTTCCTGAGCTGTCCAGGCCCTTGTCTGGGTGCAGCAAAGACACCAGGGAGCAGTCTGACCTTTTGTTTTCCTTCCAGGTGAGGTAGGCCTGTCCGAGCAGGTCTCAGCCTGGGGCTGGGCATTCCTCCTGTGTGTCCGTCCCTCTGGACGTCCGGGTGGCCCTGCTCTGGTCTGCACAGACTGCTTTCCCAGCCCCACAGCCTGCTCTGCGACCCTGGCTGCCTTGGCCTCACTCTCAGCTCCTGTCTCAGGGCTCCTCCTGGTCCCTTCCCTGCCAGGGCCTGGGCCTGGGGACATGAGCAGGTGGGTGCAGGCCTCCCTGCATCTCAGGGATGCTGTGCCTCAGGGCTGACGCCCAGTGCTGGCAAAAGCGTGACTGCACACATGTTCATTATTTTGTTTTCCGCTTTGGTTCTGTCGGCTGGGA
This sequence comes from Rhinolophus hipposideros, assembly GCF_964194185.1. NCBI lineage: Eukaryota > Metazoa > Chordata > Mammalia > Chiroptera > Rhinolophidae > Rhinolophus > Rhinolophus hipposideros. Next base: position 83,590,698 of record NC_138057.1, read on the forward strand.
GAGCAAACCCTGTCTGGTCCCTGTCACCCATCCTTGCTAGAAGCAGAAGCGCCTCTGTTTTCTCAGGCGTGTGGGCCAGGCCTGTCGTAATGGAGCAGGTGGACCTCAGGAAGGTGGGGGGACTACCTGTCCACGATGGGTGAGCTTGGGGGCAAAGCGGTCTCAGTACTATGGTCCTGGTTATGAGGTGACAGGTTATCCTGCTGAAGGAGAGAGAAGCGGCCCAGAGGAAGCAAGAGGCTTTATGCTCGGGAGCTCACTAGCAGGGCAATGGAGCCAGGAGCAGCGGTGAGGGGAGCTGCTCAGTGACGTCGAATAGGGAGCACTCAAGCTGCGGCCTTTCAGAAAACACCAACGCTGATGGGCTGCTCTCCGTGTGCCCTGGAGCCAGAGCTCCAGCAGAAGCCCCCAGCCTGCACCTGGGCGGCGGTGTGGACAGAACCACAGGGACACGGGAGCAGTCTGTGTCCACCCTGCTTTTCTCTAAGCTCTGAGCTGCAGGCGACACCTGTACTGAGAGCGTGGAGGTCGGGCGGGGTCTGAGCGCCACCATGTGGGGCTCGCGTGGCAGAGGGGCGCTGGGCCCGCCGGGGTGCCGGGCAAGACTTGGTCATGGCGCCTCTGAAAACGTGGGCGGTTCCTGCGGGGCACAGAGCAGTGGGGGCGTCCGGGCTTTGACCAAGCAGCCCCCCGACCCCACCCCCGCCGGGGTTAGTCCTGGGCTGCTCAGAAAGGAAAGGTACCAAAACGTTTCATCCTGCGGCTGCCTCGCTAGCTCGCCAGGGTGCACCCCGGCCCCGGAACAAGTTGGCCACGTGCTGCTGTTTGTCCCCAGTGTAGCAGGTGACGCGTATTGTCCTATCTGTGCTGACAGACCGTCTGGTCCAGTCAGCAGTTCTCGTGCTTATGTTTTCTCTCCATCTTTTATTTCAGGTCAGTTGTGCTGTTTTGTTTTCCTATCCTTTGCACACTGGTGTTTTCCAAAATTGTAGTGTTCCAATGAATTTACTATTAAAATTGTAAATCACATATATTTTACACACGGCACACCTATTTTTCTGTTTTGTTTAATGTTTATTTTTACAGGGGCTCATACAGTACAAAGTTAAATTTTACTTTAATCAAATTTGTGCATCTTTTCCAATCTCACACAAGTATTATCCTAGTCTGTGATGAACTGTTCCAAAGTGAATATATTTTTTAAAACAGGTAAAGAAAAGCACCTCCCAGTGTTGGTTAACCTGTTGTGTTTTGGGGTACACTAATCCCAATAATTTTTACAATGAAAATGAAGCAGGTGGGACGTACCCTGGGGTCTCAGAGCCTCTGTCCTGTGCAGGAGGAGAACATTTGCCTGCACTGGGCGGCCTTCTCGGGCTGTGTGGACATAGCTGAGATCCTCTTGGCCGCCAAGTGCGACCTCCATGCTGTGAACATCCACGGAGACTCTCCCCTGCACATCGCCGCCCGGGAGGACCGCTACGCCTGCGTCGTGTGAGTGGCTTGGCCATAGGTCCCCGCGAGGCTCCTGGGCTGAGGTGCCTGGTGCCCAGGTCCTCCAAAGGGGCCCATTCTGCTAGCAGGCCTTTCCCGTCCCACGCCTGTGGTCAGTGTGGGTAGTGGTGTTCAGGGGAGATCGTGGTCAAACATGGGGATGAGTCCCGCCCTGACGCCCCTGCAGAGAGAGGGGCAGCCCCACTGTGGGAGCCCAGTGGGAGCAGCAGGACGGCTGGAGGTGTGGGCGCTGGCCGCTCGGAGCTCTTTGCACCCTTGAGGACTTCGTCCCACATCACTCACACTGGGGTTGATCAGGGTCCTCTGTGCTCTGCTGCAGTGACCCTGCCTCCCCTGGAAATGAGGGTGACCCCTGCAGTGGGGCGCGCGCCCTCTCAGATCTGGGCCTCAGCAGCAGGAGTGCGGGGAGGCCCCTGGGCAGGGCTGGCAGGGACGGGTCAGGTCTCGTGACGCCGGCCGTGTACGTGGCTGCGGGGTGTCGCAGCCCTTTCCATTCGAGGGCGCATTTGAGTGGAAAAGCCACAAACAGTCAAATACCATTGCTCGTGCTTTTCACTCTTCCTGCCGAGAAAACAGATGAGCTGCCAGCAAATGCGGGAGGCTCAGGAAGTGTGTTCTCGGGGCGTTTCGGCCAGGCTCCTGAAGCAGCGGCCGCCGGCTTGTTAAGTACAGAGCGAGTGGCATGTCCTCTTTGTTTGTATGGTCTGTAGTGGCTTCATACACCCGTCTCATGGCTCAAATTAAGACCCGAATGTTCTGTTGGCTTGCATTTTTCCTTTTAGCCTCTTTCTCTCTCGGGATTCAGATGTGAACTTGAAAAACAAGGAGGGAGAGACGCCCCTGCAGTGTGCCAGCCTCAACTCCCAGGTGTGGGACGCGCTGCAGATGAGCAAGGCACTTCGAGACGCAGCCCCAGACAGGCCTGTGCCCACAGAGAGGACGGTGAGCAGGTGAGGTGCCCGTCACTGAGGAAGGGCGTCCGGGTCGGAACGCGAGTGTCTGAGCTGTGACACCCGCCCTAGTCCAGTCCCGGTCGGGCAGCACGTGTGACAGGAAGGCGACGTCCCCTTCTCCCGTGGCAGAGACATCGCTCGAGGCTACGAGCGGATCCCCATCCCCTGTGTGAACGCCGTGGACAGCGAGCCGAGCCCCAGCAACTACAAGTACGTGTCCCAGAACTGCGTGACGTCCCCCATGAGCATCGACAGAAACATCACCCACCTGCAGGTCAGCGGCCACTGCAGCCCGTCTGGGCAGGGACGTGTGCGGGGGCTTCCTCGCCCGACAGCTGGGAGGCAGACACACATCCTCCCCGGAAGTGCAGCTGTGTCCTGTGCAGGCTCCCTGCCTCCAGACCAGTGCTACGAGCTGTCCCAGCCGCTGCGCCCATGCTTGCAGCCTGTTTCTCCAGCGCGGCGAGTCGGCCATGTGCCGTCCGCGTGCCTTCGGGACCCAGCTGTGGCTCCGGCCTGGCCTTTCCCATAGAGCGCCTTTTCCTGGGGCTGTGCCCCCTCCCCCCACCCCCACTATCCCACCTCCCCCAGGTGTCCTCACCCAGCCCCCCCCCCCCCGCCCCGCGAGTTCTCAGCGTCCCGGTGGCCCAGCGGGCTCTTCTGCCCACACACTGTCACCTACACGGCCGCACACGCCCTTGGTGCCCTTGGGGACTGAGCAGAGAGAGGCCCCCCGCCGTCAGCAGGGGTCAGAGGGAAAGCCAGGTCTGAGGGTGGCTCAGGGGCCATGGACGGGTATAGGGCTCAGCTGTGCCCTCCTGGCGCACACCTAACGCCCCCTCTCACCCCTCCCCAGTACTGCGTGTGCACCGACGACTGTTCCTCCAGCAACTGCATGTGTGGTCAGCTCAGCATGCGCTGCTGGTACGACCAGGTGAGACCCCCCCCCCAACGGCATGGTACCTGTGCTAAGGTGAAGCCGCTCTCATTCTCACCTGTCAGGTGAGCCAGGTGTGGGCGCCAGGTAGGAGGAGCAGACGCCAGACAGGAGGGTGGACTGAGGCAGGACCAGCGGGACGAGCCTGCAGGTACTGGGGTGGCCGGAGCTGGTGTCCGTGCGCCCAGCCTGGAGGCAGCTGAGACACGAGGAGACCAGTGTCCGAGACCAAAACTCTGACCATCCTTGGTATTGGGAGTTCAGAGGCCTGGCGGGGGCCCGAGCTGGGGTGTCCTGGGTGCAGAGTTGGGCTGTGAGTGGGGGCCACAGGCAGACGCTCCTAGAGTCATCTTCACAGGAAAGGGCACGGGCGAGCGTGGGACGATGGCCTCGTACCCGGCCGTGTGTTCTCCGTGGAGCCTGGCCCTGCTGAGAGGGGGCCAGACAAGCGATTTTGAGAGTCGAGAGCAGACAGGGGGGCTCAGACTTGGCTTGCACGTCTCGCTGCATCATCTGCTGGCTGTAGGACAAGACAGCAGGTGGCGCGGTCCCCCCAGGGCCGGGCATTGGCCGGGCAACATGGCCGAGCGTGCCGGTTGTGCTGCATGGCCTCAGGAGGCAGAGCGGACAAGGGAGTGGGAGGGAGGCTGCCACGCTGGAAGCCAGCATGTTTGGATTAGTGCTGCAGTTGGTATAGTGTCACTGTCAGCTGAGCAGGCAGGTGTGGCGGGCCTTGCTAGGTTCTGATGGCCGTCTGTCCCCAGGACGGTCGGCTGCTGCCCGAGTTCAACATGGCCGAGCCGCCCCTGCTGTTCGAGTGCAACCATGCCTGCTCCTGCTGGAGGAGCTGTCGGAACCGTGTCGTGCAGAACGGCCTGCGGTGAGTGCCTGGGACCGTCTGCCACGACGGGCTTCAGGGGCCTGCACAAGCGGTGACGGCTGACTGCAAGCCCTCTGGCCTCTGGTGACCTTGTGAGTTGCTGTGATGACAGATGAGTGTTTCCAGCTCAGACCTGGGCCTGAGACCAGAGCGGACAGCATGTTGGTGCAAGGAGCCGAGGACCCAGGCCCGAGCTTGACACACGTGCCTGAGTCATCTTTGCACACGCAGCCGAGTCCTGTCCTGAGTGCCTGAGCCCCCTGGGTTTCTCTGCTATAAAACACCTTGAACTGCCTGGACCCCGCACTCCATCTCCTCAGCGCCCCTGAGCGCCCAGAGCCAGCCTCTGGGTCCTGGGCCTGAGCCTGCCCTCCTGCATGCCCCACGGTTGGCAGACCTGAAGTTCCCGCCGAGTTGCAGGGGACAGTGTGTGCCGTGGCAGTGGGACTGAGCGCCACTGTCCGTGCTGGGGGTTCCTTGTTATTGGCAGCCCTAGAGCAGCCCCCACGCTTCCGCCTTCGTTTGGGGGTGAGGACGGACATGCCCATCTGTTGTTCGGGCCACCAGGCACGCAGATGGGCAGGTGGGATGCCTGTGGCTCTGGGGCCTGGGAGGGTCACCCATCCGCCCCAGGGACCACTCTGCACCTGTGCTGGCCCGCCGCCTGAGCTGACCTGCACTGCAGCCGGGGCTCAGCAGAAGCATCGAGCCCTTTGGGCCTTGCAGCAGCAGCACAGTGGCTCAGCCCAGACGGGCCGAGTTACAGATGGGGAAACGGAGGCTGTTCCAGGTGCTGACAGTCCGGCTGATCTCAGGTTAAAGCCGTGGCGCCCTGAGGTATAGCAGGGGTCGCCCCCACAGATGTTCTGAGGCTTTCAGAAGGGCCATCAGTGTTTCCTGCGTGTTGAGTGTTTTCTCGTGTCACGCATGGCGTGCTGCGCTGTGGCCTGAGGTCTGGCCTGTTTCCAGGGCGAGGCTGCAGCTCTACCGGACAGAGAACATGGGCTGGGGCGTGCGGTCCCTCCAGGACATCCCCGCGGGCACCTTCGTCTGCGAGTAAGTGAGCTCCGGCCGCCCACTGCTGCTGCATCTGTCAACCCCCCCACCCCCCGGGGGATGTCACCCAGTGGGCTGCCGAGGCCCCACCATCCCAGGCCCTGCGGGTTCCCTGAAACCGGCTTACCCTTTGATTTTCTCTTTGTGCCTGCCCTCACCAGCTCACGACTCACGGAGTGATGTTAGGGGGTGACCTCCTGGGTCCCTGGTCACATAGAGGGTTTTCGTGTCATCGTCCTCCGGGACTCACAGTTAAATCCCAGCTCAGTCACAGGCAGAGCCCTGCAGCGCGTTTGGCTACCGCTGTGGGCTGTACCCCGGCTCCTGTGCTCTGCGTCGTGGAGGGTGACGCTGCTTGCCTCTCACCCCCAGGTACGTGGGTGAGCTCATCTCCGACTCTGAGGCCGACGTCCGGGAAGAGGATTCATATCTGTTCGACCTCGACAACAAGGTATCCGCGTGTGTCCTGGGGGCGTGTGTGTCCTGGGGGCGTGTGTGTCCTGGGGGCGTGTGTGTCCTGGGGTGTGTGTCCTGCGATGTGTGTCCTGGGGTGTGTGTCCTGGGGTGTGTGTGTCCTGGGGGTGTGTGTGTCCTGGTGTGTCCTGGGGGCGTGTGTGTCCTGGTGTGTGTCCTGGGGGCGTGTGTGTCCTGGGGGGGCGTGTGTTTCCTGGGGGGGCGTGTGTGTCCTGGGGGCGTGTGTGTCCTGGTGTGTGTCCTGGGGGCGTGTGTGTCCTGGTGTGTGTCCTGGGGGCGTGTGTGTCCTGGTGTGTGTCCTGGGGGCGTGTGTGTCCTGCGGTGTGTGTCCTGCGGTGTGTGTCCTGGGGGCGTGTGTGTCCTGGGGGCGTGTGTGTCCTGGGGTGTGTTTCCTGCGATGTGTGTCCTGGGGGCGTGTGTGTCCTGGGGTGTGTGTCCTGCGATGTGTGTCCTGGGGTGTGTGTCCTGGGGTGTGTGTGTCCTGGGGGTGTGTGTGTCCTGGTGTGTCCTGGGGGCGTGTGTGTCCTGGTGTGTGTCCTGGGGGCGTGTGTGTCCTGGGGGCGTGTGTTTCCTGGGGGGGCGTGTGTCCTGGGGGCGTGTGTGTCCTGGTGTGTGTCCTGGGGGCGTGTGTGTCCTGGTGTGTGTCCTGGGGGCGTGTGTGTCCTGGTGTGTGTCCTGGGGGCGTGTGTGTCCTGCGGTGTGTGTCCTGCGGTGTGTGTCCTGGGGGCGTGTGTGTCCTGGGGGCGTGTGTGTCCTGGGGTGTGTTTCCTGCGATGTGTGTCCTGGGGGCGTGTGTGTCCTGGGGTGTGTGTCCTGCGATGTGTGTCCTGGGGTGTGTGTCCTGGGGTGTGTGTGTCCTGGGGGTGTGTGTGTCCTGGTGTGTCCTGGGGGCGTGTGTGTCCTGGTGTGTGTCCTGGGGGCGTGTGTGTCCTGGGGGCGTGTGTGTCCTGGGGTGTGTGTCCTGCGGTGTGTGTCCTGGGGGCGTGTGTGTCCTGGGGGCGTGTGTGTCCTGGGGGCGTGTGTGTCCTGGGGTGTGTGTCCTGCGATGTGTGTCCTGGGGTGTGTGTCCTGGGGTGTGTGTGTCCTGGGGGTGTGTGTGTCCTGGTGTGTCCTGGGGGCGTGTGTGTCCTGGTGTGTGTCCTGGTGGCGTGTGTGTCCTGGGGGGGCGTGTGTTTCCTGGGGGGGCGTGTGTCCTGGGGGCGTGTGTGTCCTGGTGTGTGTCCTGGGGGCGTGTGTGTCCTGGTGTGTGTCCTGGGGGCGTGTGTGTCCTGCGGTGTGTGTCCTGGGGGCGTGTGTGTCCTGGGGGCGTGTGTGTCCTGGGGTGTGTGTCCTGCGATGTGTGTCCTGGGGTGTGTGTCCTGGGGTGTGTGTGTCCTGGGGGTGTGTGTGTCCTGGTGTGTCCTGGGGGCGTGTGTGTCCTGGTGTGTGTCCTGGGGGCGTGTGTGTCCTGGGGGGGCGTGTGTTTCCTGGGGGGGCGTGTGTGTCCTGGGGGCGTGTGTGTCCTGGTGTGTGTCCTGGGGGCGTGTGTGTCCTGGTGTGTGTCCTGGGGGCGTGTGTGTCCTGGTGTGTGTCCTGGGGGCGTGTGTGTCCTGGTGTGTGTCCTGGGGGCGTGTGTTTCCTGGGGGGGCGTGTGTCCTGGGGGCGTGTGTGTCCTGGGGGCGTGTGTGTCCTGGGGTGTGTGTCCTGCGGTGTGTGTCCTGCGGTGTGTGTCCTGGGGGCGTGTGTGTCCTGGGGGCGTGTGTGTCCTGGGGTGTGTGTCCTGCGATGTGTGTCCTGGGGTGTGTGTCCTGGGGTGTGTGTGTCCTGGGGGTGTGTGTGTCCTGGTGTGTCCTGGGGGCGTGTGTGTCCTGGTGTGTGTCCTGGTGGCGTGTGTGTCCTGGGGGGGCGTGTGTTTCCTGGGGGGGCGTGTGTCCTGGGGGCGTGTGTGTCCTGGTGTGTGTCCTGGGGGCGTGTGTGTCCTGGTGTGTGTCCTGGGGGCGTGTGTGTCCTGCGGTGTGTGTCCTGGGGGCGTGTGTGTCCTGGGGGCGTGTGTGTCCTGGGGTGTGTGTCCTGCGATGTGTGTCCTGGGGTGTGTGTCCTGGGGTGTGTGTGTCCTGGGGGTGTGTGTGTCCTGGTGTGTCCTGGGGGCGTGTGTGTCCTGGTGTGTGTCCTGGGGGCGTGTGTGTCCTGGGGGGGCGTGTGTTTCCTGGGGGGGCGTGTGTGTCCTGGGGGCGTGTGTGTCCTGGTGTGTGTCCTGGGGGCGTGTGTGTCCTGGTGTGTGTCCTGGGGGCGTGTGTGTCCTGGTGTGTGTCCTGGGGGCGTGTGTGTCCTGCGGTGTGTGTCCTGGGGGCGTGTGTGTCCTGGGGTGTGTGTGTCCTGAGGGCGTGTGTGTCCTGGGGGCATGTGTGTCCTTGGGGGGCGTGTGTGTCCTGGGGGGGCGTGTGTGTCCTGGGGGCGTGTGTGTCCTGGGGCGTGTGTGTCCTGGGGGCGTGTGTGTCCTGGGGGCGTGTGTGTCCTGGTGTGTGTCCTGGGGGCGTGTGTGTCCTGCGGTGTGTGTCCTGGGGGCGTGTGTGTCCTGGGGTGTGTGTGTCCTGAGGGCGTGTGTGTCCTGGGGGCATGTGTGTCCTTGGGGGGCGTGTGTGTCCTGGGGGGGCGTGTGTGTCCTGGGGGCGTGTGTGTCCTGGGGCGTGTGTGTCCTGGGGGCGTGTGTGTCCTGGGGGCGTGTGTGTCCTGGTGTGTGTCCTGGGGGCGTGTGTGTCCTGGGGGCGTGTGTGTCCTGGCGGGGCGTGTGTCCCGGGGGTATGTGTGTCCTGGCGGGGCGAGTGTCTTGGCGGAACGTGTGTCCTGGCGGGGCGTGTGCCCTGGGGGTGCGTGTGTCCTGGTGGAACGTGTGTCCTCGTGGGCCCTGGGCTGATACGTAGGCGTGCCTGTGGCCGACCGGTGTTTCCCTCTGTCCAGCGCCTGCCCCCTCTGTGCTCTGGGCTCAGACAGCGTCTTTGGTCAGGACCCCTGTCCTGGGAGGTCCCTGAGCTTGTAGAGCTCGCCTTGTATCAGAGCACAGGGTGGCGGGCACGTCACTCGGCCTCTCGTCCTGGCTGCAGCCCGTAGTCTGCACAACCACTGCCAGGTGGGGTCCATGTGCACAGTGCCTGTGGGAAGCAGGAGTGAGCCTAGCCCGGGGGCAGAGGGGCGGGAGCAGTCACACCTGAATGGGGCAGCGTGTGTACTGTGTCTTCGTCTGTCCTCCTGAGTGCTTTTGTGCAGTCCAGCACCATGGTGTCCCCGGGGGTGACCGAGCCCATTTGTCACACTGCCGTCCCCTGACCGCCAGGTTGGCTCCTTTATCCCTAAGTTGCCTGTTTCAGAAGCTTCTGGAGTTCCAGGCACTGCTGGTGGGAGCGACATGGGGGTAGCAATTCTTCTCTGGGGCACAGGCCTACCCACCAGCCCCACCCCAGCTCTGCCTCTGTCACCCAAGGGTCAGGGTTTGTGAGACGAGCTCTGCGCAGAGGAGTTGGTTGAGCCAGCCTTTACCCACCGCCCTGGTGTCCGTCGGTTTCCCCCCTCCGTGTGTTTCCCGATGAGTGCTCTCCGTGACGTGGGGACGGCCAGTGCTGTCCTCTGGTTCGTCTCCTCCTGGTGACGGTTCTTCTCTTGTAGTACAGCTTGTCACTCGTTCTCTGTCCCCAGGGCTTTCTGTCATGTCCCAGATTAAGTTTTTTCAGGCCCGAGGCCTCGATACGCACCTGTGCTGCCCGGGGCTGCGCTTGTGCCTTCACACTTACCTGCTTCAGTCCCCGCATTCTGAGACGTCCTTGGCACAGCGGCTGTCGGCCGTCCACACCCATGCGTGCCGTCTGCCCCGGCTCATGCCTGCCTGCCGCTCTTGCAGTTTCTGTGAGTTTTAAGGTGACCTGACAAGTTCCACACGTCTGTCGGGGCTCCATGAGGACAGCGTTGAGCCCACACATGTTGCATGGTGCTCTCTTGGTGGACTTTTTTGTAATATGTTATGTTTTGTTTGGGGGTCAACTTTGTTATGATTAATTTACATATAATGAACTTAAGTGTGTGGCCTGAATTCTGACCAGTATACACTGGTGTGGTCAGCACAGAACACCATGGAACATTCCATCGCCTGAACCCCGTGTCCCCAGAGCCTCAACTATGTCCATCTCTCCTGAGCGGGTCTTTGCACCCAGCGAGGAGGGTCCGGCAGTGCCCGGGGGCCGTGCACGGGATCGTCTCTCAACAGGCCTGCTTTTCTGCAGAAACCTGAGGTGTCTTGCCGTCGTCTCTTTGGGCTGCTTGTTCCTGCTGGGGGGATGGGCACGCAGCTTCTCCCAGCCTTGGCCCCTGTCTCTGAAGGACATCTGTCTGCTGCTCACCGCTCTCTGTCGTGAGAATTCTTCCTCTTCCACGGGCTCCTCCCCTCCAGGGCCATGGCTCGGCCATGTGAACAGCCGCTCCAGCTCTGGCCGCAAAGTCGGCTGAGTGATCTCTGCTCGTAGCCCCGGCGGGAGGCCTCTGCCGGCCTGCGTGTCGTCCTCCCACCTGACCGCCGACCCTCAGGCCCACTCCACTGTCCTGACTGCTGTCTCTTCAGCATCGCCTGTAAACCAGGTGGCATTAGGGCTTCAGCGCTGTTTTTCCAAACCTTTTGGCTCTTCCTGTGGTCTGCATTTCTGTGTACATTTTAGAGCCGGTGCCAGACGGCTCGAGCAAGGCTGCTGGAGTTCTGGGAGGGATTGGGTCAGACTGCGGTCAGTGTGGGGTGCTGGCGTTTAGACAGCGTGGCGTCTTCTCAGTCCTGGCGCTGGTCCCGCTGAGGGCGTCTGCGGAGCTTTCCGTGCATGGATCCTACGCACCTTCCCTGAAACTCGCTCCCAAGTATCTCATGCTTTTTATACTTTTGCAGACAGTACTGCTTTTTTATTTCATTTCCATCAGTTGTTAGTAGATGGAAATGGTTGGGGGTTCGGATACTGACTGTTGAATCCACTTGCTAACTCGAGTAGCTTTTTCGAAGGTTCCTTAGGATTTTTTGTGTACATGACCGAGTCTTGTGTTTCGTGGACAGCATCACGTCTTCCTTTCCCATCTGTTAACTCTGCTGCTTGTCCTTGCCTCACCTGGCTGGGGTCATCTTTGCCTCGCTGTCTGTCCTCGGGGGAAAGCATGCTTTGACCATCCTTGTTCAGCAATGTGGTGAATTTTTCAGTGATGAGTCTGATTATTTTTGTGCCCTTGGTACTAGGTTGCTGTTATGTGTTTTGACCCATGAGACGTGTGTGGTCATTGTGGTCTGAGCTTGTCACCAGCTGGCGTGCCCGAGCGTTGCTCCGTGGCACCCCCGGCTTCTGAGACATGGTGGGTCTGTGTCTCGTGTCCATTGTTTCCTGCTTGTTGTCCTCCTGTCTCTGTGTCTCCTCACGCTCCTCACCATGTTCATTGGGTGTCAAACATGTTTTTTCGCGCATGTGTGAAGAGCTGCGGTGAGACTCAGCATCCCGGCCCTCCTGGCGGTTGACCCTCGTCCATGGGGTGCAGCCCTCAGTGAGGAGGATTCACTGGGCCCTGGACCCCAGTCCTCATCCCCCAGCCTTGCAGCACTGCTAAAAATGCCAGTGTGCCCCTGGGACCCTGCAGCGTCCCCTCATGGAGGCGCACCCCCCTACCGGCCCTCGTGGGCCCCTCACTGCCGGGTGGTTCCCTTGGCCTTCAGGCAGACACTGTCCTTCTCTTTGATTTTGTCAGGCCTTTCTGGATGTCCCCAGCAGACCCAGTTAGCTGTCTGACCTCACCATTCACCCTGTGTGCTCTTCATAGCAGCTCGAGGTTGCAACTCTCACCAGTAACCTTAGATGTCCTTTGACTGGGTGGCCGAGGACTTGCTGCTCAGGGAAGAGGATGGGCAGGGAGTTTCCTGGACATCCCCAACCTGCCCCTGAGCAGTGTATTGGCTGGCATTTTCTGTTCCTGTGTCAGACGAGTCCCCAGGCCTCGTGTCCCAGACGGGCCCCCGCTCACCCATCTGGAAGGACCCCGGTTGTCTTCCCAGTCTGCTCTGGGCCAGGCGTTTATAACATGGACTGCAAACCCCAAGCCCACTCAGTGACCAGACTGAATAGACGCCAAGTACCCCTGTCTAGTGGCTGTGAGTCTGTCCCTTCCTGTCCCCTTGCAGGGGCACCACGCCCACAGCCTCACTCGTCCCCCACTGGGTGTAGCCCTTGACCCTCACCTGGCCACTAGGCTTACTTCCTCTCTGTGTCCAGCCCTGGCCCGGCTGGCATGCAGCTCCCTTTGTCCTCACTCCATGGCTGGTCCATTCCAGGTTCGTGCAAAGCCACGGACAAACCTGAGCTCTGAGACCCATGTGTCCCCTAGCCTTGATGTCACAAAGTGACCGCACCTGCTGGGCCTCCCTCCCAACCCACCATCTCAGCCATCAGGAAACTTTCTGGCTCTGCCTTCAGATTGTTTCCTGGATTGCACCACCTGTCACGACGCCCATGCCTGGCCTGGGCCCCGCGTGTGTCTCTCCTGCTGTTTCAGGACCTTGTGCCCAGCTGCCTGCCGTGCCCCGCTGCCAAATCCTTCAAGGCCCCAGGGGGAGGCAGGGCGCCCACACACCTTCTAACTCTGGGCTTGTGCGGTGGCTTCAGAACCACGTATGGGATCAGGACCTGAGTGGTGTTGGTCACGGGAACACACAGTGTCTGTGTGGAGGCGGATTGGCGTGACCGGGCCGAGCGGCGGGCGGGTCTGGAAGGAGCTGTTTGATTCCCGGATGGTGGCCATGACCCCTGCAAGTCTCTAAGCTGTGTGCCAGCGCACGATCAAAAATCAGGACAAACCACAGGCTTTTCATTGTCACAGGCACTGTGTCTGAGGCCACAGGAAGTACGGGCCGTGCGTGTGTCGGCGTGGAGCCCAGGCTCGTGGGCAGAAGACCCACGCTGGGGCTCTGCACTTGAGGGGCATGCGGGACCTGCAGCTTGTCTCCAGAGAGGCCTGCCGTCCCCAGGGCAGAGGAGGGGGTGACCAACCCCCAGCGTAGTGGCGGGAATGGCTGCCGGCAAGGGGACCTGGGCCGTTCTTTCCTTGGTGATTTGCACGTCATGGGGCTCATGGATTGTTCGACACTCACTGTGTTTGGTCGCTTGTCATCATTCTTCTTTCGATGCTCCGGTTGTCCTGTGTGTGGCCAGTGGGAGCCGCTGCGACGAGCTCCATGTACTCATTCTGCCGGCACCTCAGCCCCCTCAGCCCGGCTTCCCTGCTGGCACCACGTGTAGATTCCGGGCCCTGGCCGCTCGGACCCTTGGGCGCCCCCGGCTCTGCGCGCATTGTTCCGAGGACAGAACTCTGGAAAAACAAATTTTAAAAAAGTGTTCAGGTTGCTATTTTTGATTCAGATTTAACATTACAGGGTTTTTGCCCAACTTACAGAGAAAATGCTGGTTCGTGACGACATTACTTTTGAGCCCGCATCACTGGTGGCTCTGCCGGCAATGGCGGCACTGTCTGTGGGAGCGTGGGTCACAGGAGAAGCGTGGCTGTGTGCACGTCAGTCCCAGTGCACGTGCCGTTTCGTTCATGTGTTTTAGTTGATTCTAATGTCTGGGATTTAAGATCTTTTTAGTTGTGATTATTAAAATGTTGACATGTTTTAGAAGTAAATTTACAGCCTGGCTCTGTCCTGTTGTCTGAATTTGGTCACCGGACCCCACCCTGCTGCAGGTGACCATGTATAGAAACAGAAAAAGTATCTCCGAGCACCTTGTTACCGCCTTGCCTTTCTTGGAAAAAAGTTCGAGTAGCAGATGGGTCACTTGTCGCTGCATGTGACCTGGGACTGTGACTTCCAGTCACTACATCGTCTGGGCATAGCGACCTTTCTCATTTTGGGGGTTTTGGGGCTGATTTCAGCCTGTGCTGTTTGCAGTCATGTGCCCATGAATCGTTCAACACACGAGACATTTTGTCGGATGTTTGCTGTCCCCACACAGGGCCACAGGGTCTGTCAACAGCCAGGGAGTTGTGATGGAACTTTCCATTTGATTCTGTTACTCTGTTTCTTTGCTGAGATCTCTCATTTCGCTGAGATTTTCATGCTTTGTGTTACTTTGTCAAGGACCCTTAGTGGCAGCTGGTCACTCTGTGTTGGTGCGGTGTCTGCTTCGGCTCAGAGCAGGACTCTGGCTTTTCGCTCTTCAGAACGCGTTGTCTTCTTGGCCCCTGAGCACTGCTGGCGCTGGCTTGTGGGCAACTCTAGCATCATCTGACATGTGTCGTACGTTTCTTTTTCCTGCCGAGCACAGGCTCTGCCTCACATGGCAGCTTCGGTCCCTGTCCCATCCGTGTCTTTGGCCTGGCTCCAGTCAGGGCGAGTTTGTGGGCACTGAGTTGGAGCCCCACTGTGGTCCACAGTCTCGAGTTTCAGCAGCTGCCTCGTGCCCCGAGGCCACGAGGCCCTGTGCAGACGCGCCCCTGCCGCGCCTGGCCGCCCTCCCTCCCGAGTCGCTGCCCTCGAGCATCAGCACCTGTGGCCCAGCTCGTGGTTGTTTCCAGGTTTGCAGCTGCACTTTCCAGCGTGCGGTGACTTGCAGGTTTAGTCCGAGTCTGTGCCACGCCACAGGTGCTCACCAAGAAGTGGGGCTGCCAGACAACCGCCTCCCCGGGCGCCTCCTTCTTTGGCCCCTCCCTCCATGTATCCTGTCTCTGCTCGGTCCCTGGGCCGCTGGCCGCACTCTGGGAAGAACCTGCTTGCGGCTCGAGTGGGTTGCATGCACAGTCCCTGCTGGCTATTACACTATGGGTCTTTGTGGAGAAAATTTTGCCTTTAGAGGGCTCATGAGGTTAGGTCGGGTCCCCAACTGCTGTCCCTTTCTCACAGTCAGCTTTGCTGAGTACCATCCACATGGGAGTAATGCTGGGGGCAGGGTGGAGGGCCACCTAGTCCTGATTCCTCTGTGTGCCCAGCAGACCAGCAGGACCTCATGTTTCCTGGTTGTAACCACCGGTCTCAGCCTGAGCACAGCTGCCCTTCCTGTCTGTCTGTCCCTCCGTCCCTCCCTCCGTCCCTCTGACACCCCCGCCCAGCATGCCTCACGTCTCACCCTCCTGGAATCACCGTGTCTGAGGAGCTGTGCGTCCCGCAGTCCTGCCTCTTCTCTTCGGGACACTGGTGGGGTTGGTGGTGGTTTTCCCTGTGAAGACGGCCGCACCCACTTAGGGCTTTCTCAGTGCCAATCACCTTGGGCAGTGCCCACCCGCAGCCTGAGGGCGCCCCACTGTCGCGCCGTGTCCCCACGCCTGTCCTCGCCCCCGCAGGATGGAGAGGTGTACTGCATCGACGCTCGGTTTTACGGGAACGTCAGCCGCTTCATAAACCACCACTGCGAGCCCAACCTGGTGCCCGTGCGCGTCTTCATGTCCCACCAGGACCTGCGGTTCCCCAGGATCGCCTTCTTCAGCACCCGCCTCATCGCGGCTGGGGAGCAGCTGGGGTAGGTGTGGGGACTGCCTGTGGAGCTGCCTTTGGGGGACACACACGCGCTGCCTGATGTGGGCTGGTCCTCAGTGGTTTGTGTCCCCAGCCCCGACTGAGGCCAGCCGGTGGTGACTGGGCTGCATGGGCGCCCACCAGCCGGCCTCAGCGCTGCTCCCTCTGCAGGTTTGACTACGGGGAACGCTTCTGGGACATCAAAGGCAAGCTTTTCGCCTGCCGCTGCGGCTCCCCCAAGTGCCGCCACTCCAGCACGGCCCTGGCCCAGCGGCAGGCCAGTGCCGCCCAGGAGGCCCAGGAAGATGGCCTGCCGGACACCAGCTCCCCCCCCACCGACCCACGATGAACTGCAGCGGGCGCTGTTTGCACCACGGTTTCGGGACGAAGAGGAAGGGCACCTGCGTGTGAGGGTCTGGGCCGAGGCTGCGTCCAGCGGGCAATGCAGATCGAGGCCCCCACCGGGAACTGTCACTCTGGGCACGCAGGGACCCTGCACCAGCCTAACCTTGTGAGTTCTGATGGTGGTTTTGTCATTTCCACGTTTCTCATTTGTCCTTACTCCCTGCGGTTCCCATTTCACTGCTGAGCTTGTGGGCGACGTCCTATCAGCCCGGACTCCTCCATGTGGTGCCCGCCGAAGCCACTGTCACCTGTAAGCTGCTCCATGAGACCCGCCTGCCCATGCAGAAACTGTCCCCACCACCATCTAAGAGGTCGGGCCAAGCCGCCACTGACTGGAGAAAATGTGGGCTTGCTTTTTAAAGAGGCCCTGTGTCTGGTTCTGTCTGTCAGCCTTCAACACGTTCCCGCTCGAGGAAGCGCTTCGGGGGCAGGAGGCCATGGCCCACGGAGGGTCCCACCAGCCCCGCCGGTGCGGTGCCACTGGCACCTATGTTGATTTTTAAGCCACATTCTATGATGATGAATAAACTGATTTATTTTCTACCATTATTGAACATTAGGACAAACAAAAAATAAAAACACAAAACACAGACAACGGTGCTGATTCTGGTGTGGTTTCTACTCACCACGTGAAAATAAACTCTCAGCTGTATAAAGAACAAAGTGATTTTAGAATAAAGTGCAGGAAGAAGCTTTTTTAAAATGTTAGTCTTGTAGTGTGAATAAATTTGCCGTCACCTTTTGTGTGGGGGCCTGCCAGGTCATATCCTTTTTTTGGCATATACTTTTTTAAATACTGTAACTAGTACAGTAACAGTGGGTTTTTTGTTTTTTTTTTTGTGCGACTCTTCTAAAACATTCATAATGCAGTCATGTTTTTTTCTGTTAAAATGTTTTTGACAGTTTTAAGAGCAGTCTTTTGGCTCAGACCATTTCTTGTTCTGTTTTCAATGAAATCAATAAAAAAAAAAAAAAGAAATACTTTAAATGAGGTTTTTATTATACTACCACGCTCCAGCTTGTTTCTGCAAAACACCTACACTTCCGGTGGGCATGCTGCTGGGCAGGGCCCCAGGTCTGAGCAGGCAGGCCCCCGGCGCACGGTGTAGCTGCCGCTGCCTTCCCACCCCAGACGAGTCCTTGAAGAGGAGACAGGCCCGCAACCTCCACAGCTGACGTCAGGGGCGTGCGTGCCAAGCGACCGGCACTGAGGCCCAGGCAGCTTTCTGGAGGCTGATGGCAGCGCCAGGTAAGTCCCCAGAATCAGGGTTGATCTGCGTTTGCGCACGATGAGGCCAGAGCTTTTCCTGCCCGAGGGCTGGCCGAGGCTTCCGAGCCTGGAAACGCGGCAACAAATCGCCAGAATGCTCTGTTCTCACGTACTCGAGTCACACGTTGCCGCAACAGCTACTGCTCTGTTTCCTAGTGGCCCAGATCGGGTCCCTTTCCTTCGGGCCCCGGTCAGGCTGTGTCCCTGCCAGGCTGGTGGCTGACGCCCAGAGTGACAGTGACAGATCCGACTAAGAGGACATACCCCTTTTTTCCAGGCGGTGGGGCTTGGCCCTCGGGGCCTGTCACCTCTTCTGCGTGGGGCCCACCTGGAGCTGGGGTTTCCCTCCCTGTGGCCCTTGTCCCACCAGGACCCCTGGGCTGCAGTGACCGCAGTGGTTTGCCCTCCGGTGGCCCGTTCTCTGCACGGGGTCAGGGGCTGGGAGTACAGATAGCTACCAGGGTGCCGCCTCGTTCAAACCTGTGGGGTGAGGGACCTGACTAGGTGCCATGACGTCAGGTTCAGCCATTTTAAGTGAGTCCCCAGGGAACGTGACATCTGTCAGGGCTGCTGTGTCACCTGGTCTTGGGGAGTTGGTGGTGACCATCCAAGTGCCTGCGTTGGACGATCCTAAAGTTAACCTGTGGGTGGGGGTCTCTGCTCCAGGGGGCACCATCTGCAGACGGGTGTCGGCTCCGAGGGGCAGGGCAGGTGAGACCCACGGAAGGGCAGCCACCGAAATACTGGGATGTGAGCAGAGTCCAGGGTTCCAACAACTTCTGTACCGGTCACACCTTTCATGGCCCCAGATGCAAACGACATGAAGCAAGACGTGGGAGAAAACCGTGAAACCCCGAGCAAGGCTCCTCAAGCCTGCCTGCTGGGGACAGGCATGCTGGGCCAGTCCCTGACTGTCCCGACAGCTGCATGGCAGTAAAAGCCCCTGCTGACCTGCCCGCGGTGTCCGCAGCTGTCCTCAGCGAAGGGGTCTGAGGTCACTCAACCACCATAAAGGGCCTCGTCCTGCAGTTTCCCATGTCTGCATCATACGTTACCTTCCCCACCTCCTGATTGTCCAAAGGAGGGACGGTCCCTCCCTGTGTGACTGTGTGCAGCTCTGCTGATCCCCTGAGTGTCTCTGCTTGTTACAGACTCGCCTTTCTGCTTGTGTGAATCACCTTGGTGCCAAATTGTGGTGTTTTGTATTTTTACTTACTGATTTGTGTGAGCTCTTCATGTGGTGCAGTTTCATACCCACGTTGAATTTAAAGTTTTTATGTGGTAAGGTCTGTCTTGTGACTTTCCAACTGAAAGACCTCCACCTCCAAATTATAAAAACGTCGTCTAAAGTTTGGCGCTTGAATCCCACTGGGATTTATTTGGTGTGAAATAACAGTATAAATTTGAGTTTTTTGTAGTGAGGTAAGCAAAGATACCTTGGGTTGGAGAAAATACCACAAAGAAGATAAGTTGGACTTGGTGATGTCATTTCCACATGCAGCCCAGTAAGTCCCGACAAAGGCCTCTGCCCCCTGGCCCACCCCAGAGCAGCACATGGAGCGGCCCCACCACCCAGCCCATTCCTTCCAGCCCTTCCCAGTTAGCCCCCCTCCAGGAGCGCCCCCATCTGACTCACATAAATGAGTTATTTACGACCAAGGGCATCACATAATGCCAGTGCCCCAGACTATTCGCTGTCTCGCTTCCCTTGCTCAGCCTTTTCTCTCTGCTCCCATTTTTCTCAAGTGTCGGTACTGGCCCTTTTGATTGCTGGAGTCTAGTAGGAATGGACTTACCTGTCCACGCACACTCGTGTTACCCATTTTGGCGACTGTCAAGACAGCACCTGTGCACGTGTTTCTGTGTTTCGGGTAAAATGCTCAATGGGCTGAGTCAGACCCCCTGTGGCTGTACCATTCATTCACACCAGTAGCGTGAGCGTTCTGGCCTTGTACCCTCACTGATAGTGAGCGTTTCTGGTCATTTTAATTTGATCTGTTCCTCTGCGTGTGCAGTGATCTTGTCGTGCTTTCAACCCGACTCCCCGCACGATTGATGGTGTGGACCTTCCCAGCCTTGGGCCCCTCTTTGCATCTTCTGTGCATTTTTTCAGTTAGGCTGTCTTTCCGTTATGGACTATAGTTTGTTTTTTCCCCCCCAATACATTTTATTGGGGAACACGGGGGGACTGTGCTTCTCCAGGGCCCATGAGCTCCAAGTCATTGTCCTTCAATCTAGTGGAGGGCGCAGCTCAGCTCCAAGTCCAGTCGCTGTTTTCAATTTTTAGTTGCAGGGGGCGCAGCCCACCAGCAGCCTTGCTGTTGAGAGCTCACACTCTAACCAACTGAACATCCAGCCGTGACTCCGGAAGCTCAGCAGCAGCTCGTTGTCTTCAATCTAGTTGTGGAGGGCGCAGCCTGCTGTGCAGAGCTTCTGTTCTAACCAGCTGAGCCATCCGGCCGTCCCTGGACTGTAGTTCTTTGTGTGTTCTAGGTACAAGTCCTTTGTCAGAAGTACTTAAATATTTTATCTCTCTTGTAACTTCCTGTTCATTTCCTTAAGTTTGACCAAGTCCAGTTTATCTTTTCCTTTTTGGTTAGTATTTTCTCCATCCTAAGGTGACTTGCCGAGCCTGGGGTTGGGAAGATACTCTCCTGTTTTCTTCTAAAGCATGATAGTTTTAGATCTTATGTTTTGGTATTAATTAACATACATTAATCTTTGTGACCCAGCCTAAATTAATCTTTGTGAATAGAGTGAGGTAGAGCTTTTCCACTGTGGGTGTCCAGTTGTTCCAGCCTCATTTGGTGATTTTTCAAGACACCTTTCCTCCTCCCACCGAGGGGCCTGGGCGGCTGCTTAGAGCATTTTCGAAGTTGGACGTGGACCGTTCTGCCCCATCGCCCTGCCTGCCTGTCCCCACAGCAGCGCCGCCTGTCCTCACTGCTGCAGCTTCCTGGTAGGCGCCAGTCCCACGCAGCACAAGTTGCTCAGCTCTGTCCCAAAGGTGATTATTTGACTATTTTGGCTCTCCCAGCTCCTTTGAATTTTAAAATCGGTGTACCAGTCCTCACAGGAAACTGATGGATTGTTTGAAACTTTTGAAATCAACTTTATTGAGATGAAATTTATGTATCACAAAATGTACGCATTTGAAATGTTCCGTGAGTTTTGACACATGTACACACTCCTGTTCCCACCGCAGTCGAAACACAAAGAGCTTCTCCATTGCCCAGAAGCTTCCCTTTGCAGGCAGACTGCCCTGCCCCAGGAGACACTGATCCGCCCTTGTCATCGCAGGTGCACGTTTCCTGTTCTGGAGTTTTCTATAATCTGAAACAAGCTGTATGTACTTCATTGGATCTGGTTTCGTTAGCTTACCATCTTTTTAAATTTTGAAAACTCTCAAACTTACAGAAAAACTGCAAGCACAGTTCTCTGAACCATTTGAGAATAAATGGCCACGCTGCTGCCCCGCTGTCCCTGCAAACAAGGACCTTCTCCGTGACGCAGATGCCGCCACCAGCACCGGCACAGCCGCACGCAGCCCTCAGACCGGCGGCGTCTGCCTCAGCCTGGCCACGCTCCCGTCGTCTCTAGTCGTCACGTCTCGTCAGGCGTCTTCAGTCTGCAACAATCTGCCTGTGGTTTTCACAGCCTTGACACTTTTGAAGATGACAGGTCAGGCCCCTTGTAGGATGTCCTTTGTTTCCTTTCATTACGTTTTTCAGTAGTTGCCCCGGAGGTTACAATACATGTCACAGTGCTTCACGCCCACTAAGAACCGCCAACCGGATTCTGTCCCCGAAAGCTGTGTGATATTATCAAACATTTTACCCCTCATCATTCATATCCTTGAGACAGCGTTATTATTTTTGCTTTAATTAGCTAAATATTCTTGTTTTCTAATTTGTAGCTTGTCTGCTCATTCCCTCACTGGGTCCATTTTTGTTAACAGCTTTATGGAAGTTCAGGCACATGCCAAACAACTCCGTGCCGTTTTACAGCGTGCCGTCCAGTGGTTTCTGGTTTGTTCACAGTTGTGTGCAGCCGCAGCCGCCATCAGTTCTGGAACATTGGCATCGCCTCCCGCAGAGACCCTGGCCCGTTAGCAGTCACTTCTGCCCAGGGCCGCTCGCCCACAGTGACCTACCTCTGCAGCCTGGCCTGTTCTGGGCACTGCACAATGTGCGAGCTTGTGGGACATCACCCACGTCACACAGGGTGTCGGAGGGGCTGCGTGTGCGGCCTCACCATGTCCTTTTGTGGTCGAATAGCTCTGCTGTATCTGGCCTATCCGTCCACCAGTTACTGGACACGGGCTGCGGCCACTCTGGCTACTGTGGCTGTGGCTGCTGTGAACGTCCCTGCACAGGTGTTCGTGTGGTCACCTCTCCGTTTCTCCTGGGCACACACCTACAAGGACGTGCTGGGGCAAATGGGGACCCTCTGTTTTACCTGTTCAGGGCGGGCAGGACTGTTTCCCACAGGGGCTGTACCGTCGTCCGTTCCGCCGGCTGTGTGCCTGCGTGTCGGGTCTCCAACCGCCTGCCAGCACTCACTGTGCTCTATTCCTGCCGTCCTACTGCGTGGGAAGGGGTGCCTCGCTCGGCTTTCGGTTTGCATTTTTCTGATGACTAGTCACGGTGAGCATTTATTAAATGTGCTTATTAGCCATTTGTATGTCTTCTTTGAAAATGTATTTGTGTCCCCTTTAAACTGAGTTGCAGTGACCCGTGAACAGTGCAGGGTTTGGGGCGCCATTCCCATGCAGTTGAAAACCTACATTTAACTTTTGACCCCCCAAATTTAACTACTGATAGTAGCTACTGCTGACCGGAAGCCTTACTGGTCACATAAACAGTTGATTAACATGTATTTTGTATGTTAGATGTATTATAGACTGTATTCTTACAGTTAAGTAAGCTCTTAGAGGAAAACAATGTTAAAATCATAAGGAAGAGAAAATACATTTACAGTATTTATTGACAACATTCAATCCCATTCAAACCCATCATTGAAGGGTCGGCTGTATTTCTCTTCTCACTATTGAGTTGAAAGAGTTTTTTAAAAAAATATTCCATATAAACATCCCTTATCAAATGTATGATTTGAAAATATTTCCCCCATTCTATAGGTCATCTTTTCACTTTTTTCAAGGTATATTTTGAGGCACATAATTTTAATTTTGATGAAGTACAATTTATTCACTTTTTCTATTGTTCCTCGTGCTTTTGGTGCCACATTTAAGAAACTGTTGCCTAGATGCAGCAAAGAGCCACTTTAGTCGGTGTTTGTGTGAGGACTGAGGCAGGCCCACGTTACCCTTCTGCGTGGGGACACCCACTTGCCCTAGCACCACTGGTTAAAGACACTCCTTTCTCCAGGGGTTGGCCTTGGCCCCTTGTCAACAATCTACTGGCCATCGGTGTTTGGGTGTGTTCCTGGGCTCTCGAGTCTGTCCCATTGATCTGTACGTCCATCCTCGAGCTGGTAGCACCATTCTGATCACGAGTTGTGTAGTAAGTTTTGAAATGGAGACGTGGGAGCCCACCATTTTTCTCCTTCGTTTAAAGATTGCCTTCGCTCTTCTAGGCCCTTTGTGTCTGCATGTGAACTTTAGGATCAGTTTGTCAGTTTCTACAGAGAAGCCAGCTGCAATTTAGACAGGGATTGTGGGGAATGGGGCCAATTATGGTTTTTACATTAGGCTTTTTAAAGAACATTTGTAGATGTACAGAAACACAGAAGATCGTATCCACAATCCCCACACCCAGTTTCATTATATTAGTAGTGTGGTGTATTTGTTACAGTTAATAAAGTAATAGTGACACATTATCATTAACTAAAGTTTGTAGTTTACTCAGATGTCCTCAGACGTTTACCTGATATTTTCCTTTCCAGATTTCTTCCATGACACACATTGCCTTTAGCAGTCAGGTGACCGTAGGCTCCTCTCGGCTGTGGCAGTTTTGTTTTTCATGACCTTGACAGTTTAGAAGAGGACTGGTCAAGGACTTTGTGTGATGCCCCACCGTTGGAATCTGTCTCATGTTTCTCTTATGATAATACTGAAGTTCTGGGTTATTGGGAGAAAGCCCACAGAAGGAAGGCACCGTTTTCATCACGTCACATCAAAAATACGTCCTGTCCACAGGACTTTTGGCTGTTGGCGGTGGCCTTGATCACCTGGCTGAGGTCGTATTTGTCAGACTCCTCCCCTGTCACGTGCTCGTTCCACCCTGTACTGGGGATGGAGGGCGCTAGGCACAGCCACACCTGACGTGTGGACGTCATAGACCGTACTTTGGGAGAGAGAGTCTGCATAAGTTATTTGGAATTCTTGTTGATAGAAACTGTCTCTTCTGCCACATTTGTTAATTTATTTCAATCGTTTATGTCAATCTGGACTCACAAATATTTATGTTATGCTTTGGGTATGTATTTGCCCAAATTTTTCCAGCTTTGTTCATTCAGAGCGCTTTCCCGTGGCTTCCTTGTCCCTTTGACACACCCATCTGCGTGCGCGTGTGCTCCCCAGCCGCTTCCTTTTCCCTGGCACT
This sequence comes from Rhinolophus hipposideros, assembly GCF_964194185.1. Taxonomy (NCBI): domain Eukaryota; kingdom Metazoa; phylum Chordata; class Mammalia; order Chiroptera; family Rhinolophidae; genus Rhinolophus; species Rhinolophus hipposideros. The sequence continues at coordinate 83,614,241 of NC_138057.1, forward strand.
GTGACATGCTCCCACGTCACTGTGTAATTTTGGCTGCAGTCCTGGAACCAGCCATTTCTCCAGGAGCCCAGGTCCCTTTATCGGCAATAGACTTAGAGACCACGGCCTGGTGCTCGGTGCTTGGTACGCTTGTCACGGCTGGGTGTCATTTCTAAAAGGCCCTCTCTGGGCGGCTGGTTAGCTCAGTTGTTTAGAGCGTGGTGCTGATAACACCAAGGTTGCTGGTTTGATCCCCGCGTGGGCCACTGTGAGCTGCACCCTCCTTAAAAATAATAAATAAAATAAAATAAAAAGCCCTCTCGGTTGACAAAGGAAAGACATACATGTGTACATACACACGTCATAAATGTTTCTGTGTGACCACATTGGGGCAAACCTGGGTTCACACTGCTATGTCCAGCTTGTTTGTTACCACACGGATCGTTCTAGCCTCGCCCCCTGGCTTCTGAGTTCCCGCTCACACCACCTGCCACCTATTTCCTTAATGGTGCAGTTCCAGTGTCCACGCGTGGTGGAACCGTCAGCCTGCGCCCTGTGGGGATAGCTTTATGGCTGAGGTCAATGCCCACGGGCACTCGCACGCCCTTTAATCTTCCAGCCCCGACTCATTTCCAACGTACGGACGTCATTGCATGCCCCACCCCACAGGCTGTGCATACACGGTCACAGGTTCTCCTGTCACAGTCTGTGTTCCCTCCTGCAATCTCGGCCTCCTGAGTGGTTTTCTTCATGGCAAACACTAGGGTCCACTCTGTGCTGTAAAGGTCTGCGGGTTTTGACAAATGCAATGTTATGTGTTTGCCATGACAGTGTCACACGTAATTCTTAATGTCCCAGGCATTTCTCTGTGCTTCACCTCTTCTCCCCACCCCATCCGTGAACCACTGATGAGTCCAGTGTTTTGCATTTTCCGGAACGGAAATGGAAACCTGGGGCCATGCAGGCCCTGTCCCTTCCAACTGGCCTCTTTCACTTAGCTGAGTGCACTTAAGTGTCCTCTCCTTTTGGCAGCTTGGTCGCTGACTGGCTCCGTGATATGGAGGGGCCAGCTTGGTCATCTGTCACCCACTGAAGGACGCCGGGTTGCTGGCAGATTTGGGCGATTTGGAAAAGAGCTGCTGGGAATGGGTTTCAGGTTTTGTGTGGACATGGGTTCAAGTCCATCGGGTAAACAGCCAGGGTTACCCGAGAAATTATGCCGCTGTGTATGGAACCAACAGGCAGCCTTCCAGCAGGGGGACCGTCTGCAGCCCGCAACCACGAGGCGGCTCCTGTCAGTCCACTTCCGCACCAGCGTGGAGTGCCCTATCAGCCTTTCCTTCCAGTCTTGTCGTCCAGCAGCCGTGTGGGGTCCTCGGACTGCAGGCAGTTTGCAGTTCCCTATGATAAGCGCTGGTATCTTCCCACATGTGTGTCTTCTGTGCTGGGATGTCTGTTCCCACCGTTCGCCGTTTCTGATTTGGGTATATGTTTTCTTATTGTTGAATTGTAAGAGTTCTTTGTGTATTTTTGGATACAAGTTGTTTGTCCAACGTGTGGTTGGCAGACATTTTCATCTGGTCTGGATGTTGCTTGGGACTGCTTTGAATCTATAGATCAAACTGAAGAAACCTGACCCCTCAGCTACCCATGAGTGTGAAACATATCTCCATTCACTGGGATCTTTGAATTTTTCAACATTGTATGGTTTTGTTTTACATATCGACCCTGGGCATACTGTGTTAGATTTATACCTATTTAATTTTCTTGATGGTGCATCTATTCTAGTTTTACAAAATTCAGTGATTGTGCTGTAGTTGCATACACATCGGTAACCTACCCAACTCCACGTTGACTAGCAGTGCACCCCACTTCCGAGTTCCCAGCTCCATCTCCCCACTCCCCGTACGGTGCTGTCCCTCACCTCACACGTGCACATATTGTGATCGCCCAATGCCTGCTACTGTGTGTTATTTGAACAAACATCTAGCAATTGAGAATAAGGAGATGAAAATGTTTTATTTTCCTTTACTTATCCCTTCCTGGACGCTCTTCCGTTATGTGGATCCGAATGCTGACTGGTCTCCCTCTCCTTCTCTCTGAAGAAGTTAACATTTATTGCATAAAGATCTGCTGCTTTGAATTCCCTCCATTTTTGTTTGTATGAGGCAGTCTTTATTTTCCCTCCACCTTTGAAGGCTAATTTCACTGGATACCGAATTGTAGGTCGGTGCTTTTTTCTTTTAACACTAAATATTGCACTTTACTCTCTCCCTACTCTCATGGTTTCTGAGGGGTTGGATGTATTTCTTAGTTTCTCTGCAGATTAGGGTCCCCCTCCCTGCTACTTTGAAGATTTCCTCTTCGTCTGTGGTAGTTTCAATGTGCCTCGCTGTTATTTTCTTGGCATTTATTCTGCTGTGTTCTCTGAGCTTCCTGGGTCTGGTTTGGAGCCTGTCATTAACTTTGGAGAATTTTCAGTCACCATCACTTCAGCTTGTTCTTTTGCTCTGTTCTCTCTCACCTCTTCTGGTTCCAATTATGTGTGTGTGTTACCTTTTAAAATTGTCCTTGGCTTTTCCTGTCCCATTTCTTTCTCTTTTCATTTCAGTTTGGGAAACTTCTGCTGCCGTATATTCAAGCTCACTGATTCTTCTCCTGGCTGTGTCCAATTGACTGACAAGCAATCAAAAGGCACTCTTTATTTCTGTTACAGTGGTGTTTTTTGTTTGTTTGTTTGTTTAAATTTCTAGAATTTCCTTTTTATTCTTTCTTAGTGTTTCCATTTCTCTCCTTACTTATCAGTCCATTCTTTCACGTTTGTCCATTTTTTCCATTACACATTAGCCATCATTATTTTAAATTCCCTGTCTGAAGTTCTGAAATCTGTGCCAGTGGCGTCTGGTTCTGATGCCTGCTTTGTCTCCTGTGTGTTTTTCTCGTCTTTCAGCGTGCATGGCACTTGTCCTGAAAGCCGGACACAATCCACTGGTCATAGGGGTTGAGCTCAGTAGGCTTTGATGTCAATCTGGCCAGGAGCTGTGCTGTGTTCAATGGTGACCGTAGCTGTAGGTGCCAGAGCTTCAGTTTCTTCTGGGGTCCTTGTGTTTAGCCCCCTTTTGGGGGGTTTCCCTAAAAACCCTTTCTTAAGGAGAGTCTGTACCTTGTAGGGGTTTCAGCCATAATCCAGTTATTCGGGAGCCCTGTGGGTGTGGTAGTGATGGTGGAGGGGAGGCATTGCAATCTGTGATTAGGTCTCTGTCCTTTTGTGGGCCTCTGTCCCTGGGCTGTGGCCTTCACAAGTATTTGTCATCTTTTGCTCTCCCTTAGGCGACAATCGGGAAGACCAGAGGGGCGGGCACTGTGTGATTCCCTTCTCGCAGATGGGATCAGGGTCTGGTACACGTCCCCTCTGAGAGAGTTTGCTTAGAAGAATCCTCCAGGCAACTTTCCAGTGGTTGCCTTCTCCTCCCCCACCAAAATGTGAGGCTTTCCCTCAGCTCTTTACTGTGAGACTCTGGTGCTGTTCCAAACGTGTGGGGGCTCCTCTAAGACGCCAGCCCCCAGGAATTTCTCACTCTCATCCTGGTACATACTCTGCCTCCAGTTACTGTCTAGGTGGTTCTACCAATTTACGGCTCCAGCAGTTTCTGCCCCAGGTGCGCTGACCTTGGCTGTGACTATCTGTACTTTTTGTCTCAAAATTTCCAGGGTGTGCTTTGTCCTAGGATTTCAGTTTTCTGACAGGTCCAAGAAAAGTCATCGATTTCAATTTGTTCAGCTTTCTTCTTATTGTAATGATGGGAGTGATGACTTCCAAAGTCTGTACATGTCACACCTGAAATTGAAGATCAATTATCTCTTAAACAAATTAAAGAATAAGTGAAAGGGTGTTTTATATTTATACACATATTTACAGTGCCTGTTGCTCTTCATTCTTTTTTGTAGATCCAAATTTCCAACTGCTGTCGTTTTTCCTTAACATGAAAGAAAATTTTAAAATATTTCTTTTAGCACAGATTTTCTGGCAATGAATTACCTCATCTCTTGTTTGTCCACAAGTGTCTTTGTTTCACATTAATTTTTAAGGTTATTTCAATGGGTATAAACTTCTAGGTGGAAAGTTTAATTTCCCTTTTCAGTACTTAAAGAGGTAATTCTCTTGCCTTCTGACTGCCTGTTTCTGATGAGAAATCGGTGGAGTTCTTCAGTGCAACATATACTTTTAAGCCTATCAAGTAAACTTTTAAGGTGTGATAATTTTTCATTCTGGACATGCATTTGGTTTTTAGTTTTTTCTAGCTTCAATTTCTCTTTTGGGATTCACTATCTGTTACCTCATTTTGTTAATGTTTTCCTTTAAATTTTTGAACATATTTCTAATAGCTCTTTTTAATCTCTATATGTTGATTCTGTGTTCTCATGTTTTGTTTCTGTTGACAGATTTTTCTCCTAGTTATGTCACGCTTTTTAACTTCATGTTTGATAATTTTTCAATTGGATGCTGCACAGTGTGAATGCTATGTTGTTAAGTGTCTGGATTTTGTTTTCCTTTGGAGAGCATTGGGTTTTGTTCCGGAAAGTAGTTACTTAATCATCTCAAGTCTTTTCTGAAAGGTTTTTATGGAAGGTCTAAAGTAGCCTTCAGTCTAGGACACATTTGGCTCTACACTCAACATGTGGTCTTTCTGAGGCTCAGTTTTGGTTTTTCTTTCTCCAGGAAAAAGTGTCCTGCACTTCCTGTTGTCCAATGTCTGAAAATAGTTTCATGTATTTTTGCCCAATTCTATAGTTTTTATGGCAGGATGGCTATCTAATACCAATTAGTTCATGGCCAGAAGCAAAACAATAGAATTTTATTTTCTTACAAATTGAAAGCCAATTATTTCAGTACGATTTATTGACTAATCTTTCCCACAAATCTTAAATCTCATCCACTAGATTTATTTACACACACACACCTTTTTATCCTGTTGCACTATTTTATTGGTTTATTGCTTTCATATGTATATCCTATTTTCTTATGGTTTTATGTTTTTAAATAAAATTTTTTAAATTTCAATTGTAAGTACAGTACAGAAAGAATTGAAATTTTTTCAATTGTAATTACAGTACAGAAAGGAAAAGAGTTAAAACTCCATTTCCAATTAATCACTGTTAACAGTTTCATTTATATAAAATTATATTGATAAAAAGAACAATACCTAACCTTTTAAACAGCTCTTATTGCAAACAGTGCTTACTGGATCCAAGCACTGTTTTAAGTGCTTTGCAAACACGATCATTTAATTCTCACAATAATCTACTTGGTGGGGATTGTGCTTCTCCCGAACAGATGATGAAACAGACGTTCAGGCCATGGGCCCAGCTAAACATGGCAGCGCCGTGAGCGGAGTCCCAGGCAGCCTGATGCCAGAGAGCTGGTTCCTCATTCTCACGGGCACTTCCATTGGTGCCTGGAAGCTCTGAAGCCTTTGCCTGTGGACATGCTGCCTTGCTGTTCTGTGGGTGCAAATTTTCATGAGTATGTACGCTTCTCTCTACGAGGCAACTTTCTGTTCTCAGTGGACTTGTTCACGTTTTTTATTATTGACCTAAAGACCTCTGTGGTTATCAAGAAAATTTATCCTTTGTCTTATGCATTGATACCAGTTTCCAAGTGTGTTTATTTACTTTGTTTAATATGGGTTATTTAGAAATACATATTAGCTTTTGAGTGCTTTTTTTGCTTCTGCATTGTAAGAATTTCAAATCCTCTGTGAGCCTTCACATTTGGCAGTCTTCACATTTAAGGTGGTAGTTCTCCGCCCCTGGACACGCAGCATCATCAGGCCAGGTGTCCGTAGGTGTCCCAGGTGCCTCCATGTGCAGCAGCGTGAAGGCTTCCAGGCTTGGTAGGTGACTGGGCTTCCCACACCATAAAGCCCTTTTTGTTATCCAGGTAATTTTGCTTTGTATCAACTTATTGAGAATTTCTTCTCGAGGGTGTACATATGACGGATTATCACCACTTTTATATTGTTGGGACTGTTCTTTTATTGTCTTCTTTCTTTGTCCTCATCCGTTTATGTGTTTGCTCTTCCAGACCAGCTTCCTTGCAAATGTGTCAATTTCCTTCCATCCGCTTCTCCAAGGAAATGTCCAGAAACAAACGGACCCCAAGTCTGGGACTTGGAGACAGAGCTGTGCTGGAGGTGTGGCTATGGGGACTCCCAGACAGAGCGACTGGGACCACACTGTGCCCCAGGGGACATTTGCGAGATCCGCAGCCAGACTTGCTTGTCGCATGGAGGGGTAGCGTGGCATTTAGGGGGAGAGGCAGGGATCTGTGAGCTTCCTGCAAAGCACAGGACCGTCCCCACGGCAGCACTCCCTCCTCTGAAGGTCAGAACGCCAAGGCTCATGGAGAAACTAACTGAAATGGGGTGGGCAGGACAGTGGGTGCCCAGTGCCGGCCAGGAGGCATCCAGACTCGCAGTCGAGCCATGAGGCCTGGGGGAGGGCAACACGGTCAGAGCTGTGCTGAGAACCGTGCTGGGCGCTGAGACGGGACTGGGCTAGTGGCTGGATGGGCTGGGTGGGTGGACAGAAGGCGGGGACAAGAGCAGGTTCGCAGCTGGACCTGGCAGGAAGGGCACTGCACTGGGCCTCTGCGACCGTCGCCCGCGTCGAACAGCAGGGGGCCAAGCAGACCTGCCTCGTCCTGTAGGCCTTCCTCTCCACGAGGGAGTGGAGGGCAGAGTCTCGAGGTCTCAGGTGCTGGGCTGTGGGAGCAGGTGGCCCCAGCCCAGTGAGCTGGCGTGTCCTGTCCGGGCACAAGGACAGCACGTGGCTCCTCTGAGGGACTGGGCTAGCAGTGCCCATGTCGGATGAACGAGGCCGGAGAGGAGGGTGGGCCGGCAGCCATGAATGACGACATTGCGGAGGGGCCGCGTCTGACCAGGGCTCGCTGGCTGGGGTGGCCGAGGGAGCAGAAGGACACCAGGGCTTTGAGGACGGAAGCTGGCTCGTCCAGCAACCAGGAGGGAGGCTGTGCTGCTGAGGACATGGGAGGGGCCCCGAGGGCTGTGGTTTTAAGATATTTACATGTTTCACTCAAATGTCCTGATCGAGGTAAAATTCACATGACAAAATTTACCATTTTAACCATTTTATAAAGTGCGCATGCAGTGGCTTTAAATACTCAGTGTTGTGAACAGTCATTACCGCTGCCTATTTCAGAAAACTTGTCACTCAGACATGTGCACCGGAACGGCCATGACACCTGCCACGGTGACCAGCACCAGAAGACACGATGTGCTGAGCTGGTGAGCATGTGCAGAGGAGGGGACCCTGTGCACTGACTCGGCAAGGACAGAAGTGGTGGCCCTGCTGTGGAAACCATGGAGCTTCCGCAGAAAGTTAACAGGGGGGCCTCTGTGTCCCAGTGATGCCACTCCTGGGGGTGGATCCGAAGGGCGTGGAACCAGGGTCGCACGGGACTTGCCTGCACCCCGTGGTCACTGCCACGTCCCTCAGTGTGAACACATGGAACCAGCCTGTGTCCACGACGGCTGAGTGGCTGAGGATGGCAAGGAGCACCTGTCCAGTGGCCGTGGTGGGAGGAAGGCCAGCCGCATGCGCCAACACAGCTGGCCTGGAGGTCATCATGGTGGCAGGTCAGACAGAGCGAGGAATCTAAAGTGTCCACTTCACACAGTGGGACAGTGGTGGGTGCCAGGCTGGGAGGTGGGTGATGGGGAGCGGTTGGTCAAAGGGGCAGATGTCCATCCATGTGTCATATGATTAGCTTCTGGGGATCTTGTGTGAGGCTCGGTGACAGCACTGTGCTGTGTACTGGAAGTTGTGAGTTGATCGCAAGCCTCTCAGTACAAAAAGGGGAGGCAACCATGTGAGGTGATGGGTGTGTCATTTTGCAATGTACACACACTGAATAGCACAGTGGTAGGTGTCAGTCATATTTGAGTGAAGTGGACAGAAACAAAGGCAGTGACACATAGGGACAGGAGCTGACAGCTGCTGTCAGAGGGCCCTGGCTTCTGAGCTCCCAGGACACTGGTGTGGTGACAATGCCATCGCCAAACCCAGCAGGACCAACTTGGGGACACCTGAGAACTTCCTGGGTGACACCAGTCTCCCCACTGTGTGACCTTCCTCAGTGTCTGGGTGACCAGGAGAAGGGCGAGGGACCAGGGGGCCCTGCTGGGGGGAGAAGACACTGAGGTCGTGATGATGGGACAGGGAGCTGAAGGCCCAGGGAGCGTGAATAGTGCCGTCGGGGAGTGCCAGCCCCTCCCTCCCAGAGATGCACTAACCCCAGCGCTGGCTGTCACCCTTGTCACTCAGTGGATGCTCTGCTCTGGGATGAGCCCTCTCACCACCCCCCTCGCCCCAGCCCCTTCCAACAGGCATGTCTGCCTCACTCAGGCAACTGTCCTGTCTCCTCCTCAAGGGAGAAGTACAGCAACCACCAGTCAACCCTCACCCCCCCCCCCGCCCGCCGTCTTCCTGCCATCCCACGGGTGACAATGCAGGGATCCTCTTCCCTTCTGCACTAGGCGCTCTGGCCTAGACCCACCGAGTCCTCTGCACCAGCAGCTTGTTTCTCTATCATCGTCACATCACACTGGAGGCCCCACGTCACGCTAGTTTCTAAACTCAGCACCCGAACCTGCACTGCTCCACTCAGGTCGGCACCAACTTGGCAGAAGGCACCTGACACAAGCACCTGCTGTGTGCACGCCTCACCCATCACGGAGCACCTGCTGTATGCACTCCTCACCCACACATGAGCACCTGCTGTATGCACTCCTCACCCATCACAGAGCACCTGCTGTATGCACTCCTCACCCATACATGAGCCCCTGCTGTGTGCACTCCTCACCCATACATGAGCCCCTGCTGTGTGCACTCCTCACCCACACATGAGCACCTGCTGTGTGCACGCCTCACCCATCACAGTATGCACCTGCTGTATGCACTCCTCACCCATACATGAGCACCTGCTGTGTGCACTCCTCACCCATACATGAGCCCCTGCTGTGTGCACTCCTCACCCACACATGAGCACCTGCTGTATGCACTCCTCACCCATACATGAGCACCTGCTGTGTGCACGCCTCACCCATCACAGAGCACCTGCTGTGTGCACTCCTCACCCACACATGAGCACCTGCTGTATGCACTCCTCACCCATCACAGAGCACCTGCTGTATGCACTCCTCACCCATACATGAGCACCTGCTGTGTGCACTCCTCACCCATACATGAGCACCTGCTGTGTGCACTCCTCACCCATACATGAGCACCTGCTGTGTGCACGCCTCACCCATCACAGTATGCACCTGCTGTATGCACTCCTCACCCATCACAGAGCACCTGCTGTGTGCACGCCTCACCCATCACAGAGCACCTGCTGTGTGCACGCCTCACCCACACATGAGCACCTGCTGTATGCACTCCTCACCCATACATGAGCACCTGCTGTGTGCACTCCTCACCCATACATGAGCACCTGCTGTGTGCACGCCTCACCCATCACAGAGCACCTGCTGTGTGCACGCCTCACCCATCACAGAGCACCTGCTGTGTGCATGCCTCACCCATCACAGTATGCACCTGCTGTGTGCACTCCTCACCCATCACAGAGCACCTGCTGTGTGCACGCCTCACCCATCACAGAGCACCTGCTGTGTGCACGCCTCACCCATCACAGTATGCACCTGCTGTGTGCACTCCTCACCCATCACAGAGCACCTGCTGTGTGCACGCCTCACCCATCACAGAGCACCTGCTGTGTGCACGCCTCACCCATCACAGAGCACCTGCTGTGTGCACGCCTCACCCATCACAGAACACCAGCTGTGTGCACGCCTCACCCATACATGAGCACCTGCTGTATGCACTCCTCACCCATACATGAGCACCTGCTGTGTGCACTCCTCACCCATACATGAGCACCTGCTGTGTGCACGCCTCACCCATCACAGAGCACCTGCTGTGTGCACGCCTCACCCATCACAGAGCACCTGCTGTGTGCATGCCTCACCCATCACAGTATGCACCTGCTGTGTGCACTCCTCACCCATCACAGAGCACCTGCTGTGTGCACGCCTCACCCATCACAGAGCACCTGCTGTGTGCACGCCTCACCCATCACAGTATGCACCTGCTGTGTGCACTCCTCACCCATCACAGAGCACCTGCTGTGTGCACGCCTCACCCATCACAGAGCACCTGCTGTGTGCACGCCTCACCCATCACAGAGCACCTGCTGTGTGCACGCCTCACCCATCACAGAACACCAGCTGTGTGCACGCCTCACCCATACATGAGCACCTGCTGTATGCACGCCTTACCCATATATGAGCACCTGCTGTATGCACTTCTCACCCATACATGAGCACCTGCTGTGTGCACGCCTCACCCATACATGAGCACCTGCTGTATGCACTCCTCACCCATATATGAGCACCTGCTGTATGCACTCCTCACCCATACATGAGCACCTACTGTGTGCATGCCTCACCCATCACAGAGCACCTGCTGTGTGCACTTCCTAATTAGTCATTCTGTTGTATCCACTAAAAGGCTGTTTACCTCTCCTTTCTGGAAACTGCTTGTCAAGGTAACAGGCACCTCTTTATTCCTTTGTAGAAGGTTGAATGTTGGCCGTCGTCTCCCTGGATCTCTAGGCAGTTTTTGCAGGTGACCGGGACTGTTCTTTCCACACACGCTTGTCTCATGGCCATGGACACTGCATCTCTTGATCCCTCCCCTCCCAAATGCAGGCTGGTCCTTCTCCATCTCCTTTTCATCTGCTTGACCCTGTGGAGTGCCTGAGGTTCGTTTTTCTTTGTCTACACTACTCCCTGGGTGGTGGTGATTTGGGATTCAGGCCGCTGCTTGGCAGGATGGCACAGTGAAGGGACTGTCTGCCCTGATTTGTGCAGGTCTAGCAAAAGGAGACAAGTAATGACCCCCAGGCACTGCTCGGCCTGCAGAAATGGCAGGGAGCCCCAAGAGAAACAATGAGGTTGCAGAGGGGGCCTGACCAGAGTTGGGACCTCAGGTGAGTGTTACAGCTTCCCCCACTGACCCTGCAGGAGGGAGCTGGGGGACGAACTCCCTGACCTCAGTCTTCTTTCTGCAGGGCGTGCTGTGCTCCCCATCGCTGGGTGCAACCAGGAGCCAGAGGTCACGGGCACCAGCCGATGTGTGCACTGCAAACATGGGCAGGGAGGCACGGATCTGCAGCACAGCTTCAGATTCGGCTCTCCTGCGGTGGCTTGTCGTCGGGGCCCCCCTTGTGATAGCCAGCTGCCTGCTCAACGTCTCCACTTTGTGTCAGACACGGAGTTCTTAATTCCCACCCTGTGGCCACCAAGCTCTCCCCATCTCAGTAAAGACCAGCAGCCCACCACTGCTTACATCCAGAGCTGCTTTCACTCCATGGCCAGGACCTCAGCAGGGCAGCCACTGCACGTGGCCTTCCTTGTCCAGAGCACACCAGCTCTCGGGCTCTGTGGGACACCTTCAACTGGCCTTTGTCTCTCTCTGTGACAAGCCTATGGGAAGCTGCCCTCCTGACTTCCCTTCCACTGCCCACATACGTGAACCCTGATTTTGTTTGGGGACATTGTGTGCCCCCCTCTGGATGATGGCAGTCCTGGTCCTCTGTGCCATCATCCACTTCCCCAGCCTCCTGAAGCAGGAGTGGCACGTAGCCACGTGGCCCATGGGAGTTTAGGGAGAACCTGCTGGGGAGTCTCTGAGAAAACATTTGTTCTTAAAAGTGGATGTCCTTTCACGCCTGCCTTTCTTCCTGTTGGAGATCACGGT